>NW_022992313.1:524871-1124871 GCF_902827175.1 Gymnodraco acuticeps
GCCCGGGAACCTCAGAGGCATCACTGCGGGTCATAAATACCAGGCCTGAGGAAATCAGGGTTGAAAAAATAAAAATAAATCTGTCTGCTCAAATAGGTCAATGTTGTATTATTTGTTTCATTTATTCTTAATCTATGTATTGTGTGGTAATAATGAAAATAAAAAAACGTAATGTATTGAACACATTCCGAAACAAAGCAGATTAGCAGAATATAATTGTGATTGGAACCTTTTGCACTGTTGCTGCAAAATGAAAACTTTTTGATTGTCTGTTCCAACTGGCCACTGGAATAAGATAATTGATATAAATTGAAGTTCAATTACAGTTTTTAAATATAGTTTAACATTCTTTATTAAACTGTTTCAAATTATTTCTAGTCAAAATCTCCCCTTTCTCTGCTCTGCTTGGTGCTGCAGAGAAGAAAAAAAAACGCAAGACACGGGGTCAGAGACAGGCGTGACCTCTGGAAGGAAAAGATCATCTGAAGCAGACCACGGCACGGCGCGTTGGGGGTTTTATGGCCTCAGCACAAAGGAAGATCTAATTGCAGCAGTCAGTTTATAATTTTGGCAGCACTGTTGAGCATTTTGAAAATGTATTTTCATGCCTCTGTGCAAGGCTTAGTCTTTCTATCTGTATAGCCACTGGTGTTAAGTAACTAAGTTCATAAACTCAACAAGTACTATACTTGGGCACAATTTTGAGATACTGGTACTTTATTTGAGTATTTAAATGTTTTGCTACTTTATTCTTCTACTCCACTACAGTTCAGAGGTACATGGTGTATTTCTACTCCACTACATGTATTTAATACCTTTTAGTTACTTTCAGATCTGGATGAATGATGCAAAATATAATCAAGTGTTGAATCAGACTTTAGTTCCACCTGGAGTAAATCCACCAGCTACCCTGCAGTATACAAAGTCATTCAAACTAGCTGCACCTTTACCAGCTTTGAGAACACTTTCATGATCAATCATTATAAAACATATCATATATAGTATTCTGAAATAAACCAATCTGCACAGTGACTACTTTTACTGTCGCTATTTTCACTATATTTTGATGACAATACTTTTATACTTTTACTTGAGTAACATTTTGAATGCAGTACTTTTACTGTAACTTAGTATTCCTACACTCTGGTACTTCTACTTTTACTCAAGAACAAGATCTGAGTACCTAAGCTAACGTTAGCCAGAAACCTTCCATTTTGACACACAGAACAATGGGGGCTATCCACCCGCATCCACAATGTAAAGTAATTCACACAGCCTCTTCCATCTGTGAGGAGCAGCAGGTTCAGCTTCATTTAAATATGTCGTGTAGTAATAGATGGATTTATTTTTCATCTCAAGAGAGAATGTGTATTTTATGTTAGTATTTCAAAAAATCTCCTGGGGGAGAATCCCCCCAGACCCCCTGCGGGGGTTGGGTTTTCAGCATGTCAACTCTTTTACCTGTGGGGAAATTGCAGGATTGGCTCCAGGTCGCCCTTTTTATTTACTACAAGACAAATGTGCCTTTTTATTTCATACAGTTCAATTTGGATTGAGACAGGGAAATAATCTAAACATCACGCGTGGCGTTTCACTGTCAAGGGGAGATATAGCGTGTATGTAATTACATTTCTAATGCTGATTTGAGCCCCACCACTGTATGGGTTAGCCCTACCATAGATTACCCAACACAAATACTCGGGAGCCGATAAGTCAATTAATTGCTTATCGCGACAGGCAAACAATAAAACAGTGGAAACAAACATGTGTTTGACTTTCATTAGTGAATGAAACTGTGTGCCCTTTATAGTCTGTGTCCAATATTGTGTATTTGTATATATATTATATATATATATCCTAAATATATGCTAAGCTCCCGCTACTGACACGATAGCAGTCACTTCGTGCGCATGTGTGGAATTAAAACCCATGATATCAAAATCTCACTCCAGCCAGGTACCCAAAGTTAGCAACCCTGTCCATACCCCAATAATATTTTATTGCAGATCTACATGAATCACACAAACGACCTATTTTGGATTCAAAACGGCAAATTTCGCCAAAAGATGACAAGTTTGCATCCCTGCTTGTTATCGTTTTCATCACAGAGCTGGGAAAATGGTGTATTGATTACTGATCTGTGCAAGTCCAAATTTGTTAACTGACTTTAGTTCTAATGTTAATGTTAATTTGATTTCAACCCATAAGTAATTATTTAAATTAACTCAACATTCTACATGATGGATTAGTGTTCCACATTTTTCCCACTAATTTGTTTATGATTAGGCCAATGGTAAAGAGAGACATTGATGACCCTGTGTCCTTTTTGTTAGCACGTGGTTCCATTTTGCCTATGGGCTTTGGACAGCTTCACTAAGAGTCACCCAGCTCTACCCTGCTACAGTCCGGCTGAGTGCAGTCACAGAGATGCTATGGCTGCTCTACATGACATTAATGGTTTGGTCCGAGAATGGGCACCATTTCCTGCTCCCAGAGAGAATGACGGGCCTCAAACTGGACTGTACAGCCGTTGATACTGTCTCACGTGGGTCTGCTCCCCCCCACCGAGCCATGAACTGAAAGCTTGACGTCTGCTCTGAACACTTGGAACTGTCACACCAGCACCAACCCTTGGGTCAGTTAGATGAGACTAACGGCTTCACTTAGGGCATATGGGTCAGAAATATGACTCTCGTTACCACGGAGTGGGTTGTTTGTTTTTTAAGGCTATTCATACTGCTATGCAGAGTGAAGAGCCCCTACTATTTTTAGTATAGGCCTAATGTCAGGGGCCTCTTACTGTCTACTTCTGCATGTATTCACATTATATGGACCATTTTTCCACCTGGTGAAACTAGAGGCTGCACGGAACTCAGGCTACAATACAACCATTTTTGTTCTGCTCTAACGATTCAATTTATAGATTCTACATCAAAATAGTTCGTTTTTATTGTTTCCAATGATAACGTCACCTTAAGTGGAGGAATGCAAACCTGTTTTCAAATGTAAGGTTTTGAATTTCTTTGACATTTCTCAGTAATGACACCCTCAGACGCCCACTATCATTTATGCTATGCCTTCAGTGGTAACTCAGATGCTTACATGGACTTGTATGTTTTACTTCATATCTAACAGAAGTAAGATAGAAAGAGATGGGGAAGTGAGTAAAGAGGGAGATGAGGAAGAGAGAGGGATGAGAAAGAGAAAATAGAAAGAGATGGGGAAGTGAGTAAAGAGGGAGATGAGAGGGAGATGTGGAAGAGAGGGATAGGAAGGAGGAGAGATATTTGCGAGTTGCATACTGACTCTGAGTTTTCTCGATTAACAGCTTATATAGACAATACCATGCTTAAATAGACTCCTAAGTTATTATTTCATATGTGACAATATGTAAGAAAAGGGAGGGAAGAGTCAAATTATATTGAGCAATTGATTTCATATTGGAACATTCATTTCTCAAACCTATGTTTTATGGAAGAGGAAATGTACTTCTGATAAACTAATCCTTTATCAAACGGTAAATGGTGAATTAATATAACATCTAGAATCATTGAGAAAGGGTTATATCCACAGGGACTAGCTCACCTTTAACTTAAAATAACATTTCTCTGCTTTGGACTGATGAGTATATGATTCTTGCATGTTAAATGACTAACACAAACCTTACATTTATAATGTGCATGTGTTAGGAAGGCTCCCAAATCATTCTGAGGGGGCCTATCCTATTTTTGTAATTGAATGATAATGTGCTAATCCATTACTTTGAGTTGTCTGCACTCAGGAAAACATCCCTATCAAGTGTTAAACAGCTCTGAAGGCCAAGGGTCAGAGAGAGAATCACACTCTGCGGCTGCAGAGAGCAACTTATCCACGGGCAAGGAGGTCGTTCGAGATGAGAGGATTCTAATCTTCAACTTTCTGATGAGATGGGATGCTTCTTCATCTTTCTGCTCGGTGGGCTCAGGCAGACAACTCTACAGGACGAGCGATGGTTTCAGAGGCATCTGGATGTGCCACTTGGAATAGGCAGGTGCACTGCTCTCAAGCAGATAGCAGAAGGAATGCAGGCAGATGAGCCTCTGTTTCACTGGGAGATCATAAAGTGCTCACTGAATTGAGCCACAAAAGCAGAGCAATTGGGGGGGATTGAGATATGGCGCTCTGATGAAGAAGAGTTTTGAGCCAATCAGCACCTCAGTGCTAATCTACAGATAATTGAGATATGGCGCTCTGATGAAGAAGAGTTTTGAGCCAATCATCACCTCAGTGCTAATCTACAGTATCAGGATGCCTTTACACACCAGACATTCTGTGTCATAAAGAGAGGAGGAGAACGAGTCAGGAGGACATGTTCTTCAAGCTCTGGTACAAAGATAACATTTGAATTGAATGACCAGATGATTACAGATGTACAATTAATGATTGTTTTTGTATTCCCAATGAACAGATATGTGTTAAATAGTGGTGATAAATATATTTTGTCAGATCAGATTACACTTTCACACTAAACAAATAAATAAATTGATATTTTCAGATTTATAAAGTATTGAACAATAAGATATTTCTAATATTATAACAGACAATGTTACTATCCTTAATCATTACCAGGTCAAATGTACAACGAGGAAACCAGATTACAAGGCTCCCAATTCAGCGATTGATATTGATTACAGTTGATGCTCTGAATAAAGAACAGATGTTTTGATTTTTTCCTTTTCAGGTTGTTATACAATAAAATGTCTGATTCTTCCTTTTCAGATTTTTAAACATTTTGAGAATTGTTTAGTTTTCCCTTCAGATTTTGAAATGACATAATGATTGATAGTTGAAGTAATGTAATTATGTTATCATGCCTTACTCTTGAATAAAGCGTAATGAAGTAAACGTAAAGTAATGTTAAAGATTGAGGACACTGTAACTTTACAGATTACAGATTGATCGATTCATCACTGTGAATTTATACCTTAACTAGGAACCTTAGCTGGATCTCTCATGATTCTGATTTATACCTCAATTGATTTCTCATAATCCTAAATTATACCTCAATTGATTTCTTATAATCCTAAATTCTAATTGTGTTTTAATAAGTAATTGCCTTGAAGTAAATCTTGAGATGTAAAGCTGATTTAGAATTTGTGTTTGATGAATGAGATTAACTGAGTGATAAATGATAAAATATCTTATTTTTGAAACATATATTTTGCAATTATATTTTTGTATTCCATGTGTTTATTATTGTGCTTTTGACAAAAGATGCCAAGCACTGAAGAGAGATGATTTTTCTATTATGATTGACTGTGTTTAATCATGGTGATTGAAGTGTTTTCAATCTTGTTTACTTTTGATGTAATTAATGTGAGTGAGCCCACACAACTCTGAAGACGCTTATTGATTTAAGTATTGACTGAAATATTCTTAGACTAATGTTAATTGGTTATCAATAGATTGATAAAAACAAAGGACTGTGAGAGAATATTTTAATCCGATCTGTGTACTTAGAGGTCCTCAGTCTTTCTGTAAAAATGTTAATCACAAAGTAATGCTTTTTGGTAAACCGCATATATTCCTGCCTGTAATGTGATCCTGTGTGTAACTTCTCAGGAAGACACAGGTCAAGAGGTCATCTGACTTCCTGTGGGGGAGAAGCTTGGCTCATGTGGGTTTGCAAGACAACGAGTCTTTGTCTCTCTATCTGGCTTGCATTAAAGGAAAACCCGCGTGTTTTAGGGCCCTCCTCTTCTCATGTATAGATGTGTTCCTGGCTCCTTTGGCTTCAGAGTTTGCCTGGTGTCCCACAAAGAAGTTGTGCATATACCTTGTGAATTCTCCGGCCGTAATATACTTTCAATAAATGTCAATGTTTGACTAAGGCGAATCCAGCTTCCATTCCTTTCACGAGCATTGGCTCAGCATTGATAACAGAAGTTTTCCTAACATATACATGTCACGTTCTTATATGTTGTATGTGACGGGACTACGGATGGAAATTAGCTCAAAGCTAAAATCCGGCTCATTTACACTTGTAAGCATTATTTTGTTTTAAAGTGTTCATCAATGTGCACTGTCCCGGTTCAAATAAACGATTAAATGAAAATGAACCTTTGTGAGGTTGTCGATCTTTAGCTTGTCATTGTCAGCGTCTCCTCGTAACACTCTCCGTCTCTCACAGGCCACGTCTACATCGTCATCATCTATTGGCTGGCAACTGACAGGCATCCTCCTGTGCACACACACACACACACACACACACACACACACACACACACACACACACACACACACACACACACACACACACACACACACACACACACACACACACACACACACACACACACACACACACATTAAGTCTGAAGGAGTGACAGTAAATCCTGACATTCCCCACACTCGTAGAAACAAACAGGACTCACGGCGGCTTTCTGAGGAAGTTGTACTGGCAGAGGATGGTGATGAGGAAGCCAACAAAGCCTTCGATTGTCATGGCAACGAGCCCTCGCGTCACGATGTCCCACTCAAATGGAGACTTCATCTTGTCAAACTGGCCTGAAAGCACACCATTTATAACGATTGATATCTTCTTTACTTTTCTTTCAAAAACATTTGTCTGTTTGAAAAGTAAAATAGTTAAAGGTCCACCTTGTTGAGGCCAACTTAAGGTTTATGCATTTCAATTTGTTACTGTCTAAAATACATACTTATTTAATTGTTTGTTTCATTTCATATTTCTGCAAATAAAGTAGATTTTGCTAGTAAAGTTATTATTATATTATTTTCATAAAAGAAAATGATAGGCAACAAAAGATGAAATAACAATGATTCTAAATTCTAACATCATCCTGTTTGCCCTTATCATGGTACATTCAAATGTTGTTTTTTATGTCCCTTGTATCACACAAACACATACAATAATTATTCGGACTTCTTCACAATCACATTAAATAATCGTGAGAGAAACTAAAAACATTGCTTCGTTATAGGTGTACCTATTTTAGCGTAGTATTCATTGATGTACTCATTGTAAGCCATCTCCATCAGGCCATGTCCCAGGTTGTAGTTGGGGAAGATCAGGAAACAGGACTTTAGGTAACTGTTGATTCTTTTCAGATCCTAAAGACATGAAGATAGTGGAGAAGTGATGTGAGACTACGTCTGATAATACTGCACAACCAAAGCTGAGGGAACAATAGTCAAACTGACCTTATCATGTTCAAAGAGCTGGAGCAGGAAGGTGGCAACAGTTGCAGTGATGCCTATGAAGAGGTTGATGACTATAAGGAACACGTAGGCTGTACTGGGCACCTCGAACCAGAAGGATGCTGGGTACATGATGGGAGTAATGGACCACCTGGAAGAAGAGACGACATATTGAAAGACAAAAACATGAAGACGTATTAATTCACTTTAAATTAAGAGGACACCTCTTCATCTAAAACGCTAAGTCAATGAGGAAGTGCCTCGAACCTGCGTTTTTTTGAATAATCAGTAATGGACTGCATTGGTTACAAATAGAAGTCAGTACGTTCAGAGGTCTATGAGAAAATGACCCTAGCCTCACCTGATTTATTACTTCAATAAACCTTTTCTGTATTGGTTCATATTCTCAAAGGCCAGATTCAAGAAGTCTGAAAAACAGCATGATTCATAAGCACAATTATGGTCCCGTTCATAGTATAAAAAAGACAACAAAGCAGGGTATGCTTGAAGGGCCGGAATACCTTCTGATTTACATCTCGATTCCATGGCATTGCTGCGAGATGTTATTCATCATTCAGTACTAATAAAGACACTCCAAGCACTCCACAAGTACATTAAAGCACAAGCCTGATTCTTGCTAACTAAAACTAGCATCCCAATCATTTCACAATTCTTCCTTTCTTACAAAGCTAGCTAGCTTGTGTTAGCACCATCTCACTTTTGACCAGCTTCAACCTCTGTGATAAATATGGTCAACTTCACATTAGTTGAGTGACTATAATAAAACACTGTCTGCACTGGTGCACTTTTTCCAGATCTTATATTCAGGGAGTTTATTTGCTGTCAAATATCAGAATGAAAGTGTGGTCTGCAGTCACATTTCTTTTGAAGTTTCTACTTGAGAAACATAAGGGAGATGCCTTGAATCTTCTTCTCCTTCTCTTTCTCTAATTTCTTGTCTTTAAAACCACTTTTCCCCAAAATCCATATCATGGAAGAATACAGTTACTCAGACCCAGGGCCTTATACTGATGAACCGTTGCTGCAGACAGGATGATGTTGGAAAAACACTGATTTTAGATCATGCACCGTGAAGGAAATCATTATTTGATCCCTAGCAGATTTAGTTTGTTACACTCTTACAAATAAATTAATAGTCTATCATTTTAATGGTAGGTTTATTTTGACAGTGAGAGTAAGAATATCAAAAAGAAAATCCAGAAATTGACATTATATAAAATATAAAAATGGTGGGAAATAAGTATTTGATCCCCTTGCAAAACATGTGTTAGTACTTGGTGGAGAAACCCTTGTTGGACACACAGAGGTCAGACGCTTCTTGTAGTTGGTCACCTGGTTTGTGAACATCTCAGGAAGGATGTTGGTCCACTCCTCTCTGAAGATCCTCTCCAAACCCTTCAGGTTTTGAGGCTGATGCTTGGCCTCTGGAAGCTTCAGCTCCCTTCCTGGGATTAAGGTCTGGAGACTGGCTAGGCCCCTCCCTCACCTGAATGTGCTCCTTCTTTAGCAGCTCCTGTGTTTCCTTAGCCGTATGTTCAGGGTCATTGTCCTGCTGGAAGACCCCTCCATGACCCATGTTCAGAGTCCTGGCTGAGGGAAGGAGGCTATCGGCCAAGATTGTATGGTACATGGCCCCGTCCATCCTGTCCTCGATGCAGGGAAGTGGTCCTGTCCCCTTAGCAGAGAAACACCCCAAAGCAGAATGTTTCCACCTCCATGCTGACCCCCCGTCAGACGGATGGTGTTCTGGGGTTATAGTCAGCATCTCTCTTCCTCTAACACGGCGTGTCGAGTTGATGCCAAAGATGTCGATGTTGGTCTCATCTGATCACATCCTCTCTCCCAAGCTTCTCTGAGTCCTTCAGATGTTCATTGTCAAACTTCAGACGGGCCTCTCATGTTCCTCTTGAGCAGGGGGCCTTCAGGCGCTGCAGGATTTGATCCATTAAGGTGTAGTGTGTTCCCAATAGTTTTCTTGGTGACTGTGCTCCCAGCTGCCTTGAGATCATTAACAAGTTCCTCCTGTGTAGTTCTGATCCCTCACCTTTCTCATGATCATCAAAACCCCACGTGGCCAGATTTTGTGTGGAGCCCCAGACCGAGGGCGACTGATGCTCATTTTGTGTTTCTTCTATTCCTGAATAATGGCACCAAGAGTTGTCTCATTCTCACCAAGCTGCTTTCTGATGGTCTTGTAGCCAGTCCCAGCCTTGTGCAGGGTTGCATTCAAATTGTCCAAAAATCAGCTCCTATCATCTTTTCCTATCCACTATTCCTTGACCTCTGTGTGAAACATCACGCAGTTAAGGGATAGTGGATAGGAGAATTTAAAAGGACTTAGGAAAAAAGACTGCAGTGCTTTGCGAATCCGACTGCACTTCAACGTGTTTATGATGAGCCAGCGGACGTCATAAATGTGCGTCTGCTGTGGGGAAAACTACAGTTTTGTATACAGCGAACTACATGGATGTTTAATAAGAACGGCGGACTAAACTCATCTAGAGACTCTGCACCGTGCTCTGATGGTGTTGTTTTATGCTTTATGAACGTGGGCAACAGAGAAACATATTCTTCATGAACAAGGTTGGAATTTAAATAAAAAAGTAAAGTGAAACTTAAACTTATGTTCGTCACCCTCTCCCTCCGGTCCACACGTTAATACGTGTATTATAATGAATACATTTGTATTAAGATCTTTTCATACAATCCTACGTATTGGGATTCATGTGGATATTAATGTTTTATTCCTTAACATCTATCACTGTGTATATCACCATTCAAACATGTATTACAAGTTTAAGAAACCCCACACAGCTCAGTAAAGACTGTGAGATGTTGACTTTATTTGATCATTTCAGTAAAAACTAACGTTCATATTTCTCCTTTGATTATTATAGTGTTGAACGTTCAAAACAAAGCACTTTGGCAACTTACCACATACGTTGTAAATTACTTAATAAATATCGTAACTTTCATGATATTATTTCTCGGTCATGGTCGGTTGTTTCCGTGAACGTTGTGTCACGGTATATGTTGCGGCCGCAAGGCATTGTGGGACAGCATTTTCTCCTCTCCTTTCATCAAGGAAGGTCCAGTGGTTCCTAAGCTAAAGGAGGTTATAAAGGAAGTTTCAAATCTCCTTTCCTATCATCTAGACTAGAGAATTTGAACAGCTCTTATCATGGCTGCCACTGAGGTACTTCCGGGTCATTTCACTCCGTTAGGAAGGTTCCTAAGCTAAATGGACTATTCGACCGCATCCCAGGTCTACAATCTTGTCCCTGAGGTCCTTAGACAGCTCTTTAGTCTTGCCCATGGTGGAGAGGTTGGAATCTGATTTATTGATTCTGTGGACAGGTGTCTTTTATACAGGTAACAAGTTGATATTAGGAGTACTTTCTTAAAGGAAGAGGATTTATGTAACCGGTCTGTGGGAGCCAAAATTCTTGTTGGTTGCAAGGGGATCAAATACGTATTTCCCACAGTTAAATGCAAATTCATTTTGATCTCTTATATGATGTACATTTCTGGATATTCTTTTAATATTCTGTCTCTTATTAGTCAAATAAAGCTACCATTACAATTATAGACTGTTGATTCCTTTGTAAGTGGGTA
The DNA here is from genome assembly GCF_902827175.1 of Gymnodraco acuticeps. NCBI lineage: Eukaryota > Metazoa > Chordata > Actinopteri > Perciformes > Bathydraconidae > Gymnodraco > Gymnodraco acuticeps. The sequence goes on from NW_022992313.1 coordinate 535,705, forward strand.
CACTTACAAATTGGCAAGGGATCAAATACTTATTTCCTCGACTGTAAATTAAACCACTCAGAGTTGACAGTGATGTTACAAGCGAGGTAAGCAAAAGGCCTTGTAACCTTCATATATTTTACATCTATATAATAGTTGCTCTTCCAGAGTGTGGAGGAGACATTGGGAGAGGGGCCATTACACAAGGAGAGCTGGGCAGTTACCCTGGTCCAGGTCTAAGAGGAAATCCATCAGGACACTAACTGCTGTCTCATCAGGAGCAGATGTGGTTGGGAGTGCATACAGGACCATGGGGGCATACACACTACTGAGCCCTATGATAAGTGGCCGTGATTGGATTGAAGTTAGTTGGAACAGCCTGTTGAATTTTTTTCACTTAGATTTTCTGTTGATTTTTAATTCCAGCCCTCATTGGGTTGATGAGTTTGGTTTCCATCACACAATGAATATCAGTAAAGATGTTCTACTTTAATATTGCGTTCATTAAGTGTTGACTTACAAACTAACCACAAACTAAATTCCATTCAGTTTTTTTTTAAATGTGGTGAACTGCCCCTTCAATAGAAGTGTAAGTCCACTAGACTACACTATAATGAGCCGTTAATTCCAGGTATAAACGCTGATAAGTAAAGATGTGTGCACTCAAAGGTCTCACCCGTACAGAAGAAAGAGAGAGAGGACTGCAGGGAAGTTAGTTGGTGATGTGTAGGCCGGCAGGTCAAACACAAACAGAATAATCCACAACATGTTGCAGGCACCAGGTAGTTCAGCTGAGGAGAGGGCAGACACACACTGAATTATTAAAACACAAGAAAATCCACTGCCCTAACCTCAGTTACACATGCATTATTCTTTGTACAGTATTGACCTCAGGCTTTTCTCACCATGTCCCATATGTAATTAGCCAGCCAGTAGATGACAGGGTCACACCCGCTGACAAACTGCAGGTGTTTGGCCTTCGTGGATTTCTCTGCAACAAGGAAGACCACAAAGCTGGCCGGTACAAAAGACATGGCCACAATAATGAAGATGGCAATCACCACATCTGTCCCCTGGAGCCTGGAGATACAGGGAGAGGAGAAAGGAGAGAGAGGTGAGGAGCCTTAGAAATTATTGTAAATGATAACCATCACAAGGCTATGTCTTTCCACCTTTATAACTCAGCCCAACATCATTTTGGGTTTCCCCTGGCTAAAACATCATAACCCCCACATAAATTGGCACTCTTGCAGGGTGGAGGGGTTGGGAAAGAAATGCTTAAATCACTGTTTAAAGCAAACAAGTTGAGATGGACAGGGGAAGCAACACTGGGAATTGTAGGCAGGAAACAGACCAAAGGTTAGATCCTCCTGAATTACCTTCAGTCCCTTCCTGCTACCATGATCTAGGTGAGGTTTTTAGCAAATCCAAGGCTTTGGCTCTTCCTCCTCACCGTCCATTGTGCTATTGACCTGATTGCTAGGGTTCCTATTCCTAAAGGACCTGGGCAGCACGCCGGAGGGGCATCGCCGCCAGTTCTGGGCCATCCCCTTTGAGGACGCCGGCCATCCCTTCTCCTACGCGCAGCAGCTCCTCAATGCCGCGAGGCGCTGGCTCCGACCGGGACAACACTCCGCTGAGGACGTTGTGGAGCAGGTGGCACTGGAGCAATTTGTCGCAAGACTCCCGACATCGACAGCGAACTGGGTCCAGTGCCACCGGAAATGATTTTCCAGGCCGCTCATCATAACCCCATGTCAGGTCATCTAGGGTACGACAAAACACTACACCGGATCATGGCCCGATCTTCACAGATGGTGGTGCGCATCTTGCCGTGAATGTCAGTTTGGTTAACCCGCCGGCTACCCCAAAAGCGCCTTTGCGACAACTCCCATTAATTGAGGTACCTTTTGAGAGAGTTGGTATGGACCTCATCGGGCCATTAGACCGGAGTGCACAGGGATATCGCTTTGTACTAGTCCTAGTGGATTATGCAACACGATACCCCGAGGCGCACTGCCTCGCTGCGTAATATTTCTGCCAAGGCACTGTTTCATATAATCTCCCGAGTCGGGATCCAAAAAGAGATCCTGACTGAACAGGGCACATCGTTTATGTCACGCACACTACGCGAGCTGTATGAACTGATGGGCGTCCACTCAATCCAGACTAGCGTTTACCATCCACAGACCGACGGCCTGGTGGAGCGGTTTAACAAAACGCTAAAGAACATGGTTCGTAAGTTCGTTCACGAAGATAGTCGTAATTGGGATAAATGGTTAGACCCTCTGTTGTTTGCAGTGCGGGAGGTGCCCCGTCCTCCACAGGATTTTCTCCCTTTGAGCTATTGTTTGGCCAACCCTGTCTCCTAAAAATTACGTTCCCACAGAACTAAACTGCATTCTCAATTACGTTTAGCTAGAAACATATTTTCTCCCACGTTACGTTTCTTATGAACGTATCTCAAATGCGTTTATTTTCTACATATCTTTGCCATTTATTGTCTTGCTTATAATAATGATAATAGTCATTTATAAATATCATTTTAGAGCACACATTTGAAATCAGTAGGCGAGGCTGTAATTTCGCCAGCTGTTACTCTCATGAGCGAGGCAGAAAATAATAGTTGTAACATGCCAAAAAGCTGCTGTGTCGTTTGTTGCACCTCAAACATTAAAACAAATCCAGAGTTACGTGTTTCTGAACTTCCTCTAAGAAGAAAGGACAGTAACAGAAGATCTCTGTGGCTTCAGGCTTGATCGCTGTTCAAATGACAGCGTTGGTTTCCCCAAAGGTGGGCGGGGCTGTAAGGTGACGTAGATTTTACTCTCATCTATTGTTCAAAACCATTCTATTTATTCTAACGTAAATTACACGCCAGTGTTTTATCTTTTTATTTAGCGATTTGTTTTTGCATGTTTAACTGGGAATGTTTTCATGTTCGCTGACTGGATGTTTTAGCGGCAATGCACGTTGGGATGTGTTGTTAATGCAATATAATATCAGGAAAAAAAATCAGAGTTTAGGATGGCCGAAGACACTACACTACCCATAATCCCCAGCTATCGTTTGGGACTACAGTCCCGTTGACAAACCCCGTGATTAATCTTCAAGCTCTGGGATTGGATGTTGGAGTGGCAGTGCGCCAAGGTTACGCCGAGCGTCAAAGCTCTTTGAAATGGAACGAAACCACGGCAGACTATTCAAAACTGGACTCGAACGCCTCCCGAGAACTACACATGCTGGCTATTGTGTTTCGCAACATGTTCTCTATGGCACGTCTCTACTGGGAATTGTAGTTCTGCACATTTCTTATACTATCTACATAAATAATAGTATAATATCAGTTAAAAAGAAGTGCTTCGACATAGTTAACATTGCAGGAAAGCAATATATTAGACGTTAAGTACTTTTCAGGCTTAATATTTATCTGTAGATAGATACCCCCAAAGCTTTTTTCTTATTTGAAAGAAGACCTTAACCTAAAGTATTCTTTAATGTGTTAATAAAGGTTAATTAGTTTGTCTGTTTTATTGTAGAGATCACTTACAGTATCTTCTTGATTTTTTATATTCTATATTTCTATCATTGACCTTCTACTTTCCCCCTATGAAAGTATGTACTATTAAATATTCTTTTCATCAAATAACATTATTCAACAAAAATAACATTATTCAACAAAAATAATTCAATAACGTTCTTTAACCACTAGGCGGTGCACACAAGGTACACACAGCATACTAATAATAACTTTGTATTATTAGTGTAGGACACTTATGTATGTATAACATCTGAAGATGTGTAGTTTTATTCATGTTTTTACATAATTTTACAGGATATTGCTATACTATTTCTCATGTTTCACTTCTACACATTAATATCTGATTTGTAAAACATCACAGACAGAAAGGTATATCCGTCATTTAATGGTAAACTATTGAAATTGTGATTCCATAGACGTGTCTCCCATCACCCAAATCCCCTGACTATTCTCTCAACTCAGTATTTACATTCTTATATTAAAAGAAAATCAGTAATATCTTTAAAAACTACAAGTCCGATTGGATCACATATAAAAGTCAGCCGAATTACTATTGATACTGCAAGGAGACGTATTTTGTGAAAATAAATGTAAGATGTTGTTTAATTGTTGATATATGTATGATCCACGTCACGTTTTCAGTTTTGGCAGCAGTTCTCCTGTTTGTCCAGAAGTCTTCTGATCAGGGCTCTATAAATAGAGAACTACGGCAGATGTGTAATATTTAATGCAGCCGAACCGTGTATCACAATGCCGTTATGTGATGACTTCCAAAGAGAAAAGCAAGAACACTCGGAATAAAGTATTATTTAAAAAAAAAAAAATGTTTTCGGATATCATATCGCATTAACATCATATCCCAACCAGCATTGTGGCTAAAACATCCAATCAACGAGCTTCAAGCTGAGGATCTTGGGTAATCAGTTCAGTGGGTTTGTGGTGTGTATCGCTCGAAATGTCCCTTATAGGGCTACGTCTGTTTCCGGTGACTTTATTTACGGCTAAAAAGCCCAAGATTATAGAATTAAACGAATAAATAAAAACAAGGATAATTGTGTGTTATTGTTGAGTAAATAACAGTGTGTTATTTAGAAAAGAATAACAAATTAGAAGGAGAAAAAGATTTTTAAAAATACAGATTTCAGTATTTTGAGGCCCCATTTCTTTTCCTCACAGACGGCAAAAAAAGTCCGACATTATACGATTTAAAATAAAAATAAATAAAAAGATAAAACACTGGCATGTAATTTACGTTAGAATAAATAGAATGGTTTTGAATAATAGATGTGAGTAAGATCTACGTCACTTTACAGCCCCGCCTACTTTTGGGGAAACCAACGCTGTCATTTGAACGGCGATCAAGCCTGAAGCCACAGAGCTCTTCTGTTACTGTCCTTTGTTCTTAGAGGAAGTTCAGAAACACGTTACTCTGGATTTGTTTTAATGTTTGAAGTGCAATAAACGACACAGCAGCTTTTTGGCATGTTATAACTATTATTTTCTGCCTTGCTCATGAAAGTAACAGCTGGCGAAATGACAGCCTCGCCTACTGATTTCTAATGTGTGCTCTAAAATGATATTTAAAAATGACTATTATCATTATTATAAGCAAGACAATAAATGGCAAAGATATGTATACAATAAACGTATTTAAGATACGTTCATAACAAACATAACATGGGAGAAAATATGTTTCTAGAAGATATGTAGAAAAAAAACCATCTCCTGGGTCCCAGATGTATCGGTGGATTCGGGAGGGCCCGGCTGACTCCCACTCCTGCTTCCAAGCTGCTGCCAACCATGCATCTCTGGAGATGTCCTCAGAGGTGGAGTTGAGCATCTCTTGAGCTGCTTTGTTGTAGGGGTGGCGGGACTTGAGTCTGCTTGGAGGTGCTGGTGTTATTGTGGTGTTGTGCAGGATGTGCCAGTCATACTTTTGTGCCTTCCTGGCCTGGCGAGGAATCATCCAAAGTGAGACCTGGGAGCATCATATGCAGCAGGTGGGGGCAGTGCTCGAGTCCCTGAGGCAGGCGGGGCTCACGGCCAACCCGAAGAAGTGGGAGGAGGAAGGTATCTGGGGAATCACTTGGGCGGCTGGCAGGTGCGGCCACAAATAGAAAAGACGGCTGCCATTTCAGTCTGTCCAGTGGCCAAGACGAAAAAAGAGGTCAGGAGGTTCATCAAACATTACCATTACCATTGGTGTATGAGAGTGATGCGCAGCCAGCATGCCCAAAACCGGAAGCTGGGTTACAGCTCTCGTAGACTCTATATGAAAACTACGCTTTTTACCGTAAATATGATGATGGATTATCAGTAATCATTTCAAAGTGACACAGAGACATTGGATTAACCTTCAGCAGCATTTGTATGCGTTTTAATGCCCTTGAACACAACTTTTGATCAGAAAACAGCAAAGGTAAGAAGTATTTGCCGTTTTGGCCACGTAAGTGAAGTTCTGTGTTGTCTTTGCTTACCTTCGCTGCCGCAAGTTTTGGTCACACAGTGATGATAAGTGATGAATCTGTGGAATCTCAGCTTTCATATGATATCTAGTTTGTGCAGATCCGATGAAGTATAACATATTCCTACTGTGAGTTATGTGCTTAGTGCATTAGCACCCTTTCGCTTAATGCTAATTCAGAGGCTTGGCATTAGACTTGTGTTTTGTTTAGGTAAAAATGGTTCATATCGTCAGTTGGCTGAGTTTCTTCCCGTTAAGTGGGTATGACACATTAATAGGTTATTAAATGTTAAGAAGCCCAGAGACACAGTTTCGTGAACATTTCGTGAAAAGCCGGCGGGGGCTATGGGGCTTAACAGGATAAAAAGTAATCAGGGCCAACATTTTAATATGATCAACTAAGTGAGGATTTAAGGTACTATATATCAGTGCTGGGCAACTTACAAGTAGTCTAAAGAGAGGCTGGCACTGGTTCGATTCATTGGGTGGTTTGTCAGTGTGAAGCCTGAAAAACACAAACACATAACACAACAGATAATAAGAACTGAACCAGGGGCTTGCCCAAAACATTTTATAACATGACTGTGAATTATTGGGAACTACGCTGGGGAGAAACATCCAAGTCTTTAAATAAGAAAACATTCTGTCTCGATGTTGTATCTTATGTAGTTACCATAGGCAGCAGGGTTTCCCTTGGATGCAGCCAGGTTTGCGCGCAGGATGGCATTGTTCAGGACGTTCAGGTATGTCGGCATGCTGTGGTAACCTTTGTTGTTGTAAAGAACCTAGAGAGAAGCGCTGTCAGAAGCTGTTTATAATGTATTTGAGATCTTCAATTCAGAGCCTTACCTGAGCTGATCTGCGAACTGCTATCTTGCGAACCATGGGAGGTATATTTCTCCCAAAGGACGCTGGGATTGATTTCTGAATGTTCCCCACTGTTAATCCACCATATCTATTAAGAACAAAGTCCGTGTTGAAAACAAAACATTTTAAAAGTATATATATGTTTGTACACGTATGTTTCACCTACGGTGTGTCACAAGAAATATGAATAATGTTTGGTCTTTTATTTTAAAATGTGTTATCTGACTGTATTTTGTCATTGTGTTTTTAAATGTGTCATTCTATTGAATTTTCTTATGTGTGTTAAGCACTTTGAGATGCCTCCGTGATTTTCTTTTATGAAAAATCTTAGAACTGTGGCTGGCCACAGAATACGCAATAAACCTCCAGAAATATGTCAGCAGCTGAGGACCAACTGTAGCTAACTGTCTTCAAGGTAAATTGGACACATACACAATTGCATTTGAAAACAGATTACTGACTGAAACCTGGCAGCGTCTATCGTTTTTCCCACCCAGTTTAGATTTAACCACGCCTACTTCTGCATTGCGCAAGCATCAACGCAACAGAGTGTCACGGCGTTGCCGCCGGCGTTACGTCACTGCCTCACGCCCTAGCATTGTTATGAATGACACAAGGCTCAGGACCCAAACGCACAACACCAGAACCAGGTCAGGATTAACAAAGTATTTTAATAAAAAGGCAAAAACGCTCACTTGGAGGATCAAACCTGAGAAACTATAAGATCAAAACGCTAAACAAAACATCTACTTGGACTATCAAAAAACGTAACAAAAGGAGTCTATCAAAATATACTTAACAAGGTCAAGAGGGATGGCTGGCAGACTTGGTTAGACAAGACGAACTGGCACAGGACAAGGGGAGACGCAGACTATATATACACCAGTGATGCAAACACAGGTATGGTGAAAAAAGAGAGAACTATTCGAAGCAGAAAAAAAACAGCGTAATATACCATCTGACAAAGGCCTGTGCTATAATGCTTCAATTAACTGCTATTCTTTATAATATACTCAGATCAATAGGAGACAGAGATGTTAAGTTATAAATCAAGGGTTTTTATTATTATTTACAGCAGGGGTGGGGAACCTTTTTCCTTTCAATTTGTACAACATCCTCCGAGGGTCGTACAAATGATTGAACTCAACCTCTGCTTAAAAAAACTAAAATCACAGCCCATTCATTTCGCCTTTCTTTCATGCTGTGCAAAGAAAAAGCAACTTCTTAATCCAGATATCTCACCATGACTCACGCATGCATGCATGTGCACGGTGTGGCATGATCACCAAAACAGAAAGATACCTAACCTCCTCTAGTGGGGTCCGGGGGCATGCTCCCCTGGGAAGATTTTTTTTTTAAATATTGAAGTTAAAAGCATCAATCTGGTGCACTTTGAGAGCAACATTAAGAGATCTATGGATACATCTTTCAACACACATTGAAACAGAACTGTAAGCGGATTTTTCTTTTTGGATATTTTACAAATCACTCCCATTTTAAACTCTATTCTTGTTATTTTTAACAACTTTTTTGTTACTGTCATATAGTATTTTATACCTGTTTTTCATTTAGTCTCATTAATAACTATAATGATCATATCAAGGTGTGCCTTAACCTCACTGAGCTGAGGTTATTTGAGCCTCTCAGGAGAGAGCTCTCTTCCACCTGGTTGTAGAAAAGCTCTTTAAAGTCGTTAGCATAGCTAGCTAACCAGATGCTAACAACAACAGATCGCCACTGTGCTTACAACTAAAGACACATCCACGCAAACACTGCGGCATGTGTACGGCTCCTTATGGGTACTGCAATATTTGAAGAGCTGGAGCGACGTTCCAGTGCTCTCTGTCAGCACTCTAGTCACTCCTTTCAGACGAGACATAACCACTTGAAGACACGTTACGCTCGTGTTGTGTTCAAGGAACCTGTCCTTGGCCATGAAAAACAGACACTCGCTTGTTTAATTATTTTGCAATCTTGATTTCTTCTTCTTTTTTTAAGTGAGAAGTTTTCCGTCAGTCGGACGGAAAACTTATCACTTCAAACGAAAACTCTTCGGTTCTCACCCAAATCAGCGTTAAAAAAGCGGGAGGCGCCGAAAAGTGACTAATTTGCATCACTGATATACACACAAGGTAAGCAGTGGCGTTTCCTCCTGGAGGCCAAGGGAAGCCAGGCTTCCCCTGTTTTTTCGGATTGTAGTTATCATTTTAATAAATAAATAAAAACGTTTTGTTTCGGTAATTCTTCTGTGCTGTGTGTTGCTGCCATCTCTCCCCCATTCTCATTGAGTATTTTACAAAGAGTGAAGCAGCAACCCTCTAGATGTTGTGGTGAAACAGTAGATTGCACTCTCTGTTGCGAGAGGAGGCCAGCCGAAATTGGCATCCCTTGACAGCTCGCATACGTAGAATGCGAGCCTAGAGGTGAGTCGCATTTTTTACAGGCTCCCACTACCTGTTAGCATCTAGCTATCCTGCTTACAAACATTTAGCCACCCATGCTTGTACAACATCTTGACGCATCCGTTCACACTCAAGAATGCCATCAAAACACCCTGAGAATGATGTGCTACTTCAAAGAGCTAATGCAACAACTTCTGCACCGGTAGCCAACAGCGTTCGTGCTCCTTCCCAGGCCACTGTGGAGTCAACTCGGCATCCCTCATCCCGTCTGGCGATCTCCTCTTCATGCCGTAAACTTCTCAAAGAGGCCGTGCTGAGACACTCGAGAAGTTTTCCGGGCCCTGAGCCGGCAAGGAAATCCCCTCCCAGCTCAGCTGTTACTGTCCCACCACAACACTCTCCTGCTCGGTCACCATACCCTCAATCAATGACCTTTTATTAAAAAAAAAAATAAGGTCAACGTGGACCATGATTATGCACCTGAATTGCAGAGAATGTGTGTGTATGTGGAAGCCAAAGCAGCACTTAAGGAAAGAAACATAAGATTCTAGAGCCCATTCCCGGCCAGACTAAAAGTGTTTTCTGATGACAACCCAGTGGTATACAACTCGGCTGAGGAGGCAACAGCAGACATGGTGAAGAGAGGGATACCAGTGACGGTCCTAAAAATGACCGTCGCTAATGGACCAGATTAACCGGCTTACCAGAAAGCGGGGAGATCAACTGCACCCGAGCTCCAAGCAACATTTCAAGGAACGGTTTCGAGGCTTTCGACATCGGGATATCTGATAAGTAGCCTATGTTTCATAAATGCCCTCTTTAATGGATGCTCCCTTCTGAATATCTTGGTTAAAAAGAAACAACAATAATAAGGCTATTTTTATTATTTTCCTCCCTACCCAAAGGTTGAGACCAAATTGAATAGAAGGTTTATGCCACGGGCACATGTGGGCCACATTTTGGGTCGGTTTGCTACTCTCTGTATACTATGGACCTATCAGCTTAAGGGCTGAAGAGGGCCCCCTTCCATCACTAAGAGGAAGAGACTTTCCCTCCACACTCCAACATTCCAAGGCCCAATACAAGGCCTTAAAACTGGAAGTCAATGACACTTATGTTTGTGGATATTATTGTTATACTTTTTTTGGTTATAGTTTTGGATTTTATTAATGTTATATATACAACAGGGGATGTGAGAAATTATTTAAATGCAGGAACTCATGGATTTAAAATAAAGACAAATAGTCATCATGCAAAGTAAAGGGTCAATTAAAGTAATTACATACAATGTGAACGGTCTGGGAAATCCAATTAAAAGGAATAAAGTAATGTCAAAATTAAAAAGAGATGGAGCAGAAATAGCCCTCCTTCAGGAGACTCATCTAACAGAACAGGAACACCAAAAACTTAAAAAGAGGAATTTCACTCCATATTCATCCTCTTACAGAAAGGGATCCAGGAGGGGCGTAACAATCTTAATCTCCAGTAAATTAAATTTTGAATGCACATATGAAAAAAAGGACAAAGATGGGAGATATATACTTATTCGGGGAAATTTGGAGGGTACTTTAGTTACCCTCCTGAATGTATATGCACCCCCGGGATCTGAATGGTCATTTTACAAAGATATTTTTGAAATAATAACATTGGAGGCCCAAGGAATTCTAATTTGTGGGGGAGATTTCAATGTTAGACTTAACCCAACTTTAGATACATCAAAACCCCTTTCCTCAGGAGGGAAAACAATCACCAAGAACATTAAATCGATCTTGGGAGACCTAGGGCACTCAGATATATAGCGAGACCTAAATCCGTCTAAGAAAGATTTTACCTTTTACTCACACCCACACTCTGTATATTCAAGGCTTGATTATCTGTTTATGTATCAGAAATATTTTTATAGGGTTCAAAATTGCAGTATAAGGACCGTGGACTTATCGGACCATGCCCGGTCTCCATGACATTAGTAGTAGTAAGGATGCCGCTTGCGTCTCATTAGTATGCATGAAAAAGTGACAGGTGACACGCCCCCAATTATGCAAATGAGCTCAGTCCCGCCTCCCATTGTTCGAGATCCTTTGATGTGAGTGGGTACAATTATGTTAATGAGCTAAGTCCCGCCTCCCATTGTTCGAGATCCTTTGATGTGAGGGGTGAGGTGTTATAACAGGTAGGTGTGAAAAGCCCCCCTGTGTAGTGCCTTTGTTGTCTAATCCTTTTGATGTGTTGATTAAGGCAGTCTCTTTGAAGTTATGTTGTCTGGGCCCTGTCCCCTCACACCCCTTTCTAGTCTAATCCTTTGATGTGAGGTATTATAACAGGTAGGTGTGATATAAGCCTCTGATGTTAATCTAGGTGTTGATTAAGGCAGTCTCTTTGAAGTTATGCTGTCTGGCCCCTGTCCCCTCAGAGTTGTATAATCTAATTAGCCTTTGATGTTTGCCCTTTGATGTGAGGTGTTATAACAGGCAGGTCTGATTTTACACTGGTGTGTTATAAGCCTTTGATGTTAATCAAGGTGTCTCTTTGAAGTTATGCGTGAGACTGTCTAGCCCCCCGCCCCCTCCCCCCTTAAGTTGAACTGGAGTTATTTATTGCAGCTAACCGCCTATCCGACGAACGACCCAAACATTGTTGTTTTTAATATTATTACCAATGCCTCTTTTAATTGTATTATCCTCACACTTGAGAAACAGCCTTATCGTGGCTGTAGAACGGAACATGTAACTTAATTCCTGCATTTAAGGACGATGAATAGCGTAATGCTTTAGTGACAAGGAAATTATTTGTTTAAATATTAGATATGACGTTATCTGTGACTTCAGTGAAAATTAAGCTTATCCATTGCATTGCATTTGTTCAATAGGTTTGTGTCTTACCCTTACGTGTGTGATACATATGAATATGGCATATGAAAACAAATTAATTTGACTGACTCATGAAAAACTCATCCAAAGTAACAGTAAAATAAAAAGGACCTACACATTAATACTCAATCAAACTGATACAGTATAAGGACTGTGATATCCAGCAATTTCTTAAGTATAACAATAAGATTATGACCTGTTTTTAAAAGAACATAAAAAGTTGTTTGCATGTAAAGAAGTCTGTAAGCCATGCATGTAACTTTACATCTGTTTGTTCAAAGTGTCCTTAAGGTGATCCACACAGGCTGGACCAGAGGAGGAGAGACAGATCTGGACTCCTAACCGCAGAGAACTTCAGCACGGATTCCAAGGTACATATACCTTTTTCATACTTTACAAAGAATGCATAAAGTAATGACTCTAATACACTGATATACATGCTATTAAACATGACTAAATACTAGATCACCTACACATCAGTGATGTTGAGTGCACTTTCTTAGCAAAAGGTTACATTTACATTTTACCAAGCAACATCACTTTTTTGTTCAACTTTCACATTTCAATGTATTTAAGGCAAATATTATTGAACACAGTGAGAGCTGCGACCCTTTGTCTTTCAGTGAGACAACCGAACAGAGCAAGCTTCTACAGTTGCACTAAGTTTTGATAACAGTTAAATATTATTTTAATAATACATTTATTTCAATGTTGATGAATTTAGAACGGTTTATTCATAATCTGATTATCTTTGTAGTACACTGTTGGATTTAAAAAACACATTCAAATAAAAAAATCATTATATTTATAGCCCCTGAACAAACAAACACACCTCTTTCTTAAATAACACACTTGCTCTGCAATAATATGTTTTTTGATATTTCTGTTAGGAGAGGACACGCCTGAGAGACAGGATTGCTTCACCATGTTCTCTTTCTCTGAGGGTCCAGAAGAACATCCAAGAGGGAAAGGAAAAGCTGATGTGATGTGATTTAAGAGCAGTACAGGACATTCACTAAGAGACACTTAGGCCCTTTCTCATTTCACTAATTCCCCTCCTCGAGACTTAGTCCCGCCCACAGGAGATGCGAGCGGAGGAGCCAAGGAGGGGAACCGAGGAGAGGAAGATAAATGAGAACTCCTCTCCTCTGAGCGGTCATTTTAAAGAGACGTCCATTAATGATGACAGGAGGCACAGCAGCCCTCTGTCTGATGGACAGATGTGTTCATGACCACTTATATATTTACTTTGATTCATTCACAGTGCGGTATAATGAGACAATAACAGGCTACAGATGTGGACACACACACACACACACACACATATATATATATAGCCTATGTATATATTTATATAAATATATACAATTTCAGAATCAAACAGAGCACTCTCATAGTAACGTAACACTATCAGAGACTGGATATAGCCAAATAAATGGTGCCAATCTTCAGTCAGATGTGAATGTGTAATCTAACATTTTCAGTAAGAATAACGGACAAAAGGAGTGCAAATATAAATACAATTGATTGAAATGTGAACTAAAAGTTATCAAGCATGAACCATCACATTTTTTAAAAAATAAAAACGAAATAATATACATAAGTTACACTAAATGTTAATCTGTTAATTGATTAAGTAAACACATTTTGTCAAATAAAGTGACAGGCTAGGCCTGTGCAGGTGGACACAGCTATGCCCAGCATGGGCTAAGTTCTGTAGGTGCAGCTGGTGCAGGTCCTCCTCCATCAGGCCTGGTCCTCCTCCCTCTGGCCTGGTCCTCCTCGTAGGGAAAGACCCTCTGTCCTCTCTGGCCAAAGCAACAGACAGGACGTTCATAAAGCTGAGGTTTCCCCCAAAGTCTCTAATCATCCATCCTGTGAATATGAGAGGGGGAACAAATAGTGTAATAGATGCTTTGGACAATAAGAAATATAAAGTTAACTGTTGAGTTGCTCAGTTTTTAATAATACAAACAAAAGGAGAGGCACCGTAAAATAAAGATTGGTCTTTCAATAAATTGTGTTGATTTTGTCTTTTGAATTGTTTGTCTAAAGTCAAGTAGCTAGAACTGTTACTTATAGTTTGAATGATACAGTCTGGTTATAATGTTTGGAGGAGGCATCACAGGTCAGAGCACCATTTGTTGTGTTCCATCCACAACAAATGCACACAGATTGATGTGTGTGTATTTATTTATATACTATTTCTTGAATCATTACTGTCAGTCCAAAACAAGAGATTTTTTTTAAAAACATTATCTCTTTTCCACTACACTATCTTGAATATTTTAGTGTTTACATCACTACATTTATCTAACAGCTTTAACATTGTAAAGGTGTCACTTCGGTCTCTGGGTAATTATGACAGCTTTTCCTACTATTTTGAGAGTTTGAACAAACCAGACCATCTATTAATGTAGAAAATAGTCAGCACATTAAACCATTATGAAAGTAATCATTAGTTCATTGTTCAAAATGAGCTCCAACTACAACAGTTAAGTCAACTCTTGCATCGGTAATAACAATAAAACAAATTATATAATATAATAGTATAACTTGTGTCTACTTTAAATACTTTAACAACACTTTCCTAATTATACTAGCATACTTTTACTAAAGTAACATTAACATGTTTAAATGCAGGGCTTTTGGAAGAGTATTTCGTATAGTGTGGTCTACTTGACTTATCTAACCGAAGTGATCGTAACGTTACTTTGCAAATCGTCAAACCCCCCCCCCCCCCCCCACACACACACACACACACACACAAAAGGACACGGTAACGTTGTGATTCACTTTAATTAATGATAACTACGGAGCTTGCTAACAGCAAGGCACAAGGCTACTTCACTCATTTAGCTAGCTAATGTAAGATACAAATGCTGTCGAGCCCTCACTGCTTGTAAAATAAAGAGCACAAACTGACTACTTACCCGAGCGGCGAGCCCCGCTGTTCTCCGTCATTTTTCTCCCGGGTTGTTGTGATCACATGACTGACAAAGCCGTGCTCTGATAGGCCAGAAGTCGGTTTGATTGCATTAGGGCTCGATTGCTTATCCTGTCTGAGTAGCCCGGATGATGCTGCATCGCAATTTTGGACATCGAATTTTATACACCGAATTTTTTTCACTTGAATTTTTGGGATCTGAATTTGAACATTCAAATTTTTTTCACTTGAATTTTTACATTTTTATTTCACATCGGTAAATTCGGAGCAAAAAAATTCAGATACATGATTTTCAAAGTAATTATTTTCAATGCTATAAATTCGGTGTCTAATAAAATTCAAATACTTCTGTCTCTTGTTTGCTTCCATATAATATCCGCAGAAACAAACTCCAGGCAGTACTTTTGAGCCTCGATGCAGAAAAAGCCTTCAATCGAGTTAACTGGAAATTCCTATACCAAGTTGTTGAAAAGTTTGCCTTTCACATATCTTTATTAATAGCACTGTACGACAACCCTTATGCAAGAATACAAATAAATGGAGCCATATCAAATTATTTCAACCTTGAGAGAGGGACACGACAGGGATGTCCAGTTAGCCCTTTGTTATTTGCAATTTATATTGAAGCTCTGAGTTTGGGGGTTACTCAAAATAACAATATTACCGGCATTAAAAATATGCAATCAGGAACATCAATTATTACTATTTGCTGATGATATTTTAATATACCTGTCAAACCCAGATGAATCATTTTTGAGTTTATTTACATTTTTGGACACTTATAGTTCTGTCTCAGGTAGAGATGGGGACTCGAGTTTGTGACTCGGACTCGAGTCGCACTTAAGTCGCACACACAGAGACTTCAGACTTGACTTGGACTCCTGCTCAAAAGACTTCGGACTCGACTTGGACTCGTGTTTTGGGACTCGTGAACAATCATTGTCTTTTCTATTTTTGGCGTATTAAAGGTGGGGTAGGTAAGTTTGAGAAACCGGCTCGAGATCGCTAGAATTTGAAAATACACAACCGGAGAAAATCTGCCACTTCCTCACAGAGCCCCTCCTCCAACACACACGAACGCGCACATGACCAATGAAGGCACGAGATAAGTTTGTGCCCCGATGGAAGGCTGACAGGCAGGTAGGCCATCCAGTTATTTTAGCCGGGCCGGCTATCGGGATGTTAAGAGCATTCCATGGAATATAACAAAAAGTGTATCTCGAGCCGGTTTCTCAAATGTACCTACCCCACCTTTAACATTAACATTAACATCATGGTAACACCATGGCGACCGGCGGCACACCTGCAGCTGTACCGCTTGTAATTAGGTTCAACTATAACAACTTCGAACAAAACGGATGCTGGTGCAACAACGTCAAATTTCATCAGGCACTTGAAAACTCACCCGGAGAGGTCAGTCACATTAACGCATATGGACGGTTAGCAAACATGTTTAGCTCAGCATCAGCTATGTAATGTTAACTTAGCTTGCTACTAGCTTTGTAACTGAATATTTGAAAAGATGATTGAATGTTTGCTTGTCACACTTGTTTGCGTTGAGTGGCGTTGACATCCAACTCTTGACATGACATAAAAAAGGTCGGTAACGTTAATCATTACGTTCCGCTGCCACTGGCTAACGTTAAACGTAGAAAAATACATAGTTACATACATAAATACATCTGTCGGTTTATAGGCAGGTTACAGGTTTATTGTTAACCACGTAACGTTAATGTTACAGGTTTATCAGGTTACCATTACACTGGGTTTGAGTGAGAGGATAGAGGAATATGTTTATTTATAGTAGACTTAAAAGATGTAATTAGAACCCAGTGTAATTAAACAATACGGTTGCAGAGGTCACATTTTAACATTGTTGTCCAATGGCTAGCCTAGTGAATGTTGAAATGTTACCAGCCACTCAATAGATTGCCATTGTTATTTGTGGCTGGTGCGTGCAACATACAGTACCAGCCACTTGCATGATTGACCAGCATCTGGCTGGTAAATGGTGTTAATGGTAGATATCTCTTTTGGAACAGGTCATGTTTTAATATCACCAGTTCAGTATATTTCAGATAATATTGCAGCAATAGTTTTTTAGTTGCAAATGGCACAGAACAAATGTTTACTTTTAAGTACTTTTAACACAGTTTCCCTGCGGGGGATTAATAAAGTATTTGTGATACTGATTTCTGGTTCTGAAGTGTTTTGCTTATAAGTTGTTTGCATTTAGCTAAAGTGTGATGTTTTTCCTCATATTGCATTGCAATAGCCTGTTTAAAGTGATCATATAACAAACAACTAATCAGTACTGATACTGTATGCTAATAGATATAGGAGTGATAATAATACAGTAAATGCTTTGAATGTCTTAGATATAGCTGTGCAGTATTCTTAACAGACTGGATAGCAGCAGACAATAGAAGGCTTATTACAACCAGAAGAGACATGAGACTTTTATTTGTTAGAGACTTGAGACTTGACTTGGACTCGTGACCAAAGACTTGAGACTTGATCAAGTCTCACCCCACAAAGACTTGAGACTTGACTTGGACTCGTGACCAAAGACTTGAGACTTGACTTGGACTTGCAAAAAAAGACTTGTGAACATCTCTGGTCTCAGGGTACAAACTCAATATAACAAAAACCCAAATACTGAGCTTTAATTACAAGCCAAGCCAACATATAAACTCAACCATTGAACTTAATTGGGATCTGAACCACTTAAAATATCTGGGAGTACGTATCTCTAAAGATTCAGAGGAATTGTATACACTAAATTTCAACCCTCTAAATCAGAAAATGTAAGAAGACATAAATAGATGGAACTTGATCCCAGTGCTGAGCTTTGAATCATGAATAGAATCAGTGAACATGAACATCCTACCTAGACTCTTATACCTTTTCCAGAATCTACCAGTGGCGAACCGTGTCTATCACAACTGGACCTTCTGTAGACACACAACACACCCCCCCCCCCCCCCCCCCCCCCCCCCCTCCGCGGCATTACAATGTCCGTCTTTTCACAGAATTGTCGTCTTGAAAAGGGTACTCACAACAATTCCGCAACAACTTCATTTTCACCTGTTGCACAGCACTTGTCATTTCAACGTTAAAAACAATAAAACGGCATGAATTGCTTCGTCGCATTCATCTATCCTCTGTCTCGAGCCAGTTAACTAGCGGCCAGTGGTTCTCAAAGTGGGGTCCGCGAACTCCCGGGGGTCCGTGGCACTCTGCCAGGGGGTCCGTGAAAAGTTTTCAGATTCATTCATTTAAATTATCATATATATATTTTTTTTTACAAAAGGCTTCATAGTTCAATAAATAATATTACATTTTTTTAATCTAAAATAGTTCATAGATTACGTTCTAATCTAACAAATCTATACATTTAAAAATCAAGCGCGTCACCCGTTACCGTAGAAACAACAATAACTGGTACGTCAGTCAGAGAGCGCCGCTGCTAGCATCATAGAGATATAACACGGCTAGCATACTACGAAGATGGACAGATTTTTTAAACGACCGGTTACGGCTACAAATGAAGTAAATGAAAAACAAAAAACAACAGTAAGGAAATACGATGAGGAGTATCTCCAATATGGATTTATTGAAGTGGAAGGGAAACCGAAATGTCTGATATGCCTGCGGTGTCTTGCCAATGAGGCGATGAAGCCTGCCAAATTGAAGAGGCACCTCGAGACCAAGCATCCAGATTATGTAAAAAAAGACCGGGCTTTTTTTGAGAGGAAGGGCGAGGACTACCGCCAGCAACAACAACGGATGGTTAATGTTACGTCTGTTTCTGCTAAAGCGCAGCGGGCTTCCTACCTGGTAGCGCAGAGGATTGCTAAGGCGCGAAATCCCCACACAATAGCGGAGGAACTGCTGCTCCCTGCTGCGGTGGATCTGTGTGAGGTGATGGTGGGGAAAGATGCGGCTGCCAAATTGAGAAGTGTACCTCTGTCAAATGACACCATCAGACGACGAATTGAGGACATGTCTGCTGATATCAAATCACAACTGCTGGAAAGACTGAGAGGGTCTACATTTGCGGTTCACTTGGATGAGTCCACTGATGTGTCCGGCTCTGCGCAGCTCATCGCGCTGGTTCGCTACCCGTGGGAAGGAAGGATTCAGGAAGATTTTTTATTTTGTCAAGAGTTGACGGGGCGAGCAACAGGTGAGGAGATTTTCAATGTTGTAGATATGTTCATGGAGACTGGCAATGTGAGTTGAGAGAATTGCATTGCGATTTGCACGGATGGGGCAGCTGCCATGACCGGACGCAAGAGTGGGGTGGTTGCTCGTACCAAGGAGCGCAATCCAATGATGACAGCTACCCACTGCATGCTGCACAGGCAGGCTCTGGCGTCAAAATCATTGAGTCCTGAGCTACAGTCCGTTCTCAGCACGGTGGTATCTGTGGTCAACCACATCAAGTTAAATTAATCATTTATTCGTCCCACAACGGAGACATTTACAGTGACATGTTTTTGCTATCGATTATTTTATCATACTGTTCTGTACAGATGAGACTTTGTCATAGATTTATTTATATGTGTGCCTGTTATTAGTTTACCGTCCTGTACAGATGAGACTTTGTAATCAGATGTAGCCTATGTATATGTGTGTCTGTGATTTTATACTGAATGTAAAGTAACTGGAAATACCTGGACCAGCAGACCATCATCAATACAGCTGCCTCCACCTCCATCTGCCACCAGGTCAAGATACACCTCAGCACAAAGGCTCGACCACAGCCATCACCTTCAACCCAGCCAGCAAGGAGGTCTCGTGGAGGTCTCGTATAGCACTTGTACACCCCACCTACACAGCAGCCCATGCACCATCACCCCCACCTACACAGCAGCCAGACCCACTGTCTTGGAAGACAGACAAAGACCTTGACACTGTCTTGACATTTATAATGAATAGTTGGTTGAAAGTTCTGATGTTCAATATTGTAAATAGTGAGATTTTCCAGTTTCTTATATTTATATAAATAGTTGGTTGAAAAAAACATATTTATAATAAATTGTTGGTTGAAAAAAAAAAGGTTGAATGCTCAATTTGTATTTGTACACATCACATGAATTTTGGTATGTAATATGAAGTCATTATTGAGTCCTAATGTATCTCAGTCCTTGCTGTGGTGAAAGTAGAGTGATAAACACCTATTTTACTCAAAATTTGAATTTAATGTTTTTCATTTTAGACATGAATAACACATTTATATACAGTGTAATTCAAATATTGCACTGCTTTTGTGATCCTAGGACTTAACCAAATCTAAAACACCAAAACAATTCGATCACATGAGTAAATTTGTGTTTTCACAAGAGATTTGAAGATTTTCCAAAAATCGGATTTCACATTTTAAGCTTTTGAGCTACTTATCTCATCAAACAGTGCTCCAAGGTGAGTAATATGTATATATAGCAAGACCAGATATTGTCCTGAACATTTTGATATTTAACACATGGGGTGCCATGTTAGAAGAAATACATTTAAAAAGGTGATTTAAGAAAACATCTAAAAATCGAGAAAATACCCTTAGACTCCAGAGGGTTAAGAATGGTAAAAATGCGCCCCCTGGGTTGTCATTCCTAAATTATGAATGACAGCTTGTGGAAAGTTTGCTAGACTACTGGTTGCATGGCAACTAGGCATCTTGCGAGTTGCGGTAATTGGTTAGTACAATAAAGAAAGGATTTGTTTTGGAATTATTTTGTGTTCCGTTTTTTCTTGGGCGGCCCTCAATCCAATATTGGGTACCTAAATTGGCCCTCACCCATCAAAACTTTGAGAACCCCTGATTTAGTTTGATATGTGTGTCTTCACTTGCAATCAGCTTCATGGACTGCCTTGCATCACTCCAATAGTGTCCAGAGCTGGCTGCCATTACAAGTAGTGGTTTGGGATTGTAGCAATGCAGTTGCAGTTGTTTTGCAATTTACTTGATATATGTTGCAATGCAGGCATGTGTTTACGGAAGAGGATTAGGGCCACATAAAAAATTTTTTTGTGAGGATTTGAAAAAAATATTATTTTTTTTTGTTCTGAGAAAAAAGTCAGAATTCTGACTTTAATCTCAGAATTCTGACTTTAATCTCAGAACAAAAAAACATTTTTTCTGAGATTCTGAGATTAAAGTCAGAATTCTGACTTTTTTCTCAGAACAAAAAAACATTTTTTTTTTGGGAGAAAAAAGTCAGAATTCTGACTTTAATCTCAGAATCTCAGAAAAAATGTTTTTTTGTTCTGAGATTAAAGTCAGAATTCTGAGATTAAAGTCAGAATTCTGACTTTTTTCTCAGAACAAAAAATAATAATATTTTTTTAAAATCCTCACAACATTTTTTTTTATGCGGCCCTAATCCTCTTCCGTATGTGTTCAATTGTTTATAGCCTGCATTTATTTTGTGATTAGACTTTTATAAATCATTTAATTTGAACTAAGAGTGAAACACTTGATGTGTTATCTTTGTGTGTGTGTGTGTGTGTGTGTGTGTGTGTGTGTGTGTGTGTGTGTGTGTGTGTGTGTGTGTGTGTGTGTGTGTGTGTGTGTGTGTGTGTGTGTGTGTGTGTGTGTGTGTGTGTGTGTGTGTGTGTGTGTGTGTGTGTGTGTGTGTGTGTGTGTGTGTGTGTGTGTGTGTGTGTGTGTGTGTGTGTGTGTGTGTGTGTGTGTGTGTGTGTGTGTGTGTGTGTGTGTGTGTGTGTGTTCTGAAATGCACTTCAAATGATCACTTTTCTCTTGATTTCCCTTTGATATTTTGTTTAGGTACAGTGTTACTTGCAGCTAATTTATTGATTGTTTTATGGGTATTCTGTGTTGAGATAGTGCAAATATTTGTAATACATATCTAATATCTTTCTAATACATTTGTCTTGTGTTGTTTTTTCACATAACTAAGACTATAGAAGTGTAAAAAATAGGCTACGTCAGATTATTCCAAGGGACATACATGTCAAATCAAGTTAATTTTTATTTATATAGCCCAAAATCACAAATCAGAATGAGGGGGTCCTTGGTGTATTCTCTATCTTGTAAGGGGTCCTTGGCTGAAAAACAATTGAGAACCTCTGTTCTAGAGCACCCTGGAACCGAGGGAAACTCTGAAAGAATACGCCCATTGGCTACAAATCAATATGATTGGTTGATCAAACTGTCAGTCCAAACGTACGCTCTCATTCAGTGCAACGGCCAGGGCATTCTATCAAGGATGTAGAATACCTTGGTTGAAGGATATTCTACCCAGAGACCCAGCACAAGATCTGATTGGTTGCTTTCTTTTCTAACACAAAACCACTGAAATGCGTAGAGCATGGTCCGAGAAGGACAAACAAATCAACGTAACACTTTTTGTTTGTCACGTTATATATACAAACACATACACGAAAAAAATATATAAAAACAGTATATGTGTGTACATAAATGAAATAATAAAAGTGTATATATATAATGGTTTCATTACTTTAATGCTTTACCGCGACCGCTCTAGCGTTTCGCTGCAATGCTTGCGAGTTGCTACCTAAATCCATGGTTGCTACACGGCTGCCGAAGAGGACGTCTATGAGGCTGTCACGTAGAGCTACGTCCAAGCTTGCGTAATGTGGAAGTAGGCGTGGTTAAATCTAAACTGGCTTGGAAAAACCAAAGACCAACCTGGCACACCTTTTATTCTTATCCCCACCCTTAAAAATAATCAATATCGGTTTTATTCTGGCAGCATTATTTGTTTACAACAATTGACTTTTTTATTTTCAACAAAGCTATTTAAGAATTCAAGGCCAAAAGTAGCAGTTTATGTTTTTCGATTTATATACTGAAACTCTGAGCCAAAGCAACAGTAAAATACTTTAAAAACATGTTCATATGTAAGGTTATGACAAAAGTGTCATTTTATCATTGAAAATGTTTCTCAACCTCAGTTATAGTCTCAGTGAGTGTGAGATGAAATGCCCCCTGCAGTCATACCTGTGCAGACGCAGTCTGTCTGATGTGAACAGCAGATACTCAGAGACGTTGCGGCCTGTGATGTCCACCAGGATGTCTCCTGTCACCACCTTCATGAGGGGGGGGCGTCCCCCCACCCCACTGGGACAGGAGAACCCTGTCCCCTGCATAGAGCAGGTACAACGCACCGGCTCATGTAGGGACAGGGGGAGTGTGGGGGGGGACGTCACAGGCTCTGAGGAAACAATGAGGCCGTTTATTTTAATCAGTAGTCCTTTCTTTACATTTTGACTTGTCATAGCAGGACACACTGGTTGAATCAAACTCATTAAAGTTGCATCAGACTGCTAGTTTTACTGTCGAGCCGACAGACCACTGAATCACTTTTCCTCAGAGCTATCAACACAGGACACACTGCATTGGTTGTACAACAGAGATGGTGATGGTTATTCCGCAGGATCACACATCCCAATTATAACTACAAACCTAAATCCCACCGTCTACTAGAACATCAACCTAATGTAAGATATCATTTTGAGTTTCCTCTTCGCAAAATGATCACTTGTAAGCGGTAATGCCGTGTATATGTATAGAGATTTCATTGTAAAAGGTAAATGGAAGGAGTTTGGCTGTAGTGTGTTGTCGTTGACAACTTGGGAGCAATAGTGCGTGAGAGTCTCCCTCCTATTACTTTACTACCTTCATAGTACAGTAGGTAATAGGCCACAACTCAAGCACTATCCTCTTGTTCTGGTCCTTGGATCAAATCATCAGTGACAGAAGAATCACGTGATTGGAGTGAAGCCATTATCAATGTTATAAGATAGACCTGTGATTGGCTTGCTATGCGACAAATGCTCATTTTTATGCAACAATTGCTTTGGTATGAGAAAGGGTCAAAGGGCTTATAGTGAATGAAAAGATAAAAATAAGGGATTTGTTTTCTACTACTTCTCATTATCACAGTGATCTAATTTTCAATGGCATAAGGATTTTTTTCTTGTAAAGCTATTTATGTTATTGAGGTTATGCAGGCCATTGGTATCCTTGCTAATGGTTTTTTTGTGAATGTATGATGTATCCATTGGCAACAAAGTAATCAGTGGAGGCATTATTCACACACCAGTTGGACTGTTCGCCATAGGCGGCGCGTGAGGCTCAGGTTTAGGAAGGCTAAATAACTTATTTTTTCATCTTACGCTGCCCGCCTCCGGCGTCTATAGAAAAGACATCAACTCAGTGAAAGCACCGCCTGCTGACCGATCAGAGCTCAGTGTGCGGAGTTTAAATCTATCAAGTCATATTACAGGAAAAAGGAAATGCAGTTTAAACTGCCGTATGCAGAGAAGACGCCGACGTGTCGCACTTATCATTCATATCACACTGACATCACATCATCAATCAGATCATCGATCTCACATCGATATCACAATATTTCCTTATCTGAGTCAGCTTCTCGAGCCGTATCTGGCCGTGCAACACTTAGTTACATTGTCACATATACTGTATGCAGACGTATTATTTTAAGCCACACATTAAGTTGACGAAACACTCAACTCAAATGTAATAAAGTCAGATCCCCTCGTGTTTTAGATGGGGCAGTATCATAAAACTGTTGTACGCTTTCAAACACTCGGTAGTTTATTTTTTAACGAGTTGTTCTGTATTCTCCTTGCAGGTGCAACTATGTGGCTTGTATCCTGGATTATATGTTTAAGTCATCATGGATGTTTAAAGTTCATATTTGTCTAATATTAGTTTACTTTTCATTAATGAAGTATGATGTTGCGCTGTCAGTACACTTGTCCCTGTTTGTGATTGGTCAAATGTAGCTAACCCCGCCCCTTTCACGTGAACGCGTTCTCAGCTGGCGAAAGAAACCCTGGCTTGATTTACCGAGTTGATAACCAGCGTCGTAGGACCGTTTAGCGAGATCGCGTTTGTTAGGGTTAGTTAAGATAACTCAAGCATATCCAGGGTCTGTTGAACTGGCTTCGTGGTACAGGGCACAGGTGGCTGCATAGCAGCGCTAATGTCAAATACATTATATTTTTATTTTACCAGGATGCAGTTACACAAATATTAGGGAAGGCTTAGCCTTCCCTAGCCTACAGCACCCGCCGCCCCTGCTGTTCGCTTACATTAAAATGAGAACTTTGAATGTGAACTAGGATTTTAAATCTGTATGATTGTAATATTTACCCTGAGCAAGGGGGGGGGGATCAGGAGTAGGAGACTTATGGTTATTAATGTTGTTTTACTCTTGTGTTTAATGTTTGAATATTTGTTATGCCAGGCTGATATATTCTTATGTAAGATATATTTGGGCCTGCAGTGCTCATATTAAAGTGGTCACAAGCCTTATGAGAAGGACTCACCATGCACTGCGGTCGGATGGGCGGCTGTGTAGTTCCACAGTCCGTCCTCAAAGCCAGGATCTGGGTCATCTGAAGGCGCTGGTGAGGGAGGGGGGGGTACAAAGTTGGAGAAAGGGACCCCCTGTGTAAAGGAGTCAAGACACATGGAGTCAAAGTAGCGTGCAGCCAGGGTCTTGGAGTTGTTGGCGCTGGGGTTGAGGGTCTGGGCCAGCTGGTCCAGGGTGCTGTTGAAGGGGGTTTTGAGGACACAGGTGGCCCCCACGCCCGAGGGCAGACGGAGGGTGTTGATGATCTTCTGTGGGCTGGCGTCCGGTGACAGCCTAATCCTGAGAGGGGAGGCCAATGATGATGAGCTAACATTCTGAACTGGTCATTGACAGTCAAATGTTTATATTTTCAAAACTGTTGTTGATGGACAAGCTAACAGCAAAACGGTCAAATCAGCCCAATAAGTAGAATATTAAACAAAGATATCAATAAAGAAATGTGTGTGAATAGATTAAAAAGACAAGAAAACAGACATACCTTTATAATTAGAGTAAATTATGATATTAGTTTCCTGTTTTATTTTGAAATGTATTTTCCTCCTTGTGTCTTGTCTGGTTTTACTTCCTGTGTTTTCCCTCCTGTGTTCACCTGCTGCCCCTGTGTCCCCCCCCTCACCAGCTGTGTCTTGTCTCTGTGATTAGTGTTGTGTCTTCCCTTATGTTCTTGGGCTGCATCTCACTTCTCTTAACTTAAATCCTTGCGTCCCTCACTTGCGTCTTTTCCTTCCCACCAGGGAAGCATGGAGAGACGCAAGGAAACCACGAGAAGGGAGAAGAAGCAGAGGAATTAGTTTTAAGAGCAATGGGACGTCCTTTCCTCCAGAGCGCCACGTGAAGCGACGTCTGTTTGTGATGACGTCGCACAGCTGATGTCTGACAGCAGCCAGCTCTGTCCCCGTTGTATTCAGAACACCCCCGCCTCTGTTAGTACACATTTACTGACATACAAATTTGTATCATCTGTTGTAGACCCAAATAAATAAAATAACACTCATTCTCAAAAAAGAAAAAAGCCATTCTTAAAATGTATAAACGAACAATAGTTTGATTAATATTGATTTGAATGCACAAAAGAATGAAAATGATTGAGAGAAGAAAAACGGATATGTTAGATTAACATTCATTGGATTGTCCACTTTGTTGTTCAGATATATCACATTTTTTACTAAATTATACATTACAGATGTAGCACTATAGAAAGGACTCCACCCAGCAGATTCCAACCAAAAACCCTGCGTTTACCAGTGGCTGGGATTTTAAAGCCCTCCCACTATTTCCTGAGAGGGCGTTGCCAGATTTCCCCATTTGTTCAATTTCAGGATTTAACCATGAGATGGCGCTTCATTCACAAATACACAAAGGGTGAAATTTGGTCTTCAGTTTGTTTCATGGACTTTCAGTACTTCAGTAATGTTTGCAGCTCTGCAGCTGTGTTTGCTGAATAGCATTTAATCACTTATTTGTTATGGTTTACACAGGCTACTATAACGAAAAAACATCAATATTTTAGATCAAATAAAGTATCTAATCTTATTATCTTAATTGTAATTCAATAATATATAGTCTTTATATATTAAACAATCATAATAATAATGTAAATGTTTACACTTCTTTATTTGTTATGCTCATACTTTTACCTTTACAATAGTTTGCTTTAATATGCAGTATATATATTCTTTGTAATATTGTTGTGGTGTACACAGTACAGTAGATCGAAGTAAATCAACTTATACATTATCATGTATTATAATGTATTGTATTATTAAGTAATATCATACATTAACCCCATAGCAGATGCCACATTGATCATCAATAATTACAACATTAGTATTTCTAAATATAAGTTGTAAAAATACTTATGTATATGTATTTAACACTAATAACATAATGATTCATTTGACTTTCAGATAATAATACTTTTCACCTGTGTAATTGACCATTTTGAATGGAGGACATTTACTTCTAACACGTATTTTTACCTAGGTAAATAATCTGAATACTACTTCCACCTCTGATTTTGGACCCCGTCACTCTTTTTAAAACTTTAATTAAATGTTTGATATTTCCAGAGACCCTTTCAGACCACTGCTGGAGAACTGAGGGGGGATGGGAGAGTTGTGTCACATTCCAATGGGCCATTACTTTTGAAACAAAGAGAGTCAAAGCCCTGCGATAATTTAAGGGAGCTGTCGGGGGGTGATGAACTGATGGTTAGTTACTGGGGTACTGAGTTTCCTGTCTTCTGTTTTTGTAGTGATGTGACAACAAACACACAAGGTCATTTAACAAGGTGTTAAATGACCTTGTGTGTTTGTTGTCCTCAGGCATGTTTGTATTATATTTGATTACTCAAAGATACCGTATTTTCCGGACTATAACTCACGTTTTTTCACCTGTCTGATTGTATCCCGTACGGAGCCCTGGAGGGCTCATAGAGAGAAAAATAAATAAAAAGATGCCACGTTTTATTAATTTGTGCGCACGAGATGTCATTCGTGGCCCCAATTTAATTAAAACGAGGCCACGCTTTATTAATTTGTGCGCACAATATCTACTTTCTCGTTCGCACAAGATACTTTTTCGTGCGCACAAGATACTTTCTTATGGTAAAACCGTAAAACACGTCGAACTGCCCGATTATTACGTGTGTGTGTGTGAGCATTTGTTTATGATAGTGTTGTTCGTTCCGGTGCACTCCGGCAGGACTATAGCACTACATCGAGATTAAGATTAAACTCATTTCTTTCACTTGGGAATACACATATAACTATGGAGAACCAGATGTGTGTAAATTACTGTTCATGGTCATTTGAAAACAAATTCAACAAGTGTCGGACACCAGAGTTGGGTGTCTGTAATAATATTACTTTTGTCGGTAACGGAGTAATGTAACGCGTTACTTTTATAATTCAGTAATCACACTACAGTTACTAACATTGCCCGACACGCGTTACTTCGTTACTTCATTATAACGTTATAATCATTAATTACACTACAGTTAGCCTACTAACATACAGAATTACTAGATTCTCCATTTGACAGACAAGAGGGATTTCCGCCGCATGTTTATATTTACGTAGCATTTGCACGACTTGCCCGTCCACATGCAGTGCATAAACATGGCTGAGTCAACAACAGCGATAACTTTCAGGGGGTTTTGAGTTCGTCCGAAGAAAGGACAGGAATGTGACAGTGAGGTGCAAACTGTGTCCAGGGGCCTCATTTATAACGCCGTGCGTAGGACTCAAGTGGGAAGGTTGCTTACGTAGTACAAAGCAAAAAAATAGGTACAGAAATGTTCCGACATGTTCCGATTCACAAAACATTGCGTACCGGCGAGGAAAGTGCGTACGGCACTTCCTACGCCGGTTTCCCTTTTATAAATCACAATCGACTCGAAATGCGGTGCAGCTTTTGCGGGCTTCACGTAACTCCCATATTTGCCTATAAATAGTCAAAGAAACGCCCATTCCTTCATTCATTCTGACTGACTGCAGGAAATGACAGCAGAAAGCTAAAAAATACATCTCGCACCGTGTCAGATTCTGGTTATTTTGGGGAGGTGGAGATAAATCATATTATTTGGTGGATGCAGTTTGAACAGGGGAGCAGCATGGAGGTCGGATCGTCACCAACATAAATAAATAAGTGGTCCGAAAAAAGTTAATGACAAAAAAAATACACATAGCCTTCCTCAGGCAGTGTGTTTGTACCGGGGACAGGAGACCCCCTTGATGAGAAACTAAGAAAAGATCGGGGAATCCCTCCGGAGTGGAGTCATGACGACTGGATCTGAATTATGTTTTTGTATTTGGTGGTTTGTGTTCCAGCTGTCGATCAGCTGTGCGCAGCCTGTGCGTCTCACACCCCCCCCCCCCCCCCCCCCCCCCCCCCCCCCCGCAGCAACCCTATATCCACCAGTTAAAGGAAATACAACTAATGTGTTGTGTTATATTAGCTGTACAATTGACCACATATGGTGTTCTTAGCTTCCATACCTCCTGTGTTTTATGAGCGACTTATCAAGTCTTGGCAAACGGCATAAAACACGATTAAACGTGATAGTATATAAAACCTTGCTCGTATCTACAACCTATGGAAATGCAACACGGCGTCAGTTTAGACGTAATTCTGTCCTTCTGCTTACCGCATCATTTATGAGAAAACATTTCATAACATTAACACAACATATTCGAGGTGGTTTTCAATAACATATCCGTATTTATTTATTTCTCCAAGTTATGTGTTTGTGTGCACTGAGGAGTCGCAAACATGCGTTTGTTAAATCATTTTAAGATTGGCTTTAATCAATGTTTGAAAATGAATTCTTCATAAATGATAAATGAGAGGTAACATTTTATTCATGGTATTATTTCCACATATTTCTCTCCATTCTTCCTTCTGCCAACGGTGTCGCAGTTTCTCGTCTCTCCCGTTTTTGTGCTTAGGTTAGCATGGGTTAGAGTTTGCGTGGAGGACTGCACATTTTCCCGTCAAGTTAGTATTTTATAAATCGCAAACATTGCGTAGAAACTGGCGTACGCCATTTTTTGAGCGTATATCCCTTTATAAATGAGGCCCCAGGCCAGAAGCTTTTATCCACTGCTGCAAACACAACGTCAAACCTCAACAAGCACCTTAAAGATAACATGCTAACGTGAAGCTAATAGCTAAGGAGGACCTCCGAATCCAGAGTGAGGATGTCGAGGATGTCGAGTAAAGTAACGAGTTGTAGTGTCGAGAGACAGGAGTCGGAGGCGGGGTATCAAAGGTACAAGCTAGACTTTTATTTAGCATCAGAACAACCATAGACTGTATATATAAACAACATGTAAATAGCTTCAAGCCCGGGAAGCCAAGACCGGGGAAAACAGGAAGTCCGGTTAACTCAAATGTCCGTGCGGAACAACAATACCCCAACCCATAGATCCGTGGGTGAATAATGTCAATCACCACAGAGTAACACTTTAGGTGCGCCACATTTGCGCATCTCAGATGAGACTCCCTCCGCTGTCTGCGTGATCTGCCTGTAGGGAGGGGCGGCCCTGCGATTAAAGTAACGAGTAAAGTAACGAGTAAAGTAACGCGTTTAAAAAAAAGTAATATGTAATATATTACTTTTTTTGAGTAACGACCCCATCTCTGTCGGACACACACAAACACACCGAACACACACACACAGAGCGGAGCTGAGCACAAACACATTATGCGCCCTGGTGACCGGACATCTCTTTCATAAAATAGGGGGAATAATTGGGCAGTTCGATGTGTGTAGAGGTGTGTGTGGTTAAAGGGCCGTAGAAGCCCTGACGTAGGCGGTTCACCGGCCTCAGTAGCAGCGGTGGGGGGAGCGGTAAGCCTACACGCTCCGCCGCCATAGTCGTCACCGCCGGGAAGTCGTCACCGCCGGGAAGTCCTGCCGCGCAGACCTGTGCTGCGGGCCTTCCTGGCGGCCGCCGGAAGTATCAGACAACGAGGTGTCGCCGTCGTCGTTCCTCTCCCCGACGAGCGGGCCCGTCTGGTCCGCTGGCATGGCGAACATGAAGGGCACTCCCTCATCGTGCTCCTCCATATCCACCACCTCGAGTTATGGGTCCTCCGCCGGCGAGACATGACACTCCTTGAATTGCTCCAGCCGCTGGCGGCGGCTGAGCCGAGGGATCAGGCGGCAGGCATTGCAGGCCGGAAGCGGGCCCAGGTTGGCCGCCGCGTGGTCAGACCCCAGGCACTCGATACACCGACGGTGGAGGTTGGCGCCTGCAATTACGCCCAGGCACGAAGGGCAGGGTCGCTGCTCCAATAATGGTGAGTCAATTTTTCTCTTTCTGTCTCTCTTCACTCAGTTGTTCTCTTGCTTGCTGAAGAGAAAGGGATGACAGTCAGGAGGCGAGGCCTCCTTTTATGCGGTGGGATGCGCGCGCATTCAGGTAGGCCCGCCCCGGGGCCGGCTACGTCTAAAAAGTCTCAGTGGATGAATGCTTGCATGATATGATCAAGGGGAGTACCCATAGAGTCCAGTAGAGGGCGGAGCCTGTGAGAGATATAACATGTTATAAGGGACCCACAATCTATTTGTATGCAAGGGATAATGTGCAGCGAGGCAGTCATTATGGGGAAAAGAACACCCACTTGCTATTTTGATGAAAATACTTTTGTACTTTTACTTGAGTAACATTTTGAATGCAGGACTTTTACTTGTAACAGATTATTCCTACACTCTGGTACTTCTACTTTTACTCAAGTACAATATCTGAGTACTTCTCCCACCTCTGGAAATAAATCCTGAGTGGTTTTAAAAAAAAGAATCCTACTGCTCTGAAGGATATTTTCATTTCACAAATCCTGCACTAAGCTTTGCATTCTCCAATATCATTGAAATGCATGGATCCTCAGCAATGCTGAGCAGCAGCCGCTAAACATTCGGCTCTCCCCGACGGGAGGCGGCTCTTCTTCCGGTAGCTCGCGATCGACGTGTTGGGGTGGATCTCAAGTTATTTCATTTTCATTTCCTCGCTCATAGCTCCTCGCTCCTTGGTATCACCGGAAGTTGATTTGTATGCGCCATCTTGAGGAGCGTCCCATGGCTCTTTGTGCCGGAGGACCGAGGATCGAGGCGTGATAACAGAGGAGCGATAATCGAGGAACCAGCGGACCATCCTCCGGTGAAATCCTCAGAAACTCGCCCCACCCCCTTACTGTGTATCGCTCACTGATTGGACGATGCAGCACATGCACTGATCTGATGTTTCTTAACAGCAGACAGTGGCGGCGCCAGGGTATGGCTGGGGTAGGCTAGAGCCATCCCAAGAAATGGCTTAGCCCCACCTTAGCCCCACCATGAGAAGTGATGTTAAAGTAAGCAAATTAAATAATAAGCAAAATGCTAAATGTTGAGAACACGGCTTGCAAAAATATACGGGTCGTGTCCACAACACACAAACTGATCCTGCTGTAACAACAAGTGCACGTTACTGATGCAATATGGTTGAGACCATTCGGGCATATGCTAGAAGAGGGGTGCAAGGAATAGTCTATGAATAGTCTAAAAATGTCATGATCTTCAATTCATTTTTATTATGAACACAATACAATTAAAAGAGAGACAGATTTAATATCTGTCAGCAGGAACAACTTTTTTCGTTTTACATTTGTATTTATTGTTATTTCCATTCAGTCACAGCTGAGACATGAATTACGTGATTTGTCTCAGCCAACACAAGTGTATTGCCGTTACTTAATGTTATTGTTATGCCTACAACAATACCGTTACGATAATGCAACATCTGTTCACGTTTATTTAACCCACAATATTTCTGTTATGCTTTCTCTTCTCTCAATTATTTTCTTTCTATTGTGCACGCAAATAAATATGAAACTATAGTTTGCTCATACATTTTAAGAATGGCTTTTATCTGTTTTTGAAAATGAGTTCTTATTTTAGTTTATTTATTTTGGTCTACAACAGATGATACAAATGTTTATGTCAGTAAATGTGTACTAACAGAGGCGGGGGTGTTTGTGAAACACCCCCGCGGGAGGGTCTAAGACGCAAGAAAAATACGCAAGTGAGGGACGCAAGGATGGCAGTTAAGAGAAGTGAGACACAGCTATGGAGACCCATGAATTAAAGTATCAAGTCACCTCGAGTCAGAAGGCTCAAGTCCAAGTCAAGTCCAGAGTCATTGGTGTTTAAGTCCAAGTCGAGTTGCAAGTGTTTTGTGATTTTGTCAAGTCGAAATGTTGTCAAATTTGTGACTCAAGTCTTACTCGAGTCCATACCTCTGGTAATTATGCTATGTTGTTAGAAGTGTCATTAGGGAGCATGTTAGCATGTTGGCATTTAGCTGACCTAGTTGACAATCATGTTCAGTTTAATTTCATTTGGAAGCTGCCATCTGTTGACATGTGGTAATTACTTTTCCCCAAAAGCAATGGTCAACTTTTGAGTCTGTCTTTTCTAAAATAACACTCATCATTAGGCTGAACCATGACATACCAGTCTGTATGGTCCAATTGCTGTTAATAAAAATATCTTCTTACCTGTACTGGGATCTGTCTTCATTGGTGTAAGGGATGAAGTTGCCTCTAGGTTGTGTATAGTTATGATACTGAGATGGGGACAAGATTAGGGGTGGTAAATCTCCTGTAAAACAAGAAAAACTAAATGTTAGGGATTCTTTTGAAAAGTACTGCTAAACCTCAACATGTACCGGCAAGGAAGATACAAAGCATGCAACTATTGCACCCTACAGGTGAATACTTTAGGCGAAACCTTTGAACTAAGGTATATCACAAATTAGCTTTCCCAGTTGATAACTAACATTAAGACATTTTTTTTTTTAAATTGATATAATAATATTAGGGAATATCCTTTTAAAATGATATACTTATTTGCGTACATTTCCAGAACAGACATGAACAACAATGTTCAACATTTTTGACAAATGAGGGTCAAATTACGGAGCCCCTAAAGGTTCATGGGAAAAAAAGTGTCTCGTGCGCACAATATACTTTCTCGTGCCTGCGAGATACTTTCTCAAGACAACCGTTTCATTGCAGACTGTTATGTTTATGAGGGGAAATGGCAGCATATGACATGTGACGGCCCCAGAGCCTGTTAGTGGTGTGCATGTGTGTTGCAGGTCCTGCGATGGGGTGGAGCTGAAGAGGCCAATCAGCATGACCGGGGACACCTGGCCGGAGCTGAGGTGCTACTTAAGCCCAGCTGCCCAGAGTCACATGACTCTCTCCAAGCCTGCTGCAGGAGGACTCTCGCCATGATCCTTTCCCCTCGCCCATCCTCTCCTGTTTCCGGTGTTGCATTTGGAACGATCACAAATAAAGTGCTGTGGTTTTTGGAACCCTTGAACGTCTCTCTCTGTTTGTCTGTTGTGGCCTACGGGACGGTCCCACATTATTTGAGATATATTTCAAACTCGGACTTCATTTTAGGGACATTTCGGCCAGAGGTGTAGATCTATTTGTTTAAGCACCGGATTCGCAAAACAGGAGGGTCTAAACCAGTCTGCCTTGAGCTATGAATTCATGTCCGTGACTCTCACAGTATCAGCTATCTGCGCGCAGAGAGCTGTGCCTTTTACGCGACGCATTCACTGTGTTTACCTTCATTAGAACAGCTGAATAGAGATCGAGGCTGCTACGTTTTAACCACACACACACACACCTCTACACACTGCGAACTGCCCGATTATTCCCCCTATTACTCGTTTTATGAAGGAGATGTCCGGTCCGGTCGCATGATGTGTAAATTACGAAGAGGCACAAGCTCTTACGTTGATATTGGAGATTTCAATAAATTCATATCATCAGTCAAGTCTTCGACCATTATTCAGAGGGAAATGCTACATGATGTGTGTGTATTTGTGCTCTGCTCAGCTCCGCTCTGTGTGTGTGTGTTTGGTGTATTTGTCCAACACTGGCAAATTACCATGAACAGTCATTTACACACATCTGGCTCCATATGTGTATTCAGAAGTGAAAGAAGTTTGTTTACACACACACACACATACATACACACACACGCCCTGATGACCGGACATCTTCTTCATAAAACTAATAATATGGTGTAATAATCGTGCAGTTCGATGTGTCTAACCATAACAAAGTATCTTGCGCACGAGAAAGTATATTGTGCGCATGAGATACTTTTAGTTTTTTCCATGAACCTTTAGGGGCATCGGTACTTTGTTGGATCCTTGTACTCCTCAGAAGAAGTCCTGCTTGTTTTTGCTTGCCAAGCCAAATAGAGAACTGCTTCATAGCTGGATGAATGCAATAAACCCATATAATGCAGAATAATGCAATCAGCTGTCTACAAACAAGACTGAGCTGCTTTTTCTTCCGGGAAAAGATTGTCCCACTCTTGACCTAACAA
This sequence comes from Gymnodraco acuticeps, assembly GCF_902827175.1. Classification (NCBI taxonomy): domain Eukaryota; kingdom Metazoa; phylum Chordata; class Actinopteri; order Perciformes; family Bathydraconidae; genus Gymnodraco; species Gymnodraco acuticeps. Next base: position 571,058 of record NW_022992313.1, read on the forward strand.
TCAACATCGGCACCTCAGTTGTTTCCCCGACTCAGACTGCAAGGAATCTGGGTGTGATCCTAGATAACAACCTGTCCTTCACTGCAAACATCGCTGCTACAACCCGTTGCTGCAGATACACGCTTTACAACATCAGGAAGATACGTCCCCAGCTGACCCAGAAAGCGACGCAGGTTCTGGTCCAGGCTCTCGTCATCTCACGCCTAGACTACTGCAACTCCCTCCTGGCTGGTCTACCTGCATGTGCCATCCGACCTCTGCAGCTCATCCAGAATGCAGCGGCTCGTCTGGTCTTCAACCTTCCTAAATTCTCCCACACCACTCCGCTCCTCCGCTCCCTTCACTGGCTTCCAGTAACTGCTAGAATCCACTTCAAGACACTGGTACTTGCTTACCATGCTGCGAATGGATCTGGCCCTTCGTACATCCAGGACATGGTTAAACTGTACACCCCAGCACGTGCACTACGCTCTGCATCAGCCAAACGACTCGCTGCACCCTCGCTGCGAAGGGGACCCAAGTTCCCATCAGCAAAAACACGTGGGTTTGCTGTCCTGGCTCCAAGATGGTGGAATGAGCTCCCCATTGACATCAGGACAGCAGATAGCTTGCACATCTTCCGGCGCAAACTGAAAACTCATCTCTTTCGACTCCACTTCGAGCGATATAATTATTAACAAAGCACTTATATACTAATAAAGGGCTGGCTTATCTAAAGCCAGTTGAGTAGCACTTGAAATGTTTGGCTCTATGAAACCTGATGTACTTATATGATTCTGTTTTCTTCAAGGTTGTGTCTTCCTGGTCGAATGTACTTATTGTAAGTCGCTTTGGATAAAAGCGTCAGCTAAATGCAATGTAATGTAATGTAATAACCAATGAGTTTAATCAACAGCACAAACACTTCAGCAGCAGGACAGTATCTATTCACTTGCTTTTTCCATAACGTCCCTTTCTAACTGCCTTGTAGGACAGAAGAAAACTGTTTCTGGAGAAGCAGGATACAAAGCTATGTTCAACCTTTATATGTAAAATCTCACCAATCTCAGGCACAGATAAGGCCACAGTCATGGCCACACAGACAAAGAAGGCTGGCAGGAGGATCTGAGAGAAGAGGCCCTTGGTGTTTCTCTTGGCACAGTGGAACCTCTTGACGATGAGGCCATGAAACTGACTCAGCTTCAACCACCAGCCCTCCAGCTTGAAGCTGCCCTGCCCCTCCAGGACCTCCGGCTCTTGGGACGGACATTTATCTGCATCTCCTGGAGGTGAAGGACACATCGCATGAAAAATGAATGAAATGGTTTGTAGTGATGGCAGCTGCATGTCATGTCTGCATTACTGGATGATTCTGCAGACTTAAACACATTATGCAGTTCAATAAAGACAACAACACTATAGGTGAATTCTGATTCAGATAATATGTATTTAACACCTGAGGAAATGTAACACATGCGAAACAAAATTGAAACGTCCCTGCAATATACGAGTTCCTCTAATGTCAGTTGGTTTTGCAGTTCATTCTTGTGGTAAAGTGCATAGTAGAGCTGTAGTGACAAACATTTAGAGCTAAACTATCTGTGATTTAAATCATGTAAAAAAATACTAAAATAAAAGTTAAGATCACACATTTCTTTCATAACGTTTTATGTTAAATGTATCTCTGTTTTGGTTCAGCAACATATTTTTCCGCCAAAATAATTTATACTGATGTATTTTGTGGAGACTGTCCTCACAGTCCATGTACATGCCACTGAAGACCACACCTGTTCATAAGAGTAGTTCCTGCATTAGGCCTATTGTGGGTAAATAAAGAAAGAACAACATATTTGATGTATGGACTAAACATTTTTGGGTCCTCTCCAAATTTGCCCTTTTTCGTATTTTGTTTGTGTTTATTTACTTTTTGCCGTTTACTTTAAACATGGTTCGCAACATGCAAGCCGACCGCACCAACTCTGCAATACAATATAGCAGAGAGGAACTTCTTCACATCAGAAACTTTGTGGACAATAACCTACCGACAGACAATGGAGATTCGCCATGGCTGCCTCCTGCCGTCCTACCTGAGAGACGCAGGAGGAAGACAAAGTGGGCGTCCTGTGCCGGGCTGCTGGTCAGACTGAGGAAACGAGAAAACCGACCCTCTCTTCTGAGTATTCTTCTGGCTAATGTTAAATCCATTAAAAATAAGCTTGATGAACTCAGAATTCGGATTGCTTTTCAACGGGACATTAAGAACTGTAACGTGTTAATTCTCACTGAGACTTGTCTCAACCCCGCAATCCCGGACTCCGCCATTGTTCCTGACGGATTCACTATTTTTCGCCAGGACAGATAACTCAGGAAAAAGTAAAGATGGCGGTGTGTGTCTAATGACTAATAACAACTGGTTTACAGATGTGAGGATTATTTCTTCGGACTGTTCTGCTCATTTAGAGCACCTCATGATCACAGGCTTTTCACCTGCCGAGAGAATTCACATCTGTTGTGATAATCTGCTGCTGCTGCCTGCTTACAGGCAGAAACTTAAACGGCATAGACCGGAAACAAGGACAGTACAGCGATGGAGTGTGGAGTCAGATTTAGCTCTGCAGGATTGCTTTGCCTCTACGGATTGGAGTGTGTTTGAGGACAACAACATCAACACGGACACGGTCATCTGCTATATTGGGAAATGCATCGATGACGTGGTACGGAAGGTTTCTGTACGAACATTCCCAAATCAAATGCCCTGGATAAACAGCGAGGTGCGCGGCAAGCTGAAAGCGCGCACAGAGCTGGAGATTTGGAGGAGTACAGGAAATCTAAATATGAACTCCGGAGAGCAATCAGCAGTGCAAAGAGACAGTACAAAGAGAAGGTGGAGTCTGACTTCAAAGGCTGTAACACCCGGAACATGTGGGCGGGACTAAGAACAATGACAGACTACAAAGGAGCAGCGGGGGGTGCTGCGGGAGTGTCTACATCTCTCCCAGATGAGCTGAACAGTTTTGTTGCTGCTTCGAGAGCAGCCAGGCTGTGGAGGCACAGAGGGACCAGGAGCCCTGCCCTTTTGTTTTAAACAGGGCAGACGTGTGTAAATCCTTTAAAAGGGTTAACCCACACAAGGCTCCTGGACCTGATGGCATCCCTGGCCGTGTTCTCAGGGTGTGTGCAGTTAAGCTGGCAGAGGTGTTCACAGACATCTTCAACAGGTCCCTGCTGCAGTCTGTAGTCCCCACATGTTTAAAACACTCCACCATCGTTCCTGTCCCCAAAAAGACAAAAATCACCAGCCTCAATGACTACCGCCCAGTAGCACTCACCTCCATCATCATGAAGTGCTTTGAGCGGTTAGTCAAAACCTTCATCACCTCCCAGAGATGGGGACTCGAGTTTGTGACTCGGACTCGAGTCGCACTTAAGTCGCACACACAGAGACTTCAGACTTGACTTGGACTCCTGCTCAAAAGACTTCGGACTCGACTTGGACTCGTGTTTTGGGACTCGTGAACAATCATTGTGTTTTCTATTTTTGGCGTATTAAAGGTGGGGTAGGTACATTTGAGAAACCAGCTCGAGATCGCTAGAATTTGAAAATACACAACCGGAGAAAATCTGCCACTTCCTCACAGAGCCCCTCCTCCAACACACACAAACGCGCACATGACCAATGAGGGCACGAGATAAGTTTGTGCCCCGATGGCAGGCTGACAGGCAGGTAGGCCATCCAGTTACTTTAGCCGGGCCGGCTATCGGGATGTTAAGAGCATTCCATGGAATATAACAAAAAGTGTATCTCGAGCCGGTTTCTCAAACTTACCTACCCCACCTTTAACATTAACATCATGGTAACACCATGGCGACCGGCGGCACACCTGCAGCTGTACCGCTTGTAATTAGGTTAAACTATAAAAACTTCGAACAAAACGCCGGCGGCACCAACAAAAGGAGCGCACACTGCAAAGTCTGCAATATTAAAATCAAGGATGCTGGTACAACAACGTCAAATTTCATCAGGCACTTGAAAACTCACCCGGAGAGGTCAGTCACATTAACGCATATGGACGGTTAGCAAACATGTTTAGCTCAGCATCAGCTATGTAATGTTAACTTAGCTTGCTACTAGCTTTGTAACTGAATATTTGAAAAGATGAGTGAATGTTTGCTTGTCACACTTGTTTGCGTTGAGTGGCGTTGACAACTCTTCACATGACATAAAAAAGGTCGGTAACGTTAATCATTACGTTCCGCTGCCACCATCTACTGGCTAACGTTAAACGTAGAAAAATACATAGTTACATACATAAATACATCTGTCGGTTTATAGGCAGGTTACAGGTTTATTGTTGACCACGTAACGTTAATGTTACAGGTTTATCAGGTTACCATTACACTGGGTTTGAGTGAGAGGATAGAGGAATATGTTTATTTATAGTAGACTTAAAAGATGTCATTAGAGACCCAGTGTAATTAAACAATACGGTTGCAGAGGTCAAATGTTAACATTTTTGTCCACTGGCCAAATGGCTAGCCTAGTGAATGTTGAAATGTTACCAGCCACTCAATAGATTGCCATTGTTATTTTTGGCTGGTGCGTGCAACATACAGTACCAGCCACTTGCATGATTTACCAGCATTTGGCTGGTAAATGGTGTTAATGGTAGATATCTCTTTTGGAACAGGTCATGTTTTAATATCACCAGTTCAGTATATTTCAGATAATATTGCAGCAATAGTTTTTTAGTTGCAAATGGCACAGAACAAATGTTTACTTTGAAGTACTTTTAACACAGTTTCCCTGCGGGGGATTAATAAAGTATTTGTGATACTGATTTCTGATTCTGAAGTGTTTTGCTTATAAGTTGTTTGCATTTAGCTAAAGTGTGATGTTTTTCCTCATATTGCAATAGCCTGTTTAAAGTGATCATATAACAAACAACTAATCAGTACTGATACTGTATGCTAATAGATATAGGAGTGATAATAATACAGTAAATGCTTTGAATGTCTTAGATATAGCTGTGCAGTATTCTTAACAGACTGGATAGCAGCAGACAATAGAAGGCTTATTACAACCAGAAGAGACATGAGACTTTTATTTTTTAGAGACTTGAGACTTGACTTGGACTCGTTACCAAAGACTTGAGACTTGACTTGGACTTGCAAAAAAAGACTTGTGAACATCTCTGTCACCTCCTCCCTCCCTGACTCTCTGGACCCCCTGCAGTTTGCCTACAGAGCAAACAGGTCCACAGATGAAGCCATAGCCCTCACCATCCACACTGCCCTCACACACCTGGACCAGAGGAACACTTATGTGAGAATGCTGTTCATTGATTACAGTTCAGCCTTCAACACCATTGTGCCCTCCAAGCTGGCCATCAAACTCATAGACCTCGGGCTCAACATCACTGAGGACCTGACATGGACTCATCACTGAGGACCTGACATGGACTCTTCACACCACCACCATCACCAAGAAAGCTTGACAGCGGCTCTTCTTCCTCCGCAGGCTGAGGAGGTTCAACATGGACTCCAGGATACTCTGCAACTTCTACAGGTGCACCATAGAGAGGATCCTGACCTTCTACAGGTGCACCATAGAGAGGATTCTGACCTTCTACAGGTGCACCATAGAGAGCATCCTGACCTTCTACAGGTGCAGCATAGAGAGGATCCTGACCTTCTACAGGTGCACCATAGAGAGCATCCTGACCTTCTACAGGTGCACCATAGAGAGCATCCTAACCTTCTACAGGTGCACCATAGAGAGGATCCTGACCTTCTACAGGTGCACCATAGAGAGCATCCTGACCTCCTACAGGAGCACTATAGAGAGGATCCTGACCTTCTACAGGTGCACCATAGAGAGCATCCTGACCTTCTACAGGTGCTCCATAGAGAGGATCCTGACCTTCTACAGGAGCACTATAGAGAGGATCCTGACCTTCTACAGGTGCACCATAGAGAGGATCCTGACCTTCTACAGGTGCACCATAGAGAGCATCCTGACCTTCTACAGGTGCACCATAGAGAGGATCCTGACCTTCTACAGGTGCTCCATAGAGAGCATCCTGACCTTCTACAGGTGCACCATAGAGAGAATGCTGACCTTCTACAGGTGCACCATAGAGAGGATCCTGACCTTCTACAGGTGCACCATAGAGAGGATGCTGACCTTCTACAGGTGCACCATAGAGAGGATCCTGACATTCTACAGGTGCACCATAGAGAGGATCCTGACCTTCTACAGGTGCACCATAGAGAGCATCCTGACCTTCTACAGGTGCACCATAGAGAGCATCCTGACCTTCTACAGGTGCACCATAGAGAGCATCCTGACCTTCTACAGGTGCACCATAGAGAGGATCCTGACCTTCTACAGGTGCACCATAGAGAGGATCCTGACCTTCTACAGGTGCACCATAGAGAGGATCCTGACCTTCTACAGGTGCTCCATAGAGAGGATCCTGACCTTCTACAGGTGCACCATAGAGAGCATCCTGACCTTCTACAGGAGCACCATAGAGAGGATCCTGACCTTCTACAGGTGCACCATAGAGAGCATCCTGACCTTCTACAGGTGCAACATAGAGAGGATCCTGACTGGCTGCATCACGGCCTGGTACGGCAGCTGCACCGCCCTAAATCGTAAGGCTTTACAGAAGGTGGTGAAAACTGCACAGAACATCACCAGGACGGAGCTGCCATCCATGGAGGACCTCTACTCCCAGCGCCTCAGGAAGAAATCCCTCAGGATTATCAAAGACCCCCATCACCCCAGCCACAAACTGTTCTGTCTGCTGCCGTCTGGCAGGCGCTACTGCACGCACCATCCGGACAAAAACCACCAGACTCAGGGACAGTTTCATCTCACAGGCAATAAGACTATTAAACACCTGAACTGTTATTTATCTATTTGTCTAATATATCATTCCAATAACTTTCATATAGACTCTTATTGCACTATTTCACTTTTTTAAACTATTTTTCTTTTTGTATTTACTATTTACTTGCACTTTATTTTTCTGTTTATCTGTATTATTGTGTTGCACTGTTGAAGAAGCCTGTGACCTAAGATTTTCATCGACATAACTACACTGTAGCTATGTTCGTATGACATAATAAAGAACCTTGAACCTAGAAATCATGAGTCTCAGTCAATGACTCGGCACACATGCTGCTGCATTTCTGTCTCACCCCTCAGAATGGCAGAGTCTGGCTCCTGGCCGCTGTCAAAGAGCGGACAGTAATCTCCATAGAAGTCTGCGTGGAGCCCCCCCTCATCGCCCCTCACTGAACCAATGGACGAGGAGGATTTGAGAGAGGACTGGCTCTGGCTCATGGTGGAGCTCGACATCAGATTACTCAGCTCCACCTCCGGATTCTCACTCTCCACTGAAGGTCCAGAACCCTCCTGTGGCAATCCCAGGCCAGCTGAGCCCACTGAGGATTTCCCCACTGAGCTTCCCCCTGGGGACCCCTTCATGTCTGCCAATGGACAGAGAGGAAGAAAAGTAACCAGTAACCCTGGAGCCAAAGAATAAAATCAAAAAGGTCTCCGGTCGGAGCTTGAAATCAGAGCAGAAATCTATTAGTGATGGGAAATTCATGGATAACTTTTGAAAGCTAAAAACATGTGAAGGTGTTGAGCTATCTGGAAACCTGGGGGAAGAATGTGCTCTCACCAGCGTCACTGTTCTCCAGAGATTGGTCCTCTTCAGACACTTTTAGGAACACCTCCTCCAGGGTGGTGTCCATCACCCCGAAGCTGGTGAGGGCGAGGCTGTCCAGACTCTGCTCTAAAGCCTGGAGGCACACATAGCACAAGAGACGCTCAGATAACTGTACAATGAGCTCTCTCCTTTGCCAAGACCCACAATAACACCACAACATGGCCTGTCATTTATATCCGGATCAATGGTCACATTTATACAGTGGAGGAAATAAGTATTTGATCCCTTGCAGATTTCGTAAGTTTGCCCACTTACAAAGAAATTAACCTGTTAAACCCTGAGCGTGTTTTTTAGGTCTCAGGCTCGAAAATGACATTCCCAGAACAAATGACCATAATCTTCCCTTTTAAAAGGGGCAAATTAATAATCTTTTTTCTCAAAGCAATGATAAACCTGTGAGTTGGATGTAAAAAAGTCAGAATCAATATAGATCTTTTTTATTTTAATGTAAATTCCGATTGAACATAGTAAAACATTTTTAATTATAGTGTCTGTCCAACATTTTTTTGTTTACTTATCAATCAATCAATCAATGTTTATTTATATAGCCCAATATCACAAATGTTACATTTGTCTCAGTGGACTTTACAGTTTGTACAAAATATCAGTATGACAATACGACACCCTCTGTCCTTAGACCCTCACATCGTACAAGGAGAAACTTCCGAAGAAAACCCACAGTTTAAAGGGAAAAATGGGAGAAACCTCAGGGAGAGCAACAGAGGAGGGATCCCTCTCCCAGGACGGACAGACGTGCAATAGATGCCGTGTGTAAATTGAAAAGATAATACATTTGCAACATAGGTAGTCCAAATGTTTGGAAATGCATGTGTGTATAATAGGAAGATGAATCCACGAGGATATCCATCCAGGACCTATGATCCAGGACCACAGCCACGACTCAAGATCCAGGGCTCGCGATCAGGGACAGAGGAGCGCAGGATCATCCATGACTCCGGATCCCGGCGTATATAGACACCAAAAAGAAAGACATTTGGGGAAGCTGGGTTAATCGGAACATGAGAGTACACAGGTATAGACAGAGAGAAGGAAGAAGTAAGATGTCCCCCGACAAACTAAGCCTATATCAGCAAAACTAGGGGCTGAATCTAATCAGCCCTAACTATAAGCTTTATCAAAAAGGAAGGTCTTAAGCGCACTCTTAAAAACGGATAGGGTGTCTGCCGCCCGAACACAAACTGGAAGCTGATTCCACAAATGTGGAGCTTGATAAGAAAAGGCTCTGGCTCCCATTGTACTTTTAGAGACTCTAGGAACAACCAACAACCCTGCATTCTTGGAACGCAATGCCCTAGTAGGACAGTAGGGTATAATGAGTTCTTTAAGGTAAGATGGCGCCTGCCCATTAAGGGCTTTGTAGGCGAGAAGAAGAATTTTAAATTCTATCCTGTGTTCTATAGGGAGCCAGTGTAAGGCAGCCAGAACAGGAGTAATGTGGTCCCTTTTCCTAACTCTGGTTAGTACACGAGCCGCAGCATTTTGAATCAGCTGAAGCGACTTGACTGACTTCTTGGTACTCCCTGATAATAAGGAGTTACAATAATCCAGCCTTGAAGTAACAAATGCATGGACTAGTTTCTCTGCATCGTTTTGAGGCAAGATATGCCTGATTTTTGCAATGTTACGTAGATGGAAGTAGGCGGTCCTTGAAATTGATTTTATGTGGGCGTTAAAGGATAAATCCTGATCAAATATAACACCAAGATTCCTTACAGTCTCACTGGAGGCCAAATTAATGCCATCCATAGTTAGTATATCTTTAGATAGTTTGTTTCGTAGATTTTTCGGGCCAAGTACAATAACTTCAGTTTTGGTCGTGTTTAACATCAAAAAGTTTAAGGTCATCCACGTTTTTAAGTCCTTAAGGCAGTCTTGAATTTTATTTAGATGATTAATTTCATCAGGCTTGATTGATAAATATAGTTGAGTATCATCCGCATAACAATGAAAATGTACAGAATGATTCCTTATAATATTGCCTAACGGAAGCATATATAATGTGAACAAAATAGGTCCGAGCACTGAGCCCTGTGGCACTCCATGGCTAACTTTGGTTTGCGTGGAAGATTCATCATTGACACGTACAAACTGAGAGCGTTCAGATAGATAAGACCTAAACCAGTCTAAAGCAGTTCCCTGTATGCCAACTAAGTGCTCTAGTCTTTGCAATAAGATATCATGGTCGATAGTATCAAATGCAGCACTGAGATCGAGCAAAACAAGAATAGAGACACGTCCCTTGTCAGAGGCTATTAGAATGTCATTTGTGACTTTAACCAGAGCTGTCTCTGTGCTATGATGTGTTCTAAAGCCAGACTGAAAAGCTTCAAATAAATCATTGTTTTTTAAGTAATCACACAACTGTTTTGCGACCGCTTTCTCAAGAATTTTTGAGAGGAACGGAAGATTGGAAATAGGTCTATAATTGGCTAAAACCTCTGGATCGAGGTTGTGCTTTTTAAGAAGCGGTTTTATCACTGCTACTTTGAATGATTGTGGAACATAGCCTGATAATAAAGACATATTCATAATATTTAATAAATAAGTGCTAATTAATGGAAAAACTTCCTTCAACAGCTTAGTTGGAATTGGGTCTAACATGCAGGTTGATGGTTTAGAAGAGAGAATCATTGAATTTAATTGTTCAAGGTTTATGGCTGAAAAGCATTCTAGTTTACTATCTAGTGTAATATTAGAACTTACGTTTCCGGGAGCTGTTGATAACACTATACTGGTCAAAGGCAAGAGGTCATTCATTTTGTTTCTAAGAGTAACAATTTTATCGTTAAAAAAGCACATAAAATCATTACTACTGAGTGCTATGGGAATAGAAGGCTCAATCGAGCTGTGGCTTTCTGTCAGCCTGGCTACAGTGCTGAAAAGAAATCTTGCATTATTCTTATTCTCATCTATTAATGAAGAGTAGTAGGCTGCTCTCGCTTTACGCAGTGCTTTCTTATATTCATTAAGAGTAATATGCCAAATTAAACGAGATTCTTCAAGTTTAGTGGAACGCCATATCCTTTCAAGTTGTCTCGACTTTTGCTTTATTTTGCGGATTTCGGCATTATGCCATGGAGCTAATCTATGTTGTTTTATTTTCTTCTTTTTCAAAGGAGCAACAGAGTCTAATTTTATTCGCAGCGCATCTGTAGCACTATCAACAACATGATCAATTTGGGGTGGTGTACATTTTGTATAAGTTTCCTCCCTTACATGCAGACATGCTATCGAGTTAAGTATTGGTGGAATCTCTTCCTTAAATTTGGCTATAGCACTAACAGATAGGTTTCTGCTGCAGGAGCTTTTGACTAATGCTTTGTAGTCTCGTAACAGTACTTCAAAAGTTACTAAGAAATGGTCGGATAAAGCAGGATTATGCGGTTCGACTAATAGTTGCTCAATTTCAATACCATAAGTCAGAACAAGGTCGTGAGTGTGATTATAGCAGTGGGTTGGTTTATTTACACTCTGACAAAAACCAACAGAATCTAATATAGAGTTAAATGCAACAGTAAGGCTATTTTTATCATCGTCAACATGAATATTAAAGTCACCTACGATAATTACTTTATCTGTTTTAAGAACCAAAGTTGATAAAAACTCAGAGAATTCAGATAATAATTCTGAATAAGGACCTGGTGCACGGTACACTGTAACAAATAAGATTGGCTGCAAAGTTTTCCAGGTCGGATGCGTAAGACTAAAAACAAGACTTTCAAAGGAGGTATAATTTAATTTTGGTTTAGTATTGATAAGTAAACTTGAGTCAAAGATTGCTGCAACTCCACCTCCTCGGCCCGTGCCTCGGGCAATATGAGTATTGATATGGCTGGGTGGAGTGGCTTCGTTTATGCTGACATATTCTTCATGTCTCAACCAAGTTTCAGTGAGACAGCATATATCAATATTATAATCTGATATTAAATCATTTACCAATATTGCTTTAGATGCTAGAGATCTTATGTTTAAGAGACCACATTTAATATTCCTGTTTTGTTGCACTGTAGTAGTTGTTACATTTACTTTTATTAGGTTATTATGTATGACACCTCTATTAGGTTTTACCTTGACTTGTCCTTGGGCAGACACACACACCGCTAATATTGGGTATTTTATTGGGTTCGGGATTCCTATGGATGACTGCCTAGGAGAGAGCGCAGAGAAGCGTGTAAGACTGCGACTCCGCCTCCTGGTCTCAACTCCAGTTTGTCATGGATTAAGTCCACAAAGCCCTGAAATGTTTGCCGAAATGAGATCTGCACCTTCCAAAGTAGGATGAATGCCGTCTCTCTTAATCAGACCAGGTTTTCCCCAGAAGGCTGTCCAATTATTTACGAAGCCCACATTGTTTGCTGGGCACCACCAAGACAACCAGCGCTGAAATGATGACATGCGGCTATACATGTCATCATTGATCAGATTGGGGAGGGGACCAGAGAAGATTACGGTGTCCGACATTGTTTTAGCATAACTACACACCGACTCCACATTAAGTTTGGTGCATTCTGATCGGCGTATACGAACATCATTACCACCGACGTGAATAACAATCCTACTGTATTTACGTTTATTTTTAGCCAGCAGTTTAAGATGCGCCTCAACGTCGCCCGCTCTGGCCCCCGGAATGCATGTGACTGTGGAGGCTTCGGTCTCTAAATTCACATGTCTCATAATAGAGCTACCAATAACCAGAGTTGGCTTCTCAGCGGGTGTCTCGCTGAGTGGGGAATATCTGTTAGATACGTGAACGGGTTGGTGGGGACCTGCGGGTTTCGCGTTATGCCCCTTCTGAACAGTCACCCAGTCTCCCTGCTGCTCGGGAGTTGCCGGGGGACAGCTAATAGGAGCTACCTTTTGCCGGTCCGCACCAGCTAACATGGGCTTTACTGTAGCTGAGTTTCTTTCTAAGATGCGGAGCCGGGCTTCTATGGCTATGATTCCCGCCTCCAACCTAACAACTATACTACATTTAACACATGTACCGGTACCAGTAAAGGAGGTAGGGAAGTAACCAAACATGAGACAGTTAGAGCAGGAAATAGCACCCGAGGGTGGGGAAAGAGCCATGGCTAGCTATCAAGCTAAAGTAGCTACCGTTAGCAAACCCGAAAAGAGTGTAGGCAACTGTGGAGTTACAGTCGCCAAGAGAAGGAGAGTTGTGAGTGCTTAAGTTATAGTAACGTGTGATTACAACGTCAGGCAGTTGCCGTGATCAAGAGTTTTAAAACGATCGATTAAGTTAAGATAATAAGCTATCAGCAACAGAACAGGCACACGGGATACCCGGAGATGACAACAACCGGAAGTTACAACATGCTTACCGCAATAGTGGTCCGTATAGTGAAAACCACCCTTGAAGGATGGGATAGTAGACTAAAAGCTTTAGGAATCCAAACTATAACATATAATAAGTACCCTGTATCAAGATTGATGCAACATTTGACCTTTTTAGAGAGATCTAGAAAAAGAAACCCACTTCTGGGGTCATTTGGGTGTATTTTCCATATCTCTGGCCTCCCTTGTTTGATTTTGATGATTGACATCTCTTTTTCAATCAATCAATCAATGTTTATTTATATAGCCCAATATCACAAATGTTACATTTGTCTCAGTGGTCTTCAGTTTGTACAGAATATCAGTATGACAATACGACACCCTCTGTCCTTTGACCCTCACATCGTACAAGGAAAAACTTCCAGAGAAAACCCACAGTTTAAAGGGAACATGGGAGAAACCTCAGGGAGAGCAACAGAGGAGGGATCCCTCTCCCAGGACAGACAGACGTGCAATAGATGCCGTGTGTAAATTGAAAAGATAATACATTTGCAACATAGGTAGTCCAAATGTTTGGAAATGCATGTGTCTATATTTTTAACCGTTAGAGCCAATAGAATCGAGGGGAAGTTCCTAAAATCCATCTAAACATTACCCATTGGTGAATGAGTGCTGCGCACAGTGTTGCCAACTTGGTGACTTTCTCGCTAAATCGGGCGACTTTCCAAACCCTCCGGCTACTTTTTTTTGTCAAAAGCAACTAGCGACAAATCCAGCTACTTTTTCTGGTGTTTGGAGAATCTGACGAGATAGCACGTTATCGTTACGCAGTTACTTTCCTCAACGATCAGCGGGTGCTGAGCCCCTCCGCCTTCCCAAAGCACTCACAGCCTCGCTAGGCAGCTGCACTCGAGCAGAGAGGTGGCAAAGTGACCCAAAAGAGACACACTACGCGTCCAGACTGAATATTAATCGCGCATGCGCAAAGCCATTGATGATCTTGGCTTGCAGTGTGTCTCTTTTGGGTCACTTTGCCAGTCCCAAGCCCAGATAAAGAAGGAAGGTAGCAATTCCATCCCACATAACAATTATTTTGATTAAATGTGACTAATTCTTTAACAATACTGGACAAAATGTATGTATGTAATGTTGGTCTGGAGTAGACATAGTATTAAAGTCATCAAGTGATGGCCAAACATTAAAACAAATAAAAATAAGAATCAACAGAAGGAAGTTCATTTGTAGTTCTAAACAGATTAAGGGTGTTTTTTTCCCACTTTTTGTCTCTCCTTCGGCGTCCATTACAACTACGTGCAAATTGCTAAATATTCAAATTAGCCGATGATATAATTTAGCGACTTCTAGCTACTTTTAGGACAGCCAATAGCTACTTTCCTTACTATGGAGTTGGCAACACTGGCTGCGCAGCCAGAATGCCCCGGAACCGGAAGCTGTGATACACTGGTGGCTACCATTAGCAGCTAATATTAAATCTCCAATTTTTACATAAAAATTGAATTATGGATAGTAATAATATTAATATTAGTAATAAGCTTTATATTTGTATAGCACCTATTACAAGAATTGTAGCCAAACTCGCTTCACAGCAGTTCAATAGACACATTAGTATAACCTGACAGGATAAAAGCAATGTAGAGGAGCAGCTACATTTCAACACATATATCCACGAAGATTAATACATGAAGACTTGTGACTCGGACTTGACTTGGACTCTTCTTAGGTGACTCGGACTTGGACTCGAACACAGGTAATGATGACTCAGACTCGACTCCGACACTCCTTGGGTGACTCGGACTCGAACACAGGTAATGATGACTCAGACTCGACTCGGACACTCCTTGGGTGACTCGGACTTGGACTCGGACTCGACTACGACTCTCCCTAGGTGACTCGGACTTGGACTCGAAGAGTGGTGACTCGAGAGTGACTTGGACTCGTGAATTGGTGACTTGACTACAACACTGCATTGAACACGACTTTTGATCAGAAACCAACAGCTAAGGTAAGAGATGTCCCATGAATGCTCCGTGATGCTACGTGTCGTGATGTCTGTGTTTGCTTCCCCTGTCGCGAATTGTGATTGCTCAGTGATGATACCAATACCTGTGGAATCTCAGCTTTAATCGGATATCTTGTATGTGCAGTCACGATAAGTAATAAGGGTATTTCTACCTTGAGTTCTGTGCTAAGTGCGTTAGCATTTTTTCGCTCAGTGCTAATTTAGACGCTTCTTGTGAGACTTGTGCTTTGTTTTGGTAGAAATTGTCATATCTTCAGTTAGCTGAGTTTCTAACCGTTAAGTGAGCATGACACATTAATAGGTTTTTAAATATTAAGAAGCCCTGAGACACAGTTTCGTGAAAAAACACCCGCCAGACCCGGATTAGGGTCCTCTCGGGCTTAACAGGTTAACCGTTTGTAATTTTAATGGTAGGTTTATTTTAACAGTGAGAGTAAGAATATCGAAAAGAAGATCCAGAAATTGACATTATATAAAATATAAAAATTGTGGGAAATAAGTATTTGATCCGCTTGCAAAACATGTGTTAGTACTTGGTGGAGAAACCCTTGTTGGACACACAGAGGTCAGACGCTTCTTGTAGTTGGTCACCTGGTTTGTGAACATCTCAGGAAGGATGTTGGTCCACTCCTCTCTGAAGATCCTCTCCAAACCCTTCAGGTTTTGAGGCTGATGCTTGGCCTCTGGAAGCTTCAGCTCCCTCCACAGATTTTCTATGGGATTAAGGTCTGGAGACTGGCTAGGCCTCTTCTTTAGCCACTCCTGTGTTGCCTTGGCCGTATGTTCAGGGTCATTGTCCTGCTGGAAGACCCCTCCATGACCCATGTTCAGTGTCCTGGCTGAGGGAAGGAGGCTATCGGCCAAGATTGTATGGTACATGGCCCCGTCCATCCTGTCCTCGATGCAGGGAAGTGGTCCTGTCCCCTTAGCAGAGAAACACCCCAAAGCAGAATGTTTCCACCTCCATGCTGACCCCCCGTCAGACGGATGGTGTTCTGGGGTTATAGTCAGCATCTCTCTTCCTCTAACACGGCGTGTCGAGTTGATGCCAAAGATGTCGATGTTGGTCTCATCTGATCACATCCTCTTCTCCCAAGCCTTCTCTGAGTCCTTCAGATGTTCATTGTCAAACTTCAGACGGGCCTCTCATGTTCCTCTTGAGCAGGGGGCCTTCAGACGCTGCAGGATTTGATCCATTATGGTGTAGTGTGATACCAATAGTTTTCTTGGTGACTGTGCTCCCAGCTGCCTTGAGATCATTAACAAGTTCCCCCACGAGGCCAGATCTTGTGTGGAGCCCCAGACCGAGGGTGACTGATGCTCATTTTGTGTTTCTTCCATTCCTGAATAATGGCACCAAGAGTTGTCTCATTCTCACCAAGCTGCTTTCTGATGGTCTTGTAGCCAGTCCCAGCCTGGTGCAGGTCTACAGTCTGGTCCCTGAGGTCTTTAGACAGCTCTTTAGTCAGGCCCATGGTAGAGAGGTTGGAATCTGATTGATTGATTCTGTGGACAGGTGTCTTTTATACAGGTAACTAGTTGATATTAGGAGTACTTTCCTAAAGGAAAAGTACTTATCTAACTGGTCTGTGGGAGCCATAATTCGTGTTGTAGTTGCAAGGGGATCAAATACTTATTTCTCACAGTTAAATGCAAATCAATGTGTATCTTTTATATAATGTCAATTTCTGGATTTTCTTTTTGATATTCTTACTCTCACTGTTTAAATAAAGCTACCATTAAAATTAAAGACTGTTCATTTCTTTGAAAGTGTGCAAATTTACAAAATCTGCAAGGGATCAAATACTTATTTCCTCCACTGTATATTGCTAACAATTCTTATTATCTTTACCTGTGCTGAAGGTTCTCAATCCCCAAAGAACTAAAGTACTTTACAATAAATACAAATTCGTAAAAAAACAACAACAAGATAAATATGTGTAAAGAAAAGCAAATGTATTGTTAGGAGAACAATAACCTCTAACTGTATTCTGTTTGTAGCGCTGCTGTTGGATGATGCGGTAAATTAAAATAAGCGTTAATATTGTGCCAACCCAAAGGTTCATTTTTGAGACATTAACCCATTTTGGGATTAATTAACATTAAAATAGGTTGGCTACAGCCTGCCCTAAAGAATGAACATAGCTGGATCAGGTTGATAAGAAATGTATGAATTTGTTATGTAATCTTCAATATGCCCAACCATACTCTAGAATCCTGGAAAAATGAATGTGCCCGTTTGAAAAATAATTGTTAAAAAATGTTAACTATTTATCCACCAATACCAATTCATTTGTGTGTGTGTGTGTGTGTGTGTGTGTGTGTGTGTGTGTGTGTGTGTGTGTGTGTGTGTGTGTGTGTGTGTGTGTGTGTGTGTGTGTGTGTGTGTGTGTGTGTGTGTGTACCTGGAACAACCTCTCAAAGCAACCCTTTTTCACAGCCTCGGAGGGCAGCACGTAGGACAGCTCCGTGTTCGAGTCGGACACCAGCACGCAGGAGGCCACGAACTGCCCGATAAACTGGCTGACACGAGCCTGGGAGCAAGGGGACAGAGAGGAGGGGGCCACATAGGAGGAGGAGGCCACAGAGGAGGAGGAGGCCACAGAGGAGGAGGAGGCCACAGAGGAGGAGGAGGCCACAGAGGAGGAGGAGGCCACAGAGGAGTAGGGGGCCACAGAGGAGGGGGACAGAGAGGAGGACAGAACCACAGAGGAGGAGGGGGCCACAGAGGAGGGGGACAGAGAGGAGGAGGGGGCCACAGAGGAGGGAGGCTGCTGTTGGCTGCCCTGTCCTGAAGGACACACAGCATGATGGGAGGACAGGGAGGACAGGGAGGACAGGGAGGACAGGATGGTTAAAGTAGAGTCAGACAGGTAAGCAAAAGACAAGGAAAACAGTGGTGTCAGTAAAAAAGAACCACAGGTGAAGATGAATTGAGAACTGGGGTTAATACTGTAACCCAGATTCTATGAGTATATGCTTTGCCTTCTCAGGCTATCGCTATTGGGTAATCCCCTGCGCATGCGCAGCACTGAAAGGCATGGAAACCAGGACGCTACTGTGCGCTCCGGGGCTATTAAGAACGCTGCCAGTCGCTCCTTCTGTACTCGGCCCAGGAACCGAGGATCTGGTGGGAAAGCGTATTACAACACCCTGGGCCAAGGTCTGTGTGCGAACGCGTCCACCCCAGGGGGGGGGGGGTGGTCCTGCGTTCTCAGGAAGAACCAGAGGGCACACTGCGTGTTCCCGGGTGCAGCAAACAGATCCACCTCTGCTCTCCCGAACCTGCTCCACACCTGGGAGACCAGTTCGGGGTGGAGGCTCCAGTCCCCCTGGCGAGGACCTCCTCTGGACATGAGGTCTGCCCCTCTGTTCAACTCGCCGGGAATATACACTGCTCTGATAGAGTACGTGTGTGCACGCCCAGCACAGCAGCCTGCTGGCTGTGTTCAGAAGCTGCGTTGATCGTACACCTCCCTGGCGATTGATATAGGCTGCCGCTGCTTTGTTGTCTCTGCGAATCAACACATGCTGATTGTACAGCAACGGGGCGTTTATGTGGAGAGACATGTGAGCCGGCCACTGTCCGCCCACTGCCTGTGACATGCACGTTCCTCCCCATACTGAGAGATGCGTCTGTGCACACTGAGGTGTGTGACGTCACTCTGCCCAGGGGCACCCCCACTGACAGGACGTGGAGATTTTTCCAGTAAATTAAATCCAAACCCACGGAAGGAGAAATGTACACCATGCGTCTCTTCTGACGCACGGGGTCGATGTGCAGGCGAATAAACCACCTCTGGAGTCTCCTCACGTGACCAGCTGACATCATGCCTAACAGCTGCATCACGGAGAGGGCTGTCACCACACTGCAGGGTGTGACACGCCGGAGGAGAGCTGTCAATTTCTCCACTCTCTGCCGCGAGAGCCGTACTCTCATGGTGGCTGAGTTTAATTCCACTCCCAGATAAATGATAATCTGGGAGGGAAGAGGACAGCTGATAATGAAACCCAGGCTTGACAGATGAGATACGAGCTATTCCGTCTGTAAAGTGTCTTCCTTGCTGCGGTCGTCCAGGTAAAATAACACTCTCATCCCCAGTCTGTGTAGCAACTCCAGAGCCAAAAAGTAAGTGGAGCCAGGGAATAACCGAACGGCAGTCGATTGAACTGGTACGATATTCCCTGTAATGAGAAACGCAGGAATTTCCTGTGTTTCGGGATGATGGTTACGTGGAAGTATGCATCCTTCAGGTCTATGGAAATGAACCAGTCTCCCTGGTGAACACACTCCAGCACCTGTTTGATTGTCAGAATATGAAAAGGTCTTTTCATTATTGACCTGTTGAATACTGACAGGTCGAGGATGGGTCTCATTCCCCCTGTCTTTTTCGGGATAAGAATATAACGGGAGTAAAACCCCTGATTTTCATCAGGGGGAGAGGCGAACTGCAGAGAGTACCCTCTGTTGATCAGCCTGCTCATCCATCTGTCCATCAAACATATTCGCCGCCACTCTGAGCAATGCTCTCAGAGCGGAGTACCTGTTCTTGATGTGCTGTGGTAGTCATGGTGACGAGCCACGCCAGAGCCCCTGTTGCTCGTGGAGCAACCCAAGGGGGGCCCGGCCCGAAAGGGCTGCGAAGGGGTCTCCACACGCTGCATCTCACACCAGCTCTCATCCTGTCTCTGTTTAGGAGAAGGCTCATAAACGGGACATTGAGAAGCGTTCACGCTCAAACCCGCTGAGGAATGAGGTGTGTGCAGTGCTATTCACACGGTGCGTAATAACAGCCCTAGGCTCATTACGACCGTGTGTAGTAGGCACATCTGGGACAGAGGAAAAACCATGCTGCCTACTAACCGACAGGTTAAAACAGCCGGTTTAAACGTCAAGCCATGCTGTCAATTAACCGACTGGTTAAATACAGTTGGCTTATGCAGCGAACCCTGTTGCCTATTAACCGACAGATTAACGGCAGCCGGCCTAACTAGTGTGGGGGATATGTGAGAAACAGTTTCTACAGACACACTGTTGGAATTTGAAACATTTGTATTCAAATTTTCTTCCCACATAACTCCCCCAAAAAGTAATCTTCGGCTCTGCTTCCTCGGATGCTCTCTCGGTGGAGCAGACAGGAGCGGGGTTTCTTCGTTCCCCTCTGACTTGTCGTTGTGAGACCCTGTCTCTGAGGTGGTGGAGGAACGGAGATATTGGACGATGCCCCTGCAGCCACCGAAGGGCGATTCTGACGCCGCTGCTGATCTCGCCGTTGCCCCCGCTGTGATTGCTGCGGGTGCTGCTGTTGCTGGGGACGTTCAGCAGGCTGAAGCCAGCTGACGTGACGTCTAATGTTGTCTGCCTGTTCAGACGTAGACTTCATAGACTCCACCATGGTGTGGAACTGGGGTCCGAACAGCCCGTCCGGACTGATCGGAGCCTCTAGCAGTTCTTTATCTGCACCCTCCGGTATAGATCCTTGCTGTAGCCAGAGGTACTGGTGGACCTGTGTCTCCCAAGCCGCAATCCACGCCTGCGAGACTGCGACTGACACGCACAGGGTAAGTACAGTGCTGGCCGCCTTACCGATCTCCTCAGCCTCCACTGAGGACATGGTGGCGGACTGCTCAGATATCCTCACCATTGAGTTGGACAGCAACGCTATCTTGTTTGCCGCTGCTGACGCCTGAAAAGCACACTGGTGCATCCGGTTGGTCTGTCGGGCGACAAACTGATCTCTGGGGGCAGCCAACATGGGTCGCTGTCCGGCAACCGTGTTGGACTGCTTAACTCCAAAGAACGCCATGAGGCTCGGCTCTAGAGGAGGCATGGTCGGAAAGCCCACATCCGTAAATCCCTCCACCTTCGTGAGGGGAAAGTATGTCGACACCGGAGCCCTCAGGGTCCTAGGGTCCGCCACCGCCCCCTCCTGGTACCTCCTAATGGCCGAGAAGCGTGGCCAGATCGGGTCACACCTGACCCTCTGTACCCGGGAGCACACCCCGGACATGTCATCCGGAGGTGAGTTCTCCTGAGCAGGGGGAACGGGGAGATCTCTCCAGGCGGCTGCCTTAGGGATGATCTCCAGGAGTTCCAGGAGAATTCCGCCAATCGGCAGGGCCGTGGAGGCGGAGAGAGGGACCACTGGTTTGTCTGCCGGGCTGACGAACGGGCTCTCTCCTCCATCCGGAGGAGAGAGAGGATGGGGTAACTACCTGGTGATCCGTGAATGGAAGGGACGGAGTCATCCGACTCTTGCCCGCCACTCGGATCCAGGAAGTCAAGGGCTTCATTCACGGAGTAAGACTCCTGGACTGGCCAATCATCCTCAGCCGCAGCAGCAGCGAGAGTGTCCGCTCTCTGCTGTCTGTGGGCCAGAGGGAGACGGGCACAATGTGAGCATGATACCTGGGGAGTGAGAGCCGCGTTTGCATGCTCCAATCCCCGAGTGCCGGTCAAAGCTCATAATGTAACCCGCCTAGCATGAAAGGCAAACCCGAACACAACCTTGACTTACCCGCTCTTTCTCCATTTTATCACAAGAAACAAAGCTTTTTAGATGAGGAATCTTTGCTTTTTAGTGTGCCTGACAGTGCTTCTGCAACGGAGTGCTGAAGAAAAGTGGGAGCAGATTGTCGGGCCTCCTTCCTATTTATACGGAAGTGAGTCCGTAGGTGGGGCCCACGTCATAGGTGGGCGTGGATTACAAGTCTTTCAGTGCTGCGCATGCAGCAATAGCGATAGCCTTAGAGGGCGAAGCCTATACGATGTAGAAGAGGCTGTCCGCACTTCATCAACTAGAAAGGGAATCAGTGACAGACTGAGAGGATCTGAGTCCCAACAGCTAACACATGACAGGCACACACAACGCTATTACGCACTTTTAAAGAGAAGCATTGAACAGGTGACTTTCAGCCTGCACGGGTCTGATTTTCAAGACCCACCCCGCGACATGCAATACCGAACCCGCCCCGCATATATATGAGCAGCGAAATAATTTATAGAATTCACAGAGCATGATTAAAGGCAAATGGAGCTCCAGAGGGAGAGCGCTGCCTTAAATACAAGCTGTAGGAGTTTGAGGAGCTGTCCAGATGCTGAAAGAGCGCCACCAGGCAGCCTTTCGATTGGTAATAAGAGCATGTGGCTCTGAAGGAACCGATTAAATTTGAACACTTACTGAAAATAAACTATTCATTTGTTGCGTTTCCACTAAATGTTCAGCTGGACGATTTATTCGAGCTGCTAACTTAGAGATGCAGAAAATCATGCAATTATGAACACACGCAGTTGCGTATTTGGCTCAAAAAGCGTGGGATGTTAATAATTACATAATAATAACAATTACAATAATAATCAAGTAGCCTAACCTACGACGTTTAAAGTGATAATTGTTGGCCATTTCATATGTGAAATTTGGATAGTATATTTTAAAACGAAGGTAGCCTAATCCAGGAAATACAATGCCTAAATGATGCCTTCCATTCCATTTAATTATATTTATGTAGACACAATTAGATGGTCATCCGCCCCTCCCAAAAAAACTTGACTTATTAAAAACGGAACGTTATTATATTGTTATGCAATTAAGTGCATTTATTTGGTTTAATAATTGTTACGATCTGTCTGTGTTGTGTTTTGTCTTGTCTTGTCCTGTCTTTGGTTTCCTGTTTTATTTTGTAAAAGTGTTCACCTCCTGTTTTGCCTGTTGGTTTCTGTCTGTTTTCCCTCCCTGATTACCCGATTGTGTTCACCTGGTGCCCCTGTGTTTTCTCCTCCCTCCTCACCTGTCTCTTGTTTGTTTGATTAGTCATGTGTGCATTTAGGTTCTCTGTTTTCTGTTAGTCTTTGTTAGTTCCTTGTTGTAGTTGGACGTTGTTCACGGGGTGAGAGTTCTGTTTTGTCCTATGTTTGTTTCATTTAAACGTTGAAATAAAGGGGTTTTTTCTGAGAAATCAGCGTTTGGGTCCTGCCTGCTTCGCTCATCCTTGACAGAAGGAACTAACCAAAATATGGGCCCAGCAGATCCTTTTGAGCAGGAATTTTTACTTTTTTTTGGCTAACTGCACTGATCGATGGAGGGGAGCGTCCGGGGTTCAGCAGCAAGAGGCAGCTCTGGCAGAGGCGCGCCAGATGGCTACGGAGAAGCCAGGCTTGGTGAAAATCTTACCTGGCTGGATTTTGGATTTCCTCTCGGTGTGTTATCTCCTGCCTGCTAGCCCCAGCCATGTTGGCTCTCTGCCTCCCAATTCTCATTATGACACCACACGCATTGGTGTGTTCCGTCTGGAGTCAACCCTTGCTTCTGCCCCAGTTCCTGCTCCTGTCCAAGAGCCGTTCTCTGGAACTCGTCTGGCTTTTTGAGGTCCACGGAGCCTCCAAAAGGGCTCATAAGAGAAGGAGTTGCAGGTCCAGGCTAGCAGCCCTAGCCACAGAAGCCATGCTTTGGGCTCCAGTACAGGCCCCAGCAGCCATGGTTCCAGCCCCAGTTCTGACCCAAGCAGCCATGGTTCCGGCCCCAGTTCTGGCCCCAGCAGCCATGGTTCCAGCCCCAGTTCTGGCCCCAGCAGCCATGGTTCCGGCTCCAGTACAGGCCCCAGTAGCCATGGTTCCAGTCCCAGTTCTGGCCCCAGCAGCCATGGTTCCGGCCCCTGTTCTGGCCACAGCAGCCATGGTTCCAGCCCCAGTTCTGGCCCAAGCAGCCATGGTTCCAGCCTCAGTCCTGGCCCCAGCAGCCATGGTTTCGACTCCAGCCCCTCGTCTCCGGCCGACGCCAGCTCCCCGTGTCCTGTCGGCGTACCGGCCGACGCCAGCTCCCCGTGCCCTGTCGGCATTCCGGCCGACTCCAGCCCCCCGTGTTCTGTTGGCAAACCGACCGTCTCAAGTCTCCTCTTAAGTTCCTTCTCAAGTCCCCCCTCGAATATCCTCTCAAGTACCCCCTCGAGTCTCCTCTCAAGTACCCCCTCGAGTCTCCTCTCAAGTCCCCCCTCGAGTCTCCGTTCAAGTTCCCTCTCGAGATCCCTCTCAAGTCACCTCTCAAGTCACCTCTCAAGTTCCCTCTCAGGTCCCCTCTCGAGTCTCTTCTCGAGTCCCCTCTCGAGTTCCCTCTCAAGTTCCCTCTCAGGTCCCCTCTCAAGTCTCCTCTCGAGTTCCCTCTCAAGTCACCCCTCCAGCTCCCTCTCGAGTCCCCTCTCGAGTCAACTCTCGAGTTCCCTCTCGAGTCCCCTCTCGAGTCCCATCTCTAGTCACCTCTCGAGTCCCATCTCTAGTCCCTAGTCAATTCCCTTCTCAAGTCCCTCCTCTAGTCAATTCTCTAGTTCCCTCTCGAGTCCCCTCTCCAGTTCCCTCTCGAGTTCTCTCTCGAGTCCCCTCTCGAGTTCCCTTCTCAAGTCCCTCCTCTAGTCCCTCCTCTCTCCTCTAGTCCCTCCTCAGTTCCCCTCTCTAGTTCCCCCTTGGTTCCCCTCTCGAGTCTCCTCTCAAGTCCCCTCTCGAGTCACGTCTCAAGTCCCTACCCAATGTCCTGGTCCGTTGGAGGTTCTGCTGGGGGTCCTGCAAACTCCATGTCCTGTCCCGTTGGAGGCCCCACCGACTACTCCTCTGCCGGGGTTCCTGCCAATCCTATGTCCGTGCCGTTGGAGGTTCTGCTGGAGGTCCTGCCAATCCTATGTCCTGTGCCGTTGGAGGTTCCGCTGGGGGTCCTGCTAACTCTATGTCCTGTCCCGTTGGGGGTCCCGCCGACTACTCTCCTGCCGGGGGTCCTGCCAACCCTATGTCCTGTGCCGTTGGAGGTCCCGCCGACTACTCTCCTGCCGGGGGTCCTGCCAACCCTGTGTCCTGTCCCGTTGGGGGTCCTGCCGACGACTCTTCTGCTGGGGGTCCTGCCAACCCTATGTCCTATGCCGTTGGAGGTTCCGCTGGGGTTCCTTCCAGCTCCATGTCCTGTCCTGTTGGGGGTCCCGCTGACGACTCTTCTGCCGGGGGTCCTGCCAATCCCATGTCTTGTTCCGTTGGAGGTCCCGCCGTCACCTGTCTCGCCGGGGGTCCTGCCAACTCCTGGTCCTCTTCCGTGGGGGTTCCTGCCGAAGCCTGTCCCACCGGCTCCAGTTCTGTCGACACCGGGTCCTGCTCGGCCTCCGGAGCTGTCTGGTCTTCGCCCGGCCCCCTGAGAGCTGCGGTCTTCGCCCTCGGGCCCGGCCCCCTGACCCTTCCTTGGATTCTGCCTTGCCCCCGGGCCGTCCGCCCGAGTCCCCCACCTTGGACTCTGCCTTGCCCCCGGGCCGTCCGCCCGAGTCCCCCTTTTTGAACTCTGCCTTGCCCCCGGGCCGTCCGCCCGAGTCCCCATCCTTGAACTCTGCCTTGCCCCCAGGCCGTCCGCCCGAGACCCCTTCCGGGTCCTCCGCTGTGCCCCCTGGGCTGTCAGCCCTCTTTGTTTTAACATATCTTTTTGTTTGCAGTTCTTGTTTCTTCTTTCTCAATGATCAGACTTTTGTGCTCAATAAGCCTACGAAATCCAACGGCCTGTACGACAGAAAACGGTTGATCACCCATGGCGATGCGTTCCATTAACTTCCGAGTAATGCCCTTTGCCTTAGGACCATCACTGGGAAACTTTTTTACCTTTTCAAAAAGGTCCGCCACAGAAGGAGTCGGGGTGCTGGGAAGGACTTTTTTTTTTGATCACACTCTGCATATTTGTCCGGGTGTTTTGATTTCAAGTGGTGGAGTAATCCCGAAGTGGTGAAAGTCTTTGCAGTTACACCCCCTCGAGAAATGTCAGCTGAACACGTTTTACAAATCGCAATCCGCGCCTCTTTTTCTGATATTTTGAATTATCTCCAAGCGGCAGACATGTTGGCTGTGAGCCAGCCGCGAGCATGGTCGCGCGCCGTGCTTGTCGCCGCGTTTTGATTACGTAATCACAACAACACGTTAGGTTACCAACGTAATCCTGTTCTCTGATATTCGGTGACATTCGGTATAAAAGGCCCTTTCGGCCACCCGCGGGTACCCGACCCGATGCAGGACTCTGCTTTCAGCACATCAACAACCACAAATACATTCAAACAACAAAACAACATGTATTCCATGATATTACATTGTCATAAGTTCAGAATCAGAATGGGATCTGATGGGAACCCTGGAGGCTAAAACCCAAGGCATAGCCATGTCAATAAAAAAGAATAAAACCAAAACAAGAAGTGACAATATCACAAAATAGTATGTACCTTTCACATGCCAATTAATGGCCTTTCCAAGTATCCCAGCAAATACAAAACAACAACAATATAGGTCATATCTAAAATGCAATATGACTTAATATTGTTGTTGAGAGGAACCTAAGAGAAAGATGCCAGTGGTTTGGTAATTGGCATCTCCTATGCTACTATCAGTTTGACTGTAAAAGTGTCCATGATTTCCAGTCTGACAACCTAACAGGTGGAACAAGTGACAACAAGAGCAGTTTAGAGCTGGTATGGAGAAAGGGCACACACCTCTGTCTTCATTCTGCTTTTTGACCAGAGTCAGTTTGTATCCGTCTCCGTATGTGCTCTTCAGGAAGAGTGGCGAGCCACAGCACTTTAGTTTCCCGTGGGAGATGATGGCAATGCGGTCTCCCAGAAGGTCTGCTTCATCCATATTGTGGGTGGACAGGAGTATTGTGCGGCCTAGGGCGGAGGTGGAACACACACATACTGCAATTATAAAACAGAAATGAAAAAAACACTGGATCTGAACCATAATGTAAACATTTTAAATGTTCTGCCACTAGGAGTCTCTCAATTCAAAACCATAAGAAAGACGGAAGTTGTGAGGTAGCCCTGCAGTGGCGGATTTAGGATCGTAGGAGGAGAAATTTTGAAGTTGTTGAGGGGGGGGGGGGGTGCTAGTGGAACACGCTCGTGAACTGTGATGTCGGAGCCTCGCAGCGGGCCGGGCTACTGCGGAGCGCATAAAGCAGACTCTTCACGCTAACGAAGGATCACTTCTTCTTCAGGGCAGGGAAGGCTAAGCAGTGCGCAGGCTACTGTCCCGCAGCTGCTGCCTCTCTGTTGGACTCCGGTACTGCACATTACTCACGAGACGTTTAAAAAAAAAAAAGAATAGCTTCAAGTGAAACATTCAGAGCTTTTCAGAAAACATCCGGGGCTTGAGCCCAAATAGACACCCCCTAGCGCTGCCACTGTAGCCCTGGATCACAGGAGTTTCTGATGGCAGTTAGCTTGTCTTTGTTTAGATTCACACTGAACACAAACAGAATTCCTCTGTGTGGAGTGGAATTATGTAAAGAAATCCAAAACATATATAAATAGGTCTTGTTTTACATACAGTCTTTAAGATTAGCATGTAAGAGTGCCACAAGCATCTTTTTTCAATGTGACCTGCCTTGCAGTGACATCTTTGAGAATAGGTGGTGGTGTGCTCTGGTACCGGGTCTCCACTCACCCTGTTTGTACTTGAGGATGAGGTCCCAGATGGCCCTGCGAGCGTAGGGGTCCACCCCCGCTGTGGGCTCGTCCAGGATCACCGCCCTGGAGCCGCCCACAAAGGCAATGGCCACCGACAGCTTCCTCTTCATCCCGCCGGACAACGTCTGCACCAAGCTGTGGCGCTTCTTAGATAACTCCAGGTCAACAATCATCCTACACACACACACACACACCCACACCCACACACACACACACACACACACACACACCATGTATACATCACGTCAGTGACTTACAGTACATGCATTTCCTGGAGACGTCATTTAATTCTCCCATCTCTGCCCATCCTGTTCTTATGTTAACAGAAATATTTATATTTCATAATTATTCTAAATCATTCATCATAAATGTATCTAATTTGCTGTTTTTCAGTACTGTTAGTTACAATCAGTGAAACTTAAACGTTTCTCTTTTCTCTATTTCACAATAAGAGCTATCCTGCAAGGGAAGGACTATTTTTGAGCCGGTTGGCAATCTTTTTATTGGGAAACATTAAACAAAACTTGTGCATGAAAGTGTATCGCTTGTTTATTTTTTTAACTACCAGAGTGTATTCACTATTAATAAGTGGCTGTGGAAGAGAAAATAAATTCTGTTCCAAAAAAGGCCCCTGCAGGTGAATAAAGACCCCCCGTCTATTTGAGAATGTATTGAGTAAATACCTACTCTAGGTACTAGTTGTGTAACTTTTTTTGCATCTGTCACATCATCAAATGATAAGAATGAACGGTAACTCTGAATATGACATCCATGTCTAAAATGCATTACAAACCTGCATTATAATTTTATCATAGCAGTGCTATGATAGCAATATTTGTAATATTAAAGATACAAGCATGTACTGTATTCCAAATGGATTTCTAACAATAACCAAGCTTGCTATAATGTATACAATATAACATAATACAATAATATAATATAATTTCTATAGATTTTATATGTAATATACATTCTTATAATTCATTGAAATATAATTGATCGAAGTCAGGGGTGTCCAAACTTTTTCACAACACATGAAGGGCTGGGCCACTCACTAGAGGTGAGGTATATTGCCTTCTAAATTAAGTTATAAGTTAGAAAAATCCATCAAATATAGGTAAACTATTCTTGATACTTGAAAATGCTTTAAAAACAGCCTACATCTCAGCTCTCCATAGGGTTTCATTTATTGGGATGGCGGCTTATTCCTTAAAACACAAGCTTCAGATCGCTTATAATAAGAGGAAATATGAAGGGTAATTTCAAGGTTGTTATGTAAATGTATTATTGGGCTTTATTTTCTTATGAACTTAGTTTTGTTAGAAAAAAATATAAACTTTAATTGACTGAATTTATTTGAAAATGTGGCTTATTAACACATGAATACTGTGTAATGTATTTGAACATATATATGTAAGAAGTACAATATAGGACAAGCAGAAGTTTCATTTGTGGGCCATATTTCATTATACTTTTTTAATTTGCTGTGGGCCGATTCAAAATGGTCCGCGGGCCATAATTTGGACACCCCTGATCTACGTTAAAATGTGTTTAATTTTTGAGGGAGCAGCAATTCAAGTATTATAATACTTGACATTATAAGTCATTATGAAATGTGCTTATAAATACGATTATACATTGCTATAAGCTAATCATAATTCTATGCGTTGACATTGAGACATTGAACTGCAGGAAGCAGACTGGTCTCACTTGTCCATCTCCTTGCGGATATCCTCCTCAGCCATGCCTTTCAGTCTGGAGTAGAACCACAGATGCTCCTCCACACTCAGCTTGTCAAACAGGACATTGTGCTGTGGACACATGCCCAGGTTCTGACGAATCCGCTCCATATCTGTTCGGATGTCATGACCATATATGGTGGCAGAACCAGAGGTGGGCGGGAACAAGCCAGTGAGGATGGACCTGTGACAATCCAGTGCAGGCAGTCAGTGGCGGTTAAACAGGCAGGCAATCCAAGCACGCTTTGATGCGGTTCACCTCTATACAGTATATTTGATCTTGTGCACCATATTTGATATTTTGGGCAAAAATTGATGTGGTTCGATAACTTTTATAAAATATAACTGTTGACTTAAAAATACTCTTTCTTTACTCATAAACATCTAACAGATGCTTATGTTTTCATGCTTCTGGTGTAGCTACAGCAGATCAAACAGCCCTCAGGTGTTTTGTAGACATCGAAGGAAGTATTGAAACCTAGTTATCAGGTGTTTAAAATGTGAAATGTATTTTTAGTTTGAACAGAATGTGTACTTAAAATTATAATTAAAAAATCATATTAAAGTTGAACAATGGTCTTCAGACTTTAATCCTTGCACACATGCACACGCACACACACTAATCCCCTCACATGGTTGTGGTCTTGCCAGCGCCGTTGTGTCCCAGGAAGGAGACTACCTGGTTTTCATGGAGGTTAAGGCTCAGTTTGTCCAGGGCCAGTTTGCTGCCGGTCTTGTACACTTTGGTGAGTTTGTCTATACACACCACCAACGAGAGATGGCTCGGCTCCTCCTCTATGCCCCGCATCTCCTCTAGTGTTACAATGAGAGTTACAAATAAATTAAATAAAACATTCCGAATATTTTAACTGTCTTAAAGGTCCCATGTCATGCTTTTCCGGTTATTACCCGTCCCCTTGTGTGTTATGAAGGTTTTTATGCATGTAAACAGTGTGCAGAGTCAAAACCCTCAAAGTACACCCTGTAGCGAGTAAAACTCTAACACAGAGTCTAAACGTCTCGTTGGAGATACGTCATTGTCCATTGTTTACTTCCTGGTTATCGTGACGTAGGAATGGCCAGTAACCACACCCAGATCTATGGCCGCACCCTCTGCCAGCCTTTCACGTAACAAAGCTTCCCAAAACCTTTCAGGATTCATGCCGGATATGTACAGCGTAGGGCACTGAAGAACGATGCTGTTCCTGCTTTGTTTGGACCAGCGGGAGTTCGGGTACACAACCTGTAAGTATTCATTGTTGTTTGTGTATTTATGATGTTTAAAACAAACGGCTGCTTGTGTTTGTGTGCTCAGGATGAGTTTGGCTTGTTCTAGCTTTATCGCCAAGCCTGTCTGCTCCTCCAGCAGTGTGTGTGCGAGCAATGCTAACTGGGCTAACTAAGTTGCTAGCGTTTCCATATATCAACTCCAATGTTAGCAGATGGCCTTACACGTATCTCACAGCTGGAGAATGTCTGTAATCACACACGAAATACTCATAGACACTATACTCCGGGTGATTTACAGTACGGTCAGTACATTATAGTTGGCGTTCCTGGTAGGGATGCTCCGATCGCCAATTTTGGGGCCGATCGCTGGAATCAGTATCGGCCGATACCGATCGCTGATCCGATCGAGTGGGCGGGGCCTAAATGGAAGATTTAAACATCACTTTAAATCTTCCATTTAAAGTGATGTTTAAAACTCAGTTAATGGGGCTCATTCACTGGAGCTTCCACAAACAACAATCAACTTAATTATTACATTCAAATGATGTACATTATTCAAGTTTACGTTCACTTTGGATAATAACACGGGAGGAATGAGCGGAAGCGCTCTCTCCCCCTCTCTCCCTCTCCTGACAGCCTGTCAGTATCTCATGCAGCTCACTGAACCAGTAATGAGTGACCCGACAGTGAAGAATAAATATATTTATAATAACTAGTTTAGCTTGTTCCAGAGGTAGATACAATAGCTAAGTGTGTTAGGTCTAACTCTTGTGTGTTGCTCCGCTCACCGGTCCGTCAGTGCGGGACGACGCTGAAGTTGGCTTCCGATTCAGAGCATCCGATTCGGCAGTTAAGGGGAAAGTTAAGGGACATTTAATTTACGGCGCTGAGCGAACAATCCTCCGTGTTTGAACCTCTTAAATCGCTGCATAGCCGATTTATTTGGACTGGATTATCCCAGAGAGTCTAAAGATTCTTTATAACACGGTTTTAGATTTGTGAAACCTTTATTCTATTTGTGAAAATTTAAAAAAGGGAGATTTCAGTGCTTTTTTCGCATCTTCACCACATTAGACCAGGTCCTGATCTAAAACCACTAGACCTACACTCATCAAATCTGGACTGGATTATCCCAGAGGGTCTAATCATTCTTTATAACACAGTTTCAGATTTGTGAAATCTTTATTCTATTTGTGAAAATACAAACACAGGTGGAAGGCTGAGGTTGCTGCAGCAGGCCAGGATCAGCATCAGAAAGTGAACCTCCCAGCTGGCTCCGCCTCTAGATGGGCGGGCACAAACAGGACCACACTCCCAGTACCTGCCAGAGGACAGCAAGGCAGGGAGCACAGACAGGCAGAAGGGGGGAGGGGTCGTCACAACATGTTCTTTTGTTTTGTTTTATTGTTCTGTCTTTTTATTTATTTAAGTATGCCAGTAATGTATGTTGCATGTTTTAATTTGATTGTATTTACTTGTTTAAATGAAATTTGTTTTAGGTTCACTTATAACATCTGTCCAGGGACAACAGATGAAAAATAGCCTCTTGGCTAACTCTGGCACATTTACAGGAATGTTAATTAATGTGCACTGTCCCTGACAGAGTGTTCCAGAGCCTGGGGCCAGCTGCTGCTGGTAGTGCCTAAGAGCAGGCTCAAAACCCGAGGGCACCGAGCCTTCGCAGCAGCTGGCCCCAGGCTCTGGAACACTCTTCCCCTCCATGTGAGGTCGGCCCAGACCCTAGGGGCTTTTAAATCCACACTGAAGACACACTACTTCTCTCTGGCCTTCTAGTTAGAGTGGGGTCACGACTCCTGACTGTTCCATGTGTTGTTTTTATCTGTTGTGATTTATTGTGATGTAATGTGTTTTTATGTGTTTAAATTACATGTACAGCACTTTGGCTCGACCAAAATCGTTTTTAAATGTGCTCTACAAATAAAACTTGATTTGATTTTGTTAAACAAATGAATAAATAAATAAAAATAAGTGTATGCTCCTCATTTAGGTGATAATTCTTTATCTACAAAGTTTTCGTATCTTAAATACTGTTTCATAGCAAACAAAAAAATGAAAGAGATGTTAAAGGAATTCAGGTTCATGAGATAAAGAAAAAGGCTAACCTTCAGTCTTTCATCCACTTTGAACAGCTTCTGCTGCTTTGTCCTAAAGCTAAATATGAATAGCAATTATTTTTCACCAAAGTGTTATTTTCTAATCTTGTAATGTTTTTCACATTCCAAGCAATCCTAGTGCTCAAGATGACATACTGTAATTAGGCAAAGCTTGTTGCTTAAAGTAAACTTGAACAATGCTAGTTATAGACTATATTTAATTTCCTGTTGAAATGTTTTGCCTGCAACTGTAAATAAATTAAGTTTATATAAGTATACCTACTTATCTGTTGAATTTTTATTTGCAACACAAAATTATAATACATTTGAGAAGTAAAGACTTTATTCTTCCTTAATTAGCTTACCCGATTTGATGAGTGTAGGTCTAGTGGTTTCAGATCAGGACCTGGTCTAATGTGGTCTACATGTAAAAAAAGCACTGAAATCTCCCTTGTTTGTATTTTCACAAATAGAATAAAGGTTTCACAAATCTCAAACTGGGTTATAAAGAATCTTTAGACTCTCTGGGATAATCCAGTCCAAATAAATCGGCTATGCAGCTATTTAAGAGGTCAAACACGGAGAATTGTTCGCTCAGCGCTGTAAATTAAATGTCCCTTAACTTTCCCCTTAACTGCCGAATCGGATGCTCTGAATCGGAAGCCAACTTCAGCGTTGTCACAGCGGGTGGAGCTGCAGGATTTCTGCTTCACACACACGTTGCATACCGCTATTTTACTGTCTTTTTCAGACACCTTGAAATACTGCCAGACCGGTGAAGCCATGTTGGCGAGCTGGTTTTGCCGCACACAGAGAAAAGTGTCATGTATTTTACGTCATGCGATCGGCTCTCGCGATCGGCATGTTTAGAGAGCACCGATCGATCGGTAGAGAGTGAATATCGGCCGATCTCGATCGGAGCATCCCTAGTTCCTGGTGTGTATGTTACCGAGCTACCGTTCATAGCGTGTATGCTACATAGCTAAACAACAAGGCTACCTAGAGCTAGACATGAGTTTGCTAGGGAAAACATTGTTTTCATGCCAGCTACAATGAATGACCGAAAGTAGCAGACTACCCGTATAAGATTGCAATTGTAAACATGTTCTTGCTAGCCTAATATGAACCACTAGCTGTTGTTCATAGTAGATTGGCATATTACACTGAACAACTAGCAAACGTAGGTTAGCATATTAGCTGGCAAGCTAACTGTGTTGATAGATTAGATATACACACTGCTACCACAACTATTACTAACGAATCTAAAACAACTAAGTTTCTCTAATATTTTGTGATTTGCATTTGATTTCGTCCAGCCAGATCAGGAAACTCCTGGCGTATCTGGCTGACAACACATGACGGGATGACCACTCTGATGCCTCGTCCTAAAAAGCCCCAGCACCAGTTTACAAAGCTGCGATAGGCAAGATGCCGAAAACGCTTATAAGGGGCAGTGTATATCATCCACAGTGTATATTTACACATGTTCATTTTGTACATTTCTAAAAATACTTAGTATCCTTTCTTCCCTGAATGATTTGCTCCTATAACATATCATTCATATATAGCAAACCATGATTTGATTTCTTATCAAACAGTAGTAGTTTATTACAGGTCAAAATAACTTACTCTTCTGTAACAACAGTTGTAGGTACAGTTCGGTTAGTTAGCGTATAAAATATACGGCTGTACCGACGCCATTATAAGACCGATGTTCCACTCAGAATCAGAGCGAGCTGAAAAAAGCACTGTTAGACATGGGCGGAGCCTCTCTGGTGGTTGACTAATCAGAACAGAGTGGCCGAGCTGACCAATCGGAGCACACTGGGCTCACAGGGAGGGGTGGGGGGGGCAAGAGCTGCAACGAGCCGTTTAGTGGAGAGAGTGAATACTGCTGAATACACACACTTTACAGAGATGCTGTATGCGAAACCAATGTGAGTTTGGAAAACTGCACAGTATAAATCTATTTTAGTATACCTCAACAATGGAATTATGATCAGTGGAAATGGCCATGACATGGGACCTTTAACAGTCTCATTTTACTTCTGTCACTTTCACTTTCCTGATCACTTTTGCATATGCTAGCCTGACATTTCCAATTCTGCAACCTTAAGTATCTGCCAATAATAATACCTTCTCTTAATTAACACGCCTGTTGATATAACAATTAAACAGCTGTTCTCTATTTAGCCTAGCCATCTAAAAAACATCATGCTCAAATAGTGACATTTTCTCACAAATAAAGCAAGTAACAGTATAACCCTAAATGACTGGTCGTTCCAAACTATCTGTTTTGACATGGATACAAGCGTACTAGGCGAATGGAAGTCAGAAGTTAGGAAAGGAATTAAAGTTAGAAGATGGGGTTCTGTCAATCACATCAGTAAGATGGTTTACATGTTGTTATTAAAGTGTAACCTGGTTCTATAAGTGGATCTATAGAACATAAAAAATATCCTCTACAAGATGTCCTCATCAGCTCCGAATAATCATTATTCCATACCAGATCTACGCTGGTCCATAGCACAAGCCTGATCCTCCTCCATCACACTGAGCCGGGCCGCCCCTCCCCCACACCACGGCCAATCCCAGGTCTCGACACGCCCACTGCCTGACCAATAGGATCTCTGCAGGGGAAAGTACCATGGTCGGGGCAGCCCATACATTCCTATAGGAGAGGAAAAACACATTTGATCTAATCAATCTGAGAAGATGTGTCAAACACTGAGAACAGCAAAGAGATTTAGAGGTTCATCATACCTGGGTGCACGGCCTCTATGTACCAAGTGAGCACTCCATACACCCCGGCATCGATCATGAGCATCATCATGGACAGACCAAGGTTAAAGTCATCACCCTCTACCGGAGACTGGCTGATGGTCCGCCACTGGATTCCCACCCCTGCTACCTCATACAATGCAAAATACTTGGAGCCCAGGCCAAAGGCTGTGGTGGACATCAGAGACTGGGGGGGGGGGGGGACATTGTATTCACCTTAGTATCATCCTGGTTATTTAAGTAATACCTCACACTGACAACACAAGGGACACATTCTTAAAACACACTCCAACTGCAGTTAAAACAAAGGAGGAGGCCTTACAGCGATGCACTTCTCGAAGGCGGTGATTTTATCATGGGCCACCTCCTCCCTGATGGCCACGTACATGTAGGGCACGTAGCTGAGGAAGTAGATGATCCCTCCACAGGCTGACGCAAGCTTGGCCTTAGAGTAGATTACTGACACCAAAAAACTGGAAGAAAAAGGAAATCTTTATCGTTTCGTCGTTTCTGTTTCATGAAATTAGTCAAAGTAATATTTCAAGAAAAAGTATTAATCTTTGTTTATTATACATTCAATTGGATTCATACAAATAAACTCGTATTTTTCTTCCTCAAAGGTGAAACAAATTCTGTGCCATTGAACCTTTTAAAGAAGTCATGGACTCATGAGTTTGCAGGAAGATCTCACCAGAACATGATGGTGGCCACGGCGTAGATGGTGAGGAAGAGCCAGATGATGAAAGGGTCGCTGTGGAGCAGCACCCGGCCATACTTCAAGATGACTGTCAGAGCGGTGACAGAGATGGACAGCTGTACGAAGCCTGTGATGAACCAGGCCACCCAGTGGACGGCGTTGTTCAGACCCATCATCTTCATCACCTGGGGGGGGGGGCGTAATGGTTACAGTCTCAGCTCCACCAGTCTAAGTTTTCCTTTATGGCTGTATCACAATAAAAACAAGAGGTCAAGTAAACTGAAACTGATGCATACACATACTTCAGAACTGAAAATCATCCGCTCGTGAATCACATAATGTACTATTTATTTCCATGTGCATGGTCTTAAAGATCTCCCATTATGCTATTTTTAGGCATAAATTATGGGTATCAGATATATAAAAATATGTTAAAAAAAATCTATAATGTGGTTTGCTCAAAATACCAAACAGATCTAATGCATTTTAGACATCCTTCATATCCCTCTATTTTAGCCCTGTTAGACAATGGCTGAATCTCTGCTGGCCCCGCCCACTTTTGAGCAGCAGGCACACTGTGAGTTCTGTGACGAGCTAAACGCTGCCGTGATGAAACGCCACCATGTTCCAAACCACTTCAGGGATTATTTCTGAAATAGTATGGAGCTCAAATGCTCTGTGCTTGGCCCCCTCCTGGTCACCCTTTACATGCTCCCCCTCGGCCAGATCATCCGCCATCATGGACTCAACTTCCACTGCTACACTGATGATACCCAATTATATCTCAGCACTACTCCATCCATCCTCCCAGCTCCCCCCTCAGTCTCTCGTCAACTGCCTGCACGACATCAAAACCTAGATGTCGTCCAACTATCTCAAACTCAACAGCAGGAAAACAGAGCTCATGGTTGTGGCACCCAAGGCGCTGCTCCGGAAGGTTGGTGACTTCATCCTTGAGGTTGACGGACTCTGGCCTGCTTACCACTCCCCGCACCAACCTGCGGACCTTCGGGGACAGAGCCTTCATTGTGGCAGCCCCCACCCTCTGGAACGCTCTCCCTACGGAGATCCGCAACATCTCCACGCTTGACGCCTTCAGAAGGGCCCTCAAGTCCCATCTGTTTGCCAAGGCTTTTGGCCTCTAATCTATTTGTTGTTTTGTCTGTCTGACTGTTTGTCTGACTGCCTTTTGTTTTTGTTATGTTTGTTTCTACTCCTGTTCTTCTTTGTAAAGTGACCTTGGGTCTCATGAAAGGCGCTATATAAATCCAAGCTATTATTATTATTTTCTTTCGGGTTTACTACAAGGTGAGTTTCCTTATTTTTTACACTCTCTCCAGTACAGGTTAGCTCACCTCTGAGTTTTAGCAATGCTTGCTTATCTAAACAAAGATCATATTAAGTCCAAAACACGTTGTGCATTGTTTCTGATACAGCGATGTTTCTGATAGGGCCGTGAGCGTAAAGCCAGCCCACATTTCTGATATTACGTCATATCGGCAGCAAATCTGGATCAGCTCTATTGCTCCTCCGTTTTTAGAGATGTGGGTACGGAGGGAAAAAGAGAGGGTTTGTTTTCTGACACTCTGTGAGTTCCCTGACACACCGGGGACACATATGTATGTATAAAAGACATCACAAAGTGCATTTTGCATGATAGGACACCTTTAAGGCAGCTTAATATCTATCTCTAAATAAAGCTAACACTAATTGGAGATTTCCGCAGGAACAGGTTTATATCTAAAATATATATAATATAATAAGAAAGGACGTTCAACTAAAAGCCATTAAGCAAAGTGGAAAGGTACATATGTTAGTGAAAGATATATATGCTAAGGCAGTGGTTTTCAAACTGGTGGGTCGCGGGCTGCAGGGGGGTCGCGGGAAGATTTTTTAATTTTATTATTTTCTCCTTTTAGCTTTGTGAAGCACCTTGAGATGACGTTGTTTTTAAAGTGTACCTATATAATTCAAATGTATTGTTATTATTCAATTGTAAACAAACACTGCAAACATTGGTCAGAGCAACACACTCTCACTACATAATCTACGACAGATGTGTAATATGACTTCAGAACAGGAGCTCACAAGGAGAATGTACAATTCTCCGTTATCCAATGGGAATGGACGCTCACATTGCCTTTAAGGGCAGCCGACACAAACGAATGCCGTGCTTCCATGAGCGTCAAATCCCGCCGCAGATGGGAATACATTGCAATCAGTTGAAAGCTATTTGCGTCCCTTTATGAAGCTGAAGGAGCCTAGGAGCGTCACAACTGCACGCCACGGGACCCTGACCAAACGTCGCTCCTGGACGATTATGGATTGAGAGTGTGTTGGTCAGAGAGCTGTGGGCATAATGCTGCCTTTTGCAACATTACTTGTGTGAGATAGGCTTTTTCTGCTGTTGCTGCCATCAAAACGAAATACAGATCAAAGCTGAACATTGAGAAAGAACTGAGAGGGGCATGCAGTCTCAAAACAACAGCCCCGGTTTGAGAAGATCTGCAAGGGAAAGCAAGCACACACAAGTAATTGATAAGCTAGTGTGGAATAGGAATGGTAAAGTGATGTGATCGTTTGCAACCTGCAGTAGAAATAGTAGATAATTAATATATTTTCGTTAAAGAAATTTGAATTTAAAAATCTACTACTCAGGGAAGAAGGCCAACCAGTTTTAATTAGGCCAAATTAATTCACAGTATCTATTACAAGCACTTTTGTTCATGTGTAATCCATAATAAAATATAAAATGACAGTTGGATCTTTGTATCTTCTTATTATTAGCAGAGAAAATGTAATGTTTTTACAACAATATACAATTAATACTACCAATATAGATGGGAACCGGGTTGGGGGGTCCCGAAAATATTTCCAATACCCAAGGGGGTCCCGACTGAAAACGTTTGGGAACCACTGTGCTAAGGCTTTATATAAATGTTTTCTCGGTTGCAAGGAGCTCCATTATTTTAGCTAAAAACATCCATGTGCCACATTGTTCAAAAGTGTTTACATAAAAAACAAATGGATTTGTGGACGATAAATCTATAAGATTTATAGCAATTATTATAACATTGTAGTTTTTATCCACGAAACGTAGTTCAGGGAGCAACCACGGGGACACTAATAGAAAATATGAGTTAGACATATGAAGCCAATAATCAGTGATGCAAACACAGGTATGGTGAAAAAAGAGAGAACTATTCGAAGCAGAAAAAAAACAGCGTAATATACCATCTGACAAAGGCCTGTGCTATAATGCTTCAATTAACTGCTATTCTTTATAATATACTCTGATTTGGATCTGGATTAATACTGAGCAGAACCCAGAGGTATCACGCTCAGTGGGGGATGGATGATCCCCGCTAAATGTCTCTTAAAATGTGCCGGAAGCACTCCACGGTTTCTGCGATGACAGCTTCTTCTGGTAGCAAGTTCCACTCTATGATTGTTCTCGGATCAATAGGAGACAGAGATGTTAAGTTATAAATCAAGGGTTTTTATTATTATTTACAGCAGGGGTGGGGAACATCCTCCGAGGGCCGTACAAATGATTGAACTCAACCTCACTAACTAAAATCACAGCCCATTCATTTCACCTTTCTTTCATGCTGTGCAAAGAAAAAGCAACTTCTTAATCCAGATATCTCACCATGACTCACGTATGCATGCATGTGCACGGTGTGGCATGATCACCAAAACAGAAAGATATGGACACAAGATGTGTGCAAATGTATTTAGTATCCCATGATTTAAGTGGGGGGGGGGCCTAGATAGGGTTGCCAACCGTCCCGTATTAGCCGGGACGCCCCGTATTAGCCGGGACGCCCCGTATTTGAGCCAAAAGGGGCGTGTCCCGTACGGGACTGTTTGCGCGCAATGCAGTGTGTCTGGCTCATAGGTCTGGCTGCGTGCCTGTGTGTTTGTGTGCTGTATGCGAAGGGCACTAGGACCGCTCAGTTGACAGGGCAGGCACAATGCTCGCACGTGTGTGTGTGAGATTTTCTCCGGTGGGCCGCGGGCGCGGCATCATTGTTTGTGTGGCGTGTGTGTGTGTGTGTGTGTGTGTGTGTGTGTGTGTGTGTGTGTGTGTGTGTGTGTGTGTGTGTGTGTGTGTGTGTGTGTGAGAGAGTCAGTCAGCTGATTGCTGGGAAAATGGTTGGTTGAAGGATAACATTAAGTCTAATAATGATGTACCGTGCATGTTCACATCATGTATACTTGATACCATTTTTCAAATATTAATTTTTTAACATTTTGGACAAAATAGCCAATTGTCCTATCCGATTTGAACATGCTGATGTACAATGTAATGTAGTAGCCTAATGCAGGTGTAAGACCATTGTGTTTGTATTGTGTTATAGGTATGCATAGTTTTCTATGCATTTTGGGGGGGTTTGACCCCCAAAAACATTTTGAACCCTAGGGGCTGGCTCCCCCAAAAGAATTAAATAACATAACCCTAAATCCGCCAGAAACCCGAAAATCTTCGCGCGCGGGGGACACATGCATGTGTCCCGTTTCTCCATTTCTGGAAGTTGGCAACCCTAGGCCTAGATGTGCCTTAACCTTGCGGCTTTCACACCAGCGCTTTTCCCTTTCTAGCTCCGAGCGGGAGCTTTTCTGGTTCAGCTCCGGTTTACCATTTCTGCTCCCGCTCTGTTCACACCGCCCAGAGCTGCCACTGCTGCGTCATGACGTCACCGTTTACGTGCCTGCTTCATAAAATCCAAACCGCGCGGAAATCGAGAAGGGTCTAGCTGCGGCCGCGGCCAGTACACGATGGTACACGATGGTACACGACACGCCCACCTGATACGACACTACGGTGGCTGAGAAGGGTCTAGCTGCGGCCGCGAAAAGTTGTACTTCCAAATATGGTCAGAAGAGAGCACGCCCAACACGTGAGGTTTACAGACAACAAACAACATGGCGCACCGAGTACAGGTACTTAACGTATTGTGGTTTTAGATATAATTACATACTATTTAGGTTCTCGTTTGTTTGTCGATGTGGCTGTTTAGCGCAGTGTAATTGTGTTTATTTTGCTATATATATATATATATATATATATATATATATCTTAGCTTGACATGCTCGACGTTCAGTTAACTTAGCATATATGCTAACTGAACATGCATGTACTCTAATTTTTACAAGAATCTGATTTTATGTAAGTTTTAAATATTAATTGAAGGTGTCTTTCACATTTGAATGTTTTTTATTTAAAACATGTATTAGCTCTTATACTGTAGACATGTAAATATGTATAATTATTATTTTAAGTGTGGTTTAAAGTTAAATGGTAGTTATTGGGTAGAGCCAAGTAACCCAGGTGGATGCAATCAGGTAATTAGGACAGAGCCTCTGTTTTTAGATGGGGTTTATGCTGTAGGCCTGACATTTAAACTAGCTGAAGGGCTTTCTGTTCGAACCACAGTGAAATCTAGAGGTTGTTTTGTGCATTAAAGGGTTACCTTCTGAAAGTGAGGAAGTATGACCAGCTTTGTCCCATAGGATTATACAGGCCAGTCCATTGCTGCTTGTTTAAGGAGTTAACTATTTCCAATATTAAAGTCACTTAAATTGTATTCTATTGTATTCACCTATAGACAAACAACACAACACTCCGTGATGGAGCACGCCCAGAGCTCAACAAATTGGACTCGGACACCTTCCAGTGTCCATTTTGTGAAAGGACCGGGTCACACCCAGCCGCCACGTGTACATTATGTCTTGCATGTGCTAATAAAATTCTCATTACAGTATGCCTGGTATTTTGCCATGGAGGCCAGCTTTGACTTCAGCATTGTAAGTATTAAGGAAAGAAGTCACATTAAAATGCTATAACAAACTTAATGAAAATTGATGCTCTTTCTTTAGCATGACATGTCTCTCCTGAGAAGGTGGTGGTGTGTTATCCTGGTGGAAAACTTTGGACTGGAAGGGTATGCTGCAGTGCTACAAAAACATTTGAATTTGTAATTGTATTATCAAGAAGATTTGGGGGGAACACCTGGCTCTAAAATTCAACCTTCTGGTGAAGAAAATGTGTCTTAATTGCAGGTATGGAAAGAGGTTTGCTCACTATAGTGAGGAAGGCAGGGTGACCCTTAGCGACAATGTCCCACGTACATTCAGGATCAGTCGTAAAAGGACACATGCAAGCAGCACCATGGTCAGTGTATCGCTCAACGTATCTATGACCCTGTGTGCCTGTTTCAGAATGGGTTACTACTCCTAAAACACATACTACATAGAACTTATGGTACATGCAACATTTGTTTTGTGTGGTACTGTGTCATTCTGAATCGAGCCTGGATCATTTTTGGAGGAGTTAAACCATGCATGTAAAGCACTGTCAAAATAATGGTTGACTGTCTACAGATGCCCCTGGACACTGATGAGGACCACTCCTATAACAAGAGGCCTTACAGCTTCCTTCCTAAAGAGTCGGTTAGTGAATGGACACATTAAAGTGTACAACCCCTGATGCATGTGATTTTATAATATTACATATGACTTCTTTATACCATCTAGTCTTATCAGTAAGATGGAACTTTGTTCTCATGACCTCGCCAAGAACATGAGTGAGGAAGCGCACCAAAGGCTGAAGGACTTGTGAAAGATTCCGAGGAGTTTATTATTTATTCAATATTTTTTTAAGTTGACCAGCTCTGATTTTCCATTTGATGTTCTGTTCAATAAATGTTCATTGAGGAAAACGGTATCAGTGTCATATTTTATATACATCACAGTGAATGCTGAACTTGCCTGACCATATACTGCAGTTGAAAGTACACGATGAAACACTGGCTCAATCAATACAATTCCCACATGCTCTACCCCAGAACCTGCGGTCTTCAGACTCTGGCCCCCCCGCACCAACCTGCGATCCTTCGGGGACAGAGCCTTCAGTATGGAACGCTCTCCCTGCGGAGATCTGCAACATCCCCACGCTTGATGCCTTCAAAAGGGCCCTCAAGTCCCATCTGTCTGCCAAGGCCTTTGGCCCCAAATCTATTTGTTGTTTTGTCTGACTGCCTTTTGTTATGTTTGTTTCTACTCCTGTTCTTCTTTTTAAAGGGACCTTGGGTCTCATGAAAGGCGCTATATATATCCCATTATTAATACATCATTGGTAAGCATTTTTACAATATTCTGGCTTTCACTGT
Source organism: Gymnodraco acuticeps (assembly GCF_902827175.1). Classification (NCBI taxonomy): domain Eukaryota; kingdom Metazoa; phylum Chordata; class Actinopteri; order Perciformes; family Bathydraconidae; genus Gymnodraco; species Gymnodraco acuticeps. Next base: position 614,322 of record NW_022992313.1, read on the forward strand.
TCAAATGAGATGTCAACCATCAAAATGGGATAAGGGGTTCCAAGGGGTTCTCAAACGTATAGGTTATTAATTTATTTGCCTAATAGTGGCTTAAAACGCGTAATAGTTGCTTAAAACGGATAGGTTATTAATTTAGTTGCTTAAAATGCTACAATAACATGCCATGTACGGTCTCCACCGTAGGCGGCGTAGTTGTCGTCAATTCGCTTTTCATCTGCCATGCCTCTCAGCCACCGTAGTGTCAGGTGGGCGTGTCGTGTACCATCGTGTACCGCCGTGTACTGGCCGCGGCCGCAGCTAGACCATATTGCGGAAATCCCTCACATCGACAACAACAATGGCCGATTGTATTGAAGCGCTGTTCGCTTTGGTTATCCTCTTACGAAACGAAATGGAAGGCATCGGACGACTTTACAAGGGACGACTTTACAAGGGACGACTTTACTTGGAACTTTACAAACATCACATGCCCCTGCCCCCGCCTCGACGTAAGAGAGACGTAAGCGACGCCGCCTCTTAGCTCCGAAGCTCTTGCCTCTAGACCGACAATTTTTTGGAGCTGGAAGTGAACCGGATTCCGGAGCTAAGAGGCGGCGCCTCTGCGGTGTGAACAGGAAAAAACGGTACTTTTCAGGATCCAGCTCCGAGCCGGAGCTGAAAACGCGTTGGTGTGAAAGGGGCAACTGAGCTGAGGTTATTTGAGCCTCTCAGGAGAGAGCTCTCTTCCACTTGGTTGTAGAAAAGCTCTTTAAATTCGTTAGCATAGCTAGCTAACCAGATGCTAATAACAACAGATCGCCACTGTGCTTACAACTAAAGACACAGCCACGCAAACACTGTGGCATGTGTACGGCTCATGTGTACTGCAATATTTGAAGAGCTGGAGCGGCGTTCCGGTGCTCTCCGTCAGCACTCTAGTCTACACTCCTTTCAGACGAGACATATACCACGTGAAGACCATGGTGAAGACACGTTACGCTCGTGTTGTGTTCAAGGAACCTGTCCTTGGCCAGGAAAAACAGACGCTCGCTTGTTTAATTATTTTGCGATCTAGATTTCTTATTTTTTGAAGTGAGAAGTTGTCCGGACTGACAGACCCCCCCCCCCCCCCCCCCCCCTCCCCTCCCCCCCCTCCCAAACGAAAACTCTTCCGTTCTCCACGAATTACACAAGTCATGTCCTGTTCTGAAGTCTTTACACTGGCTTCCTGTGTGTCAAAGAATAGATTTCAAAAATACTGCTGCTGGTTTATAAAGCACTGAATGGTTTAGGCCCAAAATACATTTCTGACCTCCTGCTAAATTATGAACCATCCAGATCTCTCAGGTCTTCAGGGACTGGTCAGCTTTCTGTCCCCAGAGTCAGAACTAAACATGGAGAAGCAGCGTTCAGTTATTATGCTCCAAATATCTGGAACAAACTCCCAGAAACCTGCAGGTCCGCTGCAACTCTGACTACTTTTAAATCCAGACTGAAGACTTTTCTTTTTGTCGCTGCTTTTAATTGATATATTCATATCTCACACTGTAACTTGTATTCATGTACCTGTGTTATTCATGTTTTATTATCTTTGCTCTTAAAGGAGTGTTTTTAAAAGGCATTTTATAATATATTTCTGCTGCACTATTTCTTAATGCTCATAATGTGTTTCATTTTTGCAAAGCACTTTGAAGTGCCTTGTGTTGAAAGGTGCTATAAATCAACTTGCCTTATGATCACAGACTCACCTCTTTGAGCCGGTGCTCCTTCTCAGCCACAATGTGCTGAATCATCATGGCTACTGAATAGACCCAGGAGATCACCATGCACAGAGGCATCATGTGCTCAATCACAAACAGGAAACTGGAAAAAACAAGGGTGAAAAACGATATGCAGATTTAAATAAAGGCTAATTCCTTCATTTCAAATGTGTAGGATCTATAGAATTTCTAACATGAGCTAACATGTACTACAAGAGATAGGAAGAACATTGTAAATAAAAAATACACATTGCATACAACCATTTCTGACAATCTCCAATGATGTATGACCATGCTAAACATGAGTTCTGAACAAACAAAAACAAAAAACAAAGTGCATTTCTAACTCGTCTCTGGTGTAACATGGGTAGGGGAACATCTGCACGTAGTTCCCAGGCTCCACCACATCATGTCCCACAAACGTGTTGATAAAGGCTCTCTCCATCATATCTGGAAGGACAGTGTGCGTGTGTGTGTGTGTGTGTGTGTGTGTGAGAAAGTGAAAGAGAGAGAGAAAGGGAGGGGAAGGGATGATGACGCAGATCATTAAATCCTGTAATGACAGAGACGGACTTCAACACAGTTTAAACATACTTGAATGTTACTGTCAGACCTGGGCCCTGGCAGTTAAAGTAATAAAGACAGATATAACTTTAAACTTAGAACACTGAAAACTGTTCAGAAAATAATAATTCAGTCCTGGACTGAAACAGTAAACACACAGGGCATTTTCTGCAACAAAAAGACAAATGCAAATTCAAACTTTTATTTTAATTTGACTTTAAATACTTCAATCAATAATAGAATCCATTCTGCTCTATGGAAGGGAAGTGTGGGGCTCTCAAACAAACCTAAACTCTGACAAATTAGCAATTCTTCCCAAAATTATATAAAAGGCATCCACAATTTGTTGGAACAAAAATGTAAATGCTGAAAATGATACTGGAGGAAATGAAAGAAAGCTGCATGTCAGCGGACATATAGTGTCGGCCTGCTGCAGCCACACAGCTCTGACCCCTTATCTCCTTCTTAGTGGTGTATTATATCAACAGGGGGGGTGGGTTTGGTTGAATTTGCTTATTCATGTTGAAAAAAGTATATTGTTTTCCTTGTAAAGAAAACATTTTATCCTGCTTCTGTTTAAAATGTCTAATATACTCCAAATGTATACAGTATGTGTATATAGATCAAAAACAATGTGTTTGATGCAACAGTCTTCCCCGCCTGTGCACTCCAGTCTGTGGCTTTAGTTATAGCACATCAGACTTACAGTAATCCACTTTAAGAAATGATCAGATTGCTTCATGTCTGAAGTAACACAAGATCAAATATTGACCTATAAATTATGCATTCAATTCAATTGGAAGCAAAGCATTTCGGTCACTTACCTTGGATCCAAACAAATCCGTACAGGAAGTAGAACTTCCCCCCGGTGTTGGGCCCGGGACGCCAGTAGGCCCGTCTGATTTCATTGGTCTTCTCTGTAAAACTGGAGTTTTGTCTAATTTTGTAGAGAACGTGGGATGGCAGGGAGCCATCTTTGTTAGTCTGGACTATCACACCTGAAAAACAGAGAAACAGATCTCAGGTCAGTCGTTTCCTGGTGGCTCAGCAAGCATTCCAACATTTGACTCTAGATTCAGGGCCAATGCCACATGTTGCAAAACTTTGGCTTGAATTCAGGCCAGTTTGTCATACATAGTATATTCAGGTTGAACTTTTCTACTGAAAATACAGTTTATAGTTTCACCTTTCACCAGAAATAACAAGTTAATCAGAGTAAAAATACATACTGCAGGTGACACACATGAATTACATTTACCCAATTCGTATTCATTCTTCCAAGTCTTCTCATCCATTCAAGTGTACAGCATTGGATCTTTCAAACATTATGGGTAATATTGTCTTATAAGAGAGTATTTCTTTGTCAGTATTCAAGCTTTCACATCAGTTTTTGTTTGGGAGTGTAGCAGCTTAAATCATACAAAAATAAAACTGAAAATTAACTCAAAGGTTAAACTTCCTGTGACGGAGCAGGAAGTTTTTTTTGGACTGTGTCACTCTGAAGAATGTTGCAGTGAAGGCAACAGCTGGGACGTGTTCGGGGGTTTGTTGCAGAGAAGGCAACAGCCAGAACACGTTTACTCTGAATGAGTGATGGACGGCCTGTTTTTGTCTTTTATTTTGTTTGTTTAAGGTATGCTGGTTCGTATATTTTTTGTTTCTGATACAAATAAAGTTTTTTTTGGAGCTTAAACAACCGACTAAGCCATGTATCGAATGGACGAATTGAACCCCGTCACATATGGTGTCAGAAGTGGGATGGCTAGTCGGAGGAAGCTGGGCGGCGTTGCGGAGCGGCGAACGGGACTACGATCAGCAGCAGGAGGAGAGCGCGGCTGCTGGGTCGGAGCGGGCATGGGAGACGGAGGACGAGGATGGGTCCTGGGTGGGCCCAGCGGCTCCTGCGGCCTCGGGGTCGGCCAGTGGAACAGGGCGAGAGGGGTTCCTGTTGGCGGAGCTTCGGGACCTACAGACTTCTGTTTCGGTCGGTGATCCGTATCTTCGGTCGGACTCCGATGGCCGGCCTGATCAGCCGGCGCCTGGGTGGAGGCACTGTGCGGTGCGGAGATTCCACAGTGCCAGTGCGGTGAGGACATGCAAACTGTTTGTTGCGGTTTGGGACGCATTGCCAAAGCGTGGAGGTGGCTGTTTGCCTTTCCAGGTTGCCGCACATCGCCAACCTTGGGGAGGGAGAGGATAATGTGACGGAGCGGGTCACAGAGTGACTGACTCCGCCGCCACTGACAGCCGACACACCAAACATTTCCTGCTCTCTTCCGTCTAATGAACCATGCAATTTCTTATTTATTGTTACTTTTGTTAATTATGGGGAATGATTGTGTTAAGAGGTGGTTAACCTGTTTATGTTTGGGTCGGATTTTTATCTTGAAATGTGGTTTTGAGTTGATTGTGTCACCTGTTGACGGTGAGCCTGTGGGAGGGGCCATGGGTTCAAAAGGGACGGTGTTGGTTCCTTGTTTTTTTTGGACTGTGTCACTCTGAAGAATGTTGCAGTGAAGGCAACAGCTGGGACGTGTTCGGGGGTTTGTTGCAGAGAAGGCAACAGCCAGAACACGTTTACTCTGAATGAGTGATGGACGGCCTGTTTTTGTCTTTTATTTTGTTTGTTTAAGGTATGCTGGTTCGTATATTTTTTGTTTCTGATACAAATAAAGTTTTTTTGGAGCTTAAACAACCGACTAAACCATGTATCGAATGGACGAATTGAACCCCGTCACACTTCCACAGAGGCACCAGATAGTGAATCTTACTAATTGTCTGTCTGTGCTGACTAGGTTGGTGCCGTTGTCGGATCTCATAAGTGACATTTGAGCTCTTCTGCACATGAAGCGACAAAGACCATTTATACCGGAGTCCATGTGGAATGTGTGAGCGACCGCTAGGTGAATGTGGCTTGGGTCATCATTCATGTTAACAATGCTCCATACCTTTAAGAACACATATGGAATTATCTAGTAAACAAAAAAGTGTTATTTTGCTGGCTACTGCAGAATGCTGGTTAAGTGTGCCTTAAATTCTGAATAAATCACCAACACTGACACCAGAAAAGCCCTCCCATACCATCACACTTCCTCCTCCATGCTTCACGATGGAGACCACACATGCAGAAACCATCCGTTCATCTTCTCTGTGTCTCACAAATCACGGCGGTTGGAACCAAAAATCTCAACTTTTGACTCATCAGGCCAAAATACAGATTTACAATCTCTAATATCCAATCCTTGTGTTTCTTGGCCCAAACAATTCTCTTGTTGTTGTTGTTCATCCTCAGTAGTGGCTTCTTTGCAGCAATTGGACCTTGAAGGCCTGATTCACGCAGTCTCCTCTGAACAGTGAATGCTGAGATGGTCTGCTACTTGAGCTCTGTGATAATTTCAACCCGGTATCACGGCAAGACGTGAACATGTGACGATTTACCATGCTGGGAGACGTGAAGATGTCACGATTTCTTCCCTTCAAACGTGATAGTTACAAGGTATTGTTAACATGGCCCGACCAGTGGAGATATACCCGGAAACGCCAAGCAAATGCTACCCCGACGGTCGGTTGTTATTGTCAATATTAATATAATAATGATTTATTTTGTAATAGTCACACTCAATTACGCTGATTTTCTTGTTGCCTCAGCTGGTCGACACCCTCTTTTAAGCAGAAACAAAGGCTACATTAATGTATTAAATCAATGTTAATCCATGTGTGTGGATGTGGAATTAACGGACGTGACATTGTGCGATTGCGTTGCCAGGCAACAGCTTTGGTTCATGTTAATTTACAAACTCTTCAACTAGAACCGTAGTTATATTTAAAAACATTTTAGAAGGCCTTACGAAATACTTTAATGTACATTTAAATGTGAAGGAATGTGTGTATAACAAAATACAACCGTCAAAAACAATACCAGAAACAGACGTAGCTAGATCCTCAGCTCGGTGATTCAATGGTTCAGCCGCAATGCACGTTGGGAAATGATGTTTATGCGATGTGAAATTCAAAAGCATCTTTTAAAAATAAAATAATACATTATTCCGAGTGTGCTTGCTTTTCTCTTTGAAAGTCATCACATAACCGCATTGTAATACACGGTTGGGCTGCATTAAATATTACATATCTGCCGTAGTTCTCTATTTATAGAGCCCTGATGAGAAGACTTCTAGACAAACAGGAATAACTGCCGCCAAAACTGAAAACGTGACGTGGATCATAAATATATCAGCAATTAAACATCTTACATTTCTTTTCACACAATAGACTTAGACATACTTTATTGTCATTTCAACAAGACACAGAGTGTACTATTAAAACGAAATTTCGTTGTACTGGCTTACAGGAACAGGACAATATAAAAACTTGCTAAAATTGTACATATAAATAAATAATAGTGACGTCCATCCATCCATCTTCTCCCGCTTATCCGTGGTCGGGTCGCGGGGGTAGCAGTTCTAGCATAGTGGCGTGGTGATGATAAAATGAAAGATAAAGTGTGTGTTTAAAATATAAAGACCTACTATACATATAAATAAAATAGACATACTATATAGAAAATATGTGCGCTTTACACAGCGTAATGTAATCTTTATGTTACTGGTCTACTTGCTGTTCAGCAGTCTGATGGCATGGGGAAAAAGCTATTACAGAATCTGACTGTTCTGCTCTTAATGCTGCAGACCCTTTTGCCGGAGGGCAGCAGGGAGAACAGAGCATGGTGAGGATGAGTGGGGTCTTTAAACATGTTCTGGGCTTTTGTCAGGGAGCGTTTCTGAGCTGTGTCTCTGATGGGAGGGAGAGAAACTCCGATGATCTTCTCTGCTGTCCTAACCACTCTCTGCAGAGACTTCCAGTCTTTGGCGTTGCAGTCTCTCGACCAGACGGAGATGCCGCTGGTCAGCACGCTCTCTATGGTTCCTCTGTAGAACGTGGTGAGGATGGGAGGGGGGAGCTGTGCTCTTCTCAACCTGCGCAGGAAGTGTAGGCGCTGCTGTGCCTTCTTAAATAGTGATGTCGTGTGAGTGGACCAGGTCAGACTGCTTGTGATATGCACCCCCAGGAACTTGGTGCTGTCTGTAGTCTTCACTGCTGTGCCGTTGATGTGGAGTGGTGGGTGACAGTGCTTTTTGTTCCTGAAGTCGACAATGATCTCTTTTGTTTTATCGACATTCAGGATCAGGTTGTTGGTGTTACACCAGTCTGTCAATACGTCTCCTTGCAGTATCTGTAACAGTAACTGGGTCTAGTTTGCAAATGGGACTGTTACCTTTGACCAGCGAGATTTCTGCCAGGAACCTGCAGCGTTGACAATAGTGGATGATCTCCATCTCTGATTTGTTCAAGTCCTCCACAGTAAGAAACCCCATGTTTAAGGTACCTTTAACTTGCTCGATCCTTTTTTTTTTGTCGGCCTTTTGTCTGTTTGAGTCTGCGTCGTCTTTATGAGTACCAACCTCCAATTCTTGACATCTTTTACTTAAAAGCAGGAGACTTTCTCAGAGCTTCAGCCTCCATGAGACGGCTCTTTTCAGATGATGCCAGCTCGTCCAATATGCCCATGCTTTCAGTAACATCTGTAAAGTGCACAAAGACAGGTTTTCTCACCTCAATATCATCCTCAGAGCGTTTCGCACTGTCCTGGTTTTCAGACCATTTGTAGTCTGGGACCTTTACGATTGTTGGTCCTTCCATCCAACTCTGCCACACACTGCTCTGCTGTGATACCATGAGAGGCAGCTGGATTTTCTGTGGTGTTGATGTACCGCCATTGTCTATCTTTGTTGCTTCTTGGATTACAGCAGTGGTTCCCAACCTGGGGGGTGCGTCCCTTAGGGGGGTGCAGCACTATTGCAGGGGAGGGCGCGTGAAGCTTGGGAAGAAGTTGTAAAAAAACATTGTTTGCTCGTAAAATCAATAAAATTGACACATTTTTAACACAACCGGCAGTTAAAAGAAAAGTGGACGAGCCCACGACAAGCCTTTCAGCTATAATGCCCAAATAAACAAAGTATGATGAGGCATACATCTCCCTTGCCATCTAACGTGTCCGATGCGGAGATCTCTCTCTCTCTCAGAGATCCGCCGGTGGAGAACGTAGTGTTCAAAAGTGACAATCTAATCTACAGAGCTCGATGTGGTCAATGCTCGTTTGGCTTAAGTATTTTCGCGGAAACACGAGCAATCTGTCCATCAGCTGGCCAAAAGGCATCATATTCATGTAACTTGGTGGGAGAAGTACTTTATGTGTGCTAGCAGCCCATAATCCACACTATACATACAATTAACCTGTTAAACCCCGAGCCTGTTTTTCAGGTCTCAGGCTCGAAAATGACATTCCCAGAACAAATGACCATATCTTCCCTTCTAAAAGGGTTAAATTAATAATCTTTTTTCTCAAAGCAAGGTTACACCTGTGAGTTGGATGTAGAAGTGTCAGAATCAATATAGATGTTTTTATTTTAAAGTAAATTCAGATTGAACACAGTAAAAAAAAATGTAAATTATTGTGTCCGTCCAAAAAAAAAAAATTACTTATAGTGAAAACCACCCTTGAATGATGGGATGGTAGACTAAAAGCTTTTGGAATCCAAACTACAATAAGTACCCTGTATCAAGATTGATGCAAAACAAGTGACATTTCACCTTTTTAGAGAGATTTAGCAAAAAAAAAACACTTCTGGGGTCATTTGGGTGGATTTGACCTATCTCTGGCCCCCCTTGTTCGATTTTGCTGATTGACAACTCTTTCTAACCGTCAGAGCCAATGGAATCGAGGGGAACTCCCACATACTCCTTATTTGGTAATGTGTGTGTATGAGACTGCCGCATAGCCAAGACCGGAAGCTGCGATAACTCTGGTGGCTACCATTAGCAGCTAACTTTTACTCTCCGATTTTTACATACAAATTGAATTATGGATTATAAATAAAACAAATGATTACCCAGAAACATTATCAACCTATGGATTAACCAATTCAGCCGCGTTTTTTTCTCGTTTTAATGCCATTGAACAAGTCTTTTGATCAGATTGACACCTACGGTGAGAGGATCTCCCGTAAAAGCTACGTAAAGGTAAGTGTTGTGATGTCTGAGTTTGCTTCCCCTGTCGCGAGTTCGGATCACTTAGTGATGATATATATACCTAAATGATCTGTGGAACCTTAGCTTTAATCGGATATATTGTATGTGCAGCTACGATAAGTAATAAGGGTATCTTTTATCTTGAGTTCTGTGCCAAAGTGCGTTAGCATTTTTCGCTCAGGGGTCATTTAGATGCTTCTTACGAGACTTGTGTTTTGTTTTGGTAAAAATGGTTTATATCGTCAGTTAGCTGAGATTATTCCCGTTAATCTGGTATAACACATTAATAGGTTCTTAAATATTAAGATCCCCTGAGACCAGAGGTGGGGACTCGAGTCACATGACTTGACTCGAGTCAGACTCGAGTCCCATATTTTTTGACTTGAGACTTGCTTGACTAACATTGATAAAAGACTTGACTTAACTTTGACTTGGTATTCATGACTTGAGACTTGACTTAAGCTTGAGATAGATGACTTGAAAGGACTTGACTGTTTGAAATAAAATATTTGCTTTTGTTTTTGTAGTGAGATATTACGTTTAGTTTTTTGGAAAAACGTGATTATAGCGCCATGCGCGCAAACCTGGCAACCCACTAGAAGGCAGGAGTCTCAGTTAACATGGCAGCGGCTAGCGTTACTCCAAAAATAGTGAAGTTTGGATTCAAGGATTATTTTGTCGATTACGGTAATAAGAAGAGAAAAGCGGTATGCAGGGTCTGCAGCATAAAGATCAGTGACACGACCACCACAACATCCAACTTCATTCGTCACTACAAAAAAAAACAGAGAAAGGTGCGTGCATGTGTTGTGTTAGCTAGAATGCTAACGTTAAGTGTAAGCTACGTTAGACTTGTTTTCAAATCGATGAAGCATTGCAAAGAGAAGACAATGGTAAATGAACACCAGAACCTCCAAGGGATTCATTTTTACTAACCCTGATAGTGACGGGCTGTCAGGAGAGGGAGAGAGAGGAAAAGAGATGCCTCGTTTATTTCCCCTGAGTTATTATCAGAAATTACTGTAAACTTTTGAATAATTTAGTTCATCTACTTTTTAGTAGTTTGTTTAAATGTTTTAATTATGTTGTTTTTGTTTGTGGAAGTGCATCATTCCTTGATTTATTGTAAAATGAATCTGAACTTTTTGATCTGTTATGATGATAAACAGAAGCAATTTCTAAATTAACCCAATTAAGTGAGTTTTATATCATCCTACTTAGTTTATAAGGAAATGATGAAGAGGAACAAATTAAATGATTTGAAAATGATATCTATGTAGGCGCTGACGCTGTTGGCGGTTCTAGTGTTAACAGAAATTTAAATTAAATATGTGTAGGTAATGGCATTTGCCATATGATTTTCTTACCTGGAATTCTGCCTTTTTGAACAGACATTTTGATTGAGTCCTAGCTATATTGTCTGCAGTTCTGGGGTTAATAGGAATCTAATATGATTGTCATCGGTCTAAATTAGTTTTCACATGATTAACTGTGTATGTAATGAAGATCATAGTGTGGGTTAAATCCATTTTCATAACCACTGTCTTTTAACTGATTTAAATGCGGAAACTGGGTTTATTCATCAGACTTTTGTATGACTTGACTTGACTTGCTTGACCTGAGCAATGACTTGACTTGACTTGCTTGACTCTCACCACAGTGACTTGGGACTAGCTTGATACTTGTAGGTCAAGACTTGAGACTTGCTCATGACTTGCACATGTAGGACTTACTCCCACCTCTGAGACACAGTGTCGTGAACCAAAACAAAAAGGACCCGCCGAGGGGGTCCTTGGGGCTTAACAGGTTAATCAATATGAATTCTGTTTCTAATTTGTTTAGTTTTTCCCCTAAAGAATAACAAAAATAACCTATAAAAATACTGTTAAAGAACCGGATCGATAAGCAGTACTTGTTTCAATTAGGCCTCATTATTTCACAGTGGCACTGGATCATCTGCCAATACAAGCACTTTTGTTCATGTTCAAACTTTAATAAAATATAAAATTATAGTTGGATATTTTTGTCTTGTTAGCAGAGAAAATGTAATGTTTGTACAACTATATACAATTAATTCTACCAATCTCAGTGGGAACCGGATTAGGGGGGGCTCGAAAATATTTCCAATTACACAAGTCAGTCAGGCGGGAGGCCTGATTGACTGAAAGCGGTTGGGAACCACTGGATTACAGGAACCCTATTAGCCACGAAGGTCTTTAGACATAGACATTTGCTTTGTACTTCAAGACTGTAGTGCTGTCGACCCAAAACACTGATTCTTGTAGTTTTAGCTGGAGCTCTTTTCTAGGCAGTCCGTCCATGTTTACAGCTAGCACAGCAGCGGTTAGCTCCATACTTGGGATAGTAGTTTGATTTAGTGGAGCCATCCTTGCCTTTCCCATAATCAGAAACAGGTTTATTACCAGGTAGGTTGACACATACGAGGAATTTGACTTGATGTCATGGCCCATACATAAAAGTCAAACAAAAATGTAAAATACAGATAGAGAACTAGAAAAAAATATAGTAAAATATAACAGTATTAAGAAAGAAATAGAATGGAATAAAATTGAATAAAATATGGAATAAAAATTGGCAGTAATACAAAAATAAAACAAATATTGTTGTACATTGTGTGTATTAATGTCATGTACAGTGGGGCAAAAAAGTATTTAGTCAGCCACCAATTGTGCAAGTTCTCCCACTTAAAAAGATGAGAGGCCTGTAATTTTCATCCTAGGTATACCTCAACTATGAGAGACAAAATCCAGAAAATCACATTGTCTGATTTTTAAAGAATTTATTTGCAAATTATGGTGGAAAATAGGTATTTGGTCAATAACAAAAGTTCATCTCAATACTTTGTTATATACCCTTTGTTGGCAATGACAGTGGTCAAACGTTTTCTGTAAGTCTTCACAAGGTTTTCACACACTGTTGCTGGTATTTTTGGCCCATTCCTCCATGCAGATCTCCTCTAGAGCAGTGATGTTTTGGGGCTGTCGCTGGGCAACACGGACTTTCAACTCCCTCCAAAGATTTTCTATGGGGTTGAGATCTGGAGACTGGCTAGGCCACTCCAGGACCTTCAAATGCTTCTTACGAAGCCACTCCTTCGTTGCCCGGGCGGTGTGTTTGGGATCATTGTCATGCTGAAAGACCCAGCCACGTTTCATCTTCAATGCCCTTGCTGTTGGAAGGAGGTTGTCACTCAAAATCTCACGATACATGGCCCCATTCATTCTTTCCTTTACACAGATTAGTCGTCCTGGTCCCTTTGCAGAAAAACAGCCCCAAAGCATGATGTTTCCACCCCCATGTTTCACAGTAGGTATGGTGTTCTTTGGATGCAACTCAGCATTCTTTCTCCTCCAAACACGTCTAGTTGAGTTTTTACCAAAAAGTTCTATTTTGGTTTCATCTGACCATATGACATTCTCCCAATCCTCTTCTGGATCATCTAAATGCTCTCTAGCAAACTTCAGACGGGCCTGGACATGTACTGGCTTAAGCAGGGGGACACGTCTGGCACTGCAGGATTTGAGTCCCTGGCGGCGTAGTGTGTTACTGATGGTAGCCTTTATTACTTTGGTCCCAGCTCTCTGCAGGTCATTGACTAGGTCCCCCCGTGTGGTTCTGGGATTTTTGCTCACCGTTCTTGTGATCATTTTGACCCCACGGGGTGAGATCTTGCGTGGAGCCCCAGATCGAGGGAGATTATCAGTGGTCTTGTATGTCTTCCATTTTCTAATAATTGCTCCCACAGTTGATTTCTTCACACCAAGCTGCTTACCTATTGCAGATTCAGTCTTCCCAGCCTGGTGCAGGTCTACAATTTTGTTTCTGGTGTCCTTTGACAGCTCTTTGGTCTTGGCCATAGTGGAGTTTGGAGTGTGACTGTTTGAGGTTGTGGACAGGTGTCTTTTATACTGATAACGAGTTCAAACAGGTGCCATTAATACAGTTAACAAGTGGAGGACAGAGGAGGCTCTTAAAGAGCTTACGAAATGCTTTTAGCACCTGTTAGTGGGCTTAGTATATGATAGAGGTTGCATTTGTATTGTGAAATGTGCCATATCATTTTTTTATTATTGATCTATTTTGAATAAATCACGATTATAACAGCATACAAAAGTTGTCAGTTAGTAACAATCGTTTGTTGCGCCGGAAACATCAACTTCGGCCATTTCTGACGGTGACGTCATGAGTAGAACACAGCTGAGCTCAGTCCCGTTTGAATGCATTGAAGGGCCAAATATTATGACAAAGGATGCACAGCAATAAGACGCCAAGAATAATTGGCAAGCGATATGTTGCAGGAAAGACGGCCGGCAAAAATCACAGACTGTGTGAATGTGAACATTAATAGAATATCACCTCCCATCTTCAGAGCGATCTGACTATTATAACATTAGCGTTAAGAAAGCTTACTTAAATATCTGCCACAACATAAGTAACCGGATAAGAGTAACATTAAGTACAGTCCGCTGCACTGAGTGCAGATGTCGATGTGTCCCATTATCATTCATATCACATCATAATGTATCATATATGTCCTTATCTGAGTCAGCTGAGCCGTATCTGGCCGTGCAACACTCACAGTGTCACATACTGTATGCAGAAGTATTATTTTAAGCAACACATTAAGTTGACACTCGAGTCAAATGTAATTAAAGTCAGATCCAATCGTGTCTTAGACGGGGCATATCATAATGTACGCATTCAAACACTTGTTCTGTTACCAGCTGTATTCACCTTGCAGGTGCAGCTATGTGGCTTTTATCCTGGATAAAGTGTTTAAGTCATGGATGTTTAAAGTTTAATGTCTTCATATTTGTCTAATTATATAATTGACTTTTCATTCAGGAAGTATGACGCGCTGCGCTGTCAGTACGCTTCTCCATGTTTGTGATTGGTCGAATGCTCCAAATACCACCCCTTTCATGTGAACGCGCACCTAACTAGATAGGACACGGCTGGCTTGAGCGATCCACTTGATAACCCGGGTCGTAGTACAGTTTAGCGAGAGCGCGTATGTTTTGGATCAGGCCAACCGGCTAACTCAAACATATCCAGGTTAGGTTGAACCGGCTTCGTAGTACAGGCCTCTGGACCCTATGACTCGGACACTAGTTCTACCAAGGCCTATTAGAGGTAAGAGTGGTAGGAGAGGAGTGGAGTTATCTTTGTATTTAGGCTGTAAGTCGACAAAGGTGATCAGATGCTACACTGAACAAAAATATAAACGCAACACTTTTGTTTTTGCTCCCATTTTTCATGAGATGAACTCAAAGATCTAAAACATTTTCTATATACACAAAATAACCATTTCTCTCAAATATTGTTCACAAATCTGGAAAAATCTGTGATAGTGAGCACTTCTCCTTTGCCGAGATAATCCATCCCACCTCACAGGTGTGGCATATCAAGATGCTGATTAGACAGCATGATTATTGCACAGGTGTGCCTTAGGCTGGCCACAATAAAAGGCCACTCTGAAACGTGCAGTTTTGCTTTATTGGGGGGGGTCTGAGGGGTCCGAAAACCAGTCAGTATCTGGTGTGATGTGTAGGGTTAGGGTTAGGGTAATGTTGTGAATCGAGTGGCCTGTGTTCGTCGTCCATAACATACGCCTGCCCATACCATAACCCCACCACCACGGGCCACTCGATTCATTTGATATTGATTGTCTGCCAATACCGAATCCTGATCCGATTATTCTATTTCCCAGATAATACCGCTGCACCGTGTACACTAACTCTATTTGTTTTTGCCATTGTAATTCACCATAAGCAATTGTTGACTGTAACGTCTATACCAACCAACTGTAATTTGTAATGTATTATACTTTAACGGTTCTGGCAACCACAGCAGCCCAAATGTTAACGTAAATGTCAAGTTTTCTTTTTACAGTGTACTTATATCTGTACATTTATTTTCAGTTTGCGTGAAGAAGTGGCTTCAACAGACAGAAGTGCTGGCCAGATTGGGAAAGGCTGGATGCTACACAACGGGAAACATTATGGACATGAACAAGAAAAAACCAAAAACACTTTCTTTGTTGCCTTTTTCTTATCATATATAGTGTTACGGTTTTTTTTGTTACCATTTAAATATTGAATTCTATGTATTACTTTTATTTTAAATCAAATGCACCGGTTTTAGATAATATATTTATTTTGATGTGTAGCTTGATTTGCAGGTTGGTTGTTATTTGTATAATTATTGTATTGTTACTGTGTATTTTATTATATTAACTAGCTATTTATTAAATTAAAATACTGTTATGAACACTATACAATGTCTTTATTTTTGGTAGATACCAAAATACATGACAATGAATCTTTGTAATATATTTATGTTCTCTTGTTTAAATAATCATACCAGTATTTAATGTGTGCTGGTCACCTGGAATCCTGGTAAGCTCCCAGCAGGGTATATTCAATACTATTATTCAATATAAGCTGGTGATAGATGGATAAACCAGCCATCCTGACCAGAGGCGCGGGAAGGTATTTTGAGTGGGAGTGCTGAGGTGCTGGACTCCAGTGAGCACTATAGAGCACGCACAAAAGCACTCCCCACCAGTGTTGTGCTAGTTACTGAAAACCAGTAACTAGTTACCATTACTAGTTACCATTACTAGTTACTTCATGTCAAAAGTAACTCAGTTACTTTACTAGTTACTTACACCCAAAAGTAATGCGTTACTGTGAAAAGCAACGTTTTCGTTACTTGAAAAAAGGGCTCCCATTAACGCCCTTATAGCCTTCATTTCAGTACTGTTATTGCATTGGAGAATAATACAATCTGTTGATCAACTTGACATGCCTTATATGCAATCTGGATTGCATCGATATTAGCTGGCTTTCCATTTTTGTATATTCTTTCTCCAGGTAGTTGGAAAAAGTTTTCCGTCCCATATGCCGTGTGCCGCCCGGACATGGTATCATGCTAACTAGCTCCCTGAAAGCGGGTGACTCCACTGTAGCAATAGCCTGCATGTGTTCTACAACATACCGTGCAATGGCTTTATCGACTTTTCCCTGGATAACAGTCCCTTGGTTAAAATCCAGCCGCTGTTGCTTAGGTGGAGGTGGAGTGGCGTCGGCTGAGTCTCTGTGGTCTTAGCTACTAGCTTCGTCCCAGCATGTTGTTTTTGCAGATGTTTTAAGAGATTTGAATTACTGGTTTGGGCAGTAGATAAGATCTTTGACCCGCCAGGACACAACTTACATTTAACAGAAACTCTCTTTTCTTTGTGCTCGACAAAAGTGAAATAGTGAGAATATCTCCAGGTGGAGAAACTAGACTTGAGCTCCGCCGCCGCCATGATAGTCTTGTTAGTAAACAACACAAACACGCCCACTGCCCGTCTCCGCATGTGACACAGGAAGTATCCAATTACATTTACTCAAGTACTGTACTTAAGTACAGTTCTCATCTCTGTTCGCCTGGCTGTTGACTATATAAAAAAAACTAACGCAGTAACGGAGTAACGCACCATGTAGTAACGGTAACTGAGTTACTGAATTTAAAAAGTAATGCGTTAGAGTACTAGTTACTGCCAAAAATAACGGCGTTACAGTAACGCGTTACTTGTAACGCGTTAGTCCCGACACTGTTCCCCACACGCAAACACACCCGCAACTGTTACAATGAAGGCTCGATAATCAGCTCACGGCATATAGGCAGGGGGTAAAGTACTATTTTTTACGAGTGTGAAGCGGACCTCACCTCCTCTAGGGGGGTGCTCACCTCCTCTAGGACCTCACCTCCTCCAGGGAGGTCCGGGGGGATGCTCCCCCGGGAAGATTTTTTCTAAATATTGAAGTTAAAAGCATCCATCTGGTGCACTTTGAGAGCAACATTAAGAGATCTATGGATACCTCTCTCAGCACCCATATGAAACAGAACTGTAAACAGATTTACTTTTTCTTTATGGATATTTTACAAATCACTCCCCTTTCAAACTGTATTCTTGTTTTACTGCCATATAGTATTTCATAACTGTTTTTCCTTTATTCTCTTATTTTTTTTATAACGATAATGATCATATGAAGGTGTGCCGCGGAAATAATCTTTTCAATAATTTGTGACCAAACCGTTTGAGACCCACTGAGATAACTTAGACTAAAGTTAACAATCTAAACACTCAGAGAGTCCTTTAGCTCACCTGAGCCTCTCAGTCTGAGAGGAGAGCTCTCCTCCAGCTTGTTGTGGAACAAACCGCTCCGTATGTCCGTTAGTGCAGCTAGCTAACCAGATGCTAACAACACAGTCCCTGCTGCTGGCACCGGTCCCTCTCTCTCTCTCTCCCTCTCTCACACACACTAAATGCGCTATTTCCTCACACACACATACAGAGCCGAGCTTGAATGACACAAGCACACTTATTTCCATGAAACTCTCCGATTGGTCTGGTGTCATGCCTCTGTTGCATTCACTAAACACTGGAAATTACAGTCCTGCCGTCCTCTCTAGTGTCATGATGAGGTTCACGTAAAGCACGGTTAATGTATTATATTATTGAGGTAGAATTGTCCGGAGCTACAGAATTGTAGCCAACAATGTGGAATTTAGTGGCTACATATTACACAGATGATGCACAGCGGGAGCAACAATAACCGTCAAATAATAATTCAGACAGGGGAGCTCCGCACCCCCTGCCTGCCGCTAGGGTGTGCTACAGCGCCCTCAGCACCCCCCTTCCCGCGCCCATGATCCTGACCAGCTAAAGTGTCCAAAACCCCTCTCCAGCCAACCATTCCAGCCTAATATCTACTGGCTGGTCAATTTACAACAGCCTGACCAGCTACATTTATCTAAGCTGTTTTTTTCAGCAGTCATTATTATTTATTTACTATTTTTTGAGAATCTCTGAATTATAGTCAAATGTATATACCAGTCTCTGTTCTGTTGCCTGAGCCAAGTTTGCCTGCTACATTACGATGTATTATTATTGATTTACTATTTATTGAGAATCTCTATGAATTAAAGTCAAATGTATACCAGTCTGTGTTCTGTTGCCGCATCGGATCTCCGCCAAATCCAGGATCATCACCCCCCATGTTCGCTCCCGTCTGTATCTCTACCGCTACTTGAATACTGTGGCTCAAACAGGTATGGTTCCACCACGTTAGACTCGCCCGCATGATCTGATTCCACCACACCGGCATCCTCTTCAATAAAATCCTCCTCTTCTTGAAAGTGCACCGAGTCTATTGACGACTCACTGTCACTCGATTCTGTCTCCAGAGTCCGACATCAGCCATATAGGTAGTGTATTATTTAACAAGTGTTCTACTCGTGACGTGCGTGACGTCACTAACCGGCGAAAGCTGTTTTGTTCGGAGCGGTCATGTAACATCGGAAGCGAGCATGGAAAGTTGTGATAAACCACGATTTATAAATACAGCGGGCATATTGTCATGAATGACATGATTTCCCATTAATAATAGTATATATATTATCGTAATAAGAACAGTATTGTCCTTCATTTCGTAAGCTCTTTAAAGAAGAAGTTACAGGTCTGTGAGAGCCAGAAATCTTGTTTGTTTGTAGGTGACCAAATACTTATTTTACCGAGGAATTTACCAATTAATTCATTAAAAATCCTACAATGTGATTTCCTGGATTCTTTCCCCCCATTCTGTCTCCCATAGTTGAAGTGTACCTAGGATGAAAATTACAGGCCTCTCATCTTTTTAAGTGGGAGAACTTGCACAATTTGTGGCTGACTAAATACTTTTTTGCCCCACTGTAAATAGAGTCTGCGTTGTGGCTGAGGAAAAGTGTCAGTGGGGGGGTCGGTCCTTGTTTATGAGGCCGTTAGCGGAGGGAAAGAAACTGTTCAGGTGGTGAGAGGTTTTGTTCCTGATGAAGCGCAGCCTCCTGCCAGAGGGGAGGGGGGTGAACAGTTTGTGTCCAGGGTGGGAGGGGTCGGCCACTATCTTCCCTGCCCGCCTCAGGGTCCTGGAGGCATGCAGGACGTGGAGGGATGGCAGATTGCAGCCGATTACCCTCTCGGTAGCGGGCCCTTATCCTTGGCTGTAGCTGCAGCGTACCAGATGGTGATGGAGGAAGTGAAGATGGACTCCATGATGGAGGTGTAGAAGTTCACCATCATCGTCTTTGGCATATATATATATCATAAAGGCACAATGCACAAGGCCTTCCTTGCCTTTCAGCTTCAGGAATGAAACCAATCCATAACCACTCTCGCTGGCATCGGAGAATTGGTGTTGCTGTGCAGTAGCAATATGTCCAAATCCCTCAGGCTTGACGCGTCTCCTTACTTGGGAGTGGGAAAGCTGTGATAGTTGGGTTAACCAGGTCCTCCAGCATTGTGCAAGCCTGTCAGGAATCTCCTCATCCCATCTAAGCCTTTCCTGCATAGTTGCTGCAGAAAGATTTTAGGTGGGAGCACAACTTCCCAGGAATCCTAGCGTGTCATAGATGGAGCTTTCTACTAACAAAACTCCTCTTCTTGTGACTGCTCTCTGGCTGATGTCGACTCTGAACTTGAAATAATCTGATTTTATGCATCGAAGGACGCCGAGTGCTCGTTCAACAGGCAGACCCTCTTTAGCCAGATCTAAGTATTTTACTTCCTTGGCTCTCTCATTCTCTGGAATAGCCTTAAAGAGGGCTCGGCTATTGTTTGTCCATTTCGTTAGAGGAAAACCCCCTTAGGCGCATAACGACATGAGGTCTCTGCTCAGGGCAATGGCTTCATAATCACTACTGACCGATTTGAACCAGTCATCGACATAAAAGTTCCTCGGAACTGTCTCTAAGGCTTGAGTTGATGCTGCAGTCCTGTTTTCTTCTACTGCTCTTCTTAAGGCAAAGTTAGCACAGCAGGCAGATGAAGTGGCGCCGAAAAGATGTACAACCATTTTGTACTCAACCTGAACCAACGCACAGGGGGGCCCTTTAGCGTCGACTTTCAACTATCAGGGAGTCCCATTGACTTGCATAGAGCTCCCTGAACGTCAGTAATAGACGAGTTGTGATCGCAGAGAAATGCTCTCCGCCGACCCATTCTCACAGCGTTTATCAACCTTTTTCTTACTCAATATCAGCCACACTTATACCTCATTCACACCAACGGTGTTTCGGGGCCGGTTCGGAGCTGGAGCTTGAAAAGCACCGGGTTTTCCTCTTCACACCGCAGCGGAGCAGCCTCTTAGCTCCGGAATCCGGTTCATTTCGAGCACCAACAAATTGTCCGGCCAGAGCAAAAGCACTGCATACGTTACGCTTACGTCGAGGCGGGGGCAGATCAACTCCTGAACAACAACAAAAAGCCGGCGTTTTATCCAGTTTGTACACAATGATGGAGAAACTTAACAAGCAGCAGTGGTCCACTGAAGAGACCAGCTACCTACTGGGAATCTGGTCTTCCGAAGAGGTACAGAGGAAGCTGGAGCACAATCGGCCATTGTTGTTGTTGTCGTTGTCAGCTGTTAGGGGTTTCCGTGCGGTTTGGCTTTATGAAGCAGGCACGCAAACGGTTACGTCATGACGCAAACGATGACGCAATGACGCAGCACCAGTCGGACTCTGGGCGGTGTGAAAAGAGCCGGAGCTAAACCGAAGAACCGGTTCTGAACCTGCAAAGCTCTAGCACGGAGCTTGAACCGGAGTTGCGTTGGTGTGAATGAGGTATTATTGAGTGTTTATTTATATTTATTTATTTGATGATAAATAACACATCCAATAAGAGCCAGGGGGTTAAAAAAAGACACAGAAGAATGAAAGAGGCATTAAGGAGCTGACTTAATACACATTTTGAAATATCACTATGAATCTTTTTAACACATTTTCCAGAACTGTATTTTTTTAAGAAAGAAAAAACTATTTTAATTAATTAATAAAACAAAAAAGGATGGCTTGCTACCTTTCCATTAAACAGCAGTGTATATGGTTTTACCCAAAACATTATTATATTAACCAAATCAGATATTGAAGATTCCATAATATCAATATAAAATTAAATGTGACATAATTTGAAAGCATGAATATCTGTTCATTTAAACAACCAATCTCTCACATTAGACTAACGTCATTTAGAAAAAAGGCATGAGAAAAATTATGTTTCAATGATTCAACAGAACATGGGTCTACTTCTAATTTAAATTCAGAAATAGGGGTAGATTTATGGATTTTAAAATTAGTCTATTTTACTTTAGGGAAAATAGGCCATTTTATAAAATAAGATTGAGCTTTTTCAGCAGTATAATGTATGTTGTTAAGGGTCCCATGTCATGCTTTTCTGGTTATTACCCGTCCCCTTGTTGTTATGAAGGTTGTTCTGCATGTAAACGGTCTGCAGAGTCACAAACCCTCAAAGTACACCCTGTAGCGAGTACAACTCTAACACAGAAAGACCTGTCTGTGCTGCCCCAGAACGCCTCTTTGGACATTTCTCTTTTTCCATTGTTTGCTTCCTGGGTTCTGTGACGTGTGAACACCCAAATCAACAACAAATGACCGGATTGGCCCAAATGGACCAATCCGCGGAGCACCTCACACACCAGGATCCCTTGGCTAACTAACAGGGGCCGTATCTCATTTCTGGAATTTCCCCTCCTCGACTCCTCGGTCCTCCGGTAGTGACTTACTATGTGGGCCATAATAAGAAGTGAGAAATTGTCGTTTCCTTGGACCTTGATGTGAAGTTAAGATTTTTGACAAGCTTTAGGTATTGCAATTTCACACGTGTACAAAAGTAGCTTAATTAATTAAATGTAAGCGATGTGATGCAAGTAGCTCTTGGTCACTTTCATTTTTTCAAAGTAGCTCTCAGATGAAGAAAGGTTGGAGACCCCTGCTTTAAACTATTCAAAGATTGTTTAAAAAACATTCATCTTAGAATGAATTTCCATCAAGTTACCGGTATTGTCCATGAACAGCTTAACTTCATTCAGTTTAGCAGTGAGTTACTTCTCCCTACATTGTATTGCTGCAGCCGCTACTCCATGGCCTTTTCTGTAGGTTGGACTGCCCTCTTGTGGGCGTTGTCCATAATCGCTCCGACATTATTTAGCCTGTTCTATAAACCAGGGGTTCCCAACCTTTATTGTGCAAAGGACCGGCAGATACAATACAATAAAATCGTGGACCGGTTGTCAATTTTAACTGATTGCCGTTGTTGGACACACACAAACACAACGAACATACACACACACAGCGGAGCTGAGCAGAGCACATACACATCGTGCGCCTTTGTGACCGGACATTTCCTTCATACAACGAGTAATAGGGGGAATAATCGGGCCGTTCGATGTGTGTGTGTGTGTGTAGAGGTGTGTGTGGTTGAAACGTAGCAGCCTGCAGTGGGGAACACAGTGAAGGTGGTGTGTACGCGCTGGTGCTGCACTTCTCAGAGGCTGCCTCCTGATGCTGAAGCCATTTCATGAAGTGAAGGAGGTCTTACAAATAAAAAAATAGCTCTACATCCCTGGCCGCAATGTCCTTAAAATGAAGTCCGAGTTCGAAATATATCTCGAATAATGTATGCACTGCCATTTCCCCACATAAACATAACATGAAATAATATGACTGGTATAGGTGCGAACATTTAAAAATAATTGAATTTTTTTGTTGTTGTTGCAAATATTACGATAAACTCAGCTATTTCGCGGCCCGGCAGTAACACCTCCGCAGCCCGGTACCGGTCCGCGGACCTGTACCGGGCTGCGGACCCCCTGCTATAAACCACACAGCAACAGCAGTTTTATCCAGTGGCTCGAACTCCAACGGTAAGGCATTTACAATAGCGTTACAGCTTGCAGTCAATGTCCACAGCGCAAATAATAATCCAAATTGTCCTTTGTAGGTTCCCACACACTCCTAATGCTTATGTCCTTGTCGAAAGCTTTGGACTTAGTCCATGCACTTATTTCTCATGCTCTGACATAGCATCCAAATGGGGAAATCCATGATTCCTTCTTGACACTCGGGCCAAACATCCACAGAAGAAGCTTAAAAAAACAATGTCTGCTTTTAGGGCGAGTTTTTTTACTTGTTAGCGGCAAAAATCATACACAAATAAAACTGAAAATTGACTAAAAGGTTAAACTGCCGCTAAAGCACCAGATAGCGAATCTTACGGATGGGAGTGATCCAAGTCCAGACAAGAATATCCTTTCGTGCATTTATTTTCATGATTTGATATCATCAAACAAAGTGCATTTAACCATTCTCCTGTAACTTGCCATTTGCCTATCCTCAGGCTTCCTCATGCTTTTCCCAGTGGTAAAAAAACCATGTGCTTACATGTGCTCTAATCCCACCACCACCTGGCTCCAATATATATGATTACCCCAGGTGCCCCAATTACCCAGCGCCCAAAGATGCCTTCAAAATAAAGCCATCAATAATTACCATAACAACATAAATTGCCATAATGGCTCTTACAGGGAGGCTGAACGTTGGTATTGAGCTTACATGTTTGTGGGGTTGTGTGTTGTGGATGCATGTGCGTACATAGTCACAGACAATATTTACATGTGCACTGTAAAATGTGAATCCAAATAAACTATAAGTGTATGAGGACTCACTGGCAAACACAGACACGTTGTCCTGGTAGGCCTGGTTCAGGGTGTAGTTGACGATGCTGTCCTCGTTGGGAAAGCCCTTGAAGACATCAACACTAACCTGGAAGCATAGGGAAAAATATCCTTTGACAACAGAAATGAACAAATCAAAACCTTTAAAACCATCATAATGAAGGACTGCAACATCTGCTTTGCTAGAATCAGAAACCTCTCCCTCTCTTTCTGCCTCAGTCATGTGAGAACATCACATGCAGCTGGCCTGTTTTGTTGGGAGTCAGAGTTCTTCACTGAACTGACCTTAGACATGAAGCGTGTCCAGCCGCAGGCAGCGTTGTCGATGGTGTCCATCTGCTCCAGCAGGATGGAGATGTTCGGAAGGCTGTAGTTTCCCTCCATCAGACCCTGCATTAGCTCACTGTCTGTGCTATTCAACAGCTCAGGGTGCTGCTGCAGCTCTGAGGACAGCTGGGGAGAATAGAAGGAGGAGGAACAGAGACTAATGTGTGTGCAACGTTACATGATTTCTGACTTAAGTCTAATTTCTCGGAAAATATCAACTCAATGTGAAATTATCAATGCACATTATTTCTTTTACATCATGATAGTACTGCATCTTTGATTTTGAAAGATGCCTAGATTCTACCTGCTGCAGCCACACCAACTGGTTGTGCAGACGACCCTCCTCCAGAAAAGTCCTGAGCTGGGCGGAGATGTTGAGCCAGACCCGGGTGTAGTGTGTCACGTTTCCAATAAAAGCAAAGGTCTCATTTGCCTACAGTAAGTGCAAACAGTTAATACATGTTAAAAAAAAACATTTGTATGAATTCATCTATGTATGTATGTACTTTTGCTTTGGTAGTGCTACAGTCACGCTGCAAATAACATTTGATTCTGTTGATCCTTAAAAAAAAGGAGAAAATAAAACAACAAAGGCTAGCTCCATTGCATAACCCTGAAAACTGAAGCAAAACTCGAAAGGATATGGCATTCCACTAAGCAGCAAGAAATGCGTTTACTTATAGGCATATTATCATTTCTAACATTTGGACTGTCTCTGTTGTAAATGTATTATCCTTTATTTAAACACGACACCTATTGCACCTATTGTCCGTCCTGGGAGAGGGACCCTCCTCTGATGTTTCTCCCCATAAACTGTGGGGATTATTATGGAGTTTTTCCTTGTTACTGCGAGGGTCTCAGGACTGAGGGTGAGGTTTTCTGTATACTCTGTAAAGCCCCCTGAGAGAAATGTGTAATTTGTGATATTAGGCTATATAAATAAAATGCAATTGATGGATTTATTTGATTGTCTGACTTTCATACCATAAGTAAGTAGATATGTTTTTTTAGCTCTTTCTGCTGGATGTATGAATATGACACTTTTACCAGGTGAAAACATTTCAGTGCCACAGCCTTCTCAGAGTGAATAATGTGAACACCTAGACTACTTGCCTTCTGAATCACTTTATCCACTTGCGATCCAATGGGGGAGTAGAGGATCTTGGGATTTGTCGTCATCAAATGAACCAGTAGTCCCAGATTCCTCTGCTCTTTACTGGTGAATCCCAGAGAACTCATGTTCCCCTGCTTTAGAGCCTCCGGCTCGATGATCCTGCAACCAGAGCCGCAGGTTAAAGGCAATTAACTGCCAAGTCACAGTCCTTGGGAATTAGATTTGCAGTTTATATATTATCCATCACAGGTTGTTATATATTGAAAATGGACTGCGTACAGCTGCAAAGATAGTATTTTGAAAATGAATGCTTAGGAGATTCCATTAAATGCAACAATGATACAAACACGAAATAAATATAATATAAGAAATTAGGAAAAGGCACTGTTAAAGACTGAACTAGCCCTAACCCACTAGTAAGACAATAATTGTAGTTTACTAAGCTTTGAGCTTTAGCAATTACTTCAACAGCTGAAATCACACACCTCACATGTTATATCTTTATAAACAAGACCAATTCAGGCTCTTTTTAGATCAAGTTGTGTAACCTGTGACATGGCAGATTAATTGTTCCACAGACTTGTCCGAAAAGCTGCCATAAAAAAAACGTTGGAAATGTAAAAAAAACTATTTTTGATGCCAATCTGTAAAAGAGCAAAAACTATTTTCAACCATAATCACCTCCACTGCTCTTATTTCATGGAATACATGCTCTTTACTTCTGGTAGAAACTGATGCTCTTGTAGAATCAACAGTCACTCTTTAGGAGGACGGCTGCATCTAAGGTCAAACACCGACCCTGCAGCAGCTCCTTACAGGGGACCTGACACTTGCTAGTGAGGCCATATTGGAGCGAAATATAATAATATTAATTTTATATAGTTTTGCATTCCTATGGCAGGGCTAAACTGTTAAGCCATCTTAAAATCAGAATCAGAAATTCTTAGTAAAGCAATTGCCATTCAATGTTGACAACTATGTAGATCCTAGCAGTCTTATTGTTTACAGTCACCTTTAAACAAATAATAAACCATGTTTTAATCAAACAGAATCATATTTTGAATGATAAAGACAATACTCGCAGAAGGATTTGCTGTGTTCAAACTGACCCTGCTGTGCGATTGGTCCCCTGCTCTCACCTGTTGTGCCCACACAGGATGGGCTGCAGTCCGGCCCACAGCTGCACAAAGGCTGAAAACTGAGAGTGAGGGTTCTCTGCTTCCTCCTTTCCTTTCCTTCCTCCTGTTCCTCCACCTTCCTCTGCACCTCCACCCCCCTCTTCTCCAGGGATGTCAGTTGTGTTTGGGCCCCATGTGGTAGCGTTAAGGGGCCAAGTCATGTTTGTGGGGGAGGCTGGAGTTCGACCAGCGCAGGCTCCTTTGGGCAGCAGGCGGGCCAGGCCAGAGAGCAGGTCCACGTCCTTCAGAAGCCTCTCCATATCAGCCAGGTCCTTCAGCAAGGCCTTGAGGTCGGCCTGAGAGAGGGGGGCCACAGAGCGGGGCCGCTCCAGCTGGAGCTGGGGGGCAAGAGGGGAAGACAGGAAGACATGATGGAGGGATGGAGCTGGGTAGCAAATATAATATGGTACAAACTGGCTGCTGTTAGTGAGGCTAACTGTCTACTTTAAAGATACCAATAATATTGTACAAGTTGTTAAAAAACAAAAGTTCTTGACATCTTTCCATTTCAAGCCTCTTCAAGTTGCACACGAAATGCTGTCGAAGAGTTTGTCGTTTCAAATCAAGACAGAGGCACAGCAAAACCATTGACAACCTGGTCTCTATTCTTCCATGTTTTTGTATTGACATTTTTGGAAGAGTATTGAGGCTGAGTGCTGCTCAACAGGCTGCCATCAATGTCCACCACTAAAATAATTAGTTTGTTGTTGTTAAAGAGAAACGTTTTATTTCTCTGCCGTCGAAGCCTTTCAGTGACAAAGCACTATTAGTTACCGTACATTGACAATGAGAGATTAGGTGGCAGATGTTCAGCGGTCCCTCTGTACCTTCTCTCTGACCCGCTGGGTGTTGATCTGCTCTCTCAGCTCCAGGCTCAGCAGTCTGAAGCGCTCTGCTCTTTGACCCTCCCCCCCGCCGCACACTGCTCTGAGGTAGGCCTGCAGCACCGGTCGCTGCTTCTCTGGCACCATCAGGATGGTACTGAGCTCACTAGCCCCGCCCTCCCCACAGGTGAGGACCTCCAACATGGCCCCAGTCAGAAGAGCCCCCTGTGGAAGATAGAATTAATTTATTTGACTTCAGCATCTACAACGCATGCTAATAATTATCCATGATTAATCATAATTTATCAAACATTTGAAATACTAGTATTTACTTGTATAATGCGAGAAAATTAATAAATACATGTGTGTCGTAATAAAGAAATGCATTCAAACTGCTAAGAGGAATCAGAGCGTTTTATCTCACCTCAGTTAGGATGATTTATGAATTATTGGCTTGAAGTCAGACCATTTTCCAACAGTTAGCTAAAGCATGGACAAATCTGCTGCTGCTGTGATTCCCCCCTGTATAATGGGCTCTACACAGGACTTGTGTTTGTAGTATTCACGCTGCAGCTCAATCCTTCCTACAGTGGAGACTCTGTCTGCTGTCTCCCTCTGCAACTTCAGGAAGCTGGAGCATGGTTCAGTAAAATTCCTCTGTTTTCACCCCAGCTAAAGAGCGAGTGCAGATCATGAGTCATGGATCAGTTTTGCCGTTACAGTGAGGTAGTGAAGGTTCTTACTGATGTCCGAGGGCAGTGTAACACATGTGGCTCTGCCAGTTTCTCCACCCTATCTTTTACACTGCAATGCGATTCATGGTGAACATCAGCTCTTAATTAATTAATTAAGTAATTGCAGGCATTTAAAAACTGTTTTCCTCACTTAACCAGAGAAGTGCACAACCGGACAGTCCATTTCTTAGAGTTGCTGTCTTTTTTCATGAGCATGTGATCTTATGTCAGTCAGAAGATGAAATGCCTTTCCTGTTTTTATGTAGGACTAGTTTGTTTTGAGAAATTACTCGATCTCAGGTCATGGGGAGTATTCCTTTGTATCGTAGGGTATGTCAAAAGGGAAAAGCAGAAGGAAAGCTGAAGCCGTAAAGAGATAGGCTGGGCCCAACCTTGGTCTAAATGTGTGTCTTAGTATTGCAGAGTTCACACACAAAGTGACATAAATAGTTTTTGTTGAGGCATTTAAGAAAGTTCAAACCCTACTTTTACTCCTCTACAATGCACTAAAATGGTCCAACATGTGTGGGGAAAGGACAGGAAATTATAATCCGACGAGCAGTTAATCTGAAGTATACTAAAGCTGTTTTTGTGACTGTACATTGCTGGATAACAATTCAATTACAGTATATAATTAATATAACATGCTGTCTTAGGCCTACTGGTGCAGTCCCAGCTCAAGACCGTGTCTCTGAAACATACAGGTTGACAAATACTTGTCCATATGTATTGCTCTTTGATATGTAATACATAGTGATAAAGACATTCTGTATAGACAGTCTCATGAAGGTATGTGGAAAAATCGTTGTGCAAAGTTCTTCACAAATTCTTCTACAGATTTCTTTTTGCAGATATGTGAAATGACTTAAATATGTTATGGAGGCAGAGTGAAGGATTTAAATTGTCTTCATTTGAATAAGGGAACACTTAGGGGATTATCATCTCTTCTTAAACTATTTAGACTCACTGAGTCTGCATCTCACTGTCTGCTATCTCGACCAGATAGGACTCTCTGCTGATTCAGAAACCTCTGTAAGTTCTATTTTTGTTTCTAGACCTCTCTGTTTCATTCACTCTACTCTGTATAACTGTTCTGTAGTTATTCTAGCTAAAATTGTGTTTTGAAATCTCCGAACAGCTAAATTACCTGTTTTTCAGGCAGAAATCGGGGTAACTTATTTTTTCAGAAATCTTAAAAACTGAAACATTTGCTTCTTAGGGTTCACTTTGACTAGGGTTCACTTTGAATAAACAATTGTACAAATACTAAGTGCTTTACTAGTGGTAATTGTAGTAGGGCTATCTTAAAACCTCTGTAACAAGGGTTTAGTCTGACATTGGTCTGTAAAAAGTGCATTACAATAGGCCTGAAGGCTCAGGTGTGAAGTGAGACAGTTTCAGCTGGTGCCCATCAGCTGCAGAGAGTTAACTAATTAAGGCCCCGGCCACACGAGGACGAAAACGGTCGTTTGCGTTACTGTTTAGTGTCATATAGACCGTTCGGCCACACGAGGACGACCGAATACGGCACTAAACGACTGCGGAAACGATAACGGGTCCAAAGGTGGATAGAACGGCATAAGTAAGGCTCTGGGGGGCCAACGGCTCCGTGTGTGCCCCGTATACGATCATTTTCTGATAATGATGAGGCAATAGCCCCGCCTCTCCCCACCTCTGCTGCTTACCCCCGCGTCAAAGTAAACTGCACACTGAATTCAGATTATTTATCTTTCTCTCGATATTCTTTCACACACAGTGACGTCACGAGCTACCCACAATGCAACGCGCGCCATATATCTATATAGAAATACGCCATTTTCCTGGAGGTGCTAATATCCTGGAGGTACTAATATAAACAGCTAGCTTACGTAGCCAGGCAGAGCGCACTAGGTTTTTTTTCTGAATTAACGACCGAAGAAATTGCTGCATGTCTTCGGATTACATCTCTGGACTTGAGGGGTGTGCTCTAGGTCGTTACCAGCGTAAACTAGAGCTGTGTGGGTTATCCGATTGCCCTTACAGACTGCCTGCAGATGTATGGAAAAACGACTCTCGAAAGTGGCCTTCGGTTGATTTTGGCAGCATCTACGTCTATCTTCTAGAAACACCAGGTGAATACCCCACTTGTCACAATAATATTATCATGCCAATGCATATATGTGGTATTTTAGAGTTGACTAGATATTGATTAAGGCAATAGACTATGATATTCTGCTTGCACCTCGTGTGAAATGGTGGATACCGGAAGTACGGTGTCGCCCTCGGCCCAAAACCCGTATGTGTGTGTGAAAGAATGGACCTAAACGCGAGTGAAGTCTAATCTGACAGAACGGAGACACCTCTCAAACTACCTAAACTAGTTATAAATATGTTTATTTTTACTGTCGGCCGGGTCACTCATTACTGGATCAGCTGCTGCATGAGACACTGACGCTGTCCGAAGAGAGGGAGGAAAAAGAGAGGCTCCATGTATTTTATTATTATATTATATAGATTCGTTATTCATTTGTTTTGAAGCTCAATAAATAACAAAGAACACCTTTGACCGGCACTTTTTTGTCCGGAAGATTTAAACTTTAATACACGTTGACTGGCGAAAAACTCGGTTCCCTCGGCCCCCACCGCGGAGAATAAACAGAAGGGCAACCATGACAACCATGCTTCTTCGCTGCTTTTGTGGAGGAAGTTACAGCGTCACGTACAGGCTCCTGCATATGTACTGCAGCTTCTCCAGCGGTTGGAGCTAAATGGAGCGGTCTCGTGTGAGCAGACACTATCCGGTGAATATTGCGTGTGGACGGAAGCTTTTTTGCGATTGCGTCTGCGTTAATCCTATGCGTTTAGCCGTTTTCGTCCTTGTGTGGCCGGGGCCTAAAGGGGCGTAGGCCCACAGCTGTGACAACTCAGCACTCAGGACTAGTGTCCATTTTAGGTAGCACTTTTCTGGAGCGTCGGACAGATGAAGACTGACAAAGACAATAGAGTCCTGTTGGAGTAAGACTGACAAAGACAATAGAGTCCTGTTGGAGTAAGACTGACAAAGACAATAAAGTTATGTGTGAGTTACGAGGGAGGCAAATCCTACTTTAAATTAGCTAAGTATCGCTGGTGTTTTTATCCACTCTTGCTAAAAAACATGTGTATATTCTCCATTCCTGTTCATGTGTCCTCTCACAATTATCACTGGCCCCGTGCATCTCGTAATAGTTGTAACCAGCCTGCTCTCGTCTATCCCACATGCTCCACTGAGATCCAACATCTAGTTTCAGGGGGCCTGTGGAACTGCCAGTCAGCTGTTCCTAAGGCTGACTTCATCTCTTCCCTGCAGTCTCTGGATTTCCTTGCTCTCACTGAGACCTGGATTACTCCATCAAACACATCCACCCCAGCAGCTCTCTCCACAGCATATTCTTTCTCCCATACACCCAGACCCACTGGCAGAGGAGGTGGCACTGGTCTCCCGCTCTCTCCCAAATGGAGCTTTTCCCTCTTCAAGCTACCTAACTTCACTCCTTCCACCTTTGAATTCCATGCCATCACAGTAACCCATCCTATACAATTAACCATTGTTGTTCTCTACCGTCCACCAGGCGCCTTGGGGGACTTCTTGGAGAAATTAGATCATCTCCTCTCACACATCCCTGAAACTGGCCCTCCCGCTGTACTTCTCGGAGACTTCAACCTCCAGACGGGGAAGATAGACGAACTAACATCTCTATTAACCGCCTTTGCTTTCTCACTGTCTTCGTCCCCACCAACTCATAAAGCTGGCAATGTCCTTGATCTCATATTCTCAAGGAACTGCACGGCTTCTAACCTCTCTGTAAACCCGCTCCACACATCCGATCACTTCTTCATTTCATTCTCTCTACCCCTTTCCAAACATAACAAACTAATCTCTTCTCATCCTGCACCTGTCCGCCGTAACCTTCGTTCCCTCTCCCCCTCTACCTTTGCCTCATCGGTGCTCTCAGCCCTCCCTTCCTCTGACTTGTTCCAACTCCTACCTCCAAACTCTGCTGCAGAAACTCTCCTCTCTACTCTCTCATCCTCTCTGGACTCTCTCTGTCCTCTCACATCTCGGCAGGCTCGTCTGTCCCCTCCTGCTCCCTGGCTAAATGACACACTGCGTGCTAATAGAACCATCCTTCGGGCAACTGTGCGGAAACGGTGGAAATCCAAACACCATGACGACCTCCTAACCTATCAGGCTCTCCTCTCCTCTTTTTCTGCTTCGATCTCTCAGGCAAAAAGCACTTTCTTTCAAGATAAGATCCAATCTTCCTATTCCAATCCCAAAAAACTATTTTCCATCTTCTCCTCCCTCCTGGACCCCCCCAAAGCCCCTCCCCCCTCCTCACTTCTGTCAAGCGACTTCGTTATCTACTTTGAAAAAAAGGTTGATGATATTCGCTCTTCTTTTTCTGACTCACCTTTACTCACCGCTGGGTCACCAGACCCTCCTTCCACCAACACACTGACCTCCTTTTCCCCTCTCTCTCCAAGTGAGGTTCTTACCCTCATTACCTCTGCCCGCCCTACCACCTGTCCTCTGGACCCTATCCCTTCAAACCTCCTTCAGACTATCGCTCCTGATATTCTACCGTTTCTCACCCATTTCATCAACACTTCTCTAACTTCTGGTCACTTTCCAAACAGTCTCAAGGAGGCAAGAGTAAACCCTCTCCTAAAGAAACCCACTCTCAACCCGTCTGATGTTATAAACTACAGGCCTGTCTCTCTCCTCCCGTTCCTGTCTAAAACACTTGAGGCGCGCGGTCTTTAAACATCTCTCCTGTTATCTCCATCAGAACAACCTTCTGGATCCGCACCAGTCTGGTTTCAAGGCAGGTCACTCCACAGAAACTGCCCTCCTTGCTGTCTCTGAGGAACTGCACACGGCTAAAGCAGCCTCCCTCTCCTCTGTCATCATCCTTCTGGACCAGTCTGCTGCATTCAACACGGTGAACCATCAGATCCTCCTTCGCACTCTCCAAGAACTTGGAGTTTCAGGCTCTGCACTTTCCCTCCTCACCTCATACCTAGAAGACCGCACCTACAGGGTAACTTGGAGAGGGTCCGAGTCCGACCCTTGTCAATTAACTACAGGGGTCCCTCAGGGCTCTGTCCCCTCCTCTTCTCACTGTACACAAACTCGCTCGGATCAGTCATTAGCCCGCATGGTTTTTCTTACCACTGCTACGCTGACGACACCCAATTGATTCTGTCCTTTTCCCGCTCAGAGACCCAGGTCGTTGCACGCATCTCTGCTTGTCTAGCTGACATCTCTCAGTGGATGTCTGCTCACCACCTCAAGCTCAACTTTGACAAGACTGAGCTGCTTTTTCTTCCGGGAAAAGAGTGTCCCACTCTTGACCTAACAATCAACATCGGCACCTCTGTTGTTTCCCCGACTCAGACTGCAAGGAATCTGGGTGTGACCCTAGATAACAACCTGTCCTTCACTGCAAACATCGCTGCTACAACCCGTTGCTGCAGATACACGCTTTACAACATCAGGAAGATGCGTCCCCAGCTGACCCAGAAAGTGACGCAGCTTCTGGTCCAGGCTCTCGTCATCTCACGCCTAGACTACTGCAACTCCCTCCTGGCTGGTCTACCTGCATGTGCCATCCGACCTCTGCAGCTCATCCAGAATGCAGCGGCTCGTCTGGTCTTCAACCTTCCTAAATGTTCCCACACCACTCCGCTCCTCCGCTCCCTCCACTGGCTTCCGGTAACTGCTAGAATCCACTTCAAGACACTGGTACCACCGTACCATGCTGCGAATGGATCTGGCCCTTCCTACATCCAGGACATGGTTAAACCGTACACCCCAGCACATGCACTCCGCTCTGCATCAGCCAAACAGGTCGCTGCACCCTCGCTGCGAGGGGGACCCAAGTTCCCATCAACAAAAACACGTGGGTTTGCTATCCTGGCTCCAAAATGGTGGAATGAGCTCCCCATTGAAATCAGGACAGCAGAAAGCTTACATACCTTCCGGGGTAGACTGAAAAGTCATCTCTTTCGACTCCACTTCGAGCAATACAATTACTAATAAAGGACTTATATACTAATAAAGGACTGGCTTATCTAAAGCCAGTTGAGTAGCACTTGAAATGTTTTGGCTCTATGAAACCTGATGTACTTATATGATTCTGTTTTCTTCAAGTTTGTATCTTCTTGGTCGAATGCACTTATTGTAAGTCGCTTTGGATAAAAGCGTCAGCTAAATGCAATGTAATGTAATATGGTTGAAGAAAATAAACCACTGCCATGATTATACATTTTAGATATGCTAACCAAAATTCATCATAACGGCACACCTTTTCTTCCAAATGGCACTTATATTAATTGTATCCTGCTATGAAAAGGAAGGGTAAGTATGATTTTATTAAAGTTATATCGCGCAGGGGATTTTGCTCTCAGACTCTCCTGTTAGTATTGAAGACGGCACATAGTCCTGTGGGCTAGCAGAAGTCTTATTACAAGGAATCACTGAAAACCTCAAAACCTGAAGTGCAATGTAAGCCGTGGCTGGATTAGCTTGAGTCACACCTCCAGCTCCTCCAGGGCCTGTTGGTCAGTGCTCTGGTTTCCTGGGACCTCACTGAGGCCTAACGCCCGAGACATGAGCCGGAGCAGAGCCGGCCGCTGGCCTGCTTTGGTTGGGTCACGTAAGGCTTTGTGTATCAGACCTCCATCCAGACTGTGCACATCTCCCAGCAGCTTTTCCTAGAGAAGGAGGAGAGGAGATGCAAGAGAGATACTTTTTAGGGGATGAGAAGTGTGTTCAATAAAAACAATTATAATAAAAAAACAAAATAATAGCTGACAAAATAATATATTCCATCACTGAGCTGTGAGTCTTTGGGCATTAAATAAGTGTCCAAAGTATCTTATCAGCAAAAGCGGAAGAAACATGCAACACATGCTTTACATTACAATTGTCACACTTTCAGGTTTGTAGCCTTTATTTATCCAGGTAAAAAATCCCATTGAGATCAACGATCTCCTTTACAAGGGAGACCTGCCGCACATTGGTTACACATGTAACAGAAAACAAAAAGGACACATACAACATAATGACAGGGGTACAATTTACAAACTTATTCACAAAGACAGGTACCAGGAGTATCAAAAATCATTTCATCCAGCTGTGCTTTAAAATTATGCAGGGGAACCAAAATCTTCATTTTCAAAATGTTTTGCAGAGTGTTCCAAGCTAGAGGGGCTGCGCATATAAAAGTTTTAGTGCCTAAAATAGTCTTAGCACTTGGTACATGTAATAAAAACACATCCTGGGATCTTAGGCAATAGCTACCTGCGACTCTCTGTGATATCAGTGAGCAGATGTAAGGCGGTAGTTTACCCAGCATGGCTTTATAAATGAACATGTACCAATGACTGAGCCTCCGTACAGTAAGTGATGGCAGACTTGCCTTGGCATACAGGGTACAGTGATGAGTAAGTGCTTTACAGTTTGTAACAAATCTCAGCGCACTGTGATAGGCGGCATCTAACTTGATCAGGCAATGGGCAGATGCATTCATATACAACAAATCACCATAGTCCAGCACAGGTAAAAAGGTCACAGAGACTAGCCTTTTCCTGGCCTCAAGTGAGAAACAGGACTTATTTCTGAAAAAGAAACCTAGCCTAACCCTCAGCTTTCTAAGCAAATGATTGACCTGAGGTTTAAAAGTAAGACAATCATCAAGCCAGATAGGTATTTATAACAGGTAACCACTTCAAGTACTTTTCCTTGCGTAGTAACAATATCCAAAGTTTTTAGGTTTTTGAAAAGAGCATTACCTTGGTTTTATCCACATTTAAAAGAAGCTTACACTCAGAGAGCTGCATCTGAACAATATTAAAAACAGCCTGTAATTTAACAACAGCCTCCTTAATGGAGGGACCTGCACAATACATCACGGTATCATCAGCATAAAAATGTGAAGTTGCTTCATCCACATTTTGACCTAAACTGTTGATAATAGATGGAGAATAAAAGTGGACCTAAAACACCATTTGTAATGTTTAACCACTCAGAAGTGAGCCCATCAAAATGAACACACATTGGGACCTTTCAGAAAGGTAGTTCACAAACCACCCCACTGCATGGCTGGATAAGCCAATACTGGCCAGCCTCTGCTTCAGAATATGATGGGAGACGGTATTGAAAGCTTTGGAAAGATCAATAAACGGAGCTGCACAACTCTGCTTATTGTCTATGTACTGTAGCGGCCAAAATCCTATAGAACTAAAACAGCCGCCGAGGCACTAGTTAGCGGCAATGATCATCCAAGTCCAGACAAGAACCTCCATTTGTGCATTTTATTCCAATAATAAAGAACAGGTTTCCTAGAGCTCTTTCCTTAAGCCGTTCCTATGGCTTTCCCTTGTGTAGCTTGAAACACCCTGGTAAAAAAAACCTTTTGCCTACTAGTGCTTTGGCTCCCACCACCCACCTGTCTCCAATATATACAATTACACCAGGTGCTCTAATCACCCAGTGCCCAAAACATGCCTTCAAAATAAAAGCATAGAAACTACTTTAACTTATGACGCTAACTAAGAATACATATAAATAAATGATAATAATAAACACTATAAACAGCAAGAAAATAAATGTTAAACTATTAAATAATATAAAGAGATATATATATATATAGCTCCAACAGTCTAAGATATTAGCAAAATCATTCACCACTTTCATTGTCGGAGTGATGGTGCTATGTTGCTTTCTGAAACCTGACTGATGTTTACATAGTAGGTTATTGTTACTTAAAAAGACCTTTACCTGCTCGCTCACTCACTAGGCTTTCAAGAACCTTGGCCAGAACTGACAATTTAGAGATGGGCCTATAATTATTTAATAAAGTAGCCTGCCCACCTTTTAGTAGAGGAAGGACATAAGCTGACTTCCATATTTTTGGAATTGTGTTCGTGCTGAGGGAGAGGTTAAAAGGAGAAGTAAGAGATGGTGCAATAAAATCTGCAGCTATCTTTAAAAAGAAAGGTTCTACGTTGTCCAGACCAGCTGGTTTCTTAGTATCTAACTTGGTTAACGCTTCATCTCCTCTCGTCTGGACTACTGCAATGGAGTTCTGTTCGGGGTCACCAGCAAAGCCCTGGACAGGCTCCAGTACGTCCAGAACTCTGCAGCCAGGCTCCTCACCCACACTAAGCCCTGGCAACACATTACCCCTACCCTCATCCACCTTCACTGGCTCCCGGTCAAGTCACGCATCCAGTACAAACTCCTCCTGCTAACTTACAAATCTCTCCACTCCCTAGCCCCTCCATACATCTCTGACCTCCTTCAGCCCTACACCCCCTCTCGTCACCTGCGGTCCTCTGACAAAGGGCTGCTCTCCATCCAGCGCTCCAAGCTGAAAACATTTGGCAACAGAGCCTTCAGTGTCGCAGCCCCCACCCTCTGGAATTCTCTCCCCTCTGCAATCAGGAATGCAGACACTCTGGACACCTTCAAAAAACACCTCAAACACCATCTGTTCACTCCCCTTTGGTCTCAACTAATATATAGTACTCAGCAACCTGTTCCTGTTTTGTTTTCTTCAGCCTATGTATCTGTATGATTATTATTACCTTTTGTTTTGTTACTTCCCATTGTAAAGCGTCCTTGGGTTTCGTGAAAGGCGCTATATAAATTGAAATTATTATTATTATTATTATGAACGGCTTCAATAGAAAAAGGAGAAAAACTGAAAGGGTTTTCCAAACCACGTTTTTCAGAGTCACAGACTGTGGTGTACGCAGTAGCAGAGTTAGAAACAGAATCAAACAGAGAGCCACAGGACGCAAAATGCTCATTAAAACAATTTAACATAATAGCCCTGTCCGATATAGTGCCAGATGCTGTGGTAAGGAGGCTCATTACGGATTTCACCGGTGGATATCGATTGTATGGCTTTCCAAAAATGTTCTAGGATTATTCAGGTTCTTTGTGGTAACTGACAGATAATACTTAGACTTAGCACTTTTTATTTGTGATGTGAAGCTATTTCTTAGCTGCCTAAAACGCAGCCATTCTACCTCTGAGCCTGATTTCCTAGCCTTGTTACTCTCATGTAGGAGACTGGACAGTTCAGCAGAAAACCAAGGATTGTCTCGTCCCTTCACTCTAAATCAGGGTTTCTCAAAGTGCGGCCTCAAAGTGCGAAACATTTCCGAGGGCCCTCAGAAATGTTTCTGGCGGCCCGCGATAGTTAATGTGACACGCTGAAATGCATGCGTTATATTTGAATCCTCCATGGTTGTATCTAGTAAGAATTAGAATGAGTAGCTTTCCAGCGGTATCTCCTGTGAGACTGTAACCAGGGCACAGCAGCCAATATGGCCGATCAAAGCAGCTTGACTTTACACTGTGTGGGATTGGTGGATTTGTGTGTCCGTCAAGGAAATCTCGGCCGGCAGCCATCATGGTCTGAAATGACCAATGGACATCGAGAAATCACTAAGGGCCTACCCACCAAGTAAACAAAACATAAACCACGTGTCTCCCATCAGTTTAGGTCTGTGAGGAGAGAGAGAGAGACAGATAAAATGGCTAAAAAAAACTTTACAGTTGCCGACTTCGCTAGAGATTTTTTTCGCTAGCAGCAGTGAAGATAGAGCCTCAGAACCTGAAGTCTTCGACTCTTCTGAAGAAGAAGAATACAAAGACAACAACAAGGATCCATTTGGACATGGGTAAGTGTAAATATTACAGTAATAGTGTACTGGCAATGTGTGGGGAATACCGCGAAAATGAACAATAGGTGTATTGATATATATTTTGTATCGATAGTCATGAACTTTTTATTGGGACAAAATAGACTCTTCATTAGCAAACGTTTACTCTGTGTTAACGTTATTTTGGTGTGTAAAAGGGAGATTACATGTGTAGATGATTAAATTAATCATTTATTCGTCCCACAACGGAGACATTTACAGTGACATGTTTTTGCCATCGATTATTTTATCATACTGTTCTGTACAGATGAGACTTTGTCATAGATTTATGTATATGTGTGCCTGTTATTATTTTACCGTCCTGTACAGATGAGACTTTGTAATCAGATGTAGCCTATGTATATGTGTGTCTGTGATTTTATACTGAATGTAAAGTAACTGGAAATACCTGTGTGTGTGAGTGAGTGAGTGAGTCTCCTTCTGCAACCTCCCAAACTTTATTTTGATGTGTGCATTGTTATTTGTACTTGAGCAACATTTTACTTGAACTTTATTTCAATGAAATTAGTTGTCCTACACAGGCGGCGTTTATCCAGCAGCCACAACATCCATCTGTGCCGGCCCCCAGGTCAAGATCTACCGTGGCTCAAGGGCCTTCACCAGAGCCATCACCACCAAGGACCAGCAGACCATCATCACTACAGCTGCCTCCATCTGCGGCTGCCACCAGGTCAAGATACAAACGGCACAAAGGCTCCACCACAGCCATCACCTTCAACCCAGCCAGCAAGGAGGTCTCGTGGAGGTCTCGTATAGCACTTGTACACCCCACCTACACAGCAGCCCATGCACCATCACCCCCACCTACACAGCAGCCAGACCCACTGTCTTGGAAGACAGACAAAGACCTTGACACTGTCTTGACATTTATAATGAATAGTTGGTTGAAAGTTCTGATGTTCAATATTGTAAATAGTGAGATTTTCCAGTTTCTTATATTTATATAAATAGTTGGTTGAAAAAAACATATTTATAATAAATTGTTGGTTGAAAAAAAAAGGTTGAATGCTCAATTTGTATTTGTACACATCAAATGAACCTTGGTATGTGATATGATGTCATTATTCAGTCCTAATGTATCTCAGTCCCTGCTGTGGTGAAAGTAGAGTGATAAACACCTGTTTTACTCAAAATTTGAATTTAATGTTTTTCATTTTAGACATGAATAACACATGTATATACAGTGTAATTCAAATATTTCACTGCTTTTGTGATCCTAGGACTTTGGTAACCAAATCTAAAATACCAAAACAATTCGATCACATGAGTAAATTTGTGTTTTCACAAGAGTTTTGAAGATTTTCCAAAAATCGGATTTCACATTTTAAGCTTTTCAGCTACTTATCTCATCAAACAGTGCTCTAAGGTGAGCAATATGCATATATAGCAAGACCAGAGATTGTCCTGAACATTTTGATATGTAACACATGGGGTGCCATGTTAGAAGAAATATATTTAAAAGGTGATTTAAGAAAACATCTAAAAATCGAGAAAATACCCTTAGACTCCAGAGGGTTAAGAATGGTAAAAATGCGCCCCCTGGGTTGTCATTCCTAAATTATGAATGACAGCTTGTGGAAAGTTTGCTAGACTACTGGTTGCATGGCAACTAGGCATCTCGCGAGTTGCGGTAATTGGTTAGTACAATAAAGAAAGGATTTGTTTTGGAATTATTTTGTGTTCCGTTTTTTCTTGGGCGGTCCTCAATCCAATATTGGGTACCTAAATTGGCCCTCACTCATCAAAACTTTGAGAACCCCTGCTCTAAATGTACGCAGCGGTGCATGTCTATCAATAATTTCCATAAAACCAAGATAAAAACAAGACCATGCAGTTTCTACATCAGCACACAGATCGATTTTTCCCCAATCAAAACCAAACAGATCATGCACAAAACCCTGCTCCACAAAATGTTTTTTGTCTCTCTTTGTGATAATGCGAGGTTTAACCTTTTGGACCTTAGTGTCCCTGATTGTGGCTCCAACACAGTGATCACTCAAATCATTAGCAAATACTCCCACAGATGAGTATTTATAGGGAACATTAGTTAAAATGAGATCAATTAGGGAGGATTTATTTGGGGACTTAATATTTGGGCGAGTAGGACTGTCAACAATCTGAGTAACATTCAAAGAGATACGAAGGTTTTTAAAATCCTCTGACACTGTAGTTAACCAGTCCCAGTTAAAATCTCCAAGTAGCACTATTTCCTTGTAGTCAAGTTGAGATAAAAGTTTTGCCAATGAAGACAAGGTGAGGGGGGCCTGTAACAGCCCACCACCATGACCTGTTGACCCTTTGCCACTTCGATATTTAAGGTTAAAAATTGTAATTGCTTACTAATTGATTTGGAAACCAATGTGGTTACACTAAACTTATTCTTCACATAAATGGCAACGCCACCACCTTTATTAAGTCGGTCGGTACAATATACATTGTAACCATTTAAGGCAATGTCAGAGGCCAAAATAGATTTATTTAGCCACGTCTCTGATTAGACAATGACATCACTGTCAGTCGAGCTCGCCCAAATGCATGCAGACAAAATCTAGTTTAGGTAAAAGACTGTGCGCATTTAAGTGGATGAATCCAAACCCAGACCTAGATTTAAAATCAGCAGGAGTAGCAATCTGACTATTACTGGGCGGACCAGGGTTAGGTTGTACATTTCCTGATAGCAATAATAACAAGAAAACCAGATATCTTTTCCTCTTAATCGACATACATAAATTGTCATCTACTTTAAAATCACCAGCAAAGTCTGCGAAAGTGTGATTTGAGCTCAAGAAGCAGTCCTGAAGAACAGTGTTGGGCAAGTTACTTCCAAAATGTAATATATTACATATTACTTATTACTGTCTTTTGAAAGTAATAAATTACATTGCAATATTACTGTCTCTGAAATGTAATGAGTTACACTACTTTTTAGTTACTTTCACCAAAATAACCGCAAAAGAATGGCTAGGTATTTTAAATGCTAAAATGTAGTTTAGTGCAGCTCATTATACATCCAGTGAAGGGCGATGTGGTATAGCATAACAACTGTGTAGGCCCTTAAGGCTACTAAAAACGTATTCGGTACGGGCCCTTCGGTTCGGTACACGTGTGTACCGAAGTGTACCGAACGAATATAACGTTAAACGTAAAAAATTGAGAACGTGAACAACTTTTTGGAAGTAATCTCAGGAGCTGCGTCGCAGCATTCAGAGTAATTTGCTCACATTGGGTTCAACGCGTCATAGATCGAGCAAGTCATTTCATTGGACGAGAGGCATACTATGAGAGCTGGTCACAGGGATGCGTTCAAATGTAGTCAGTAATTTGAGGAACTGTCGAAATGGCGAACGCAGATAAAGTTGAGCTCGAAAATCCTCCAGCATCATTGAAGTCTCCGGTTTGGGAACATTTTGGTTTCGCAGTTACGTACAAGGATGACGGACAAAGACAGGTGGACCGAACCAAAGCTGTTTGTCGGCATTGTTCAACTAACATTGGTTACACGGCTGGCAATACATCAAACTTGCACACTCATTTGAAAAGGCATCACCGAACGTGAATATCACCGGTACCAAAAGAAAAAAGACTGAAGTGCAAACCCAACTCCCACTAGCATGTAAGCCTCCACCACTCGCAGAGAGTTCAGACCGAGCCAAAGCTATTACAAACGCCAAGTATCCTTATGTTGCCATGTTAGCAAAGCGCTACCTGGCTGTATCTGATAGCGAGAGGGTGTTCTCCACAGCAGGAGACATTGTTAGTGCCAGCAGATCTGCCCTTTCAGCAAGCAATGTGGACAAGTTCATCTTTCTTTAAAACAACATGAAAATACAATGACAAGCAAGTCATAATGTCAAACTGGCTGCTTAGGTGCTAGTACAGTTCAAATACAGATTATTTTCAGTTCATCGAAATGCTGCACCTTAATGTTTATTTTATTATATTTTGTATTTATTTGAGTGAATACATTATTCACAGTTTAATAATAATAAAAAAATATATATATTTTATGTTTTGTGATAATTTTTTCTGCTGTACCGAACCGAAACCTAAAAACCGAGGTACGTACCGAATTGAAATGTTTGTGAACCGTTACACCCCTAACGGCTTGGTTGAATACTCGATTCTGATTGTAAATTCTTAACATGTGACACGTTGTTAATACAGCAGTACAGACCACTGTCAAGGACTATGATGAAGGTTGCTAAGGAGGATCCAGAAAGAGAAAGGAAAAGAGGTTAAAAGACGGAGCGCTGGACGTCAGATAAATCACCAGAAGAAGGCAGACAGGAAGTAAACAATAACAGGAAACGGAATGGGCTCTGTAGTGTGTTTAGTATATGGCCGTGTACAGGCCCGGCTCCAGAACAGAATGACTCAGGGTGCCTCTGAGGTTACAGGGGGCCCAGCAGTAGCAGGTTTACATGAGCAATAGTGGCCGGCAACAGCAATGAAAAATAGCATTGATGGTCCCCAATGAACAGATTATGGCATTTGTTATGTTTTGAAACCAAGCAAGTGAGAACATTTCAAGTGAGTTAAAAGTGCAATCCTGAAATATCTCATATAGTCCAAAGTGGACTATGGCAAAGAAAAGCACAACAGCTTCAAAGCTGTACTGATAAAACAAATGAGAACATATTGTAAATCAAGGCAAATATGATTTGAACCAGCTCATGGTTTGAAATGGCAAACATTGAAAAGCAAAAGTATTATTAAAACCATGTACTACATCATCACCTTGGTCCCATCATATCCTCTGGGAAGAGAATATTTACTGTGCTTGAGAACTGGATCACATCATCATGTGAGGTTGACTTTGTGACCTGGAGAACATTTCAGCTGCAACATTAGTTTGTTGATAAGCTTGGGATATGAGATCTTTCTGTAGCCATTCGTGGTGAAGGCATCTGTGCTATTGTATGCATTATGTTTGACCCAACATTTCTACAGGCATGGCAGAATATGGCACTATTTTACATTAATATTCTAGCCCTTGTCTATTTGTATACCACGAGCTGCAAGATGACCGCCTAACCCCACTGTACAGGCGGGTACTTGTTTAGATATACCTGGGCAGGCTCTGTTTTGCCGTGGTATCCTGGCACCTGAAGGCCGCAGAGGGGCGGCGTAGTTTCGGCGACGAAGACTGCTGCTCCGGGGGCGAGGGCGGCGTCAGGCTATGATGTCCACAAGCTAGTGTCCACAACGGAGGGTCACGTGATGTCCCCATCTGACCTGTTGCTACTGTCTGCAGTAGATGCAGTGTTGCTGGCGTTTAGTGATGGTTGCTTTAACCATGTTCGTATAAATGATTATCCACAGATGTGTGTCACTGCTGTGGAAGCACTTTGGAATGATGCACGCACAGCGGAGCAGGTCACGCGCACCTGACACCATTTGTTGTTTGTATTTTTTGCTCCGTTCTCTTTTTTGAATAGAGGGTGCATAACATTCAACTGCCCGAAGATCCCGACGCCTGAAGGGTAAACACCAGGTTTACTAATCTACCCGCACAATTTGTCTGGTGTCGGAATGTCTCGCTATGTTAGTACATTCTTAAAAAACAAAACACCATTTCGGGTTGAAATGTGTTGTAACTGTGTTACTGAGCATTGTAACGGGTAATATATTACCCACATTTCATTAGTAATGCGTTACATTACTTCGTTACAGCAAAAAGTAATATATTACTA
Source organism: Gymnodraco acuticeps (assembly GCF_902827175.1). Lineage (NCBI taxonomy): Eukaryota > Metazoa > Chordata > Actinopteri > Perciformes > Bathydraconidae > Gymnodraco > Gymnodraco acuticeps. The sequence goes on from NW_022992313.1 coordinate 658,921, forward strand.
TAACTCCGTTACTTTTGTAACGCGTTACACCCAACACTGCTGACTAACCATCATAGCAGTCCCCGGGGTAAAACCTCCTCAGCACCGCAGCACACGATAGGTGGAAGCAGGCCTCCGCTACAGCAGTGCAAAACAGGCAGAAACAGGCCCCAGCCCGAGACGGGGAGAACGTTCAGGCCACTCCGCAATGCCGTCGGTGCAAATCCTCCTTTCCACACCAGCGGAAGAGAGGCAGCCCTGCCCCTCACTTGCCACGCTCCGTGAGGCGGATGAGTAAAAGCACTCTGCTCGCTCTGATCGACGCTCTGCTCGACGCAGCTCTGCTCGACGCAGCTCTGATCGACACTCTGCTCACTCTGATCGACGAGCTTGATTTGCAGGTTGGCTAAGGTAAGGTAACATCTGGATGTTTAATCCAGTTGTTCATGATGATGTCCTATCTTTCCCTTTCCTAAGATCCACCATTATAATTACTTTAACAAAGTTGTTTCATTGGCATTTGGAGTATGCTTAGGAATAAGAATAATACAATAATACAATCTCAGCTAAGAATATTATTATTATTTTCATGACCTCAATGAAGTCACCATGGCTGCTACAATTTGTTCCTAGTAGAATCACCACTGCCATGAACTAGACTTTGGTCTTCACACTGTGTGTGTGTGTGTGTGTGTGTGTGTGTGTGTGTGTGTGTGTGTGTGTGTGTGTGTGTGTGTGTGTGTGTGTGTGTGTGTGTGTGTGTGTGTGTGTGTGTGTGTGCATGTGTGTGTGTGTGTGTGTGTGTGTGTGTGTGTGTGTGTGTGTGTGTGTGTGTGTGTGTGTGTGTGTGTCTTGTTGTGTGAACCAACCTCAAGGTGATGAACTTTGTGTTCAGGTTTTTGTCTGGTGTCTTTTGCCCTGTGAATCCATTGTTGGGCCCCTCTGAGAGATGTACCAAAGATAAGACTGTGCACCTGCAGGACACACACACACACACACACACACACACACACACACACACACACACACGGTGTGTATTGTTTATGCAGTAAGCTTAATGTTCAGTTGTATGTCACAGATGAAAGTTTTTTCAATAACCAATAACATTTATCACATGACATGGTTACGCTATGTTTGAGACAAAGAATTGACTGCATTCATTACAATAAATTATAACCTGTAATCCAAAAATCTCTATGAAAATAATATGTTATATTGCAAGTCACTATTCTGATCAGCTTTACATGAGGACTGGCTGCAGACTACTGAGTGTGTGTGTGTGTGTGTGTGTGTGTGTGTGTGTGTGTGTGTGTGTGTGTGTGTGGTGTGTGTGTGTGTGTGTGTGTGTGTGTGTGTGTGTGGTGTGTGTGTGTGTGTGTGTGTGTGTGTGTGTGTGTGTGTGTGTGTGTGTGTTTGTATTTAAACACTCAACAATAAATCACAACACATATGTATATGATACATACTGTATTTCATATCAAACAAACCTGGAAACAAGACATGCCGTTGGCTATATATATATATATATACTAGGTAAAGTGACAGTGATCACCTCTGGGAGGCTGACTGGAGTGTTGAGCAGCAGGCTGGCTGTGGAGCTGGACAGGGAAAGGTTCCTGACCAGGAACTGCTGAAAACCTGACGGATTCACCAACACACTGGCCAGAGTGAAGCCTGCATCCCCACACAGAAAGAAAACACAAATTGCTGAAAAAATACTTCTTTGTTGATATTTTTTAGTTTTTTTTCCAAGCGAAACATTTCAGCAGAGATGTCATGTTGGGGCCTATGAGGATCACATTGACAGGACACTGGAATATGCATCACAGACTAGGTAGAACATGGCTGTTTATCTAACCCTGGCTGCTGTTGAGGCTGCTGTCCGGAGGTAAAGGGCTGGATCTGAGACTCTCCAGGTGCTGCTGCAGTCTCTCAAGCTCCTGACACAAACCAGGCCGGTCTGACATGAAGAGGTGGTTCTGCTCCAACACTTCACTGATCCGCTCCAGCAGCTGGGTCACACTAACAGAGGGAGATGTCAGAAGGAAAGAAAACAGAGAGATGCAGGATGAAATATAGACAGGAGAAGAAATACTGCCGTATTTATCAAGCTTCTCAGAATTTATTTTGAAACTACACTGAAATGAAACTAGAACTAACACCAAGAAGCATAAATAAAAATATAATAGAATCCAAAGACTAGAACCTCCAAAGCTCACACAGACAACACAGATGACAGAGACAACTGAAATGGAGAATACTCTTGCATTCCTGAATCCACCGTGTGGAGACATTTTCCCTTCCCTCTGAGTCAATACGACTTATTTGCATAGTGTGTGTGTGTGTGTGTGTGTGTGTGTGTGTGTGTGTGTGTGTGTGTGTGTGTGTGTGTGTGTGTGTGTGTGTGTGTGTGTGTGTGTGTGTGTGTGTGTGTGTGTGTGTGTCAGAGTCAAGAGAATCACCAAAGGTATTATAATTCTATAATTCATCCTGAAGAGAAAACTATGAGGGGCCGTGTAGGCCATATTTCTAACTAACCTCACACACAGACTACTGAAAACATCTGGCCTTGCACACACACTACTGAAATACTCTCGCACACACAACTGAAAATTAACCTCACCCACGCATAGTGCTGCGTACCTGGACTCACATTCAGGTTCAGGTCCGGACTCAAGTCCAGAGGTTCAGGTCCGGACTTATAAGTCCGGACCTGAACCCATGGCTTGTGTCAAGTTGTGTGAGTAACTAAAGTGAACTTATTGTGAGCTAATTATCAATTGAAAATTAACTCATAATCAACTCAAATGCAAACTCGTCAGGTTTATTGTGCTCCCTTCCAACTTGTGTCTACATTTCTCTACAAAGTACAAATGTAAAAAAAAAACGTTTTGCCACTGAGTCTACAAATGTCTTATGACAGCAACTACAGTGAACTACTACAAAGTTCAAACATTTATTTCATTTACCAAACTAAAGTAACCAAACAGTCCCTGAGCTGACTGAGCCTAAATCCCTAAAACGTTGCTGAAAGGTAGAGTGTAGAGTAGACTATACGCATTACACTGTTACACACCTACTATACAGTATACACTGTAGTGACTGTACAGTCAGAGTGTACTGTACTGTCTGTACACCATGTCTTTTCTACAACTCTATACAGTACATACTACATACATAGTGATGTACATACATACATACCATTTTGATACAAATGTCATACATAGTTAACTTAAGCATCTATCATCTATGTCACTCGGACAGTGAGGAGACTGTGGACTGTCAAGACTCAAGACACTATGTCTAAGCCAATCACATCGCTAGCTTCCCTTGACGTCACACAGATCTCGCGAGCAGTTGCGATATTTTGCGAGACTTCAGTAATGGCCGCCATATCAGAAGCCGACACGATGTTTTTCGTCTTTTCTCAGCGCAAATTTCTCGATCTATGGAAGGTTTTTAGATGGTTTAGAACAAAAAGGAGAATATACGTAAGTGCTAGTTTTTTTGCGAGTCCAAGTACCGGTTCCTGACGTTCCGGTTTTAACCGGACTTGAACCAAAACTTTTTACAAGTCCAGTACCGGTTCGGCGTACCGGTACGCAGCACTACCCACACACTATTCTCTCACATTCACTAGTGAACACCTCACACACACAACTGAAAATTAAACCTCACACACACACAACTGAAATACTCTCGCATTCACTACTAAACACCTCGCATACACAACTGAAAATTAAACCTCACACACGCATCTGAAAATTAACCTCACACACATAATACTGAAATACTCTCACATTCACTACTGAAAACCTTACACACACACACACACACACACACACTCCTGAAAACATTTTACTGAAAGGTTCTCAGTAGGGAATGTGCATGTGTTTCACCTATGTGTGTGAGGGGGATTCTTGCTGTAATGCAGCGTTTCTCAAAGTGTGGGGCGCAGAGATGTGATAGGTGGGTCGCGAATGGACGCGATGAACGGGAGATTATTATTATTTTTAAATAAAAGTTTTGGACCTCAGGCCGGAATCGGACCTTGGTCCTCGCAGGCGGTAGTGTTCTGTTACAGCCGGAGACTCGCAACGGGTGTTTGCGGTGGCGGATGGGGTGGCGGATGCGGTACCGGTGTTGTGTCACATTATGCCTCCCCGTCATGAAATGCCCCCCTTGTCACGGGAACGCGCATTTCTAAATGACACGTTTCACCTCTAAATGACACGTTAACACCATAGGTTTACACCTTAAAACGATGTTTAAAACGAAAAGTAAACGTTCAGGGTTTTTATTAATGGTAATTTTCAGACTGTGAGTTGTTTAGTGGTAGCTCATAGTCTTGATTCTTCTGGTTTAACTTTTCGCTCCGTATTTGAGGTGTCGAAATTCGTTCGTCACTTCCTTTTCAGTTTGTTTTTTAAAATGTTTTTTTTTATCATTATTGTTACGTCCTGTCTGTATAAACGTGCTTTAAAATGTATTGTTTAATTTTACATAGTTGTCATCTAATAATCAAAATATGTTTACAAATGTTACATAGTCTTTGTCAGCATATATGCTATGCGTACAAAATAAAAGTGTGACATTCATGAAACTTGCTCCATTTATTGGTACCAGTCCTAGAACCATACCCTGAAAAATGCTTGAGGGTGGGATTCATAGAAACCTCTTTTGGTGGGGGGGGCATTATATGACAGGCCTGGCCATCACAATATGCCCCCCCTTGCTATCTTACAAAATAAAAGTGTCACATTCATGAAACTTGCTCCATTTATTGGTACCAGTCCTAGAACCATACCCTGAAAAATGCTTGAGGGTGGGATTCATAGAAACCTCTTTTGGTGGGGGGGGGAATTATATGACAGGCCTGGCCATCACAATATGCCCCCCCTTGCTATCTTACAAAATAAAAGTGTCACATTCATGAAACTTGCTCCATTTATTGGTACCAGTCCTAGAACCATACCCTGAAAAATGCTTGAGGGTGGGATTCACAGAAACCTCTTTTGGTGGGGGGGGGGCATTTTATGACAGGCCTGGCCATCACAATATGCCCCCCCTTGCTATCTTACAAAAATAAAAGTGTCACATTCATGAAACTTGCTCCATTTATTGGTACTAGTCCTAGAACCATACCCTGAAAAATGCTTGAGGGTGGGATTCATAGAAACCTCTTTTGGTGGGGGGGCATTTTATGACAGGCCTGGCCATCACAATATGCCCCCCCTTGCTATCTTACAACATAAAAGTGTCACATTCATGAAACTTGCTCCATTTATTGGTACCAGTCCTAGAACCATACCCTGAAAAATGCTTGACGGTGGGATTCATAGAAACCTCTTTTGGTGGGGGGGCATTTTATGACAGGCCTGGCCATCACAATATGCCCCCCCTTGCTATCTTACAACATAAAAGTGTCACATTCATGAAACTTGCTCCATTTATTGGTACCAGTCCTAGAACCATACCCTGAAAAATGCTTGAGGGTGGGATTCATAGAAACCTCTTTTGGTGGGGGGGAATTTTATGACAGGCCTGGCCATCACAATATGCCCCCCCTTGCTATCTTACAACATAAAAGTGTCACATTCATGAAACTTGCTCCATTTATTGGTACCAGTCCTAGAACCATACCCTGAAAAATGCTTGACGGTGGGATTCATAGAAACCTCTTTTGGTGGGGGGGGGAATTATATGACAGGCCTGGCCATCACAATATGCCCCCCCTTGCTATCTTACAAAATAAAAGTGTCACATTCATGAAACTTGCTCCATTTATTGGTACCAGTCCTAGAACCATACCCTGAAAAATGCTTGAGGGTGGGATTCATAGAAACCTCTTTTGGTGGGGGGGGCATTATATGACAGGCCTGGCCATCACAATATGCCCCCCCTTGCTATCTTACAAAATAAAAGTGTCACATTCATGAAACTTGCTCCATTTATTGGTACCAGTCCTAGAACCATACCCTGAAAAATGCTTGAGGGTGGGATTCATATAAACCTCTTTTGGTGGGGGGGGCATTATATGACAGGCCTGGCCATCACAATATGCCCCCCCTTGCTATCTTACAAAATAAAAGTGTCACATTCATGAAACTTGCTCCATTTATTGGTACCAGTCCTAGAACCATACCCTGAAAAATGCTTGAGGGTGGGATTCATATAAACCTCTTTTGGTGGGGGGGGCATTATATGACAGGCCTGGCCATCACAATATGCCCCCCCTTGCTATCTTACAAAATAAAAGTGTCACATTCATGAAACTTGCTCCATTTATTGGTACCAGTCCTAGAACCATACCCTGAAAAATGCTTGAGGGTGGGATTCATAGAAACCTCTTTTGGTGGGGGGGGGCATTATATGACAGGCCTGGCCATCACAATATGCCCCCCCTTGCTATCTTACAAAATAAAAGTGTCACATTCATGAAACTTGCTCCATTTATTGGTACCAGTCCTAGAACCATACCCAGAAAAATCAACCAGCGCAATGACGGTCAAGCAGCTGTTATTGACAGCTACGCTATGACCGCCATCTGGAAACACACATTTGGAAGAATCCGGGTATGTACATGATTGGAATAACTTTGCTTTTGTAAATGTTGCAAATGTGCATTTTTCAACAGGAATGTAATACTTGTGCAACTACTCTCAGGTTGATCCAATGGCACACAGTCATCGTGGGAATTGTGAACGAGAACCATCATTGGATGTTGGTGGTGAGAATAGGAGCATATTTTAAGCTCCAATCTGTATCTATAGTGCTGTATACACCATATATAATTAGTGATTTGCAAGATAACCGGGCCACACATACATGCTGTCACTTATTATTGATCAAATCTAAACAATACCCTACATCGTACCTGCGTAATGTATGGTTCCTGCCTAATGCATGTTGTGTTTCCATGTGAATAATAAAAGGTAATGTACCCCCATGAGAAGAAAACCCTCTTCTTGGATCCACTTGGAGAAGGGAAAGGCAAAACGAAGGTGTGCCTGCAGTCTACAAGGTACATTTGATACAGTGTACTAGTTCCGGTGTTTTATGAGTATTTTGACAATGATGTGCTGCATCTTGACACATGTATACATACTGTAGAGCCTTTATGAGGATGAAAGGCTGCAAGGTGTCAAGATGGACATGCAGCACCCTCCCCCATAATCGCCAACAAGACAGCACATCCTGTGGTGTCCTGGCCTTAAAAGTGAGTGTGAAATGCATTTAGCCAAACATTACTCTCAAACTCAAATTCAGTAGCAATTAGACTGAATATCTTGACTTGCTTTTATACATCTTGATCAAAGATGTATTGAATTGTGTCAAACTACACATATACAACATGTCATTCTTTAAATCTGTTGGGTAATTTGTCTGTATTCCATTTGAGGGTAAAATCATAGACCATGCAGTCCATATACTAATCAAGGTTCTCTTCAGTTTGCAGAGAAGATTTTACTGGGGGAGGTAATTGAGTTTGAAACCTCACAGAAGGCAGTGCACGAGCTGAGGCTGGACATTGCTACTTCTCTCCTCAGAGAATCTGGTTTGTTACCTTTTCTCAACATTGTCAATGACTTCATGTAGTTACTTTTATTAATTGTATCTCATAAGTATGCATCAATAACCTAGTATATTAATAATGTGCCATGCAAATTGTTGTATTGTATCACTGCTTGGACCATTGGTACTGTTGACCAGGGACATTATCAGGGTTTTAAAAGCAACACAGTGGCTTAAGTATAGATTAGGGTAAATAGTCACTACATACAGTATATTGTGTATCTCAACTCCAAACAGATAACATATGAAGCATCGCAGGCAGGCATCTTCAACTGCAATTTCATATAGGCTACACACGTCACACTCTAACACACCCTTTCAATTCTGCGGTTTATTTAAGATGTGAGATTTCCCCATCTTCCTCCTTTCAATGTGCTCATTGGTGTGTATTACTTTTAACTGATATCCTCAGTTAATTTTTACCTTGAATTTATTATAATCTAAGCTGTAAAGCTAATGTGATGAACAACAAAAGAACCATGAGAACCAAACTTAAATTGATGCGTACAGTGCGAAAGAAGTTTTTGGATGTTTTGTAATGACATTGTGCAGGTTCCCATTCTAAAGAGGGTAAGGAGAGAGTGAAAGAAGGAGCAGATGGCTCCTCTGTGCTCAGATTTAATCATTTAGAAAATCTATGTGTTTGTGTGTGTTTTGCCTTTTCTTCACACAAAATAATAAAAGACCACAACAAATGTGTCCTTATATAATTGACCTTTTAGTCAAAAATTGGAATGGGTCACCTTGACCCCAAATCTGTAATGTGGTTTATCTGAAGATATTGATTACGTTTTGTCTCAACAGATGATCTAAGCAGGCTTTGCTTTTACTGCGGGATGGAGGAGCAGGATGAAGAACATTGGGTAATTTCCTATTGCACATTACAAATAAAGAAAATTAGCAGAAATATGTTTCCAGACTTTATCAACATAACATTTGCGTTGGTAATTGCTACTATATTTGGCATCTTCAGCATTAACTGATAAAGGATTAATGTTTTGCTTGTTTTTCCATACATTTTTGTTGAAAATGTATTTCTTTCTCATAACACAACATTTATGTTTTTGAAAGATTTCGATTATTGAAGGAATGGTTAGAATGTTAGTGGGAAATACATTAGAGATATTCTATTATCATAACAAAATCCCATAATGCATACCTTACATAACAAGTATTTATTGTTTTCTCAGATTTGCTGTGACATTTGTCAGCAGTGGTACCACCACCAATGTGTACAAAGGCCGCCAGTTGATCAACCGTACTTGTGCCCTGGATGCACATAATGCCCCGAAGGAACCATCATTAACTGTCCACTGTCATTTCAACCAATGCAACTATTGTTTGGCCTGTCATAAAATGCACCCCACCCCAAAAGAGGTTTCTATGAATCCCACCGTCAAGCATTTTTCAGGGTATGGTTCTAGGACTGGTACCAATAAATGGAGCAAGTTTCATGAATGTGACACTTTTATGTTGTAAGATAGCAAGGGGGGGCATATTGTGATGGCCAGGCCTGTCATAAAATTCCCCCCCACCAAAAGAGGTTTCTATGAATCCCACCCTCAAGCATTTTTCAGGGTATGGTTCTAGGACTGGTACCAATAAATGGAGCAAGTTTCATGAATGTGACACTTTTATTTTGTAAGATAGCAAGGGGGGGCATATTGTGATGGCCAGGCCTGTCATATAATGCCCCCCCCACCAAAAGAGGTTTATATGAATCCCACCCTCAAGCATTTTTCAGGGTATGGTTCTAGGACTGGTACCAATAAATGGAGCAAGTTTCATGAATGTGACACTTTTATTTTGTAAGATAGCAAGGGGGGGCATATTGTGATGGCCAGGCCTGTCATAAAATGCCCCCCCCCCCCCCACCAAAAGAGGTTTTTATGAATCCCACCCTCAAGCATTTTTCAGGGTATGGTTCTAGGACTGGTACCAATAAATGGAGCAAGTTTCATGAATGTGACACTTTTATTTTGTAAGATAGCAAGGGGGGGAATATTGTGATGGCTAGGCCTGTCATATAATGCCCCCCCCCCACCAAAAGAGGTTTATATGAATCCCACCCTCAAGCATTTTTCAGGGTATGGTTCTAGGACTGGTACCAATAAATGGAGCAAGTTTCATGAATGTGACACTTTTATTTTGTAAGATAGCAAGGGGGGGAATATTGTGATGGCTAGGCCTGTCATAAAATGCCCCCCCCCCCAAAAAAAAGAGGTTTCTATGAATCCCACCCTCAAGCATTTTTCAGGGTATGGTTCTAGGACTGGTACCAATAAATGGAGCAAGTTTCATGAATGTGACACTTTTATTTTGTAAGATAGCAAGGGGGGGCATATTGTGATGGCCAGGCCTGTCATATAATTCCCCCCCCCACCAAAAGAGGTTTCTATGAATCCCACCCTCAAGCATTTTTCAGGGTATGGTTCTAGGACTGGTACCAATAAATGGAGCAAGTTTCATGAATGTGACACTTTTATGTTGTAAGATAGCAAGGGGGGGCATATTGTGATGGCCAGGCCTGTCATAAAATTCCCCCCCACCAAAAGAGGTTTCTATGAATCCCACCCTCAAGCATTTTTCAGGGTATGGTTCTAGGACTGGTACCAATAAATGGAGCAAGTTTCATGAATGTGACACTTTTATGTTGTAAGATAGCAAGGGGGGGCATATTGTGATGGCCAGGCCTGTCATAAAATGCCCCCCCACCAAAAGAGGTTTCTATGAATCCCACCGTCAAGCATTTTTCAGGGTATGGTTCTAGGACTGGTACCAATAAATGGAGCAAGTTTCATGAATGTGACACTTTTATGTTGTAAGATAGCAAGGGGGGGCATATTGTGATGGCCAGGCCTGTCATAAAATGCCCCCCCACCAAAAGAGGTTTCTATGAATCCCACCCTCAAGCATTTTTCAGGGTATGGTTCTAGGACTAGTACCAATAAATGGAGCAAGTTTCATGAATGTGACACTTTTATTTTTGTAAGATAGCAAGGGGGGGCATATTGTGATGGCCAGGCCTGTCATAAAATGCCCCCCCCCCCACCAAAAGAGGTTTCTGTGAATCCCACCCTCAAGCATTTTTCAGGGTATGGTTCTAGGACTGGTACCAATAAATGGAGCAAGTTTCATGAATGTGACACTTTTATTTTGTAAGATAGCAAGGGGGGGGCATATTGTGATGGCCAGGCCTGTCATATAATTCCCCCCCCCACCAAAAGAGGTTTCTATGAATCCCACCCTCAAGCATTTTTCAGGGTATGGTTCTAGGACTGGTACCAATAAATGGAGCAAGTTTCATGAATGTGACACTTTTATTTTGTAAGATAGCAAGGGGGGGCATATTGTGATGGCCAGGCCTGTCATATAATGCCCCCCCCCACCAAAAGAGGTTTCTATGAATCCCACCCTCAAGCATTTTTCAGGGTATGGTTCTAGGACTGGTACCAATAAATGGAGCAAGTTTCATGAATGTCACACTTTTATTTTGTACGCATAGCGTATATAATAATATGCTGACAAAGACTATGTAACATTTGTAAACATATTTTGATTATTAGATGACAACTATGTAAAATTAAACAATACATTTTAAAGCACGTTTATACAGACAGGACGTAACAATAATGATAAAAAAAAACATTTTAAAAAACAAACTGAAAAGGAAGTGACGAACGAATTTCGACACCTCAAATACGGAGCGAAAAGTTAAACCAGAAGAATCAAGACTATGAGCTACCACTAAACAACTCACAGTCTGAAAATTACCATTAATAAAAACCCTGAACGTTTACTTTTCGTTTTAAACATCGTTTTAAGGTGTAAACCTATGGTGTTAACGTGTCATTTAGAGGTGAAACGTGTCATTTAGAAATGCGCGTTCCCGTGACAAGGGGGGCATTTCATGACGGGGAGGCATAATGTGACACAACACCGGCGCTGTGAACGTCCACCTATGCCAGAGCCAGCGGCCCACCGAAGGCAGCAGCCACACACACACACACACACGTTGCAGTCGGGAAGAAAAGCAATGTGGAGCGGCACCTCACCACTTCATAATAAAGGAGTTTAACCGTGACACTTTTCGAAATCCCGTTTGTGTCCCCCCACTTTACAAATACCTATGTTTATTATTATTTTTTAACGCAAGCCGTCATCGCCACGGAGGACCACACAGCTTCTGTGAGCGAGCGAGCGAGAGAGAAAGCGAGAGAGCACACCTTTATCTATTTAATATATTGTAAAGAATAAAGTAAGAAATCATTCCAATAGGCAGGGTTGGGTTGTAACGGAATACATGTAACGGCGTTACGTAATCAGAATACAAAGATCAAGTAGGCTAACTGTATTCAGCTCGCATTACATTTGAAAAACGAGTAATCTGATTACAGTTACTTTCGTAAACCTGAAGTGAATACATTTTGGAATACTTATTGGAATTATGGTGGAAAAGTTTCCTCACAAAATGTAATATTCATTACCGGCAGAGCTGTGTGCACACTGCACAGCGCTGCAGCGCGTCTGTGAGCGAGAGAGAGATGCAGCGCGTCTGTGAGGCCCCGCCCCCGCACGCAGATGAGAGAGAGAGATCTCTTTTTAAAATATATTGAAAGTTAGAAACGGAGATGTTTAGATAAAATGTGCAAGATAACGTTTATGTAGCATTTCTTTATTGTCGAAATGATGACATTTATAACGGGATCAAATCAAAGTGAATGACCTGCTGCTGCTGCTGAATGCATGGGGCAAGTGAACAAGTTTTAAAAGTTATTACATCATTTCAGATAATAAATAATAATGATAATTCATTCTATTTAGGGGCGCCTTTCAAAGCACCCAAGGACACCTTACAATTCATAACATATTCTAAGGAAAGGTTTTAAGACAATACAAAGAATGCAGTCCGGGTGATGTGTTTTATGTGGGGTGCAGATGAGAGAGCTGTCCAGAATGACACCAAGATGTTGTGTTTGAGTTCTTGATAAGCCATTAAAACAGTAAAATACGTGTCTCCTGTTCACCAAAACATACCCATCTGTTATGGAAAAAGAAAGTATTCTAAAAGTCATCTCACATTTCAGAGCCATGTATTCAGTATTCAGTAACTGATTACATTTACAAAGTAACCCTCCCAACCCTGAGTATAGGACAGTGAAAAAAGAAAAAACAGTTTAAAGGGGAGTGATTAGTAAAATATGCATAAATAAAAAGAAAGAATGCTAACTAGGTAACATAAGATAAGAATAAACAAGTTCAAAGGATTTGTTATTGGTTGTGATCATATTCTAAAGATGTTTGGATTATTGAAAAGTATACAGCTCCCTTTCGTCTGAGTGTTGAGAGCTGTATCCATCAATTCATCTGGTGCTCAAAGAGGTTGATGCATTTCACTTCAACATTTAAAATAAAGCAAGTTAAAATAATTAAATTGCATACATGTTCTTTTAGTAAACACTGAAAACGGGTCCCACAGACCCAAACAGCACACAAAGGTTAAAGGTAAGCATATAATAATGTTAAAATGTGCTAAATATATACACTGCAAAAAACTAAAAAGAGAGGAGTAAAAGTAGCTCACGACAGGTGGGGCTTGAAAAGGCCCACCTGTTCAAAGTGGGGAATGGCAGAAAAAGTTTGAGAACCACTGCTGTAATGGAACTCATTGGCCCTTTTTCATTTCATCAAATCCCCCTCCTCGACTCCTCGGTCCTCCAGTAGTGACCCGGAAATGAATTTCAGTGCGCCATGTTGAAGGACATCTCATTTCTCTAAATGCACTTCGAGGATCGAGCAGGCTCTCTGGAGGAGCTATAACCGAGGATACACTGATGGGTCCTCCACGGCTCCTTCGTGGATGCATTTCCGGGAACAGATGTTTCAAAGAGTCGTGACGCACGGCCGGACTTATCTCAGCCAATGACAGCTCTGCATGCATCCCTTGGGCCCAAGAGTTCAAAACTTTTAATCTCAATCAGATCCGATCAGATTTTGAAATCCCATTTGTTGTGATCCAGGATCAGACAAATCGGACAGATTTTGTCCCTGGAGTTCAAAGCAATTCAGGATAGGATCACCCTGATCCAGATTACGACTTTTCAAGATGACTAGATCCTGAATATCTGTGCTTTAATCCTACTGAGCGCCATCTAGTGGATATGAAAAATAATACATGGAAGACAAGAGACCACATTGCAGACATCTATTGTCCGCAATTACTTTTGAAAGGTGATGACAGATGATGGACTTTTTTTTTGTTGAAGATATTTTTTCTTTAATCTAAATTACATTTGTGATTGACAATCTTTGTTGTGATACTTTCATGAGCATAAACATTTACGTCATCAACATTTGGTTGAAAACAAAACAGGCCACCACAAACGTGAGCAAAAAATGAAAAATAAAATTGATTTGCCATGAAGGCTAAAAAGTGTGTATTATTTCAGTTAACAAACTTTGCCATCTTATTTATAATGAAACATATTTTTAAATAAATGGTACAGTACATTTTGCTCTGGTAATCCACTGGAAACCCACCCCTCTGGTGGGATCAGGATAATCCAGTTGTTTGGGATCAAACTGATCCCAATCCTGTGTTGTCTGTTTGAACTACCCGTTTTGAAGATTTGATCCAGATTAAAGCTTGGATTGGATTTCCTGATCTGATCGGATATCAAAGTGATCCTAATCCTGTTGTTTGGTTTTGAACTCCCTAAAATCCAAATCTGATCTGATCAGATAGGGATTAAAAGTTTTGAACTCCTGGGCCCTGGATATTATTTTAGAAACTGCTTTCATCGCGACGCGATGTTTACAGAGAGAACAGCTGTGAGGTCCGTGCAGAAAGCAGAGCAGTGTGTATACTATATATCACTCAGTATAACAGGCCTACTCTCTTTATTTGCTTTAGTTTAGTAGATATCTACAAACAAAGAGTCGATATTTTTCTAAGACCATTTAGTGCTTCACATAATAAAATACACAACGGCTGTAGCCTGTTTTAGGAACTGTATGTGCGTGTGTGTGGTGTAGGTGTGTGTGGTACAGTGTGTGCAGATGCAGCGAACAGACAGGTTGGTTTGGTGTCCTCTGCTTACTTTTAATACTTGTAAATAAAACTTTTGGCCCGTCATTTATTTTCCTCATTGTAGCGACCAGAGAGGGGGGGGGGATATATCTCTGATAGTGTTACGTTATTATGAGAGTGCTCTGTTTGATTCTGTGGGTTTTCTCTGGAAATGTTTCCTTGTACGATGTGAGGGTCTAAGGATAGAGGTTGTCGTTTTTCTCATACTGATATTCTGAACAATCTGTGCTGTTGTATTTGCTGTAAAGTGTCTCTACTGTAGGCTATTTTTATTATATGTACAGCACTTTGGCTCGACCAAAAATCGTTTATAAATGTGCTATATAAATAAAACTTGATTTGATTTGATTTTGATTTGATTCTGAAATTGTATATATTTATATAAATATATACATATATAAATATATGTGTGTGTATATGTCCGCATCTGTAGTCTGTTATTGTCTCATTATACCGCACTGTGAATGAATCAAAGTAAATATATAAGTGGTCATGAACACATCTGTCCATCAGACAGAGGGCTGCTGTGCTTCCTGTCATCATTAATGGACGTCTCTTTAAAATGACCGCTCAGAGGAGAGGAGTTCTCATTTCTCTAACCGCCTGCTGCTTCCCCTCCTCTCTCCTCGGTTCCCCTCCTCGGCTCCTCGGCTCGCATCTCCTGTGGGCGGGACTAAGTATCGAGGATAGGAGTCGAGGAGGGGAGTTAGAGAAATGAGAAAGGGCCATTGTAATGAAACGGAAGTCATTGTAATGAAACGGAAGTAACAAAGAACAATGCTGCAGTGATAGGTGGCGATAATTCTCCTCTACTCTGTTTGGAAGTCGCCATTAAAGAAGAAGAATGAAACAGAAGGTCCAATTCAGCATGAATTTATAGAGAAACAGCACCGCAGCCGTAGGCTGGACCCTGGACCGAGCGGTCTACAAACTGAGACGGTCTGGTCTATGGAGGTGTTCTTGTTTACATCACCTGGCGCAGCTCGTGAGGTAGCCTAGCAACCCGCTAGCAACATGCACAGCTGCAATAAGCTAACAAGCTAACTAAACCGAAATTGAGCCAGAACCTTTCATTTTTTGTTTTACCATTTATTAAAGTGATTGATATTTCAGGCTGAGAGGACAATGGCCAGTTAAATATGATTGATTAAGTAAATATAGGAGTAACAGATGTACTCCAGCCTAATCCAAACAGGCAAGGCAGGCAAGTGCTTGGACCAGAAGGGATATGAGGAGCTGACCAATCACGAAGCGTCATTTATTGACTGGCAGCTAAAACAACCAATCACAACAGTGCTTCTCTGGCTGGCTCTGTCCAATCACAAACAAGAAGTGTTCTCCCTAAAGCAGGGGTGGGGAACCTCTGGCCCCGGGCCGTATACGGCCCGCGAGACCTTTGCTACGGCCCTCGAGGTAATTTATAAACATACGCAAAAAAGAAAAAAATTAAAGAAATCTAGACTGCAAACAAATTAAACAAGCGAGTACCTGTTTTTCCTGGCCAAGGTCAGGGTCCTTGAACACATCACGAGCCTAACGTGTCATCACGTGGTATATGTCTCGTCTGACAGGGATGCAGTTCTGACAGTTCTGCCGGAGAGCACCAGAACGCCTCCGCCACTTCCACAAATTGCAGTACCCATAAGGAGCCGTACACATGCCGCAGTTTTTGCGTGGCTGTGTCTTTAGTTGAAAGCCCAGTGGCGATCTGTTCATCTGTCATACTGATCATACAGTCAATAACTGTGTTGTTATTAGCATTTGGTTAGCTAGCTATGCTAACGAATATAAGAAGCTTTTTCTACAACCAGTGAGGTAAAGGCACATCTTTATATGATCATTATAGTTGTAAAAAAATAAGAGAATAAAGTAAACGGGTATAAAATACTATTTGACAGTAAAAAAATAGTTGTTATTAATAAACAAAAACACAGTTTGAAAGGGGAGTGATTTGTAAAATATCCATAAAGAAAAAGAAAATCTGCTTACAGTTCTGTTTCATATGGGTGTTGAGAGATGTATCCATAGATCTCTTAATGTTGCTCTCAAAGTGCACCAGATTGATGCTTTCAACTTCAACATTTAAAAAATTAAAAATGTTCAGGGGATCAGTGTCTAGGGACTCTGTCCTGGCTGATTTTCTCTGTGTATGTTGCTCGGGACGGAAGTGCCATACAAGCATGCACAGCTCATGTTTAGAGAAACCTTAATGAAGGGCATCAGTAAAGTGGAACTTCTGTATGAAAGCAATGTAAGGATTTGTATTGAACAAATCGCCGAATTCTAGGGGTTTCAGCGGCCAACACTAGCAGTTAAAAATAAGCAGCCAGAGATATTACCGCTATTGCCTCTGTAAACACGGCTCCAGCAGCAGCTGTGTGGCTGGTGAAGTGCACTGAGAGGGAGAAAGTCACAGCCTTTGTCTATAGCTTTAACTCACACCACCGCCGTCTCTATTAAAAACGAGATGGTCTAAAAGCACTCTTGTTGTTTGTGACCGTTTTCTACGTGCTGGTAAGACGGGGCAGTGCATCACCTGATGCTTCACAGTTCCCTACATTGCTGGAGGAACTGGTGCCGGTCCGTATAAGTGCATACATAAAATTATAGGCTAATTGATCACGGGTGGGCAGTGGCAAGCAAGTGTAGAACAAAACTGTGTTTCATCGTTGTGATGAACTCGATGGCGAGTGTATAGGCTGGTCGTGTAGGACTACAGCTAACTGTGCTGTTGTTGGAGAGAAAGGGTAGAGGAAAAAAGTCTATGTTCTCCTGGTCGGGGGGGCATAGCGCCACTAGAATAGAGTAGTGGTGTTGCAAGAGGATAAGCTAGTTATCGCTCTTGGACGGTCTTCAGGTACGATCTAGGACTTGTATACAAGGGTGGACGCGCGAGTCAAGGTGCCCATCTAAACAGATAATTTCCCACCCCCTCTGAAACCTCTTAATTCGGACTAAATTGAGATGGATGAACCTAACTGTCACACTGGTGTTTATTACAAGTTCATGTTTGTTTGTCTGATTGTTTGTATGGGGGGTCTATATGGGTTTGTCTAACCGCCATCTTGTGTATGCTTTGTAACAACTAATAATGAATCAGTCCATAGCCAGGGTAAAATTAACTAAACTTTAGTTATCTCTCCAAAAGTAAATGACTTGAGAAAAACAAATAATATAAAGATGTAAAGCAACATTCTGGTAGTATAAATGTGCTGTAAAATGAAAATAAATAGCAAAAGAGTGTTTATATGTCCCGCATCTGAGTGTGCAGAGGAACATGTAAACAAGAAGCACACTGTTCAGGATGTGCGCTGTAGGTGTAAGAAGATAATAAGATGATATTACTTTAAGAATACATTTTAAATTGTATTGCTGGTATGTTAAGATATGTTTGTGACCTTGTATAAACCCTATGCCCCGTCTTACACCCTGAGACCCTCAGAGGCATCACTGCTGGTCATAAATACCTGCCTGAGGAGATCAGGGTTGCAAAATCTGTCTGCTCAAATAGGTCAATGTTGTATTAATTATTTCATTTATTCTTAAATCTATGTATTGTATGGTAATAATGAGAAGGAAAAAAAACGTAATATTGAACACATTCCGAAACAAAGAACTAGACTCAGACATATTTATTAATTATTGTTGAAACCTTTTGCGCTGTTGCTACAAAATGGAAACTTTGTTGATTGTCTATTCCAACTGGCCACTGGATTCAGATAATTAATATAAGTTGAAGTTCAATTACAGTTTTAAATATAGTTTAACATTCTTTATTAAACTGCTTCAAATTATTTCTCGTATCAACCAATTGGTCTCTATAGACATTACTAAAATTCTAATAGTTGTTAAACTACTGACAAGTTTTCTGAAACCAAGCTTATGAACAACAGAGTAAAGGTTGCTGGTTAAGCCAGGATCAATATATTTGTTGAAGTTTTTATTGTGTGCATAATAAATGTGTTAAATGAATTGAGCAATTATTTAAAAGTATAATGTTGCAATCTCTTTAAAATAAGTAATTACAGTTAAAAAAAAATAGATGTTGTTTTCCAAGGGCCTCTTTTCCACAGGCCCACACTTTGAATCATGAGACTTTCAAATCCTAACAGACAGAGATCAGTATCACTTTGTGTTGCAAGCCAAATCTATGTAGGGGTTCTACTCAAGCCCAATTTAAATACCATAAAGAAAGTATTGAACCCAGCTCAAGCTAAATGTCAAATGTATTTAATTAATGCACAAGTGTTTGATTTATTTTAAATGTTCCAGTCTAGCTTCCTTCGAGTTCAGTCGAAGCAACAAATTGTTTCTCATAACATTCTCACTGCTGTCCCAAATGTTTTAACCTTGGGCAGACAAGCTGTTCACACACATACTTACACACACACGCACACACACACACACACACACACACACACACACACACACACACACACACACACACACACAAACACACACCCACACTTTGGATAAGTATTCACCTTACCCGCATCGTAAATTGTTGCTTTCTTTAGAGTTATTAGTAATTTAAGATTAATTATTAAATTAAATGTGGTACATAAAATAAAATAAATAAAATAACTTTGACTTGATAATTTTGTTCACAACATTAGACCTGTCCTCTAATCTCTACCAGAATAAGATATGTGTGCATGTTTGGGTGTTTTAACACTCCTGTAATGTACCTAGTCTTGTTATACTTTTCATTACTGAGCTGGGAAGGTGGTGAATTGCTTAGATTCTGATCCGTGCAAGTCCAATTTTGACTGACTTTAGTTCTAATGTTAATGTTAATTTGACTTCAACCCATAGGTAATTATTTAAATTAACTCAAAATTTCACATGATGATGGATTAGTGTTACACATTTTTCCCACTAATTTGTTTTACAATTAGGCCAATGGTAAAGAGAGCCATTGATGACCTTGTGTCCCTTTTGTTAGTACGTGGTTCCATTTTGTCTATGGCCTTGGACGGCTTCACTGAAAGTCACCCAGTTCTGCCCTGCTACAGTCCGGCTGAGTGCAGTCACAGAGATGCTATGGCTGCTCTACATCACATTAATGGTCTGGTCCGAGAATGGACACCATTTCCTGCTCCCAGAGAGAATGACACCCCTCAAACTGCCGCTCTTCCTCCTCCAAAGACTCAGGAGGCACACGAGCATTACAGCCGTTGATACTGTCTCACGTGGGTCTGCTCCCCCCCACCGAGCCATGAACTGAAAGCTTGACATCTGCTTTGAACACTTGGAAGCCTCCCTGTCACACCAGCACCAACCCTTGGGTCAGTCAGATGAGACTAACGGCTTCACTTGGGGCATTTGGTTCAGATACATGACTCTCGTTACCGCAGAGTGGGTTGTTTTTTAAGGCTATTCATACTGATATGCAGAGGATGCCTGTAGGTTGGCAAGCTGTTAAAAGCCCCTACTATTGTTAAAATAGGCCTAATGTCAGGGGCCTCTTAATGTCTAGTTCTACATGTATTCACATTATATGGACAATGTTTCCACCTAGTAAAGTTAAAGGCTGCACGAAACTCAGGCTACAATACGACCATTCTGTTCTGCTCTAACGATTCAATTGATAGATTCTACATCAAAACAATTAGCTTTTATTGTTTCCAATGATAACGTCATTTTAAGAGAAGGAATGCAAACCTGTTTTCAAATGTAAGGTTTTGAATTTGTTTAACATTTCTCAGTAATGACACCCTCAGACACCCAATTCCATTTATGCTATGCCTTCAGTGGTAACTCAGATGTTAAGGGGATGAAGCTTTTCCTCCCAAATCAGATATGCTTTGTTTTTCAACAAAGGTATACATTTCCTGCATAATCTATGTTTCTCACAATTGTTTTTTGTAAGCTGCACACAGGTGATACTGAGTCTTCTCGATTAATAGATTATAAACTACACCATGCTTAAATAGACTCCTAAGTTATTATTTCATATGTGACATATGTAAGAAAAGGGAGGGAAGAGTCAATTATATTGAGTAATTGCTTTTATATTGGAACATTTATTTCTCAAACCTATGTTTTATGGAAGAGAAAATGCATTTCTGTTAAACTAATATTTTATCAAAAGGTAAATGGTGAATTAATATAACATTTAGAATCATTGAGAAAGGGTTATATCCACAGGGACTAGCTCACCTTTAACTTAAAATAATATTTCTCTGCTATGGACTGATGAGTATATGATTCTTGCATGTTAAATGACTAACACAAACCTTCAAAATGATAATGTGCATGTGTCAGGAAGGCTCCCAAATAATTCTGAGGGGCCTATCCTATTTTGTAATTAAATGATAATGTGCTAATCCATTACTTTGAGTTGTCTTCACTCAGAAAACATCCTGTGACGAAGGTAACTTTGTCACTGAGGACTGACGGCTTCAGGCCATGTACTATTGCACATGTGGTTTTATTTTGAAAAGTGTTTCCCTTTCCCTATGTCTGTTACTCCTGATTATGTTCACCTGGTGCCCTGTGTTGTCTCCTCCCCCCCCCCCACCTGTGTCTAATTGCTGATTAAAGTGTGTGTGTGTATTTAGGCTCTGTTTTTCCTGTCAGTAACAAGGTAGTGTGTGTGAGATCCTTGTGGCTGCTGACTGTGTTCAGGTGGACAGCAACTGAGGCTGTGAATCATGTGTCAGTGATGAATAAATGCCCACACCGGGTTGTATTTGGACGTTCTGCCTCCTTGCTTGGTCGGGCCGCTCAACGGTCAGCTTCACACATCCCTATCAGGTGTTGTGCCGATAACTAGGACAGCTATCATGGCCAAGGTTCAGAGAGAGAGGGTCACACTCTCCGGCTGCAGAGAGCACCCCCAGCCACGGACAAGGAAGCACGAGATCATTCGAGATGAGAGGATTCTAATCTTCAACTTTCTGATGAGATGGGATGCTTCTCTTCACCTTTCTGCTGAGAGAGGATTCTTCTCTTCACCTTTCTGATGAGAGGATTCTAATCTTCAACTTTCTGATGAGAGGGGATTCTTCTCTTCACCTTTCTGCTGAGAGAGGATTCTTCTCTTCACCTTTCTGATGAGAGAGGGTTCTACTCTTCACCTTTCTGATGAGAGGATTCTTCTCTTCACCTTTCTGCTGAGAGGGGATTCTTCTCTTCACCATTCTGCTCGGTGGGCTCAAGCAGACAACCCTGCAGGACGAGCGAGGGCTTCAGAGGCTTCTATAATACAAGGTTCCATGTTTCTTGGAGGAGCAGATGTCTTCCTAACCTCTCCCATCACGGGGGGGGGGGGGGACCTGGATGCATCACTAGGAATACGCAGTTGCACTGCTCTCAAGCAGATAGCAGAAGGAATGCAGGCAGATGAGCCTCCGTTTCACTGGGGGATCATACAGTGCTCACTGAATGAGCCACACAAAAGCAGAGCAATTGGGGGGGGGGGTTGAAATATGGTGCTCTGATGAAGAAGAGTTTGAGCCAATCAGCACCTCAGTGCTAATCTACAGTATCAGGATGCCTTTACACACCAGACACTCTGTCATAAAGAGAGGAGGAGAACGAGTCAGGAAGACTGACGGACATGTTCTTCCAGCTCTCGTACAAAGATGAACTTTGAATTGAATGACCGGATGTTTACAGATGTACAATTAATGATTGTTTTTATATTTCCAATGACCAGACATGTGTTAAATAGTGGTGATTAATATATTTTGTCGGATCAGATTACACTTTCGCACTAAACAAAATGTATTAATTGATATTTTCAGATTATAAGGTATTGAATAATAAGGTATTTCTACTATTATCACAGATAATGTTAATATCCTTAATAATCCAGCAATCAGGCTTAACAACACTACTCTTTAATGTATTATCCATGCACAGACAGACCTAAAATGATGTTTCAAGTACTGAATTAATTTCAGTTTTGGCCCAAAACAAATATTTATAATAATTCATATAACAATTATGTAGCATATTTGATCCTCAAATTAGAGAAGTATAATTTAAAGAAATTGATATTCTATATTCAACATTAGATAAACACAGAAGAATCCTTTCCAAGTACCATAAGTAGATGCTCAGGTAAGTATGGCTAATAGGAATAATTGATAGACTTAATTTGGTACAGATCAGTGGTAGCATTTACAAATGTAATAATTCAAGTTTTAAGAATGTTTAATCCTTCCTTTCCAGGTTTTTACAAAAGTCTTTGAATATTTACCTAACTTTTCCTTTTCAGATTTTGAACAATGTACTTGACTAAAATGAATGTATTGATTTTATTAAGACTAAGTGCCTTACTCTTGACTAAAGCGTAAGGAAGTCAAAGTAATCCTACAAATTGAAGACACTGCAATTTTGCAGATTACAGATTGATCAAATCACCACTGTGAATGTGTATACCTTAGCTGGATCTCTTATGATCCTACATTTAAAATGCTTTTGACTAGTGATTGCCTTGAAGTCAATCTTTAAACTGCAAGCTGGTTTTGATGTTATAGTTTGATAAGTGAGATTAACTAATGAGTAAATGTTAGTTTAGTTTTAAAAATAAATGTTTTTGTTATTATGTATCTGTGATTTTGTGTGTTCATTATTATGCTTTTGACAAAAGATGCTCCAAACACTGATGATTTTTCTATTATGATTGGCTGTATCAATCATTGTGATTGAATGTTTCAATCTTATGTTGTTCTTAATGTGATTGCTATTGATGTAATTGATGTTGTGTAAGTCCACACTCAAATCTGAAGATTCCCATTGATTTAAGTATTGAACAAAATATTATTAGAATAAGGGTTTAGATGATCAAAATTGATAAAAAGAGAGAAACTGTTGGGGAAATATTTTCCAAGGCCCATAACTTTGACCCAGTGTATCAGTTCATACTGTCCTGACTGAGCACACGCAACTGTAACCTTGGCTGCTCTCAGCATTTTGTCTCCCCGTTCCTTTCTCCCACAATGAAAGTGAAAATGTAATGTGTTTGGTCCGCTGTGGTGCAGTGGGCTAATGCGGTGACATACTAACATGATGCAATGTGCGCCTCCTCAGTGGTGAGGGTCATCTGTGTCACCCCCCCCCGAGGGACTATCTTAGCTGAGTCTTCACAAAACGTGAACATACTGACTGATAAGTGAATGCTGAAATGAAAATCCACTTACGTAGAGTTCTTGTACTGCAGGAAACCAAACTCATCCCTCTGTCCATCGGGGCACAGAGACTGCATGATAGGGATGATTCCTGCGGAGGTGAGGGGGGCCGCGCTGTAGAACGCTGCACAGTACAGATGTGGATAAGAGGAGGATGAGTCGCACCAGGTCAATGAAGATGAAGAAGCAGAGTGAGAGATTGTGTTAGAGTTAGAGAGGAGAGAGAAGGCCTTTCATCACTTTGCTGAACACAAATGGCCTAAGACATTTTCCTCGTCTATAACAGTCTATGAAAGCCCTCCCACCGGAAAACTAAAAAACTTCAGCTTTTGCCAGTAGCCCAATGTTTCCATGGTTACTGTGCTGCTGAAAGTGGTCTGAAACTGTTTATATACCATCTGTCAACGGAGTTATACTCACTAATTGTCTCCATAACTGAGGCCATTCCAATAATCTTCACATTGTTATGGATCTGGACCATAGACTATAAATGGACGTAGTGTCACGTCACCCATAGGATTCTGCAGAGTTGGCGAGAAGCCTAAAGTAGGGGGTGTCAGCCACTAACGGCTCGACAGTGACGTCAGAGTCTAACTCTCGCCTGATCCAAATAAGGGCAAAGAGGCGGAGCCGAGGCGGGACCTCCTGCCACCGAGCTGGAAGTTCCAGAGCTAGCTGAGGCTACCAAGCTAAGCTAACATGCTCCCCGTCTGCACACTGCCGTCGCATTTTACGTTTCTAAGGTAAGCGGACATGAAACTATTCAGCAAAACTATAAATAATAATCTAAGTTATTGAGTTTTTAGCATAATACTTCAGAATCTTAAAATCCCTTAACGTTTGTATGCAATTGTGCTAAATTCAACACTGGAATCAAGCAAATATTAATATGTTTGCATGACATTAGTTATTTATATTTTGCCATCACTTAATTATAGGTTTAATACATTTAAGTCAAGCTAAGGTACATGTGATGGTAGCTAGTTAGTGCTCTTACCTGTGAGGCCTCCTCCAAACAGCATAATAACCAGACTGTATCATTAAAACTAAGTACCAGTTCTAGATCCTTGACTTTAGACAAACAATTCAAAAGACAAAATGTATTTAAAGACCAATCTTTATTTGAATGTGCCTCTTAACCTGATATATTAGTTATACAGTAATAGTATTGACAATCTAAAAAAACTGAGCAACTCAACAGTGACATTTATATTTCTTATTGTCTAAAGCATTTATTATTTTCATTTTCCCCCTCTCATATTCAGTGTGGACGAATTGAGACAGCGTGGTGTCCAGAGAGCTGCTGAGACTTCAGGGAGAAACCTCCGTGTGATGGACGTCCTGTCTGTTGGTTTGGAGAGGACTGAGGGTCTTTCCTCAGCGAGGAGGACCAGGCCTGATGGAGGAGCCCATGCTGGGCAAAGCTGATACCAACTGCACAGGCCTAGTCTGTCACTTTATTTGACTAAATGTGTTTACTTATACATTTAATAGGTTTACACCTTCTGTCCATATGTGCTTTTTATTTAAAACATTTGATTAACTTTTGGTTCACATTTCAATAAATTGTATTTGTATTTGCACTCCTTTCGTCCATTATTCTTACTGAAAATGTTAGATTACACATTCACATCTGACTGAAGATTATTTGTGACGTTGCAAACTCTGCGGTACAAGGCACAAGTGATGTGAAGCTCATAAAGTGAGGCAAATATAAATAAGCAGCTGATGGAGTGTAGATGTGGAAATAGGTGCATTCGATCAGCTGACTGTGTTTTCGCCACACTTTATAAGCCTATAACCACACCTTCTCTGTTTTCACAATAAAAGTAGTTTCTTAGTGAATGTCCTGTACTGGTCTTAAAATCTCATAACATCAGCTTTTAATGTTCCTCTTGGATGTTCTTCTTGACCCTCCGAGAAGGAGAACATGTTGTGTCTTTCAGGCATGTCCTTTCCTAACAAAAATGACAGGAAACATAAAACATATTATTGCAGAACAAGTGTGTTATTTATGAAAGCAGTGTGTTTGTGTGTTTAGGGGCTGTAGATATCATTATTTTGTAAATGTAATGTTTTTTTTTTATTTCAACAGTGAGCTACAAAGACAATCAGATTATGAATGAACAGTATGAAGCTCATCAACATTGAAATATATGTTATTATCAAAATAATATTGAACTGTTATCAAAACGTAGTGCAACTGTAGAAGCTTGCTCTGTTGTCTCACTGAAAGAATAACTTTTACCACGTTTTTTGGTATTACCAATACCAATACTTACTATTTATTTCATACTAATTTGTTAATACAATTAATAAAAACAACAAGGTTTGGGTTCGTTATTCAGATGACTGTGACGTTAACGTGTAAGCTCGATAATGAACTCCAGCTCAACAAACCATATTGTAATATCTAAGTAATCATCTTGAAATATGACATTAATAATTGTAATATACACACATCTTATTGTGAGGTTGATTTCACATACACTACGCTGCTATTCAACACTACTTTGACGTTAGCTAGTCTACATACTCAAGCATAGCGAATTTAAATTAACCTTAGATGCATACAGTTACCTACTAGTGTTGTCACGATACCAACATTTTGGTTTCGATACCGATACCAAGTCAAGAATTGCGATTCCGATTATTTTTCGATACTTTTCTTAAAAAAAGGGAAACAGTCTTAAATGTAATTATTGTGCTTTATTTCACACCAGAACCATAACCATAACACAAACTTTTAAACAATGAGAACAATAAACAAAATAAATGATAAGAATTCGTATTAAATAAAATTCAGCATCATCTCAAACAACTTTTTTATTTTATAAAATATAGTTGTTTTAATATTTTGTTAACATGTAATAGTACAGTAATATAAATAATTATTAACAAAATATATATTGCCGATGTTAGCCGCATTGGTAAGTTAGCTAAAAAGATAGCCATATTAGACAGTTATCATTGCCATTAATTGCCTCGTTTGTCACAAAATAAATTACACTGGTTTGACTTAGATTTGAGGGCATGGGCTTGAGCATGATGTAATTATGTTATCTATCACATTCGCTAACCTGTCTGGATGCCGGTTGGCGAGGTGCTTAGCCAAGTTTGATGTGTTGGCTCCCTTGGTTTGCAGGGATCTAAAACATGTCTTACAGACAGGCCTCGTGGTGTCCGTAGGCTTGCCCTCACTGTCAGAGATATAGCTCAAATACTTCCAAATACTTTTCCCCGTCATTCTTAAAGTACCGATACTAATGAAACGGAGGAATCGTACCGTTTGTAACGGCAGGGTATCGCGGTACCTTTCAAGTATCGGTACACCGTGCAACACTATTACCTACATAATCAAATATCTCACTAATTTACAAGTATGACCTTATTTTATCAACCTCAAACAGAAGCCGTTTGTTCTACAGTATTATCCCACTTAACGCTTAACACTTCTCTATTTCGTTTTAACTTGGAGGCTACAATTAGCATCGTTAGCACAGATGTAGCTAGCTACCACTGCATTACACGCTAACCCAAGCCTTAACATTCATCACGTAGCTGATTGAAATCATAAACACATCAATAAGTACTCGAATTTCACTTACCGCAAAACTGCATTCATGCACCGTCTGTTTTAACCGCAGAGCGAGTCACAATAGTCCGATATATAAGCATGAAGAACAAACAACCACGGCCGAGTTCAAGTTGTGTTTCCTGGATGAACTGAGCAGGCAGAGTCCCTGTAGCCAGTGTTGCCAACTCCATAGTAAGGAAAGTAGCTATTGGCTGTCCGAAAAGTCGCCAGAAGTCGCTAAATGACGTCATCGCCTAATTTGCATATCATGTAATGGCGGCTGTAGGCAAAAAACGTTCCCAACCCTTCAAGGATCTAAACTTGAAACCACCGGAGTTAAATCCAGACGACAGTAGATCAGAAATGTCTTTGCCTTTTGAGTATGTTTTGGGGTTTTAACATGACAGTTTGGCATAGAAATCCCCCTTACAATAAAGGCAGTATGCCCGTGTGTCTACTCCAATAAATGGCTTCAACCATCCTTTATACTCAGGGTTTGATTCCCACTCCTTTCTGTATTTTTGAGAATACAATTTAGACTGTGCCATGATGTTTAGCTTGTCACAGAGAGGCACACACACAGTGGACGAGGTGATTGAGTGACTGAGGCTGTGTGAGGCAAAGCAAAGCAAAGGCAGTTATTTATTATAGTGTGAAAGTGAGTGAAGAAACATTTACATTCAACATTTAAATCCCGCTCAAAACCAGGACG
The DNA here is from genome assembly GCF_902827175.1 of Gymnodraco acuticeps. Taxonomy (NCBI): domain Eukaryota; kingdom Metazoa; phylum Chordata; class Actinopteri; order Perciformes; family Bathydraconidae; genus Gymnodraco; species Gymnodraco acuticeps. The sequence continues at coordinate 686,994 of NW_022992313.1, forward strand.
GCTTGGCAGTTGGCGCATGCGCAATACATTTGCAGTCTCGACGCGGGGGAGTGTGGTTGTCTCCTCTCTGCTCTGACACAAATAAGTCGCCGGAGGGTTTGGAAATCTGCCAAATTTAACGAGAAAATCGCCAAGTTGGCAACACTTCCTGTAGCTAGCTTCACGGAGCAGCTAGCAGAGAGACAAGAAGCTAGCAGCAGCAGTCACTGGACAGAGCTGTCACTCAATGTGACCACGCCCTAATTTATGCATAACTTTAAGACTGAATATTAATTAAACAGATGAGTTGAGAAATAATTCACCCCCCAATCCATAGTCATTAAGGGGGAATCTAACTATACAGAGAATATGGTTTTTTAAACCACGATGTAAACATGTTTATTTCTGCTGTAAAGTTGGGCATTTTAACATGGGGGTCTATGGAAATTGCTCCCTTCTGCAGACTGCTCCTACTGGCCACTAGATGAACTGCAGTTTGAGGCACTTCCTTATTGTCCTCCCGGCTCTGCCCCAGAGTTTGCCGCTTGATCTGGACATGTTGCATGTCTTCTAGTTCTTTGTTAAAGTTACCAACATGATTTTTCAACCCCTCTTTATGTCCTCTGTAAACTCAAGCTCCTGCTGTTAGGAAGACTGAAGAGAATATTAAAGATGAAAATACACCTCATGATCTTTAGAAAATTCAAACACAGATTTGCAATAAGGCTTTTTTTTAATACAATTTTATCAACTTAAAAAAAGTGGAGCACTAATTATTTTATTAGCGTTAAAGGGTTTATGCAATCAGTAAGAAAGTGATATAACCTCACAGTGTGTATGTATGAATGAAGTGGGTCTGTGAAGTACCCTGACATGTTAACATGAAGGTGACAATTCATAGCCTACAGATCATCTCTCTATCTATATCTCGATCTGTATATGTCCACCTCGAGCAGCGAGCTGTGAATATAGGTCACCAATGGAACGTGTAAACACAGGTGGTCTTTAAGTCAAACGTGGACTTAAAGGTGCACACGTATGGAACAATAAATACCTGAAATAAAAGGCATTTCATAAAGGAGACACAGACAAAGTCACAACAATATAATGCACTGCAGAGAAACAGAGAGCAGCCTTTTGGAAAAGTGTTAAAATAAATAATTAAAGGCTAGATGTGTCACGGCTCAGAGTTAGGTGAACACGCAGAGACAGACACACACAACCAGAGCACGGTTTACCTGAGTGTGAGCCGGGGTCAGAGCAGGCCCAGACTGGCCATCGGGAGCACCGGGAGGTTTCCCGATGGCCTGGCCTGTTAAGTGGCCTGCTGGCCTGAGGATTCTTTTTTGTATGTATTTATTGTGAACGCAACGCTGCGCAAATGTGGGTCTGACTCTGCCTCACAGAGGGTGACTGGCTGTCTACATGATGTGGCCTGCCGACATGGCCACTTTCATACAGATCATACACTAAAGCCCTCGATTGGTCTCTCATTCAAGCTCGGGAGGGTGTGTGTGTATGTGTGGCGGGCGCGAGCGAGCGAGAGAAAGCATGCGCACCGGTTACGTGTATTGTTGCTGTTAGCATCTGGTGCTAGCTAGCGGCGCTAATGGATAATGAGCTGTCAACAAGGTGGAGGAGAGTCCTTTCCTGTCAGACTGAGAGACTGATAACTACAACTCAGGTGAGGTAAAGGACTCTGAGTGTTTAGATAACTTAGTCTGAGTTATCTCAGTGGGTCTCAAACTGTTTGGTCACCATTTATGTAAACACATATTTCCATTTGAAGGGGAGTGATTAGTAAAATATGCATGAATAATTAAAAACAAATGTTAACTAGGTGAAAAAAGGTAAGAAACTTTTAAAACTTGTTGAGAGCTAAAACTAGTCTTTGCTTCTGCCTCAAAGAGGAGAAGGGAGAGAGGAGGGAGACAGGTGAGGCTGGTTCAGGAGCCCAGACACACTCACAACTATAAATGAACCAAAAACAAATAAATAAACAAGTTCAAATGTTTTTAAATATTGGATATGGTATGTTATTGGTTATGGCCATGTTCTTATGATTTTATGATTATTTCAATGTTTACAGTTCTGTTTCATATGGGTGTTTCCATATATCTAGTCTCTTTATTTCCCCCTCAAAGTGTACTAGATTGATGCATTTAACTCCAACATTTAACAAAAAAATCTTACCGGGAGAGCATGCCCCCGGACCCCCCTAGAGGATTTGAGGTCCACCCCCACTTCAAATATGTTCACATGGCTAGATTCCTAAATAGATTTTCAATTTTTTTTTTAAATAAATAGTAACCCATCTCCATAAGTTTATTTTTGGGTAGTAGATTTAAACTATAGGGCTATCACTACGGGCAGCAACGCTGTAAATATTGACAAATAAATCCAGCAAAATGGCACAAAAAAAAACTGGTAGTGGCCTGGCTGGGTGTATAATTTCCGGCCTGACTTATTGTCCCAGTCCGGCCCTGGGTCAGAGGCATATACCAGGCAGGGTGTGTGTAAGTGAGTCACTTGTGAAATATGATGTTCTGCTGACAGTACACTTGGTCATGTTTGTGATTAACTTAATCATAATTGTATTTACCGAGGTGATAGCCAGCAACGTAGCAATGGTTAGAAGGGTCTGTTAGGGTGAGTGAAGCCAAAGAACAAACAGACACGCTGGGTTCGTTCACCTGGCTTCGTAGTACACGGCCAGGTTTGAGGACAGAATTAAGTCATGATGAAACTTACACACTGGTCCATCCAACACGTTGAGAACATGCATCAGGCACAGGACAAAAAGAAAAACAGACCATAAAGAACAGTAAAAACAAAGAAGAAAAAAGATGAAGGAGCAACATGGACAAAAAACATTCCATTTAAAGTGGCCACAAGTAAGTGCACTCAGAGCAAACTAAAACATGAAAACGACCTCCTTAGGACAGAGCATCACAATATTAAACGTGATTAAAGGACACAACAGCTACATGGTGGAAGGCATCACATCACCTTGGTGACAGCAGCAGATTACACATATTTTTAGAATGCATGACCATTCAGCACAGAATTCTAAAATATATTTTATGACTGCAGGCAGGTCCAGGCAAACTTATCATTCCAACTGTCATTTTCTTTTATGGGGGACCGACAGCAATGCATACTGTTTAGTTCCATCACATGTTTCTAGCATTGCTGTCAGAACCACGTATCTCTGAAAAGTTAACTTTAGATGAGCTCAGATAAACAGCCCTCTTTTCAAATGTTCAGCTAACACAAGGACATTGTGAGTGTATTGGGTAATCATTTTACCCTTTAAGAGTACATTCAAATATGTAGTAGATCCACTGCCTACCTTCCTTGACAGGAATCGCTGGCTTCTTCTGCCTCAGACCCAGGAGTATGAAGAAGAGGACCAGTGGGATGAAGATCTCAAAGGCCAGCACCCACTAGAGGGGAAGAGGAGAACATTGACAAGTTTATTTGTGCTTCATTTCCAATGAAACTTAGCCAAGGCCCAGTTTGAGTGCAGTGATCCTGGTGACCTCAGTCATGGTTATTTAACATGGATCTCTATTTGTCAGTTCCCATCTCCCTGGATCACTGTACAATAGATTGAGTATGCCTACTGTCACATATCCATTAATTACATCTGAGACGGAGTGTGAAATAATCCTGTTCAGGGCTGCCAGTCCTGTCAGGTAGTTAGTTTTTTCAAACAGTATTTGTAGCTCCTCTATAGTGTTGATAGATGAGAGCCGCTGCCTTGGAGTAAAGAAGCATAAAGAGACGTAATCTGACACTGATATGAGCATGTTGACTAACTACAGTACCTTCTCACATACACATACACACAAACACAAACACACCTCCTCCCTGGGCCTGATCATGTGCTCACATTTGATACCAAAGTACAGTCTGCATTCAATCCTAAATGACTTCCTTTTCCATCCTTATTCTTGGTATAAAACTGATCAGTCAGCAACTACAAATTCATTGAGAGACACAGCAGACTCAATTCATAAATCACATTGAGCCTGGAGAGGAGAGGAGATAACATTTGAATTGTAGCAGGTGTTCAGACTTCTCAATGGCTGGTCAGTCTGCTTGTACATACATGGTCCAGCATTAGATGCCCACATAATTACATCCACATCTGGTTCACATACAAGGTATTTGCCTTGGTATTGTAACATAAAAATAAATGTCAAGAATCACATCCAAAATTATATTAAAGGGCCCATTTCATGCTTTTCCGGTTATCACCCGTCCCCTTGTGTGTTATGAAGGTTTTTATGCATGTAAACGGTCTGCAGAGTCACAAACCCTCAAAGTACACCCTGTAGCGAGTAAAACTCTAACACAGTCTATGCTGCCCCAAAACGCCTCGTTGGAGATTTCTCATTTTCCATTGTTTACTTCCTGGGTACTGTGACGTGTGAACACCCAGAGGCCACACCCTCTGCCAGCCTTTCACGTAACAAAGCTTCCCAAACCTTTCAGCGATTCATGCCGGATATGTACAGCGTAGGACACTGAAGAACGATGCTGTTCCTACTTTGTTTGGACCAGCGGGAGATTCGGCTACACAACCTGTAAGTATTCATTGTTGTTCAGTTTTTACTATCTTTTCTTTTTTTTACTATCTTTTCTTTTTAATGACTGTTTTTAAATGCCTTTGTCTGAATGTCTTTCATTTTTGTAAAGCACCTTGAATTGCCTTGTGTTGAAAGGTGCTAAATAAACTTGCCTTGTTTGTGTATTTATGATGTTTAAAACAAACAAGGTATCTACCATGACTGTTTAAATGGGTAAACGTTTTTCGGGCTGCTAATGACACAGTGCTAACTGGGCTAACTACGTTTCTAGCGTTTCCATATATCAACTCCAATGTCAGCAGATGGCCTTACATGTATCTCATAGCAGGAGAATGTCTGCATTCACACAGGAAATACTCATAGACAGTATACTCCGGGTGATTTACCATATGGTCAGTCGCGAAACTTAATTACATTATAGTTGGCGTTCCTAGCGTGTATGCTACCGAGCTAAAAAAGAAGGCTACCAAGAGCTAGACATGAGTTTGCTAGGGAAAACATTGTTTCCATGCCAGCTACAATGAATGACCGAACGTAGCAGACAGTTACATAGTAGCATGTTCTTGCTAGCCTAATATGAACCACTAGCTGTTGTTCATAGTAGGTTGGCATATTACACTGAACAACTAGCAAACGTAGGTTAGCATATTAATCTAGCTGGCAAGCTAACGAACCTAAAACAACTAAGTTTCTCTAATATTTTGTGATTTTGCATTTGATTTCGTCCAGCCAGATCAGGAAACTCCTGGCGTATCTGGCGGACAACACATGACGGGATGACCACTCTGATGCCTCGTCCTAAAAAGCTCCAGCACCAGCTTACAAAGCTGCGATAGGCAAGATTCCGAAAACGTCTATAAGGGGAGGAATGGATGATATACAGTGTATATATGTATATTTACATTCATTTTGTACATTTCTAAAAATAAAGTTTGATGGAAATACTTAGTAGCCTTTCTTCCCTGAATGATTTGCTCTGATAACATATCATTCATATATAGCATACCATGATTTGATTTTTCATCAAACACAGTAGTAGTTTATTACAGGTAAGAATAACTTGCTCTTCTTCCATTCTACGCCTCAAAGGTCCATAATCAAATCTGTTATGGAGGTTCTGCAGGGTGTATGGGTTGAGACAGTTTGGCTCTAGTAGTCCTGGCTGGTGTACCATGCACATAATAGGTGCTGGGACTTGGTTCATTCGTGTTACAACCTATAGGAAGGTAAGATATTTGTAACATAACACGTTTAGCATTTAAACCAACTATGGCAAGGTTTACAAAATAAACATTAAATTACTAAGGAAGAAATAAAAAGGCATATAATAGTCTATTGACTTGACAAATACGTATGGTGTATATCTTGGCATATAATGTTGTGTGCTACTGTTGGTGTTTTCAGCTAGCTGGCTACATAATGTTGTAACTGTCAGCTAGGCTACCTTTCTAATTTCTTTGCAATAGACGTTTTCCACTTCGGTAGGCATCATGGCGCAGTTTCCACAAGTGCACCTAAATAACAACAGTTGTCAGTTCAGTTAGTTAGCGGACAAACTTGTTACTGTGATGTAGTTAAATGATGCAGTTCTAACATCTGAAATGTAAGAGCGATACTAAATAAAAACGTTCCACTGTGAAACCGTCTGCTCTAGTCTAGTTTGGGACGGTGGATCAGGTCTATCACGTTGGTCTGTCTCACTTTCAGGATCGGACTCCGGTTCAAACATATACGGCTGTACCGACGCCATTGTAAAACTGATGTTCCGCTTAGAGCCGAAAAAAGCACTGTGTAACGGCCCGTCTACACTACAAGCATCGAAAAATGCTTTCAACGCTTCGCCCATTCATTTGAATGGGGTGACGTAGAAGATTTTTAAACTTCGCCGAACTGCATTGTGGGGAGCATGGCATGGCTTTGCAAGCATCACGAGCATCTATCGGCATCAAAAGTTGAACAATGTTCAACTTTTGAGGCTCGATGCTTGGCATCAGCCAATCAAATCCTGCGTATGCAAATCTGACAGTACAAGCGCTAGCCAATCAAACCGTGTGTATGCTGGGAGAGACTACGCAGGTCATTTCCTCATATTCAAAAAAATGGAGAGAAAATTCATTATAGCGGTAGTGAATCACCCGGTGCTGTATGATCAGTCTCTGTTCATCTACCGGGATACAAACCGGAGGAGCGAGGCATGGAGGGAGGTGGCAGAGACAGTGGATGAAACTGGTAGGTTTTCGCCTGTTTAGATTAATAGATTAACTGTCTAAATCCCGTATCCAGCTGCCGGACTCGGGCTCGTAACGTGCAGGCGGCCTCCTCACGCGGCCTGGCCGAGTAGGCTGGGGCAGCGTCGGCGGCGACTGCGGCACCGGGAGCGGTGCGCCCAGGAAGGCACCCGTAGGAACGGTGAGGTCAGAGGACGCCTCACCAGCAGGCGCCGGTGGGGAAGCGCCCATAGCAGAGTCGCGGGGTCCAACAGCTGGCCACTGAGCAATCCCCTGGGGCGTCGCCCAGCCCGGGTGGATAGGTGGGGGCTGATGGTCCAGGGCCGGTGTTGGACATCAGGAGGCGCTTAGCAGTCTTAACCGCAACTTCCGCCCTCCCATTCGACTGCGGAAAGCTAACGGAAGACACACGGTGTTTGACGTGCCATAAGCGGAGAAGTGTGGCTCACCTTGAATTCCGGACCACCGTCGCTCGAGAGCTCCTCCGGTACGCCGAAGGTGGCGAAGAACGAACAGAGGTGTTGGACCAGGCCAGCTGAGCCCGCCAGGGCAGTACCCGCCGTAGAGCTCAGGACCTCTACCCAGCCCGAGAGCCGGTCCCCGACAACTAGGTAGTGGCGGCCCCCATAGTCAAAGAAGTCAGCAAACACCGCCTCAAATGGCGTGGACGGGGGTGAGGACGGCTGGGGCGGTGTAGCCGCCTGTGACGGAGCATTGCGGTTGCAGTCTGCACACCCGTCCCTGGTGGCCTGAATGTCCCCGGACATCCCGGGCCAGTAAACTATGGCTCGGGTATGCTGCCCCATCGCTGAGGTCCCCTGCTGAGCGGCATGGAGATGCCGATGGACTCTCCCACGGAGGGATGGGGGGACCACGACGCGGTCCCGATAGAGCAGGACGCCGTCCTGCGCGTAGACGGACTCACAGACCGATGACAGACTCACCAGGGCAGGGTCATTAACGTCAATCCCACCCTCCTGCTCGATGAGTTGGAGGAGGTGGCCGAGGCATCCGTCAGCCGCTGTCTCCCGTGCGACGAGGGGCCAAGAGACGGCTCCGAGCTCCTGTGCGTCGTTGCGGATGGAGGCCATGAGTGCTGACTCCACGGTGTCAGGCCTGCTCGGCAGCCCCAATGAAAGGCCGTTTGCTGAGCCCGAGGGGGAAGGATGCCTCGACGTGGCATCAGCGGCATAGTTGCTCTTGCCAGGCAGATGCACAATGTCAAAGCGCCATGGGAGGGTGTGCGCTGCTTGAGTCTAAACAGACGCGAGTTCGTTATCTCATCCAGCGTACGGTCGCCAAAGATCTTCACCAACGGCTTATGGTCGGTGACCACGACGAGGTTGTCGGACCAGTGCGTGAAGTACCGCGTCTGTTCCAGACCCCAGGCCACAGCTGGGGCCTCTCCCTCGACGACCGCATAGCGCTGCTCCGCAGGGGACAGGAAACCCAAACCCGCGAGGGTGATCCTCCATCCACCTGGACAGCAGTCCGGTATGCCCGAGGCACAGTGACAATGTTGCTGGAGCAGGAAGTAGCCAATGCCACGCATGGACCAGTCAGGGCGGAGGCAGGTACGCTTCTGCATGTCGTAGATCTCCACGCCCTCGCGGATGGCCTCCATTATGGCTTGCTTGGACGCCTGGAAGGCCTCCTCCAGAACGGGGGACCATAGGAACACACAGCGTGGGCTGAGGAATGGCTTAAATGGAGCCATCGTGTCACGCAACTAGGCGTAGTTAGCCACCTGGTTGACAAGGCCGAACCAACTCCTGATGTCCGTCGTGGAGCCTGGGGTGGGGAAGTCCCGGATGGCGTCCAAGTATTTCGGGAGCGGTTCAATGGTAGATTCCGAAACCCTGAAGCCAGCTAAATTGACGCACCTCTCCGCGAACTGAAGCTTGTCCGGGCAAGATAAGCTGACAAAGTACTACATCCATGCATGTCATGACCAATACAAATATATACAACGACACAGAGTATAGACACACCAAACAATAGTGGAAACAATCTTACATGAATGAGTGGATGAACGACTCAACTAGTGTTGCCAGAAACTGACCATGATCAAAATCGATTATTCGGCAGCCCTGGCGAATAATAATCGATTATTCGACCGACCCCCCCCCCCCCCTCAGACAAAAGGAATTATGTTGTTTTCTTTACTGGAACATGTTTAACAGTACAAACAACAAACATGCACGCATGTCATCACAACGACGTGGCCTTGAAGTGAAGTTGGTAATGGCCGGCTGTGCTGCGTCTTTCTCTGTAACCTCTTTGGCGTGCTTTGTACTCAAATGCGAACGCATTGTTGAGGTTGAGCTGTGATAGACCAACGTCTTTTCGCAGAGCTTGCATTTAACTTCCTTTGGACTTGTAAGTTCGAAGTAGTTCCACGAGGAGGAACTCTTTTTACCTGCCGCTTTGTTCATCTTTAGTCGCACGTGTGAGGGAGAGGGGGGGTGGGGGCGGGGGCGGTGTGTAGCGTGCTGCAGCAGCAGTCTGCTCTGCACGCAGGCTTCGTCCAAGTTTACAGTAAAACAAACTGGTGGTGTGACCAATGGCCATTTACAATTATTAATACTATTACTATTATTAGCATTAGTCTATATTTTGGTTGAAACTAAGCCAGAAAAATAAAAATAAAACATAAATAATAATAAAAACATATATATATAAAATCGATTTTTAAAAATAATATTCGATTATGGAGACTGTAACGAATATTTGAATAATCGAATAATCACTGGCATCCCTAGTCTCAACTCGAGGCGGAGTGAATGAACAATGTTTGAACTAAAATGGCCGCTCTGCACTACCGGGTCAGAGCACGGCATATCCGGACAACGACAGCAGTGACGCTGCCCTCTAGTGGCCGGCAATAAACTCTTCAGTGTTTGTGAAAATAACGGGGACAGAGCTGGCTGCTGTCAGACGAACGGCTGTGCAGCGTCATCACAAACGGACGTCGCTTTACGTGACGCTCCGGAGGAAAGGACGTCCCATTGCTCTTAAAACTAATTTCCCTGCTTCTCGTGGTTTCCTTAGCCTCATCCCAATACCCCTCCTCGACTCCTCTCTTCCCCTCCTCCGGGACTTGACCCGGAAATCGATCAAGACACGCCATTTTGAAGGACTATTAAAAATACACACGGAGGAGTCGAGGAGGGGTGAGGGAGGAGGGGTGAGGGAGGAAACGAAAGGTAGGATACACGAGAGCAGACTACACGGAAGTGTTTTCACTACTCGCATATAAAAGCCCCGCCCCCACCTTCACAGCTGGTCGATTTCAACAGAGGAAAACCGACAACTGGAAGATGAGTGGAAAAGCGTCACATAAATGTATAAGTGCTCACAGTTCCGTGGGAATTATTATGTGCAATTCATTTCTAAAAGGCTTTCACATTACTATCATTATATTTTTATTTAAATGTAGGCTACATTTTACACCAAAACGGAACACAAAAGCAGGACCAACCATCATACATTGAATTCCTTGACTAACAAGAGAAAGATTCATTCATTTAAATAAATATTTAACCAGAAATGGGCCGGTTCTAAGGGGTTATTCAGTTAAGCCCGATGAGAGGGGATACAGCTGTGCACATGTCATCATTAACAGACGTCGTTTAAGAGTGACGTTTGAGTGAACGAGGACATCCCAATTAATACCTGAGGACTCCTCTGTCCTCACGTCACCTCCTCGTGTCTCTCGCTCGCATCTTACGGAGGCGGAGCTAAGATGCAAGGAAGGGACGCGAGTGAGGGAAAGGAGGAGTCGAGGAGGGGTATTGGGATGAGGCTCTTGCGTCTCTCCATGCTTCCCTGGTGGGAGGGACTAAACTCAGCGAAACGACGCAAGTGAGGGACGCAAGGATTCCATTTAATCGACTTGAGAAGGACCCAGGGGTTTAGAGCTGCCGGAGAGCACCAGGACGTCGCTCCGGGCCGGGACTTCACAAATGTCAGTACCCATAAGTAGCCGTACATATGCCGCAGTTTTTGCGTGGCTGTTTCTTTAGTTGAAAGCCCAGTCAATACCTTTGTTGTTATTAGCTGTTATCTGGTTAGCTAGCTATGCTAACGAATATAAGAAGCTTTTTCTCCAACCAGTGAGGTAAAGGCACATCTTTATATGATCATTATAGTTATAAAAAAGATAAGGGAATAAAGTAAACAGGTATAAAATACTATATGACAGTAAAAAAAAAAGTTGTTATTAATAAACAACAATACAGTTTGAAAGGGGAGTGATTTGTAAAATATCCATAAAGAAAAAGAAAATCTGCTAACTGTTCTGTTTCATATGGGTGTTGAGAGATGTATCCATAGATCTATTAACTCTCAAAGTGCACCAGATTGATGCTTTTAACTTCAACATTTAAAAACAAAATCTTCCCGGGGGAACATGCCCCTCGGACCCCCTAGAGGAGGTTAGGTCCCCCACCCACTTAAATCATGTTGACATGAATAGGAAACTAAATACATTGGCACACATCTTGTGTCCATATCTTTCTGTTTTGGTGGTCACGCCACACCGTGCACGTGCATGCATGCGCGAGTCATGGTAAGATATCTGGATTAAGAGGTTGCTTTTTCTTTGCACAGCATGAAAGAAAGGCCAAATGAATGGGCTGTGGTTTTAATATTTTTAAGCAGAGGTCAATAATTTGTACGGCCCTCTGAGGATGTTTAAAAAAATTGAAATGGCCCTTGAGAGGAAAAAGGTTCCCCACCCCTGACTTAGACAGTGAGAGGGAGGGGCATGATCGGGTTTTGTCCCACATGGCTCTAAACCAGTGGTTCCCAAACGGTGTGCCGTGAGGCAAGTCCGGGTGTGCCGTGGGATTTTGTGACAACCATACGTTATTATTGCAATATACAACTACACAAAAATAATAATTTTTTAATTTGCTATATCAGTACTTTGTAGCTTTATATGTACGTAATCTGCGCGACTTGCGCGTCCACCTCTCCACGTGCAGTGCTGCATAAACATGGCTGAGTCAACGATAACTCTCGAGGGGTGGAGGTATGCCCATTATTTTGAGTTCGTCCGATGAATAGACAGGAATGTGACGGTGAGGTGCAAACTGTGTCCAGGCCAGAAGCTGTTATCCACTGCTGGAAACACCACGTCAAACCTCAACAAGCACCTGCAAAGAACACATGCTAAGGTGAAGCTACCGCACACGCTATTTGTTGTTTGTTTATATCACGTAGTCTGTTCTTCTTCTCTGTCTTCCGGTTGTTGCCTGTTTTGAATGACAAATACACACTACCGCCGCCTGCTGGTAAGGAGAGTTATTGCCACTCACGCATGCTCAGTTCGTACGTGCTCGGCGAGTAAAGTAACGAGTTACTTTATGTAGATAGTAACGAAGTAGTGTAATATATTACTTTTTTTTTAAAAGTAATATGTAATATATTAAAAAAAATGAGTAACGACCCCATCTCTGGAGTTGGCGTTCTCTACTCTGATTTACATGAAGAACAACAGGAGGTCACGGCTCTCTGTTGAACAGGACTTGCGAGTGGCCCTCTCCTCAGTGCCACCAAGGATTAAAAAATTCTGCGCGCCCCGACAGGCACATGTATCTCACTAATTTGTAAGTCGGCAAAATATTTACAATAGCACATGTTTCAATGCTGATTGCTGAAATGTTACATTTATAATTTGTAGTTCAGGACCATGGACAATGCAGCTTCCTTGCATTGACAGTTCTCTGTGCTGAATTTCTGCTGAGTTTCCTTTGCCTCATTTTTAATTGTGTGACCTGTCTGGTTTAAATGAGTGTGTTGCTGCTTTGATGAAGCCTAAATTGAACAAAATAACAGTGCAGCTGTTCTTATCGAATCAACCCCTCCCAACTTTAGTTTTATGAGTCAGGAAAGAATGCATAAGGAAGGGGGTGGAGTTGCTATTCTGTTCAATGATTCCCTTCAATGCAGGAAGACATCGTATGGAAACTTTGATTCTTTTGAATATGTGGCCCTTCGGCTGAAATTCTCCTCTCGAGCTCTGTTCCTAAATATCTATAGACCACTGTGCAAGCTTTTTTGATGACTTTACTGAACTGCTGTCTATAGTGTGTATTGACTTTGACCGTCTAGTCATTGTTGGTGATTTTAACATCCATGTTGACAACCCCCAGGACAGAGGGGCTAAAGAACTGTTTTGTGTTCTTGATAGCTATGGATTGACTCAGCATGTGACGGAGCCCACGCACAATAAGGGGCACACTCTGGACTTAATTATCTCAAAGGGTCTGAATATCTCTAAGGTTGTGGTGACTGATGTTGCACTCTCTGACCATTCCTGTGTTTTCTTTGAGAGCTCTATTTCTGTTCACAAAAATGTTCAAAAAGAGGTAACCACAAAGCGATATTTAACTGAAAATACTAGGGAAATGTTTACTCAGAATTTCTCTTCCACACTTGCCCCTGCCAACATCTCAGTAAATGAGCTAGTAGATCATTTTAATTCAAAAATTAAAAATGTTATAGATGCCATTGCTCCAACTAAGGTAAAGGAAGTGTCTGGCAAGAAAATATCTCCATGGAGAAAGGCCATGAGCGTGAAAACAGAAAAAAGAGAATGTCGAAAAGCTGAACGCAGGTGGCGAAAAACAAATCTCCAGGTTCACTTTGAAATCTATAAAGAGAGACTTGGCCTTTATAATTTGGAATTGAAAAACGCACGACAATCGTTCTTCTCTGACATCATTACCAAAAACAAAAACAACGCACGTGCCTTGTTTGCTACCGTCGACAGACTAACTAACCCCCCAGTGTCAGTAGCCTCTGAATTTCTATCCACCAGGGCGTGCAATGATTTTGCCTCCTTCTTCACTGACAACATTCAGAAAATCAGACAAGCAGTCAGTGCCTCTGCATCAGGAACAGCAAATGTGTTGTCCCTATCTCCACTTAACATCAATTCAGACATCATGACACAATTCCATCAGATTAATGATAAAAACCTAGAGGACATTATTCAACTTCTGAAATCCTCCTCTTGCTGCCTTGATATTATTCCAACAGGATTTTTCAAAGATGTTTTGCCTTGCATGGCCTCAGATCTACTTCATATAGTAAACAAATCTCTTCACTCAGGTATTTTTCCACAGGCCCTGAAAACTGCAGTCATTAAACCGCTCTTAAAAAAGAATAATCTAGATGCTTCAGTAATGAACAATTACAGGCCCATATCAAACCTGCCATTTCTAGGTAAAATCATTGAAAAAGTTGTTTTTCAACAGTTGAGTAATTTCTTGCATTTAAATAACTGTTTTGATGTGTTCCAGTCAGGCTTTCGTCCAAACCACAGCACTGAGACTGCTCTTGTAAAGGTCTTTAATGACATCCACTTAAACACAGACAGTGGCAGAACTTCAGTGTTAGTATTATTAGATCTCAGTGCTGCGTTTGACACTGTTGACCACAGCATATTACTAGACCGACTGGAAAACTGGGTGGGACTTTCGGAAACAGTTCTGAATTGGTTTGAATCCTACTTAAAGGACAGAAACAACTTTGTTTCTATAGGTAAATACACATCTGAGTTGACAAATATGACATGTGGGGTTCCTCAAGGCTCCATCTTGGGGCCTCTTCTCTTTAACATCTACATGCTACCACTGGCTCAGATAATGAAGAACAACAAAATAAGTTACCATAGCTATGCAGATGACACACACATTTACGTAACAATTTCACCAGGAGACTATGCTCCAATTCAAACACTGAGTAAGTGCATTGAACAAATCAATGACTGGATGTGTCAGAACTTTCTCCAATTAAACAAAGATAAAACTGAGGTAATGGTTTTTGGAGCCAAGGCAGAACGTATAAAAGTTAGCGCTGAGCTTCAGTGTGCAATGTTCAAAACAACAGATAAAGCCAGAAATCTAGGTGTAGTCATGGACTCTGACCTGAGTTTCAACAGTCACATTAAAACTGTTACTAAATCAGCCTACTATCACCTAAAGAACATATCTAGGATTAAAAGACTAATGTCACAGCAGGATTTGGAAAAACTTGTCCATGCTTTTATCTTCAGTAGACTCGACTACTGCAATGGTGTCTTCACAGGTCTCACTAAAAAATCTATTAGGAAGCTGCAGCTGATTCAGAACACTGCTGCTCGAGTCCTCACTAACACTAAGAAAGTGGATCACATCACTCCAGTTCTGAAGTCTTTACACTGGCTTCCTGTGTGTCAAAGAATAGATTTCAAAATACTGCTGCTGGTTTATAAAGCACTGAATGGTTTAGGCCCAAAATACATTTCTGACCTCCTGCTAAATGATGAACCATCCAGATCTCTCAGGTCTTCATTGACTGGTCAGCTTTCTGTCCCCAGAGTCAGAACTAAACATGGTAAAGCAGCGTTCAGTTATTATGCTCCAAATATCTGGAACAAACTCCCAGAAACCTGCAGGTCCGCTGCAACTCTGACTACTTTTAAATCCAGGCTGAAGACTTTTCTTTTTGTCGCTGCTTTTAATTGAACTATTCATATCTTAGACTGCACTGTAACTTTTATCCATGTACTTTTTTCTTTTAATGTTTAATTGACAGCACTGTAACTTTTATCCATGTATTTTTTCTTTTAATGTTTATTTTATTATCTTTTCTTTTTAATGACTGATTTGAAATGCCATTTTCTTAATCTCTTTCATTTTTTGTAAAGCACTTTGAATTGCCTTGTGTTGAAAAGTGCTATATAAATAAATAAACTTGCCTTGCCTTGCCTTGCCTTGCCTTGCCTTGCCTTGCCTAATTTGATAAAGTTTGAAATTAATTTCTGAAATATTTCGTTAATAAATATTTCATGAGTAATATAGTTGTCTTTGTCACATTTTATTTGGCATTAGTAAATCATTATACACATTTACAGATATTTTACATGATATGAGTGATAACACGTGTTATAAGGGCTAATTTACACAATAGGTGTGCCTTGAGATTTTTACTTGTCCTTTGGTGTGCCTTGGGCACAAAAAGTTTGGGAACCCCTGCTCTAAACAGCTCAATAGGCACACACTGTAGACACTAATTAGAAGAACACAGACTAAAACAGCAATGTACAGACGAGTCAGATGATTAAACATGATCATAAAATATATTTTATATATATCTTTATTTTTTTTTTGCATTTTGTTGTAATCATTATTTTTAATATTTTCTGCTGACACTAGGTGGGGCTGTGCCACTGTCTGACGACACACAACAGCAATGCTGCTGTGACAAAATAATGTAATCTCTCCTTCAAAGATAGCTTCTTCAGAATTAAAAACCGCTGAGCATATTACCTTCCCCAGGAGAATGGAGTGGGGAATAATGTATCATTGTGAATGTGAAAATAAGAAGCATAGGCATAGCATAAATTACCTCTATCTGTCTCTGTAGTATTTTCTGGCAGGAGGTCATAAGATAAATCTAAGAGGCTTTCTTTCAAATAAAGTATGAAGATGGAAAAGAGTAGGATCTGATGATGACACAAAGGAAAGTAGTTTTCGCAAATTTCTCTTTAAACATATGTCACAAAGAAAGGATTACTCTACTCTGCTCAACTGAAACCTGAGTTTTATGGAAATGATCACTCAAATGGATAAATGTGAAATGCCTGCCAGGTGTTTCAGAATGGACCCAGAAAAAAGTGAGTTTTCTGAAAACTTAAAATAATTGAAAAGTATCAATCTACTTTTTGCTAAACTATTCCAGAGCCAGGTTAGGTCAGATGATCAGATTAGGACCTTTTATCAGCATAACATGGTTCTGATAACACCCAGGCCCTTTTTACTGAACCATTCACCCACACATGCACCCCCCTCTGGAGCACACACTTGAACTGCTGCTGAGGAATTATCAAGCTGTCACCAACCACTCGTGTGTAATAGGAATTCATATGAGGGCTGATCATGACTGCTATGAGCTGAATAAGGCTGGGGGCTCAGAGTTTGAGGAAGGTTAACACATACAGTGCAGGGCCAAAATCAACCCAATAATAATCGCAGGTATTCTATAGAAGTACACTGAGGATCCGTGGATGTTGGAGGATACTTTTTACTGTGCAATAATGTACAGCGGTCAGTCTCCTACACTCGACTTATGGCTGCACTAAATATGCAAATAAAGACCTTTTATCCATATGTTGTGCACATCTAAAGCTAAAGCACTGTAGCAGCTTCCCCAGTACTACTGCAACATATGCAAAGAGAGGACGTCTGCTGCATTTATGTGTGAGTGTGTGTGAGGGAAAAATGGCCATCCACTGACAAAGATGATTTGAGTGGTTTTAAGGTATACTTTGAGTGGTTATGTGTATAAACATGCACATGCACACACACACACACACACACACACACACACACACACACACACACACACACACACACACACACACACACACACACACACACACACACACACACACACACACACACAACACTTAGAGTGAAGGGGAGCACATTGTACTTCAACAGTGGCATCTATAGTACACAATGTCTCAGACTTCCACTGTGTGAGGACATGACCTTCCTTCCTACACTCTGTTACACACACTTTGTCTCACACACACAGGGCCAGAGCCTGGGCCCTAAGCAGACAGTTGAATAGCTGAATAGTTGAAGAGCTGCTGTCATCATGTGCTTATTACAGCTACTGACAACGGACACAGACAAGGCTTTACTGTCATTTAAAGGAAACAGAAACTATTCTGTGAGGCGATGAGAACAGAGACATGGAAATGCCATGCTTATTTGAATATGTAGCATGTTGAGGGTCACTAACATGTTTTTAAACGTCTCCTATTATACTATTTTAGGCATATATTATAGGTATAAAAAAAACATGTCTATGAAGTGTTTTGCTCAAAATACACACCTCCTCAAGACACCCGCTGATGAAAGGGAAGGGGCCCTTAGCTAGCAGCCACATCATTTCTCATACTGAAGGTGGGCTGACGTTTAAGGTGGACCTGATTTTCTCATATGACAAGCTACCCCTCCCAAGTTTACAGCAGATTGCACAAAAGGCCCACATATTGGTATCTAGAGATATATTAGCAAATAATGATATATGGGTGCTAAACTAAAATCAGCTAAAAATAGCAGCCATACATATCTGCTCCATCTGCCACTTAACATGTTGGTTTTTTTTAATCAAGGGACTTAAAGTGCTACACTTTTGAAGGAGAGAATCCTTACACCCTGTTCCTTTCCTTAAGCCAGTGGTTCCCAAAGTGGGGGGCGCAGAGGCATGACAGCGAGAGACCAGGAGGAAAAATGGTTATAAAAAAAAAAAAGATTAAAAACAACAACAAAAAATCATAATTTGAAAAATTATTGATTCGAAAATAAAATGATACAGTACTATTACGTCTGGGTCTCTGTGTTTCATTAAAGCTCGGCTCTGTGTGTGTGTAACGAGCCATTTTGTGTGCGCGCGAGAGAGAGAGAGCGCACCGGTACCGGGGATCGTTGTTGTTAACTTCTGGTGCTAGCGAGCTACGCTAACAGATATAAGGAGTTTTTTCAACAACAAAGTGGGGGAGAGTCCTCTCCTGTCAGACTGAGAGACTCAGTGAGCTAAAGGACTCTCTCAGTGTTATCTCAGTGGGTCTCAAACGTTTTGGTCACCATTAATGTAAACAATTATTTCCAAGGCACACGTTTATAATGATCATTATAGTTATAAAAAAATAAGACAATAAATGAAAAACAGGTATGAAATACTATATGACAGTAAAACAAGAATAAAGTTTAAAAGGGTGATTTGTAAAATATCCATAAAGAAAAAGTAAATCTGTTTACAGTTCTGCTTCATATGGGTGTTGAGAGGGGTATCCATAGATAAATCTTCCCGGTGGAGCTTGCCCCCGGACCCCCCTATGTGAGGTCCACACACCACCTATAAAAATAGCACTTTACCCCTGCTTACACCTATATGCCTCGAGCCTTCATTGTAACAGTCGCAGGTACACTGTGTTTATGCGTGGGGATTGTTGCAGTAGAACATTCCACTGTAGCGCCCGGTACTTTAATGGGAAACCCTAAATGTTTGAGCACCCTCTATGAAACGTCAAGCTACCCCACAGACAGAACCCCAAAATAAATCTCTGGCGCCGCCACTGAGCCTGACTTGTGTTGGGGGGGGCCCGACTTTTTTTTTCTCCAAAGGGGGGGCCTGACAGAAAAAGTTTGAGAACCACTGCCTTAAGCCAACTGTATTGTGTTGGGCAGGTGAGCCAATGCAAAACATGTATATTATCATTAAGCTGTTGCTGAGTGAGGCCCGCCCCCTTTTCAATTCATCCCTAGTTTTACATTTAATCTGAGAATCTCTCTTTGTGTCTCTGGTGCATTGCCCAGGCGGGAGGAAGGAACTGTTTGAGGACAGTTTGAGCCTGTTTCTCCAGCGCAGCTGCTGCTGCTGCATGTCTGCCTGAGCTAGGCAGGATAGCTCTACGAGCAATAATCAATACTGCTTTTTGTTGAATTGTTGATAGTCTTTGGGAAGAATTTATCTGAGTTGAACAAATATAATAAAAGACGCCCTAAACTTGAAATCAAAGTCACATTTATTCAGCTGGAGTAGCTATTTAAAGTTCCTGGCTACATTTATCTGAAATTCTGATGATGCTTTGTTCTTTGAGCCTAACAGATAAAGAGTTCAGACAGATTGTATTTTAGTTTCCCTCTATTTTTCTGACTACACTGAGAATACGAACTGCTAATAGCAAATTGTTTTTACAACGATTTCAGTAATACTTAAACAGACGGAGTGGTAATATGATGTCTGTCAGTGGTGATTTTTGTTGTTGACAGTATTTAATTTGACTCACATATCTTTTCCTTTTTGTTATCAACATTAAATTCATATTTAAGTACACAACAAGTAAAAGCTGACAAAGGCAGTAAAGGCTAAATGAGCAATCCAACAGTTGATATGACAAGAATATACATTTTATTTGTTGAGATTTGTGTGAAATGTATGAAATGAAAACTGAATCATGGTCAAAAATATGTTTTGTAAGGACAAAGAGACCTTTGACCACCATTTTCTTATGATTTCATCCTTGAGTCCAAATGGACGTTTGTGCCAAATGTATAGAAGGCTCTTCAACAGGGGCGGCGGGTACTGTAGGCTAGGGAAGGCTAAGCCTTCCCAAATATTTGTGTCAATGCATCCTGGTAAAATAAAAATATAATGTATAATGTTTGTGTCTTTGACATTAGCGCTGCTATGCAGCCACCAGTAAACTGTACTACGAAGCCAGTTCAACATACCCTGGATACGTTTGAGTTATCTTAACTAATCCTAACAAAC
This sequence comes from Gymnodraco acuticeps, assembly GCF_902827175.1. Taxonomy (NCBI): domain Eukaryota; kingdom Metazoa; phylum Chordata; class Actinopteri; order Perciformes; family Bathydraconidae; genus Gymnodraco; species Gymnodraco acuticeps. The sequence goes on from NW_022992313.1 coordinate 707,134, forward strand.
GAGATCTCTCTAAGCCGTCCTACGACGCTGGTTATCAACTCGGTAAATCAAGCCAGGGTTTCTCTGTCCGGCTGAGAGCACGTTCAAGGGGTGGGACTAGCAACATTTGACCAATCACAAACAGGGACAAGCGTACTGACAGCGCAGTCATACTTCATTAATGAAAATGAAACTATAATATTAGACAAATATGAAGAAGTTAAACTTTAAACATCCAAGACTTAAACACTTTATCCAGGATATAGTTACACATGCAAGGTGAATACAGAATAGCTGGTTAAAAAATAAATAAACTACAGAATGTTTGAATGCGTAGGCCTACACTCTTAAAACTGCTGGGTTAAAAAATAACCCAACCGTAACCCAGCTGCTGGGTCACTATGGGACAGAACACGCGCTGGGTTGTTTTAACCCAAGTGATGGGTTGTTTATTTGACCCAAGCTAGTGGTTGAAATTAACTATATCGCTGGGTTAAATATAAACCATACATTGGGTTGTTTATTTGACTGAAGTGATTGAAATTAAATATATTGTTGGGCTAAATAGAATATAATAATAGTGTAATGAATTATCTCCAAACAGACCGTATTATCTTTCAAAAATGCATTTATTGGAAAAAAACAGACAGAGACAACATTTGTAAAAAAAAAAAAACATAATACAGACACAAACATAAAAAGGTAAATAAATATATGAAGTAAATTAAATAAGTAAATAATATGTAAATCAAATCAGGTAAAGTAAGAAAAATAAAATGACGTGCGTGCGAGTGTGTCTGAAAAGCATTTGGTCAGCAGCAGCAAACAGGTGTTGAGAAACAGAAGAGTTGGCATTCTCTTGCCATGCTTAACATTTCAAGCACAACAAAGAAAAAGTGAGAGGAAAGGAATTTGCAACTTTCAAATTAAATCGTGTAAAAATAATACTTGGAGAAAATGATGATGTGTCATGTGCACAAAAGAGTTGATGAACTTGCAGAGAATTACCCAGAAGTTTCGATTAGGAGAAGAAAACAGCTACAAGATGTTGCTTGTGAGATTGTACTCACTGGTAATGAGATACAAAAAGAGGTCGAAAAAAACAAACTCTCGCTCAATATGACATTTAAGGAATGCAAAATGCTTGACTGATGGCAAATCATAAATAATGTTATTCAGCACTTCAAATTAATCACGTAATTGAATTTATCAAACAAGAGTACTACAGTATAACACAGTGTGTGTGTGTGTGTGTGTGTGTGTGTGTGTGTGTGTGTGTGTGTGTGTGTGTGTGTGTGTGTGTGTGTGTGTGTGTGACATCAATTACACAAAGCAGTGTCTATAGTGTGTGTAGTGTAAAACTTTAGGCCAAGGCGGCAATTGATGTGCTCAAACATTTTACATTTGAGGATTCATGTCCATCAATACCATACACTGCCTGTTGGATAAACTCCCAGGTGGGCAGACACTGCTTTGTGTAATTGATGTCAAACACAAAGTAAGCCTTGAAACAGAGATCTACTGCACCCAGCAAAGTGTCCGTTTCAATGGCGTTTTCTGATACAATGGTGAAGGTCTGGCATGTTGTTGTGTCATCACCAAGACACAAGATGTGCGGCAAGGGTTGATTTCTCTCTGCTCTCTGTAGGTACTGTACCATGTTGGTGCCCACCTGTTAATTACACAACAGTTACTTGCAATATAACCAGCCATTTAAGTTAAGCATGTTGTTTTTATTATCTTTTTTATGGAAGTATGAAAATTCTAGTAATTAAACACAGAAACACCCACTATTATTGAAGTAGAAAAACAAAAGTAAAACTTACTGGTTGGATATTGATGAAGGACTTGCAGGACTCCTCTATGGTGGGTCTGTGGACTTTTCCTCCAATCCTGTAGACCGATGGAGGAAGCAGAGTCGGCAGGACTTTCAAAGCTCGGCCTACGCAATATAAGAAAAATACATATTAACATCAACATTTAAATAGTATATAAAGATTGATATTTCTGAAGCAATATTGACTTTTCTGCCCTGGTGTTGAATGGTAAAAACAAAGCGTGAATTATAATTATAATCACAGGAAGTGTTGTGGCATCTTATCAGAATCTGAATCGTTATTGTCACATCACAGGTTCACAGGTGTAACACAGTGGGTGACATTTGTTTTTGTGCAAGCTCCATCGTTTTGATTGTTTCCAGAAAGAGAAAGAAAAGGAAGGGGGGAGCAGGAATCAAAGAAAGACAACAAGGTATCTAATGAAGTGGTTCACAAACTTGTTAATGTATTTATGTATTTGTCCACAGACTCCCATCCGAAAACATGTTGTTCACGGGACCCCATACAAGATGATTGTTAAAATATTTTTAAAAATGCAGATGTAAGCTCACAACGAGTCTCATTGGGACGCAATGCAAGCTTGTAGATCTGCTATTTTCAAAGAACCTGTGTGTGTGTGTGTTACGTAAGGGATAATGTGCAGCGACGCGGTCAATATAGGGAAAAGAACATCCGACAGGCTGATCAGGAGCCCGAAGTGGAGGGATCTAGATCGGACCAAGTCGCTGCACATTATCCCGCTTATTACATGGCCACATTCTCAACAAAGCATCGAAATGACTCCCAATATTAATTTAAATGATTTTATAGATTTAGAAAATGTTTTTATTGATTTAATAAATAGTCCGCTATTATGTCTTTAAAGTCACATGCATCCGCTCAGAAAAATAGTCCGTTGTTACTGTTTGAACTAACGTAGCAACGGCAGGAACTGCTTCGATAGCGTTTTTGAGGAGCTTTTTGATTACAGATTTGAAAACATCGCTGCTTGCTTTAAAAGTAGCACAATTCATTATGTCAAACCTTGGAAAGTATCTAGATATCCCTGCCCTAATGCCAAAGTAACTGCACACTGAATATGTGTCGCCGTTTGATGTCTATGTCTGGACCGCTGCGTAAAAAGGAGGGTTTCTGCCCGTTACTTCTCCGCTGTTTTCTTGTCACTCTTGTCTTGTCAGTTCGAACTTTATCGACCTAACTTCTTTGTGCAGATGTGAGCGTCCTTAACAACGGTCAATAAATCTTTGACAGCGGTCTGTCTGTACTGGATTAACAACGTGTCACGTGTTCTGAATTGACCAATCAGAATAGAATATTCAACTAAGCCATGTAATAAATAGTAAGAAATAGCTTACCTGGTGTCATGTCATCAAACACCAATGGCAGTTTTCCCTCTCGCTGGGCATATTTGAGGATTCGGTCACTCATAGTAGCCCAGTTCTGAAACAGTTTTCCCACTGCCTCTGGATGAAGCAGCTGGAAGTCTTGTGATATCTGATACATTTTGGAAAACATGAAAAACAACAGAACAGTGTTTAAAGAAGGATATGGGTTTGTAGTACCTGTTAGGAAAAGGGTTAGGGACAATTTGACAGCCAGTGTCACTTCAACAGGTCAATTATTAAATTATTAAATTCAGATGATAAATACAACTTTGAAGCTTCGGCATAATTACCCCCTGATTCCACCGGGAGCGTCTGCGCCGCGCTGCGGCGTTTTTAGCGATCGCGGCCACTCTAGTCAATGGGTGCTACTCCACCAGACCCGCTGCGCCGCGCCGCGCTGCGTTTTGAAGCGCCTCGGCGCAAGGAATTTCTAAATATATAGGATCGATCCTATTTTTTGGCGTGGCGCAAGCAGGAAGTGGAATGTTCAAAGCATATAAAGCATATATATATACACACAAACTAATTTTGCAGCCTATCCCTCCGGAGTCTTTCAAGTAGGAGGAGAAATGCCAGCGTTCTCCTCCCAACAGCCACTCACTGCGTACATTATATGTATAGAATAATTATGATGATGAATGCATTTTTTTACCACTAAAATACAGCAACACATCTTTGATTCATGTCGTTTATAACTGGGATATTACAATTATTATTAACTTTGTCCTACCGGGCGCATTTCAGAAGCGGAGCGTCTTGTCTGCTGGCTCGCAGTTTTGTTGATTTGGGCATATTTCCTGCACAGGCTACTTTGTACAGACAAAGTTAATAATAATTGTAATATCCCAGTTATAAACGACATGAATCAAGATGTGTTGCTGTATTTGAGTGGTAAAAAAATGCATTCATCATCATAATTAATTTACGCTGTTTTTTGCTACTAAAATACAGCAACACATCTTTGATTCATCTCGTTTATAACTGGGATATTACAATTATTATTAACTTGGTCTTTACAAAGTCTGTGCAGGAAATATGCCCAAATCAACAAAAACTGCGAGCCAGCACGCAAGACGCTCCGCTTCTAAACGCGCCCGGTAGGGTAGGACGCAGACGCTACCCGCGACCCGACCCGCATTTCTTTAGGAATAAAAAAACGACCCGCACCCGCCCGTTTTTCTCGGGTACCCGTGGGTACCCGACCCGATGCAGGACTCTGCCTCACGGTACAATATGCTAATTCTGTTGTATACAGCATCACTTGAAGACTATAATTTCAAAAACTGGATATAGCCTTCCTCTTTTTAATATATAACTACATATTTAATAGTAACATCTCAACATTGTCTCAATAAAAATGAACTTACCTTTAAATGTCTCAATCAAGTGCTCAAGCTGCCATGCAGTCAACGTCTCTGTGACAAACGTGTCCATGGGGAAACCCTCAGAAAACTAGAATAAAATCAGATTAAGTACATTAGAATTTCACAAAACTGTGCAATGTCTTAACATGTATTGTAAGGTACCAAATAACAAATGTACAGTTACTACAAGGGGTCTGCCAAATCTATGTTAGATAGAAAAAAATGCTATGCTATGCTAAGCTAAACTAAGCTAAGCTAACATATGGTAACATGTGGCAGGGAACTAAATATGTAGTTCGGTGACTTCGGTCACTCACTCCTAAAAATAACTTCAATAGTTGCTAACTTTAATGATTCATTTAATTAATAAATAACTCTAGTAACCTAAACTTACCTTAATCAATGAGCTTCTTTCTCTGGCTCTTGGTCCGTGTGTGTGTGTGTGTGTGTGTGTGTGTGTGTGTGTGTGTGTGTGTGTGTGTGTGTGTGAAAGCGCGCACCGGAGCTGTATCCTGGGAAAGAGAGTTGCGACGTATCAACGCGAAGATGGTTCCAGAATGATCAGAAGCGGGAAAATGAATAAACCAACCGCTGGGTTAAAAATAACCCAGGCAGGTGTTCAACTGCAATTGAAGCCCTAATAACCCCTTTGACCCAGCATGAACAACCCAGCAGTGTGTTTAAAGTACCCAAATAACCCATAATTATGACCCAGCCAAATCAACCCAGCAATGTGTTTAAAGAAATAACCCAGCATTTTTAAGAGTGTATTAACAGGTTTATGATATCACTGCCCCGTCTAAGACACTAGTGGATCTGACTTTAATTACATTTGGCTCGAGTCTTTCGTCAACTTAATGTGTTGCTTAAAATAATACTTCTGCATACAGTATGTGACACTGTAAGTGTTGCACGGCCAGATACGGCTCAAGAAGCTGACTCATATAAGGAAATATATGATATATTATGATATTATATGATCGATGATGTGATATGAATGATAAGTGCGACACGTCGGCGTCTTCCCTGCATACGGCAGCTGTTCTGTATTTCCTTTATCCTGTAATATAACTTGATAGATTTAAACTCCGCACACTGAGCTCTGACTGGTCAGCAGGCGGTGCTTTCACTGAGAGTTGATCTTGGTTGATCTCTTATCTATTGACGCCGGAGGCGGGCAGCGACAGCTAAAAAAAGTTATTTAGCCTTCCCAAACCTGAGCCTCATCCGCCGCCTATGCTCTTCAAGCACTAACGAGAAGTCACAGTGACCTTTACCTATAATCTATGTTCATACTTTGACGTTTGTGCCAAACTTAGAGAGAAATGTCCCTCGAGGAAAGGAAACGGAAAGAGAGAGAGATTGAAGGGACAACCAGAAAACCTAATGTCTTTGGCATTAAAAAAAAGAATATAGCCGGTGGAGAAAAGCCAAATTCATCTTAATCTCTGCCATGCATTACCTGAGATGGATAACCCATTAGCCCTTAAAAAATGCTAGGCTAAAACTAGAATGGCATCCACAGAATACAGACCCCTGCCGAGGCCCAAGGTGCATTCACATGCTCCCCTGATTGTCTTATTTCCTGAGTTGGCAAGTCATTATTTTTCTACAAACAAGAGGAGTTGCATATCTTTTGCTCAGAGCGTTTAAACTAGGGCTGTCAAATTTAACGAGCAGAAACGAAAGCGTCAATGGATTAATAATGATTAATCAGAAGTTTAAAATACTAGTATTTACTTTTAGCCAAACACCATTACATTCATCTGTGTATTCTTGGCAATAAATATATATTGTCACATCAAAACATGTCTCTCCTGATTGAAACTTGGCAATGTGATTGATCACTGTGCGCTGCATTAATGAGTACAGTATGTGCGTGCAACCAATTATGTGTGATGACATAAGCTTACAATTATACCTCCTTTGAAAGCCTTGTTTTTAGTCTTACGCGTCCGACCTGGAAAACATTGCAAACAATTGTATTTGTTACAGTGTACCGTCCACCAGGTCCTTATTCAGAATTCCTATCAGAATTCTCTGAGTTTTTATCAACTTTGGTTCTTAAAACATATTCATGTTGACGACGATAAAAATAGCCTTACTGTTGCATTTAAAGGTCCCCTATTATACTGTTTTCCATCAATATATTATAGGTCTCAGATATATACAAACATGTCTCTGAAGTGTTTGTCTGAAACACCAAACAGATCATTGTAGCATTACCCATAATCCCCTCTGTTTCAGCCCTGTTTCAAAAGTGCTGATTCTCTGTCTGTTACTTTAGATGAAAATAAGGAGCCCCTCCCCACGCCCCTCTGAGAGAGATTTGGTTAAACATACAGTGGGGCAAAAAAGTATTTAGTCAGCCACCAATTGTGCAAGTTCTCCCACTTAAAAAGATGAGAGGAAAAAAAAAAATCCAGAAAATCACATTGTCTGATTTTTAAAGAATTTATTTGCAAATTATGGTGGAAAATAGGTATTTGGTCAATAACAAAAGTTTGAGAAAGTCCCACAGGAGAGGACTCTCCCTCTCCTTATTGTTGAAACAGCTTCTAATCTCCGTTAGCTCCGAGCTAGCACCAGATGCTAACAACAACCCCCGCCTCTCTCTCTCTCTCTCTCTCTCTCTCTCCTAGATCTATAGAGAGCGATCGAGAGTCTCGATCGAGGAGAGCGCGAGCGAGACGAGAGAGCATCCTCTCTCTCGTCTCTCTCTCTGCTTCTCTTCTCATCTCCTCTCTTCTCTCCTTTCTCTCGATCTCTCTCTCTCCGCTCTCTTCTTCTCTTCTCGCTCTCTCATCTCGTCTTCTCTTCTCGTCATGTCCTGTCGTAAAGATCAGCTAACAATTGGTTAATGTCCTGACAATTGTCAATTACAGATAGAAAATATAGTTATGATTATTATTACAGAGGCTCCCCAATACATCTCTCCTGCCTCCTTGGAGTTTTCTTTCTGAAGGTAGATGGGCTAAAAATAGTTTCCCCCAACAAACACAAGCCCTACCCAACCCGACACCTATCAGGACAGCAGCATTGAAGACAGACCCGCCTCCGCTTTCTAAATATGCAAAATCATCATTCAAATAAACCAGCTAACAGGAAGTAGGATTTTGATGGTAAATAAAAGAGCCTGTGTGGATGTAAAGGATTACATATTCATACTCAGAGGGAATCGTTTTTGAAATATTCCCATTAGATTATAGCACACAGGAAATGTCATCTGAATGACTTTCAGCATAGGTTTTTTTCTGAATAACCAACTGAGAGTTGAAGGGCTGTAACAGTTGTTATGTAACCGTGCTGAAGTCCTACTGTCCAGGGGACAATAGAAATAGCATTTCAGACACAAAGACACAGTGACTGGCATTCTTCTGGGACAGCCAAATACCAAAACATATATACCCTAAACGTTTCGTGTTTAAATACGGAACATTTAAAGTGACACTGTACAACACAAGCCCTAGCCTGCAAAATAAATTATAGTGATAATAAATATGGCAGAAAACAATACCACTCCAAATAAATTGAACTTAGAGGTTGTTTAAAATGGTGCTACACAAAAACACTCAAAGTGTAGAGACATACAGATAGACAAACTTAATATGTATGTTCTATCATAAAAATATCATTTTTAGTGGATTGTTGGGGCAGCAGTGTTTTAGACCGTAGGGACTTGACCTTGCAACCGAAGATCACGGATCGGATTGGACCTAAAAATAACAATAAAGGAGTGTGGACTGGTAGCTGGACAGGTGCAGGTTCACCTCCTGGGCACTGCCGAGTTGCCCTTGAGTAAGTTACAGAACCACCACCCTAGTGCCGGACAGACCCTTCGCTCTGGCACCTCTCTAAATGCATGTGCATGTGTGCACCTATACCTGTGTGTATTTCTACTGTGTGTGTATTAAAAAATGTGTACACACAGAGTGGCAAACTGAAAAAACACGGTTTCAATTAGGTAAACAAAAATATGCGTCATATCCGGCTATGGTCCGGCGCCAGGGCGTATTCTTGCAGATGAATAACCTGAGTTTCCAACCCCCGGCTCGATGAGCTAACTATGGATAAATCAATGAAAATAAAAGTCTCGGAGGAACACAGAGAACTGTTTGCCGGAGCCTTGCAGTGGGGTTACTGCGGAGCGCATAAAGCAGACCCTTCACGTGATAGCAGAGCAAACAAGTACAGGAGGCGTAGAGCGAGGGATCGTTGTCCACTAGTTAATCGATCACAGATGGCGTCGTGCCTGCGGACGGATAAAGCAAATGTAAACCTAAATGGGTCGCAAAATATACTTTGGCGGACGTTATTATTAATATAAAGTCTATGTGTGGGAAACCCTGCGTTATCAGTATGTTGTTACTTCGGCATCTTTACAATTACAATTAAATCACGGTAAAATATGTTCATTTTGTTGTAGTTGTTTGCTACCACAGTATAAATGGAGATAAGCCCCGCCCCCTGGCCAGCGTGTCTTGTTTGAATGATGAACACAGCTGACAGCCACGGTGAAACTCGAGCGATGAGAGCGTCCGGTGTGAAAGCAGCAAAATGCAGTTCAGAGACCAGACCACTGCTCTGACGCTTTTAAAGCAACTTTGAGATTTTAACAGTATTAGGGCCTCAAAGCCCATGGTGGCTGTAGGACGTACAATTATTTTCTGGGCATCACGGCCAGACCGAGGGGCAACGACAGCCATGGCCGTCACGGCCGCCGTGAAATTCCTATCCTGGCGCTCATGAGATAGTAAGGCGTGGAAAGGCTTCACTTCTCTGATGGAAAATGTATGAAAGAATCGTTCATTAAAATATCTGAGCATTTATTTCAGGGCTTTCAAAATAATAGTGACATTTTTCACAAAATGAAAAACCATGCCACTTTCTGCAAAGACCGTAGCATCACTACACAGCAAATTATCATTGCAGCTCATGCATTCTCAATTGCTTGTGATGAGTCAAGTGATGTAAATGATATTCAATAGACAGCGCTGTTGTGCAGATATGTCAACTCTAATGGGCTGCAGGAAGAAATCCTTGAGTTGATATCAAAGGCCAAACACGGGGGGAGGACATTTGGGAGGCTGTTGTGAATTGTTTGAAAGCCAAAGAAATAAAGACCGCGCAGCTAGTATGCGACGAGCACAGAAGAGATTTGTGAATCTACTTCAGGAGTCGCTGGATCGGAAGCTGCTGACGTTTCAGTGTATCTTGCACCAAGAATGCCCCCTCGAATGCATTGAGGTGATGAACCTTGTTATTCAGATAGTGAACAAAATAGTGGCAAAAGGGTTAAACCACCGGCAATTATGTTCCTTGTTAGGAATCGACAGCGCATATTCAAATCTCCTGCTGCCAGTAGCGTGGCGTGGGGAAAAAATTAGGAGAAGCCAATAATACGTCCTTTCTTTTGGGTCGGGGGTGTGGTGGTCAATGTAATAACGTAACCAGATGAGTGATTACAGCACCCGGTATCATTTTACACACATTTGTATCAGATGCAGGACTTACACACGCCTGTTATCTAACCGACAGGTCCGCACGCACTCTCCAGCCCAAACTCTAATAAGCATTCATTCACAAACTAAATCAGGAGACCTTTAACGTTTTACGTCCGATTCGCTCCTTTTTTCCTCTCTGTACACAGCTCCAGTTTGGGCATCGGCCTGTCATCAGATTGTATTTGTTGTTGCTGCTGTAGCGGAAGTTTAGTACAATTATTTTTGATGAAATCTCCACCCTCCATAATTGCACTTGCTTCAGTTGCTTGCTACTTTCTAACGGCGGTGAGAGTGGTGCAGTGACGCTATCTATCTTCTATCGATTAGATTTATGATTCGAAAATTATAAAAGTAGGGTACACATGTGGATATTATCCGACTGAACAAAACATGCATTTATCTAACAGGTTCGTTTTCCACTGACCTTATTTCGAGCTATTTTCCTAAATCCTATGGAGAAATCCCATTGCCTTTTTGTCGAGGGAAACCGAGCGCAGCTTACTTCCGGGTTTTAGGATGCGTCACTGCACCACTAAATTGATGCGATTTGATTGGATTGTGAGGCAAGGGAAGCCAGCCGCCTCTGGCTTCCCTTGGCATGGCCCTGACTAATCACAGGTTGGCAGGGGCTTGACGTGGGCCTCATCTGATTGGTCAATCCCTCCATTTTTTTCACCAAGGGAAGCCAATTTCAGCTAGCCTCCTCTCGCAGCAGAGAGTGCAATCTACTGTTTCACCATAACATCTAGAGGGGCGCTGTTTCACTCTTTGTAAAATACTCAATGAGCAACACACAACAAAGAATTTCCAAAACTAATCGAAGTGTTTTTATTTATTTATTAAAATTATAACTACAATCCAAAAAAACAGGGGAAGCCTGGCTTCCCTTGGCCTCCAGGAGAAAACGCCACTGCCTGCTGCATAACAAAGTCCGCAGGCTGTCCAGGGGAGAGGTGCTGAAACGGTTTGCTGACTATGCCTGGAACATGTTAAAACCTTCCTGGCAAGCAAATGCATCAGATACAACGAACTGGAAGATCCAGATTGGCTGGAAACGTTTCACTTTATGATGGACATGACAAGTTGATTATCGATTGTTATGCCTTTTATCTATTCTTATGTGTGCCTTTTATCTATTATTGTAATATTATATTTTATTATAATGTTATGTCTGCTGTGAAGCACTTCGGTGAAACCCTCTGTTTTTAATATGTGCTATATAAATAAAGTGGATTGGATTGAAGTCATCCAAACACGCTAAACAGAAATCTTGAGCGCAAGATGACAGTGTTTGCCAGGGATGTACAGAGAGGCCCGCTCTCTCACTTCCCCTCCATTAGAAAAATGTAAAGAAAAACATAAGCACATACTGTAAATTGTGAGTATATAGCCTACAGCGTGCAATTATCGTAATACAAACTGCATTTGGGGAAGATTCAGGCAGTTCAGGAAGGAAAAAAAAACACACTATCCTTTCTCGTCACATCCCTGGACATCGACCCATCCAGTCTGAACATGTCGGCTTTCACATCAGTAAGTCAACCCGATCTGGAAATTGAAATTGCCGACATAGCTGATAAAGACATTTGGGTGTCCAAGTTCAAAAGCCTGAAAGCGGATCTGGAAGATGTCGCCCGTCAGAAGGCTGAACTGCTCAATAGCACAAATGGAGCGATATTGTTGACCTCCCCAAACGCGACAAACTTGTGTTTGAAACATGGAATGCCATTCCCAACACTTATTTGAACATGAAGAAGTATGCTTTTGGAGTACTGTCCACCTTCGGGTCAACCTACTCATACGAGCAGATTTTCTCAAGCATGAACTACATAAAGTCCAAAAATCGCTCCCGACTCGCAGATGACAGCCTGCAGTGTAAAGATCAAAGTCACATCTTACAACCCTGATATAGAAAATATCTGCTGCGATATTCAGACACAGAAATCACTGGTAAGACTTCTATCATTTATTAGGCTATATTATTTTGAAAATATTATTTATTTAAGTCCCTGAGCTGAGGTTGCTGTGTTTATGCTGTAGGTGCGGCGGTTGATTGCTGCAGCCTTTACGTGTTGGAGGAATAAAACCGAAGAGAAAGACAGCTGACGATCTTCAGTTATAATGAAATCCAAACTGGCCCGTTGCTTATGTTTACTCCTTTTAGGGTGCAGTTTTATTTATTTCAAAGTGGGCACATTTTAATTATTTATTTTCTTCAAATGTGCAGAGGACGCCCCAGGTGCTGTGTATAATTAATTAAATAGGCCTACAGGTGCCAGTGTATTCTTTTGTATTCTCTTAATAAGAGTTCTTTGTTTATTATTAGAGGTGAAGAAATACCAATAACATGCGAACACTTATAATGTTATAATAAATGCAACAAACTGTAGTTTTTGTCTATGGTATAACAATATAACTTTATAAGCTATCAAGCTATACAATGTGTTTTGTGGCTCTAGACAAAGAGTCGGCAAAATTACTCTTTTGGCAATCATTTACCAAGGGGGGGCACACACTGCCGTCAACAACCAACGCAACTTCAAAAAACATGCTGTAAAGTCTTGTTTTTCACACACATTGCAGGGGTGTAGTGCTATTGTATAGCGCACCTATGACTTGTGCATACATGCACGGTTGTGGCACGACCACCAAAACAGAAACATATGGACATAGGCCACAATACAAAAAAAGTGTGCAAATGTATTTAGTATCCTATCCATGTGAACATGTTTTAGGTGGGGGTGGACCTAACCTCCTCTAGGAGGGTCTGGGCCGGGGGCATGCTCCCCCGGGAAGATTATTTTTAAAATATTGAAGTTAAATGCATCAATCTGGTGCACTTTGAGAGCAAAATGAAGAGATCTATGGATAGTCTACATCTCTCAACATCCATGAAACAGAACTGTAAACAGATTTACTTTTTCTTTATGGATATTTGACTAATCACTCCCCTTTTAAACTGTATTCTTGTGTTACTGTCCTATAGTATTTCATACCCGTTTTTCATTTATTCTCTTATTCTTTAATAACTGTAATGATCATATAAAGGTATTCCTCGCAAATACTTGTTTACATAAATGGTGACCAAACCGTTTGAGACCCACTGAGATAAGTTAACCTACACTAAAGTTAACTATCAAAACACTGAGAGAGTCTTTACCTCACTGAGCTGACGTTATAAGAGGCCAGTCGCGGCTGGTGGAAAATATTTTTGGTGGGGCTGTTGATATAGTGAGTAAAAAAATGTTTTGGGGAGAAATGACCCTTTAAATTAGGACTTCTGGTGATGTAATGGCGCGTTTCCAGTGCAACGCGGAGCTCGCTTTAATGCTGCGTTCAGACCGGACGCGATGCGAATATTCGCTTCGCTCTAAACGCTCCTATCACATCGCTCTAGTCGCTCGAGTTTCACTGCGGCTGCCAGCTGTGTTTACTCGCATCATTCAAACAAGACGCGCTGGCTCGGGAGCTACAACTACAACAAAATGAACATATTTTACGGTGATTAAATTGTAATACACGTTTCTAAATGATGCCGACGTAACAACATACTGATACCGGTTAGTAAAAACCATGAATTAATGCTTTGACAAGTCTGCAGATAGACGGCAGGCGAAAAACAACGGCCTATACAGACATAAATAAACCAGCGACTGTATTCTCCATGACACAGACAGTCTGTGGTTTGTAGCCTACTTGTTTAACTTTTGTCTAGTTTCTGAACAGTCCCGGTGTTGCAGTATAACGTGAGTCATGACAACTGGCGACATTCTATTATTTTCGTCATAGGAATCCGGGGCGTGTACATTGAGGACCCATTGTTGACTTACCATGTCGATCGCCTCGTTTGTCGTTTACGTTCATATTTTGCTATATCTGCCTTCCTAAGATCACTTTGATGCACATTCAGTACTCGTATGTGAGGTTGTGGGTGAGAGGTGGATATCGTGACGCTTACAGGGAGGTATCGAACATTACAAAGTAGGTGACTGTGTGGATGCCTGTTAAAAATATTGCAAACTTGAATAAATCATTTAAATTATATATTTGTGTCCGACTTTCATTTGTACATCGTTCTTAATGTGATGTATAGTAGCTCTGATAGCTGTCCATACCTTCAGACAGCCTAAAAGTAAAACACAAGTTGTTTATTCACAGCCCGAACGCTCATCAACATGACTGAATCACTCATGACAAGTTGTGATCAGCTCCGATTAAATTGTGATATAAATGCTAGCTATTCTCCAGGGAGCACGTTTTTTTAATGAAATACCTGTATCCCTCTCATCACAACAAGACTCTACACTGTGCAGGAAAAACAATTACATACATGAAAATAACCTTGATGCATGGGAATGAATCACACAAACTATCTTCCGTGGCTATACTGATATGTCACAGTAACGGTCAACCACAGAAAAGTAAGTCCTGCGGGGCACAAGTTGAATACATATAAAACATGTGTACATCGTTCTTAATGTGATGTATAGTAGCTTTGATAGCTGTCCATACCTTCAGACAGCCTAAAAGTAAAACACAAGTTGTTTATTCACAGCCTGAAAGCAGCATCGAGATGACTGGATCATCTGCAGTGTTGGGCAAGTTACTTCCAAAATGTAATACAGTACATTACTTATTACTGTCTTTTTTAAGTAATAGGCTACGTTACATTACAATATTACTGTCTCTGAAATGTAATGACTTACACTACTTTTATATTAGCCTACTTTTGATCACAAATACATGGATCCTGAGATTGAAGCTCAAGCCGGTGACCAGTGAGATTGTTCTAACAATTTCCAATAAATGTTATTCTGAAACATAACTATCACTGTTGTCTTTCCTTCTATAAATGAAGCCAAAAATATGTCAAGCTGGCGCTTAGCCCTCCAAAAAGTGCATGGTTGCAACTTAGACAGTTAAGCATTTTATATCAGTGGGTCCTCATGGTGCAGACAGAATTGCTAAGACACAGGTGTCACATGAACTTTAAATGTTCTGGAAAGTTCCTTATACAGCTTTAGCCTTTTTTAAGTCCCTAAGTGACACACACTGAACAGTCTGGTGGGTTATGGTCCTTGTCATTTGCTTTTGTGTTCCCATAACAACATGTCCAAGATGTCCATGTGCCAGGCTAACACATGTGACAGAACTATCTACATTTGGAAAGGTTTTTTGTTGCTAAAGTTAACATTCAAGCCATTTAAGAATACAAATGCTTACATGACATGTCATTTGTTAAACATTAAGCTGTCTTCGGCTCTTTTCTGATTCTGATTACATATAACCTGTTGTAGAAACATTTATTGATGAAATTGATATGAAACAAATGCCATAAATATTGCTGTGACACTGATGTCACATCGGGACATTAACCCTAAACATTCACAGTAAACCCGGAGTGACATATATGCAAAATTACAAATATGATTATGATCTGCTCAGTTAATTTAGCTGATTCAATTATATTTAGTTAACATATTCTTTATTCTTCAATTCAAGTATGTTCAAACAAATGTAAACCAAAAAATCATCCTCATTAATGAAGTTATAAATAAGAGTTACTTTACGATTAAAGCCCAATGTGACACATATGTCACATTTCAGATATTTGACACTAGGGGGGGGTTACTTGTCAGAAATGTGTTCTCGGTGGTCTATTTAGTCTAAATGACATTCCCCTTAATTTCCCCAAAAGTAGAAATGGGTCCGGGTTCTTATGGGTTAAACGTATAGGCTTAAAGGCATAATAGAACTACTGTATTATATGTATTGAGCTTGTGCCCCGCTGGACTTACTTTTCTGTGGTTGACCGTTACTGTGACATATCAGTATAGCCACGGAAGATAGTTTGTGTGATTCATTCCCATGCATCAAGGTTATTTTCATGTATGTAATTGTTTTTCCTGCACAGTGTGTAGAGTCTTGTTGTGATGAGAGGGATACAGGTATTTCATAAAAAAAACGTGCTCCCTGGAGAATAGCTACAGCATTGATATCACAATTTAATCGGAGCTGATCACAACTTGTCATGAGTGATCCAGTCATCTCGATGAGCGGTCGTGCTGTGAATAAACAACTTGTGTTTTACTTTTAGGCTGTCTGAAGGTATGGACAGCTATCAGAGCTACTATACATCACATTAAGAACGATGTACAAATGAAAGTCGGACACAAATATATAATTTAAATGATTTATTCAAGTTTGCAATATTTTGAACAGGCATCCACACAGTCACCTACTTTGTAATGTTCGATACCTCCCTGTAAGCGTCACGATATCCACCTCTCACCCACAACCTCACATACGAGTACTGAATGTGCATCAAAGTGATCTTAGGAAGGCAGATATAGCAAAATATGAACGTAAAGGACAAACGAGGCGATCTACATGGTAAGTCAACAATGGGTCCTCGCTGTACACGCCCCGGATTCCTATGACGAAAATAATAGAATGTCGCCAGTTGTCATGACTCACGTTATACTGCAATACCGGCTGTTTGAAGATCAAGCATGGGAAACAAAAGATAGCATTTACCTGTTTGCATCGTTTGCATCCAGCTAGCCTCGTTGATACGTTTTGTCTTTTTCACGAGCTTGCTGTGATATATACAAATCGGGTTGGTCCGGTCCAAGGTCTATAAGTATCAATTTATCTCCCAAACTTCTCCTTTCGAAAGGATTGGAGAGTAGCTCTTGCACGGAATTGGGTGCGGACCGAGGTCCGGTGACTCCACCTGCACACCATTCTCATCCAAATACTGCGTCACCTTGGTCACTCACGAGTCTAAAAAACAACTCACGTCAACGCACGTAAGCAACGTGGGCGCCAACGTGAGCGCCCTCGTGACCAAAATATTTGGCGGCGCTGATTGGCTGAAATTATGTTTCGGCGGCACAGTTTACTATTGAGACTTTTGCAACGTGCTGGTTGCTGCTGTTTGGCTCGGGGGCTCCGCCCGGTAATGATAAACTAATGCCATGGGCAAGGCCAGGCAGGAAAACATGTGACTTATCAGTAACTTTAGACATCGTAACACCATTTTAAACGAGATTTTATTGTAGATTATACATTTTACTGATACCAATTGTATGATATTTACCTTGTTCATTAAAAATAAAAATATAAAATATATATATTTATTAAATATATATTTTATTTTTTTTAGGGCCGGGACTTTAACGCGTTAATTAAGATTAATTAATTACACAAAAATTAACTCGTTAAAAAAATTAACGCATTTTAATTGCACTTATTTTTGCACCGCGGAACGTTTCTCACTGGATGAGTTTCAGGCGTACCGATTATACTGGAGCACCAACTAACGTTCATGACTTCAGACAACAACAAACCACAGTGAACAACAGTGGGAAATGTTGTTTTAAAAAACGGACGGATGGAAGCGTCGATAAGAGCACGGTTGTGTGCAAATTATGCAAAAAGGAATTCGCATATCACCGCAGCACATCAAGCCTCAAGTATCACCTCAATGCAAAACATATAGCAGCTAGCGTGGAAGCTAGCGTGGACGTTAGCCTCTTTTATCGCGTTCACACCAAAAAGAGCCGGTACTAAAATTAGTTCATGAGAACCTTTTTACCCCCACGAAAGTCCCTGCTAGAGAGCAGAGAGCTGCTAGAGAGCAGGGACTTTCGTACGGCTCTCTTGTGAGAAAATAGCTATATGTCTGATTGGCTGGGCGGATTGCAAACCACGCCCCGTAAAACTCCCAAAAAGTTTTGTGAAGCCGCCATTTTATTATCCTCGCATTAGCATTATTAGCATTAGCATTAGCATTAGCCCAGCGCAGAAACGCAGAGAGACTAACTTATGGCAACACAAAATAAAACATGGGAGCGGTGGAGATGAGGAGGTGTCGGCGTTCTGGCGATTTACTCGGAAGGCTTCAGTAGAAGCTGCTGGGAGTCCCAGCAGCTTCTACTGAAGCCTTTCCCAACTCCGGGGACTTCCGGCCGGGGACTTTGGGCGGCAGTATACGCCGTGAAGTGGTTTGCGGCCCTGCCAGTAAACCCAAAGCAGAAGAAGAAGAAGTGACGTCAGCGGCTTCATTTGCCTAATCCTCCCCCAGGTTCAAAGAGTTCTCATGAACCTTTGTGGGAAAAGTACTGCGGCGTGAATGCGCCTAATGGTACACTAAAATCCATGTGAAAAAAATTGCCTCTCACTGTTCTCAGGTCAAATATTTATATGTGATTAAAAATGCGATTAATTTCGATTAATTAATTACAAAGCCTCTAATTAATTAGATTAATTTTTTTAATCGAGTCCCTGCCCTAATTTTTTTATATATATTTTTGTATGTGGGAAGAGGTGGGGCGGCGCCCCTAGCGATGGGCCGGCCGCCACTGTAAGAGGCTCTCAGTCTGACAGGAGAGGACTCTCCTCCACCTTGGTGTAGAAACAGCTCTTTATATCCGTTAGCATAGCTAGCTAACCAGATGCTAACAACAACATTCCACGTTATCGCTCGCGCACTCACAAAATGTGCTCGTGCCACACACACACACACACACAGAGCCGAGCTTGAATGAAACACAGAGACCCAGAAGTAGGCTACTTGTACTGTACTGTATATCATATTATTTTCGATGGCTTTACTGTATAATCAGTGTAACAGATTAACAGATCGCCACTGGGCTTTCATCTAAACCAGGGGTACTCAAATACAAATCTTAAAGGTCCAAAATAAATGTTTCAATAAGACAAAGGTCCGTTTATTACGGTCATTCAAACTTTTAAACAATTGCAACAAGATTCTTAACACGAGGTTGCAAAAACAAAAATAATCTGTATGCAGCAGTTTTCATTGTTATTGTGTCTGTGCTTGACCCCTCAGAGTCGCAGTGTAAGAGCTGCACAGTTATGAATAAAGGCAGCTGCACCCTCTTTCATTCAGCATTCCCATTATTGCTTTATAAATGTCTTGCCTCCTTGTGTGTCCACTGAGGTTCGTCAGGCCCAACACATCTTCAACAAACTCCCCCTTTGCCTCATCATAACAACTCACAAACACCAGCAACTGAGCATTGTCAGTGGTGTCAGTGGACTCATCCACAGCTAAGGAAATGCACTGTGCATTTTCTATTCCATCACAAAACTGATGAATCAAATCACCAGCCAGTATTTCTGTTCTTCTGGTTGCTATGGAATCTGAGAGGGGGATTTGCTTGATTTGACCTGTTATTTCCTCTTTTTGTTTTTGTCTATTACAGCTGAATGCGGCGATTACCATTTTGTTCAGCAAAACGCCTCACAAACTGATTAAGATCAACAGCTTTAGTGCGTTTTGATTCAATGCTGAGTACAGCCGCAAATACCTCATTCCTTCAGTACTTGGGTCCGAATGCTTCTCGTTTTGCGCCGTCCCGTTCAAATGAAATCGCCGCCAATCATATTTCCACGCTCGTGCCAGGACCGGGGGAGGGGTTACAAGACGTGCATCTTGTGCTGCATTCACTTGCACTCGGACATTAGAGATTTTCTCTCATAAATGTCCGATGAGCCACAACTTTTCTTTCAAAACAAAGCTGCCAACTGGGGTGGCAAGGCCTATTTTTAGGGTGTCAGTTGCCACCCCGGTAGGTGAAACTAGGCTACTGGCTACAGTACAGATGGAACTAGATGAGCTGTTAACTCTCGCTCTGAATTTTTTTTTTTTTAACTCTCGCTCTGACTCAGACAGGTTGAAAGAGACGAGACACACATTTTTCTCACCCGCATTTCGCGATGACCCGCCCTACTGTGCCTCTGATTCGCAGATTGTTTGCGGGGGGAAACGCTGACGGGATGCTGAATGTGATTGGACCAATGCGTTGACAGACACACACAGACAGTGGAACAGGACATGCAGAGCGCTGTTTGCAGTCTATGGACATAGTGGATCATTTTGACTCGTTGCGTTTTGGCGATGTCTCGCAGATAACACAGATACAGATAATACATATGAAAAGTATAATTTGCTCAGAGTCCAGAGACAGTTGTGGTTCGGTCCGGACTTTGAGGATGCCTGATCTAAACCATAGATCTAAACACAATGATAACAAAACAAAGGTCGGGGGTCATTGGTCAAGCAACACACCAATCAGAGAGCAGCAGTGAGCACACCTCAGACTGTGTTTTATATTTGTATTCTTTATTTCTGATGTATTTCACACAAAACGTTTTCACTTATAGCCTATGATTTAAAAAATTTAAAAAACGGCAAAGTGGCAGGGCTTGCCCACCCTGCGTTGGGGGGGGACAGTGACTCATTTGGGGGGGCATGGCCCGCAAATGACCCCCCATGACGCCGACCCTGCCCTGCCCTATAGGGGGATCGATAAAAGTCCACCTTAATCTTTTATAAAATAGGATGCACTGCTGCATTACTTATTCACACCTTGCTGAGCAAGTTAGCTAGCTAGCACTCCACCCTCTCGGTCCCATGTCATGCTTTTCCGGTTATTACCCGTCCCCTTGTGTGTTATGAACAGGGGTGCACATAACTTTTTTGCCCTGGTTCTCAAAGGAGCACCTGGAGATGTTGCTTGGTGCTCATCCTTAAAATGAAATAAACCGTAACTTTTGAGGGGGTCTTGACTTTATTTGCCAGACACACGGCACTAAACACACATGCAGAGGTGAACACAGAACACACATGCAGAGGTGAACACTGAACACACATGCAGAGGTGAACACTGAACACACATGCAGAGGTGAACACAGAACACACATGCAGAGGTGAACACTGAACACACATGCAGAGGTGAACACAGAACACACATGCAGAGGTGAACACAGAACACACATGCAGAGGTGAACACAAGACAACATTAGCACGACCAGTAATCCTACAAGCTGTCATCACTACCCTCCTGACTGTTCTCCTCACTGTCTTCCTCTCTGTCAGACATGGTAGCTGATGATGTAGACCTACTTCTTTCTCTCTGGTTGAGTCTGTGATTAGCTGCTTGCATCCACAAGTCAACAGCTGGGTTTGGGTCGAAAGTCTCTGTTGTCATCTTAGACAAGTGGATGTAATCAAATAAGTATGTGAACATAACCAATAACCTACCATAGCCAATAACAAATGAATGTAATATCTTATTTTACCTTAACATTTATTTATTTATGCATTTTTTTTTATCTTTCCAGTTTTAAAGGATATTTTTGGTTTACTGTCCTATAGTATGCATTGAAATGATTTCAAACCTGTTTATCCCAATAATTATAAAGGAGTGCCTTGGAAATATGTGTTTACATCAATTGTGATCAAAACGTTTGAGACCCACTGAGATAACTTAGACTAAAGTGAACTATCTAAACACTCAGAGTCCTTTACCTCACTGAGCTGTAGTTATCAGCCTCTCAGTCTGACTGGAGAGGACTCTCCCTCCACATTATTGTAGAAACATCTTCTTCTTATATCCGTTAGAGCAGCTAGCACCAGATTCTAATAACAACAGCGCCGAAACCGGTGCACCCTCCCTCTCTCCCTCGCTCACTCGCATTTTGGCTGTGAGTTGCGGGTGCCAGATAAGCCAACATCCCCCATTTTCATCACTTACAGCGCCCATCGTACAGGGCAAATGAAACGTGTAACCGGGGTGAAAAGGGTGTTACATTTACTTAATTATGAATGTTGTTACATCAAGGCCGAAAATTAGGATGAGCACCAACGGTCAAAAATGTTTTTTTCCCTCCCAGAGCTGTCAGCGCAGCGCCTCCACAGATCTGGCGCCCGAGGCGAACATCTATAACGCCAGTGCGACGGGCCGGCCCTGAGTTCATATGCAACTCGCAAATATCTTTCTCTCTCTCCTCTCTCTCCTCTCTCTCCTCTCTCTCCTCTCTCTCCTCTCTTCTCTCTTTTCACTTCTCTCTCTTCTCTCTCTCCCTCTCTCTCAATGTTGGTACGCAAATGCGCCTTTTTTCAAATGACCCGGTGCTCTTTTTTTGGCGGAGGTGCGCATGCGCACCTGCGCACCAGTTATGTGCAGCCCTGGTTATGAAGGTTGTTCTGCATGTAAACGGTCTGCAGAGTCACAAACCCTCAAAGTACACCCTGTAGCGAGTACAACTCTAACACAGAGAAGACCTATCTATGCTGCCCCAGAATGCCTCGTTGGACATTTCTCTTTTTCCATTGTTTACTTCCTGGGTTCTGTGACGTGTGAACACCCAAATCAACAACAAATGACCGGATTGGCCCAAATGGACCAATCCGCGGAGCACCTCACACACCAGGGTCCCTTGACTACCAGTGTTGGGCAAGTTACTTCCAAAATGTAATATATTACATATTACTTATTACTGTCTTTTGAAAGTAATAAGTTACATTAGAATATTACTGTCTCTGAATGTAATGAGTTACACTACTTTAGTTACTTTGTAGTTACTTTCACCAAAATAACCTCAAAAGAATGGCTAGGTATTTTGAATGCTGAAATGTAGTTTAGTGCAGCTCATTATACATCCAGTGAAGGGCGATGTGGTATAGCATAACAACTGTGTAGGCCCTTAAGGCTACTGACAACTTGTATTACACGGCTTAGTTGAATACTCGATTCTGATTGTAACTTCTTAACATGTGACACGTTGTTAATACAGCAGTACAGACCACTGTCAAGGACTATAATGAAGGTTGCTAAGGAGGATCCAGAAAGAGAAAGGAAAAGAGGTTAAAAGACGGAGCGCTGGACGTCAGATAAATCACCAGAAGAAGGAAGACAGGAAGTAAACACTAACAGGACACGGAATGGGCTCTGTAGTGTGTTTTAGTATATGGCCGTGTACAGGCCCGGTTCCAGAACAAAATGACTCAGGGTGCCTCTGAGGTTACAGGGGGCGCAGCAGTAGCAGGTTTACATGAGCAATAGTGGCCGGCAACAGCAATGACAAATAGCATTGATGGTCCCCAATGAACAGATTATGGCCTTTGTTATGTTTTGAAACCAAGCAAGTGAGAACATTTCAAGTGAGTTAAAAGTGCAATCCTGAAATATTTAATATAGTCCAAAGTGGACTGTGGCAAAGAAAAGCACAACAGCTTCAAAACTGTACTGATAAAACAAATGAGAACATATTGTAAATCAAGGCAAATATGATTTGAACCAGCTCATGGTTTGAAATGACAAACATTGAAAAGCAAAAGTATTATTAAAACCATGTACTAAACATCACTTTGGTCCCATCATATACTCTGGGAAGAGAATATTTACTGTGCTTGAAAACTGGATCACATCATCATGTGAGGTTGACTTTGTGACCTGGAGAACATTTCAGCTGCAACATTAGCTTGTTGATAAGCTTGGGATATGAGATCTTTCTGTAGCCATTCGTGGTGAAGGCATCTGTGCTATTGTATGCATTATGTGTGACCCAACATTTCTACAGGCATGGCAGAATATGGCACTATTTCACATGAATATTCTAGCCCTTGTCTATTTGTATACCACGAGCTGCAAGATGACCGCCTAACCCCACTGTACAGGCGGGTACTTGTTTAGATATACCTGGGCAGGCTCTGTTTTGCCGTGGTATCCTGGCACCTGCGGGCCGCAGAGGGGCGGCGTAGTTTCGGGCGACAAAGACTGCTGCTCCGGGGGCGAGGGCGGAGTCAGGCGGGAGTAAGCTAGTGTCCACAACGGAGGGTCACGTGATGTCCCCATCTGACCTGTTGCTACTGTCTGCAGTAGATGCAGTGTTGCTGGCGTTTAGTGATGGTTGCTTTAACCATGTTCGTATAAATGATTATCCACAGATGTGTGTCACTGCTGTGGAAGCACTTTGGAATGATGCACGCGCAGCGGAGCAGGTCACGCGCACCTGACACAATTTCTTGTTTGTATTTTTCGCTCCGTTCTCTTTTTTGAATAGAGGGTGCATAACATTCAACTGCCCGAAGATCCCGACGCGAAGCCTGAAGGGTAAACACCAGGTTTACTAATCTACCCGCACAATTTGTCTCTGGTGTCGGAATGTCTCGCTATGTTAGTACATTCTTAAAAAACAAAACACCATTTCCGGTTGCAATGTGTTGTAACTGCGTTACTGAGCATTGTGACGGGTAATATATTACCCACATTTCATTAGTAATGCGTTACATTACTTCGTTACAGCAAAAAGTAATATATTACTGTAACTCCGTTACTTTTGTAACGCGTTACACCCAACACTGCTGACTAACTAACAGGGAGTCCCATTGACTTGCATAGAGCTCCCTGAACGCTGGTAATAGACGAGTTGCGATCGTGGAGAAATGCTCTCCACAGACCCATTCTCACAGCGTTATAAACCTTTTTCTTTCTCAATATCAAGCCACACTTATTGTTTTTACTTCGGCTGTGAGTGTTTGTATGTGCTCAGGATGAGTTTCGCTTGTTCTCCTGTATCGCCGACCCGGAAACCTGTCCGCTCCTCGCAGCAGCGAGCCTCGCAGCGTCCCGACCAATCAGAGCACAGTGGGCTCACAGGGGGGGGGGGGGGGCAGGAGCTCCAACAAGCCATTTAGGACAGAGAGTGAATACACATACTTTACAGAGATGCTGTTTGAGAAACCAATGTGAGTTTGGAAAATTGCACAATTTAAATCTATTCTAGTAGACCTCAACAATGGAAATATGATCAGTAGAAATGGCCATGACGTGGGACTTTTAAGCATTTCACTTCTTCAATTGGGTCCATATAACATCAATCAAAGTGATCTGTTATTTTAATGCTTTTGAATAAGTTACAGGAGGGAAATAATTATAATAATAAATAAAATCACCGAACTTTGTCGAAATGCTAAATTGAATCAGTGAAATACACCACAGGCTTTTCAAGATGATGTCATAAGGTAGTTATTTCTCAAAACAAAAAAGGATGTTGCCATCTGACAATAACAATAACTAATGTTCTTCCATAAATAGGATGACAGGATATTAATATGTGGTTTTCAGAAATAGCTTGTTATACATGCATTGAGGTTGGTATGGATAGGCTAACTCCATTTGATATTATTTTGTCCTGTAATCCCATGGTTACGACATAAATCAGGCCATTTTGCATCTGGGTATGAATTATACGTTATATTATGATATGTTATTATAAAAACATGATTACATTATGACAACACTCCCTGCAGATATGTGTGTGTTTGCTCACATTGAATCTAATACACACAAACTGAGTTTGCACAGCGCTGCTCACCACACAACAACCTGTTAGACAGTACGGACACACACACAGAGAACACAGGCTGCTTCACACACCGCGAACCTGCGCTTACACCCCCGCCACAGCACCTCACTGCGGGACACTCGGTGGAGCGCAGGGCTGGAGCCTTACCTCCCATACCGCTGCGGGAATCGGGCAGCGGTGCGGGCTTAATCTGCCGTCTGCTTCCCGAACGGACGAACCAGTTCACTCCCTCAGAACATTTCACCATCTTTCACATGCAGGTCTTACCGGCCCCCTCCTCTTCAGAGAGATGTTCTTCCACAGCAGGAGATGGAGCTGGTGCAGGAATCCCATGTTCCACCTCTGCTTCAGGCTGTCGTTAAATGGACCAAATCAGCATAACGGTGCCGAAGGGGGCCTATGACTGTTTTAAAGAACCGGGGGATTTCTATCCCGTTCACACGCATCCCGTCCGAACCTGGAATGGTGCTCTCATGTGTGGACCTTGGCTTTTTAAAAATACTAAGTGGTTAGAAGAAATGCTTCATTAGCTAGTGGCGGCCTCTAAAGGTGCTTCGCGTTCCGCCTATCATCCTCCGGAGCAGGAAACAAGTGGACACAGCCTGACGTGAAGTTACTGCAGTCAGGAAAAGGCCACTTCCGCCCTGGCCTTAAAAAATAAAAGCAGTTTGGTATCAGTTTAATCGCCTTAAAGGAAGCTGTTTAAAAGTAACGTGCAGTGGTGGATGTAACGAAGAACATTTACTCAAGTACTGTAGTGAAGTATGATTTTGACATAGGCCTACTTGTATTTTACCTTCCAATTTGTGCTTGGTTATAGGCCTACTTGCACCACTACATTTTTTAGGCAAATAAGTGCTACCTAAAACTCCAACACTCAGTCACTTTTTACATACAAACACAGATGATGACGCTTTTATGACACAACTAATCTACTTAGTATTTAAAAAACATATATAAAAGTGGTTTAACATTGACAAACTCCAACATTAAAATTACATGACATGTATTGGTTGGTGATAACAACTGAATTATATCGTTATGAAATACTAAGAAAAAAGCCTAATTATATGTTTGACAATACATTTGCCGGTTACTGTATATATCTGTACTTCTACTCAAGTAACTTTTTCCATTCAGGACGTTTACTTGTAATGCACTATTATAAGATCGTTATATTGTAACTTCTACTCAAGTAAAGGATGTTAGTACTTCTTCCACCTCTGATGACCAGTCTAAGCCCCCCGATGCACCTACTAGACCATCAGAAATGTTTGAACAGACAGTTCGTATTTATTATTTTTAGTGTTTTGACTTTTTCTATATTAAGTAGGCCTACAGTGTTTGCTCTGTTGGATACTGAAATCACTCCTTCACACCTCTTTACATAGACAACAGACCAGATTAAATATAGATCACTGCTTTTCATTGCGTTGGCACAGAATGCACTCATTTGCAACACCTTTCAAAAATAATGAAGAGTTCTCTCAATCAAATCCAACCACCACTTTTGCATCATTTTTGCTCATTTATACACACCGTTGTAATGTTATTTACTTTGCATTCAAAACGATAAAAAACGTTTTTATATTGGACTACAATTTGCTGCACTTTGTATACATCTTCAACACATTTTCTCCAAAGCATAAACTTTTGATTGGGATCCTATTTCATTGCTTGATGACCAAGAAAGACTTGCAGGTGGTAAGAGCCATTGGGGAATTATTTCCGTCATGGCCGCACAGCAACAGATGTCCTCCTACAAAAAACGACCATATAGGCCGATTGTTCAAGCCCTTATTACGAACCAGACACGTTTTAAAGTGTATGTTGTTTCTTACACGACCACTAGAGGTGCTCTAGTTGTCGTGTAAGAAACAACATGCTTGATTGCAAACGCCCCGGAGGGACGTTTATTCCAGCGCCAGATAGAATATTCTATTAGGTTAGCTAACCCTATTCTATTATATGGCTCTGGTTTATTCACAAATAACCCTCTCTGGAAAATCCTAAATTGTAGAATAGTTTGGCCATTAAAATGCTTTTTGATTAGATTTCTGGCGAGAAGTGTATATTGTACTTTTAGAATCCACGTCCAGTGGATGTGTAGGATCTATAGTTTGATAGATATTACGAAGATGATTTGAGGTCTCGCCAGGATAACGTGTATGCAGCTTCCATGTAAAGTTAGTGTGGGTGAAAACAGTTTTTCCGGTCTCGAAGTTTTCATAATAAAACCGGATGTATGTCAAATGATTACACAGTGATATCTGCATTACTCATCCACTAAAAAACATCAGTTTATCCTTGTTAATTACACAATATTGATTGGTTTGAATTGTGTATAATGCTTTTGTGTTTTTAATCTTCGATTCGGAGAAACAAATAGTTTTTCGGAGTTTAGACACTACAGAGTTTCCTAAAACACTATACCCATAATCCCCAGCAATCGTTTGGGACTACAACATCCGCCTTGCTTTTCAAACCCCGTGATTAGTCATCAAGCCCTGTGATTGGATGTTGGAGTGGCAGTGCGACAAGGTTACGCCGAGCGTCAGCAGCTCTTTGAAATGGAATGGAACCACGGCAGACTTTCCAAAACTGGAATTGGACGGGTCCAGCCCCCCGAACTACATGCTGGGTATTGTGTGTTTCGCAACATGTTCTATGGCCAACCCGGTATCACGGTGAGACGTGAACATGTAACGCTTTACCATTGCTGGGAGACGTGAAGATGTCACGGTTTCGTATTTTCAAAACGTGAAAAGCGTGACAGCTACACGGTATTGTTAACCCATGTTAACCAGTGGAGAAATAACCGGAAATACCAAGCAAATGCTACCCCGACGTAATGATTTATTTTGTAATAGTCACACTCGATTACAGCGATTTTCTTGTTGCCCCAGCTGGTCGACACCTCTTTTAGCATAAACAAAGGCTACATTAATGTATTAAATCGATGTTAATCCATGCGTGTGGATGTGGAATTAACGGACGTGACGTTGTGCGATTGAGTTGCCAAGCAACAGCTTCGGTTCATGTTAATTTACAAACTATTCAACTACAACCGTAGTTATATTTAAAAACATGTTAGAAGGCCTCACGAAATACTTTAATGCACATTCAAATGTAAATGTGAAGGAATGTGTGTATAACAAAATACATCGGTCATTAAACAAAACCGGAAACAGACGTAGCCAAGATCCTCAGCTCGATGATTGGATGGTTATCCGCAATGCATGCTGGGATTTGGTGTTTATGTGATGTGAAATCTGAAAACGTTTTTTAAAAATACAATAATACTTTATTCCGAGTGTGCTTGCTTTTCTCTTTGAAAGTCATCACATAACGGCATTGTAATACACGGATCGGCTGCATTAAATATTACATATCTGCCGTAATTCTCTATTTATAGAGCCCTGATGAGAAGACTTCTAGACAAACATGAGGCACTGAAAACGTGACGTGGATCATAAATATATAAGCAATTAAACAACATCTTACATTTATTTTCACACAATACTTCTCCTTGCAGTATCAACACTAATTCGGCTGACTTTTATATTTGATCCAATTAGTAGATAGGCTGTATTTACACCATAACCGTGCAGAGCTGATAGAAAGGGACACCTGGTGGTCAAAGCATGTTATTGAATTGTATTATTTTATTATTAGATATTAATAGGAGGATGTGCAAAACAGACAAACTAATAAGGCTTAATTTAAACATTAAAGAGTACTTTAGGTTAAGGTCTTATTTTGAATAAGAAAAAAGCTTTAAGAAGAATATGGAGGGATGAAACCCTCTTGAAACCGCAGGTCCTTCCTTCCTGCAGCGGTCAGACTTTATAACCAGCACTGCCCCTTGTAGACCCTCCTACACACACCACAACACAGACTATAACACCCCTTGCTGCTAAATACAAACCAACTTTGTGCTATATGTGCAATATATATATGCCATTAATAACTGTGTAATTTATACCTGGCCACTAAATCAATATATATGCCATTTTGTTTTTGATCTGTATTTTTGAAAATTATGTAACTTTTTATCTTTTTTTTTAGCATATTGTTTAATATATTATAACTTAGTACTTTTTTAGCATATTGTTTATTTTATTCTAACTTAGTACTTAGTCTGTGGCTCTTTCCTGCTGTAACGCTGCACATTTCCCCTCTGTTGAACTAATAAAGGTATTCTGATTCTGATTCTTTAATGGTCACACATGCAGAGCACACAGCACACACAGTGACATTTGTATCTACAGATAAATATTAAGCCTGACAAAGTACTTAACGTCTAATATATTGCTTTCCTGCAATGTTAACTATGTTTAAGCACTTATTTGTTTATTATTAAACTGATATTATACATATGTATTATACTCTTATAAGATGTATGTAGATAGTATAAGAAATGTGCAGAATGACAGTTTAATGGTGGAGTATAAACACATATTGATAGATGTCTTGTAATGCACTGTTGAGGAACCTGCGACCCAAGTTTTTCATTCATTGCATAACTACACAGTAGTTGTGTATAATATGATATGTCAATAAACCTTAGCTTATACAATCTTGAAATCTTGAAAGGGATGTTCAAACTAGTCATTATATACAGTCTTTAATGAACTATTAGTAGAGAATAACGAGTAATGAATATACTTTATAGAGATCCTATTAATATCTAATAATAAAATAATAAAATTCAATAACGTGCTTTGACCACCAGGTGTCCCTTTCTATCAGCTCTGCACGGTTATGGTTTAAATACAGCCTATCTACCAATTGGATCAAATATAAAAGTCAGCCGAATTAGTGTTGATACTGCAAGGAGACGCATTGTGTGAAAAATAAATGTAAGATGTTGTATAATTGCTTATATATTTATGATCAACGTCACGTATTCAGTTTTGGCGGCAGTTCTCCTGTTTGTCCAGAAGTCTTCTCAGCAGGGCTCTATAAATAGAGAACTACGGCAGATATGTAATATTTAATGCAGCCGAACCGTGTATTACAATGCCGTTATGTGATGACTTTCAAAGAGTAAAGCAAGCACACTCGGAATAAAGTATTATTGTATTTTTAAAAAACGTTTTCAGATTTCACATCACATAAACACCAAATCCCAGCATGCATTGCGGATAACCATCCAATCATCGAGCTGAGGATCTTGCCTACGTCTGTTTCCGGTTTCGTTTAATGACCGATGTATTTTGTTATACACACATTCCTTCACATTTACATTTTAATGTGCATTAAAGTATTTTGTGAGGCCTTCTAACATGTTTTTAAATATAACTACGGTTGTAAGGCAAGGCAAGGCAAGTTTATTTATATAGCACTTTTCAACACAAGGCAATTCAAAGTGCTTTACAAAAAATGAAAGAGATTAAGAAAATGGCATTTAAAATCAGTCATTAAAAAGAAAAGCTAATAAAATAAACATTAAAAGAAAAAATATATGGATAAAAGTTACAGTGCTGTCAATTAAACATTAAAAGAAAAAAGTACATGGATCAAAGTTACAGTGCAGTCTAAGATATGAATAGTTCAATTAAAAGCAGCGACAAAAAGAAAAGTCTTCAGCCTGGATTTAAAAGTAGTCAGAGTTGCAGCGGACCTGCAGGTTTCTGGGAGTTTGTTCCAGATATTTGGAGCATAATAACTGAACGCTGCTTTACCATGTTTAGTTCTGACTCTGGGGACAGAAAGCTGACCAGTCCCTGAAGACCTGAGAGATCTGGATGGTTCATCATTTAGCAGGAGGTCAGAAATGTATTTTGGGCCTAAACCATTCAGTGCTTTATAAACCAGCAGCAGCCGTTGTAGTTGAATAGTTTGTAAATGAACATGAACCGAAGCTGTTGCTTGGCAACTCAATCGCACAACGTCACGTCCGTTAATTCCACATCCACACGCATGGATTAACATCGACTTAATACATTAATGTAGCCTTTGTTTATGCTAAAAGAGGTGTCGACCAGCTGGGGCAACAAGAAAATCGCTGTAATCGAGTGTGACTATTAAAAAATAAATCATTACGTCGGGGAAGCATTTGCTTGGTATTTCCGGTTATTTCTCCACTGGTTAACATGGGTTAACAATACCGTGTAGCTGTCACGCTTTTCACGTTTTGAAAAGACGAAACCGTGACATCTTCACGTCTCCCAGCAATGGTAAAGCGTCACATGTTCACGTCTCACCGTGATATCGGGTTGTCTATGGCACGTCTCTACTGGAAATTGTAGTTTTATAATACGTTTTCGTATTTCCCACAATTAGAAGTTGCCAGTATTAAACTGTGTACACCCTGGAGGTTTAGGGGATACGAAACACAGTGGTGTTATCAAATTTAAAACATATCATTAATAAATGGGTGAAAATTGCTTGTGTCCATAATGGGCAGCATTAATATACCCACATGACAGCTACATTTAAGGTCAGAAGAGCTTTATTTAACAGCAGAGGCCTGTACTACGAAGCAGGATTTTTTCGCTTAACTTCATGGAAAACTCGGGGTTTCCGGCCCTACAAAGCTGGTTCTCTTTTTAGCAGGCTAGATCTCCATAGTAACTTATGCTGAGCGGCTAACCTGCCCCAGAGCAGGTTAGGTTGCAGGCTAAGAGATCAACTCAGTGAAAGCACTGCCTGCTGACCAGTGTTGGGAAGTAACGCGTTACTGTAACGCCGTTATTTTTGGCAGTAACTAGTACTCTAACGCAGTGGTTCTCAAATGGGGGTACGCGGACCCCTAGGGGTACGTTGGAGTACTGCAGGGGGTACGTGAGATTTATTTTATGTTGATGAAGAAAAACAACATAAGTAATGTATTTAAACAAACTACTAATAGTAGATTAACAACTTTATTCAAAGGTTTACAGTAATTCTGGATAATAACTTGGGAAAAATAAACGTGGTGCTCTCTTTTCCTCTCCCTCTCCTGACAGCCCGTCAGTCTCGTGCAGCTCGCTGAACCTGTAATAAGTGACCCGACAGTTTACTGTCGGGTATAACTAGTTTAGCTAGTTCCAGAGTAGATAAACTAGCTAAGTGTGTTAGGTCTAACTCTTAGTGTATTTAATTTTGCTCCACTCAACGGTCCGTCACAGCGGGCGGAGCTGTGATCATGCAGAGCTGTGTGTTCTCCGTCAGCAGCAGCTGATCTGATATCTGATCTCTCTCTCGCATCCGGTTACACTTCATTCGCGTTTATGTCCAAATCTATCAGATCTAGCTAGTTCTAGTTAATTATTTGACTGCCTGCTTATCAAAGGACACCTAAACAATAAGCGTTGCTTGGCAACGGCTTTTGGCCACAAAGTATAACGCAGCATTATGCATATTTAAATGAGGGGTCAAAATCCCATGCTCATATATTTTGTTCTCTTCGTTCCCCACGCCCCAAAATAAATAAATATACCAATTTTAGGAAAAGTAACGTAAGTTTGAGCAGCGTGGGTTTTATATTAACAGAGTTACACATAGGCTATTTCAAAACGTGAAGTGTAGAACTGCAGGTTGCCTCCCTGTCAGAATGACAAAGATCTTCAGTGAAGCACAAGCCCATGTTTCACTACATTGTAAGTACAACTTATTAAAAAGATCAGTTAAATGCAACTAATGTCGTCTTAGTGTTATTCCATGATGTTAAAATGTGTTTGCCATGAATTTAGTGATGGATTCTAAACATTTGAAATGTAGCATTTAAGTGTTTCTCAGTTACAAAGTTGTTGTTTTAATAAATCAGACACTGATGGTGCAGCGCTGTACTGTACCTCTTTAGCTTTTTTTCCTTAACAAATTGTTTTTGCGCTGATCAGGGGGTACGTGGCTGAATTTTTTTTTCAAAGGGGGTACATTATTGAAAAAAGTTTGATACTTTCTAAATTCAGTAACTCAGTTACCGTTACTACATGGTGCGTTACTCCGTTAGTTTTTTTTCTATAGTCAACAGCCAGGAGAACAGAGATGAGAACTGTACTTAAGTACTGTACTTGAGTAAATGTACTTAGATACTTCCTGTGTCACATGCGGAGACGGGCTGTGGGCGTGTTTGTGTTGTTTACTAACAAGACTATCATGGCGGCGGCGGAGCTCAAGTCTAGTTTCTCCACCTGGAGATATTCTCACTATTTCACTTTTGTCGAACACAAAGAAAAGAACGTTTTAGTTCAATGTAAGTTGTGTCTTGGCGGGTCAAAGATCCTATCTACTGCCCAAACCAGTAATTCAAATATCTTAAAACATCTGCAAAAACAACATGCTGGGACGAAGCTAGTAGCTAAGACCACAGAGACTCAGCCGACGCCACTCCACCTCCACCTAAGCAACAGCGGCTGGATTTTAACCAAGGGACTGCTAGCCAGGGAAAAGTCGATAAAGCCATTGCACGATATGTTGTAGAACACATGCAGTGTAGGAGCCATTTTATGGGTGCTGTTGGTGTGTCAGTTTATTTAAGTTATATGTAGCCTATAGTGCAATATTATTTTTGAACACTTGGTGGCGGGGTTTAGCTGCACCGGGTGTATATAAAGAGGTCATAGGTGACAGGAGTGGAAGGACACAGAAGGAGAGAGCATACCGATTCCACCAGCCCGGCAGATGCTCATCACAACAACTAGAACTGTACAATTAACCCTGGTATGTAAATGCTGAATAAACCTCACTATAAACTGCAACAAAGGACCGGAAACTCATCTGTTTGTGTCTGCGTCTGGATCACTCTTCAGCCCTTCTGTGACGTAATGACAAAAATATATTGGACATAGGAACAGGAAATTGCCATTACATTAAGTGGAATCTAACTCTATGAGTGAAACTGGACAATAAGATTCACTTCACATTGGATTAAGGATCGTTTTAAACGGAAACAAACAATTGGATTATTGCACAATCGACATCGTCATCCCGGATCAGCTGCACACGCCACAATCAGCTGGAGATTGTTCCCACCTGCGCTCACCGAAGACGCGGAGAGCCAAGACTGGGAAAGCGGCCGGGTATGTGCACTGTGCAGCAGGACAAGTGTATTGGAGATATTAAGCTGTATTGGACAATGGCTTAGTAAATGGTTTTAATGCTGCAACGATGTCAGCTGTTTGAAAAAGGCGCTGTCAGCTAACGGACAATTCCTGAAAACGAAACTTAAAGGGACAGTGAACATTAATCATGTCTGTGAAATCTGACGTCCCGTCACAAGATGGCGCTGTTGGACTGCAATCTGTGAGAGAAAAGGATTATCACTCACACTGCCAAAGGATTGGAATTGTTTATTGCAAACTGTCAAAAAGCAAGAAAGTTCAGCTACAAACAAATAAAGAAGTTAATGGAAAGACTGAAAGAGCTTATGAGCTCAGAAGACAATGCAAAGGAAATACAGTTGAAACTGGTTGAATTTATGAAGTTGTGTGATGAATTAAAAGCAACTCACAAATCATGAACTGACCTTCAACTGCCTGAAGAAGAAATGGGAAAGCAAAGGCAGTGGCTGCAAGAAAAGATGCATATATTTGATGGATTTATACAAGATGCAAATGTGTGGTTATCTGAGAGTGGACAGGCAATTAGACACACTATTGTGGGAAGTGCCATAGAACAAAGTGTCAGCTCAGATGACATCGGACCTGATGACAGCATTTCAAAGGCATCACACCCTCAGTCAAGACACAAACCTGGTTCATCACATGCATCATCTACCTCTTCTGCTCGAATTAAAGCCCAGGCAGAAAGGGCGGCTTTAATCGAGAGGGCTGCAGCACTGGATATTCAACATGAGCTTGATGTACAAGGGGAGCAGTTAAACCAACAGTTGAAACAACAAGAACAACAGGTGAACGAAAGAAGGAACAATTGGATTTACAAACTAAACTGGCAGAAGCCAATGCCAGGCTAAACGTGCTCAGCATGGGATCAAGACACACCTCTAGAGCATCAGATGGGATGAGCTCTTACTACAGAAACCCTACAGCAAGATTTAACGTACAGGCCACTGAATTCCCGCCTCATCAAGCCCAAACCTCTATTCCCAGACAAAGTATACAGACACATGTGCAGGGACATGTTGACATCACACCACCTGTAATCAACAATGGTAATCAAGGTGACATCTATAACCTAATCCAGAGGCAAAATGACAACACTGCTATGCTGGCTCAACAACATCTCACTTCTACTTTACCTCCAAGAGACATTCCTGTTTATGACGGTGACCCATTGCAGTTTGAAGCTTTCATCCGTGCATTTGAAAGAGGAGTAGAGCGGAAAACTGATGATGAAAGTGACTGCCTGCATTACCTAGAGCAATACACCAGAGGGCAACCACAGGACCTAGTGCGCAGCTGCCAACATCTGCCTCCAGCTCAAGGTTATCAAAGGGCAAAACAGCTGCTTAAAGAGCACTTTGGTAATGAACATAAGATCGCCACTGCATACATGAACAAAGCATTTACCTGGACAATGATCAAAGCCGAAGATGTGGAAGCACTGCAAGCCTTCTCTTTGTTCCTAAGAGGTTGTTGCAATGCAATGGAACATCTCACCTATATGGATGAAATGAATGTTGTTTCAAACATGAAACACATACTTCAGAAACTACCCTACAAACTCAGAGACAAGTGGAGGAATAGAGCATGTCAGCTACAGGAAGAGCGTGGGCATCGAGCTACATTTCCTGACCTTGTCAACTTTATAGAAAGGCAAGTGAAGATACTGTCAGATCCTCTGTTTGGAAGCATCCAGGATGATAAACCAACTGCAGCTATCACAACTGTTATCTCTACCTTTTCAAAGGGAAACCCAAGCCTAAGAGGAAGTAGTTTTGCAACAATTATTACCTGCCCAAGAACACCAGTGCTAGAACATGTAACAACGAATGGAATGAAAATACCTCCATCAAGCCACAACTCCCTACATTTGTGTTTGTTCTGCAGAAGAAGTGGTCACTCATTGGAGCAGTGTCCACACATCCTGAAGAAAACACACAGAGAACAAATGGACTTCTTGAAAGGAAAAGGGGTGTGTTTTGGATGCCTAAAAATAGGACACATGAGCAAACACTGCCACAGTCGTTTGACATGTTATGTGTGCAATCAAAGTCATCCTGAAATACTCCACATTGAACAAAAAGGCAAAAGAGAGGAAGCAGAACACACAAAACAGAATGGGAAGCCAATGGAAAGTAATAGTGTCATCTCACCTCATACATGTGGTCACATTGGGGCCAGTGATGAAAACTCCATCTTCTCCATTGTACAAGTAAAGAGCCACAAAGTGTTACAAACTTATGCATTTCTGGACCATGGAAGTTCATCCACCTTTTGCACAGAAAGTTTAATGAGGAGGCTAAACCTTACAGGACAAAGGACTAACATTCTCCTAAAGACAATGAATCAGAGAAAGATTGTGTCTAGTCATCATATCTCAGGTTTGGAAATATCGAGTCTGGACGAAAACAATTTCCTTCAACTATCCGATGTGTTTACACATAAAACCATGCCTGTTTCCAAGCACAATATTCCTCTACAAGGAGATCTGGAAAAATGGCCTTACTTAAAGGACATCAAAATGAATGAAATTGCTTCTGGCATTGACCTACTCATTGGGACAAATGCTCCTAAGGTATTGGAACCTTGGGAGCTGATCAATAGCCAAGGAGAAGGACCGTACGCTGCAAAGACCCTACTGGGGTGGGTCTTCTATGGTCCCCTAAAAGGAAGCAACGACAGCAGAGATGCTAGCGGACTCCAAAGAGGATGGAGATGTTGTAGCAGACTCCAAAGAGGATGGAGATGTTGTAGCGGACTCCAAAGAGGATGGAGATGTTGTAGCAGACTCCAGATGAGATTGTAGCAGACTCTAAAGAGGATGGAGATGTTGTAGCAGACTCTAAAGAGGATGGAGATGTTGTAGCAGACTCTAAAGAGGATGGAGATGTTGTAGCAGACTCTAAAGAGGATGGAGATGTTGTAGCAGACTCCAAAGAGGATAGAGATGTTGTAGCAGACTCCAAAGAGGATGGAGATGTTGTAGCAGACTCCAAGAGGATGGAGATGTTGTAGCAGACTCCAAAGATGGAGATGTTGTAGCGACTCCAAGAGGAGGAGATGTTGTAGCAGACTCCAAAGAGGATAGAGATGTTGTAGCAGACTCCAAAGAGGATAGAGATGTTGTAGCAGACTCTAAAGAGGATGGAGATGTTGTAGCAGACTCTAGAGAGGATGAGATGTTGTAGCAGACTCCAAAGAGGATGGAGATGTTGTAGCAGACTCCAAAGAGGATGAGATGTTTGTGGAAGACTCCAAAGAGGATGGAGATGTTGTAGCAGACTCCAAAGAGGATGGAGATGTTGTAGCAGACTCCAAAGAGGATGAGATGTTGTAGCAGACTCAAAGAGGATGGAGATGTTGTAGCAGACTCCAAAGAGGATGGAGATGTTGTAGCAGGACTCCAAAAGGAGGAGAGATGTTGTAGCAGACTCCAAAGAGGATGGAGATGTTTGTAGCAGACTCCAAAGAGGATAGAGATGTTGTAGCAGACTCCAAGAGGATAGAGATGTTGTAAGCAGACTCTAAGAGATGGAGATGTTGTAGCAGACTCCAAAGAGGATGGAGATGTTGTAGCAGACTCCAAAGAGGATGGAGATGTTGTAGCAGACTCTAAAGAGGATAGAGATGTTGTAGCAGACTCCAAAGAGGATGGAGATGTTGTAGCAGACTCCAAAGAGGATGGAGATGTTGTAGCAGACTCCAAAGAGGATGGAGATGTGTTGTAGCAGACTCCAAAGAGGATGGAGATGTTGTAGCAGACTCTAGAGAGGATGGAGATGTTGTAGCAGACTCTAGAGAGGATGGAGATGTTGTAGCAGACTCTAAAGAGGATGGAGATGTTGTAGCAGACTCTAAAGAGGATAGAGATGTTGTAGCAGACTCTAGAGAGGATAGAGATGTTGTAGCAGACTCTAAAGAGGATGGAGATGTTGTAGCAGACTCTAAAGAGGATAGAGATGTTGTAGCAGACTCTAGAGAGGATGGAGATGTTGTAGCAGACTCCAAAGAGGATGGAGATGTTGTAGCAGACTCTAGAGAGGATGGAGATGTTGTAGCAGACTCTAAAGAGGATGGAGATGTTGTAGCAGACTCTAAAGAGGATGGAGATGTTGTAGCAGACTCTAAAGAGGATGGAGATGTTGTAGCAGACTCTAAAGAGGATAGAGATGTTGTAGCAGACCAAAGAGGATGGAGATGTTGTAGCAGACGCCAAAGAGGATGGAGATGTTGTAGCAGACTCTAAAGAGGATAGAGATGTTGTAGCAGACTCTAGAGAGGATAGAGATGTTGTAGCAGACTCCAAAGAGGATGGAGATGTTGTAGCAGACTCTAAAGAGGATGGAGATGTTGTAGCAGACTCCAAAGAGGATGGAGATGTTGTAGCAGACTCTAAAGAGGATGGAGATGTTGTAGCAGACGCCAAAGAGGATAGAGATGTTGTAGCAGACTCTAAAGAGGATGGAGATGTTGTAGCAGACGCCAAAGAGGATAGAGATGTTGTAGCAGACGCCAAAGAGGATAGAGATGTTGTAGCAGACTCCAAAGAGGATGGAGATGTTGTAGCAGACTCTAAAGAGGATGGAGATGTTGTAGCAGACGCCAAAGAGGATAGAGATGTTGTAGCAGACTCCAAAGAGGATGGAGATGTTGTAGCAGACTCTAAAGAGGATAGAGATGTTGTAGCAGACTCTAAAGAGGATGGAGATGTTGTAGCAGACTCTAAAGAGGATGGAGATGTTGTAGCAGACTCCAAAGAGGATGGAGATGTTGTAGCAGACTCTAAAGAGGATGGAGATGTTGTAGCAGACTCTAAAGAGGATGGAGATGTTGTAGCAGACTCCAAAGAGGATAGAGATGTTGTAGCACACTCTAAAGAGGATGGAGATGTTGTAGCAGACTCCAAAGAGGATGGAGATGTTGTAGCAGACTCCAAAGAGGATAGAGATGTTGTAGCACACTCTAAAGAGGATGGAGATGTTGTAGCAGACTCCAAAGAGGATAGAGATGTTGTAGCAGACTCCAAAGAGGATGGAGATGTTGTAGCAGACTCCAAAGAGGATGGAGATGTTGTAGCAGACTCCAAAGAGGATATAGATGTTGTAGCAGACTCCAAAGAGGATAGAGATGTTGTAGCAGACTCCAAAGAGGATGGAGATGTTGTAGCAGACGCCAAAGAGGATGGAGATGTTGTAGCAGACTCCAAAGAGGATAGAGATGTTGTAGCAGACTCTAAAGAGGATGGAGATGTTGTAGCAGACTCCAAAGAGGATGGAGATGTTGTAGCAGACTCCAAAGAGGATAGAGATGTTGTAGCAGACTCTAAAGAGGATAGAGATGTTGTAGCAGACTCCAAAGAGGATGGAGATGTTGTAGCAGACTCCAAAGAGGATATAGATGTTGTAGCAGACTCCAAAGAGGATGGAGATGTTGTAGCAGACGCCAAAGAGGATGGAGATGTTGTAGCAGACGCCAAAGAGGATGGAGATGTTGTAGCAGACTCCAAAGAGGATGGAGATGTTGTAGCAGACTCTAAAGAGGATGGAGATTTTGTAGCAGACGCCAAAGAGGATGGAGATGTTGTAGCAGACTCCAAAGAGGATGGAGATGTTGTAGCAGGCGCCGAAGGCGCTGAAGGCAAAACTGAGGCCCCCCCAAGAAGAAGAAGATGAGGGTCGGGATTCAGGTGATTACTATGAAGAGGCAGAAGACGAGCCTTTTGAAAGCCAGCCGACTTCAGACTCCTGTCACAGCATGCCTGACTTCACAGCAGATGTCGAGTTACACCAATCTGACGCAGTGCCTGAGGAAGAAGCCAAGCCTGTGGCCGA
Source organism: Gymnodraco acuticeps (assembly GCF_902827175.1). Classification (NCBI taxonomy): domain Eukaryota; kingdom Metazoa; phylum Chordata; class Actinopteri; order Perciformes; family Bathydraconidae; genus Gymnodraco; species Gymnodraco acuticeps. The sequence goes on from NW_022992313.1 coordinate 747,268, forward strand.
GAAAGTGGAGACCGAACCAGAAGTGGAAGTGAAGATGTCAGATGGACACTACTGCCTAGACTTGCCATTCAGACAAGAAAATCCCAGCTTGCCCAACAACAAACACGTTACCGAGCAGCTCATCTGCGATGTTGCTGTTATGGTAGCAGGGCACCGGCTGAACCCAAGTGACAGACCTGAAGAAGTGACTGACTCATCAATGCAGGAGCCCTATAAGGAGAGGCTTGGAGTTGGGTGAAAATATAACCCACAGGTTCTCTCAGCGCTGGACGGGATGGCAACACTACTGCTTCAACCTAAGAACAGCAAAGACTGATGACCCTTAAAATAAGGGAGAAGAAAGGAAACTGAAAATTCTTTAAGAATTACATACACACCATTTTTATAGCTCCTTTATTATTTATTGGTAATTGTTTTTGTTTTCATACTAAAGCCAATTAGGGGCCGGTGTGTAGGAGCCATTTTATGGGTGTTGTTGGTGTGTCAGTTTATTTAAGTTATATGTATAGTGCAATATTATTATGTTATTAAGTTATATATATATATATATATGAGTGTTGTATGTCTTGTAATAATGAACCAAGAGTCTCTTTAAATAAAGATGATATCATTGACCTTCTACTTTCCCACTATTTTGTATGTACTCTTAATATTTAAATGTTTTTATCAAATATAACACATTCAAAAGTGCTTTACAAAAAAAATGAAAGACATTAAGAAAAAGGCATTTTAAAACAGTCATTAAAAAGCAACACAATCTTCCTGCATTGCAATTACTCTAAACGTGTAATAACGTGCTTTAACCAGTAGGTGGTTTGGGTTCAAAAGTGTTAACAAAATAAAATATATTGCTGGTTCCGGTTTAGTTTACGACGGATATATTCTGTTGTTTTGATATTTGTAACACAAAAGCGATGGAAAAACCCCACAGCAACACAGAAAAGATGGTCTTAACATGACCCAGCGGTCTAGTTAATAAAAAACAATAATATCAAAACAAATTATTACTATTTATTGTGAAATTAAAACAGAACAGTAAAAAAATAGTTTCCGGTCTATTCTGAGGCCCGATCTCTGTAGATAAATAAAGAACTACTACAGGTTAGTAATATTTTATGCAGCCAAACCATTTATTACAATGCATTCATGTGATGACTTTCAAACATATCACTGTAAAATCATTCGACAGTAAGGAGAATCCTCCGTTATCCAATGGGAATGGACGCTCACATTGCTCTCCGTAATACAATAAAGGGGACATGATCAAATAGGACTATAATGTTCTTTTAAAAAACGTGAACTAAAGGGAACAATCTATTTGATACAGCTGAAGCTCTGGCCTTCCTTAAAAACAAACTAATGTAATAAAAAATCACAGTTGTATTACACACAATGCACTGTTTTTTGAGAACAATTCGTAACTAATGCACCATAATACAATCTGACGAAAAATGATTATGAATACAAATAAAATAAAAGAAGCCTCCCGTGAGTTACTACAAGCTATAAAGTAGATTTGAAAAACGTTTTATAGAATAAAAGCTCACTGCAGGACGCTGTAGAAATGCGTGTGTGCACCACGACAAAGGAGCCTCATTCACTTTACATTGGGCTGGTTTGCGTGGTGCAGACACGTAAATGTAACAGAGTTCGTGACTCCACCACGCACTGCGGTGTTAAGGAGTCGTGGTGGAGTCACGCATTCTGGTGAGATCAGGGGCCTCATTTATAAAGGGATATACGCTCAAAAAATGGCGTACGCCAGTTTCTACGCAATGTTTGCGATTTATAAAATACTAACTTGACAGGAAAACGTGCGGTCCTCCACGCAAACTCTGACCCATGCGTACGCACTAAGCACAACAACGGGAGAGACGAGAAACTGCGACACCGTTGGCAGAAGGAAGAATGCAGAGAAATATGTGGAAATAATACCATCAATAAAATGTTACCTCTCATTTATCACATATGAAGAATTCATTTTCAAACATTGATTAAAGCCAATCTTAAAATGATTAAACAAACGCCTGTTTGAGACTCCTCAGTGCACACAAACACATAACTTGGAGAAATAAATAAATACGGATATGTTATTGAAAACCACCTCGAATATGTTGTGTTAATGTTATGAAATGTTTTCTCATAAATGATGCGGTAAGCAGGAGGACAGAATTACGTCTAAACTGACGCCGTGTTGCATTTCTATAGGTTGATACGAGCATGGTTTTATATACTATCATGTTTAATCGTGTTTTATGCCGTTTGCTAAGACTTGATAAGTCGCTCGTAAAACACAGGAGGTATGGAAACTAAGAACACCATATGTGGTCAATTGTACAGCGAATATAACACAACACATTAGTTGTATTTCCTTTAACTGGTGGATATAGAGTTGCTGCGGCGGGGGGGGGGGGGGGGGTGAGACGCACAGGCTGCAGTGGAGACGCTGCGCACAGCTGATCGACAGCTGGAACACAAACCACCAAATACAAAAACATAATTCAGATCCAGTCGTCATGACTCCACACCGGGGGGATTCCCTGATCACTTCTTACAGTCTCTCATCAAGGGGGTGTCTCCTGTCCCCGGTACAAACACACTGCCTGAGGAAGGCTATGTGTATTGTTTTTGTCATTAACCTTTTTCGGGCCATTTATTTATTTATTTTGGTGATGATCCGACCTCCATGTTGCTACTCTGGTTCAAACGGCATCCACCAAACAATGTGATTTTTCTCGACCTCCCCAAAATAACCAGAATCTGACACGGTGTGAGATGTCTTTTTTAGCTGTTCTGTCGTCATTTCCTGCGATCTTCTTCATAAAGTCAGTCAGAATGAATGAATGGGCGTTTCTTTGATTATTTATAGGCAAATATGGGCGTTACGTGAAGCCCGCAAAAGCTGCACCGCATTTCGAGTCAGTTGTGATTTATAAAGGGAAACCGGCGTAGGAAGTGCTGTACGCACTTTCCTCGCCGGTACGCAATGTTTGGTGAATCGGAAAATATCGGAACATTTCTGTAGCCTACCTATTTTTTTAATTTCTACTACGTAAGCAACCTTCCCACGTGAATCCTACGCACGGCATTATAAATGAGGCCCCAGGTTGTGTAAATCCTATGGGAGATACCAACTACAACAAAATGAACATATTTGACCGTGATTTAATTGTAATACACGTTTCAAAGTGATGCCGAAGTACAGTGGTGTAGTGGGGATTTTTTTACTGAGGGGACGCTATTTTAATTAGGTCATCCCAAACAATGCTACACATGCACGCAGTGCACTCACAAAACGGGCAGACAGGTCCACAGAAACTACCGGTATGCTTAGTCCTACTTTAGTTACTGTACTGCAAAAAGCAGACGGTGCTGCGCTCAACACACACACAGACTCAAAACCATGGACACACTGGCACATAAGTTACATAAACAATTTATAGGCCTAAATTGCATAAGCTACAGTATTGCAACTAAGCAGACAGTGCTGCTTCTCTCTCTATCTCTCTCTCCACTTTCAAAATCTATTTAAAACTCATAACAAACCAACAAAATGTCCAAAGTTGTCCTGAAATTAACTTATTAAATAAACAAAACAAAAAATATAGCCATACTTATGCAAACAACATTGAATCTGGACTTGACATTATTCTGATTAGGCCTAGCCTACATTGCAAATAAGCAGACAGCGCTGCTTTTCACACACACACACACACACACACACACACACACACACACACACACACACACACACACACACACACACACACACACACACACACACCTTGGGTTTTGAAGACTGATACATCCGAAATGGATGAACAAACTTTGCAGCCCAGTTTCCCAGCTTTGCAGTCTATCCACGGGTATGCCTCTTGTTTCCTCCGCCACATCTCCTCGGTCCACACCTCTGGGAAAGGTGAGCTTGAGCTAGCCAGGGGAACGTTGCTAGCGCAGCTAACGTGCACGTTAGCTAGCATTATCCACGTCTTTAGGCGGCTCTTCTGATGATGTATTACAAGCAGCTTCACTTGTAGCTTCGGTGCTGCTAGCCTCTTTCTTCTTGTGAATTATATTCTTTTTAGAAAATAAGTCAAGTAAAACATGTTAGCCTGCCATTATAGAGCTTTTTCGTTAGTGTTCTTGAAAAATCGGCGGGCACGGCGAACTGGCTCGCCGTGGGTGTGTCAGTGACCGCGAGGTCACGAGCGTGATGATGAATCATACTTTTTTAAGGAAATCGTTTTTATTATTTATTTTAATTACTGTGAAATGTATTATGTTTTCGTCATTATTACAACAAATACACACTTGACAGTTGCAAAAATATCATTGCCAGTGTTATCAGTTGCAAGTTGCAACTGATAACACTGGCAATGATTTTATATTTATTAGACTTAAAAAAAAGATCATGCTCCAAATAAGTGGGGGTACGGTGTATCCCCGGGTCCAACGCCCACTGCCGAAGTAACTACATACTGATAACGGTTAGTAAAAACCATGAATTAACGCTTTGACAAGTCTGCAGACAAGAAGGCAGGCGAAAAGCTTTTAACATGCGTGTTTTCTGAATGGAATCGGATCCATCAGGCTAAACTAACCCGTCCAAACTCACAACAACGTCATACAGACATAAATAAACCAGCGACTGTATTCGCCATGACACAGACAGTCTGTGGTTTTTACTCGTTTAACTTTTGTCCAGTTTCTGAACAGATATGAGGAGCTGTGAGCTCTGAGGCCGTTTCTCAATCTTGAGGAAGCTGGCTTGGTAGTCGCGTACTTCCAAGTCACTTCCTTCAGAAACGAAGCCAGTATACTTCCAAGCCACGGCTTCGGAAAACGAAGAAGAATGGAACAGGCTAACAAGTGTGCCACTCTCTCTAACGGGTTTCAACAAAAACTGTACCGAAAATAAATACCTCACGATGTCTATCTAATTATGTACTTGCTTTACTTTCACAGAACACATTTTTGGTGATAACAAACAAATGTAACAAAGTAACATATTTACCAACACATGTTCTACGCCCAGTGGCGTTTCTATATGTACAAAAGTGGTGGGGCACAAAAAACGTAGATGTCTATAAGCTTCTGCAGTGAGGTTCATGGCTGGTGAGGCACTGGCACTGACTCTTCGGGTTTACAAATATTATATTTGGACCTAAATCAAAATATAATATTATTTTCAAAAGCTTTTTTTGTCTGATGCTTCGATTAATTTTAAACACAGTTCAACAGAAGGATACCCAAAAAATGTAATTTTATCATTTAAATATTGAATTGTTCTCTCTTAGTAAGATCCCATTTCAATAAAATTGCAGTCTTACCTTGACTTGAAGATTAAGTCCATTTGCCTATCCTTCTGGACAAAAATCTTACTTTTTTGTAAAAGTCCTCCTTATGTTCTTGTAGTTTCAAAAGTCTATCATAAATCTAATCTAATCAATAGATTTATAATTCGAAAATTATAAAAGTAGGGTAGACATGTGGATATTATCCGGCTGAACAAAACGTGCATTTATCTAACAGCTATGTTAACCACAGATCTTATTTGGAGCTATTTTCTAAAATCCTATGGAGAAATCTCATTGCTTTTTTGTCGAGGGAAGCCATGCGCAGCTTATTTCCGGGTTTTAGGATGCGTCACTGCAGCTCTCTCGTCTCCTCTTCACACACCACACTTTTCGCGGCACACGTACTTACAGCCAATCAACTCTGAATTATGTGAGATGACATATGGTGGGGATGGCAGCTCAGTGCCCCTATGGTCATTATTTTTTTGCCACACACATTAAATAGGAAAATATTCTGAGTCTGAGCAAGCGCAGTGTAGTTTTTACAGTCACCATTGACTTAGACAGTAAGAGGGAGGGGCAGGATCGGGTTTTGTCCCACATGGCTCTAAACAGCTCAATAGGCACACACTGTAGACACTAATTAGAAGAACACAGACTAAAACAGCAATGTACAGACGAATCAGATGATTAAACATGATCTTAAAATATATTTAATATTTTATTTCATTTTTATGACCAGTGTCTACGCCACTACATACACTGAACAAAAATATAAACGCAACACTTTTGTTTTTGCTCCCATTTTTCATGAGATGAACTCAAAGATCTAAAACATTTTATATATACACAAAATAACCATTTCTCTCAAATATTGTTCACAAATCTGAAAACATCTGTGATAGTGAGCACTTCTCCCATGGTGGTGGTGGGGTTATGGTATGGGCAGGCGTATGTTATGGACGACGAACACAGGCTACTCGATTCACAACATTACCCTAACCCTACCCCTCACACCAGATACTGACTGGTTCTCGGACCCCCCCAGACCCCCCAATAAAGCAAAAATGCACGTTTCAGAGTGGCCTTTTATTGTGGCCAGCCTAAGGCACACCTGTGCAATAATCATGCTGTCTAATCAGCATCTTGATATCTGCCACACCTGTGAGGTGGGATGGATTATCTCGGCAAAGGAGAAGGAGAAGTGCTCACTATCACAGATTTTTTCAGATTTGTGAACAATATTTGAGAGAAATGGTTATTTTGTGTATATAGAAAATGTTTTAGATCTTTGAGTTCATCTCATGAAAAATGGGAGCAAAAACAAAAGTGTTGCGCTTATTTTTTGTTCAGTGTACTTACATTTAAATGTGTGCTGCGTCGGTTCAGCCATTCTCCGCAAGGGTTTTTGAAATTGGTCTGTGCGCAAAGCATTGTGGGGATTTTAAGGACGCAAAGTCTACCCATGTGCAGCCTCGAAATTTCCCCCAAACCAAGGACGCGGCCTCTGTGGAATTCCAAGTATGCTGGAGATTGGAACAGTACTTCGATGACGTAGATGACTTGAAATATTGGCTTGGAAGCCAGTATCCTCGAGATTGAGTAACGGCCTGAGTGTGTGCTAACGGCTGATGTGTTGGGACATATAGAGAGGCGAAGTCACGCCCATCTACTTCCGGTCCATGGGACCCCGGAAGCGAAAAATTATACATTGAATTCAATGGAGAGAGAAAACGTATCTTTTGATCCCGTTTGAATTGTGCCACGAACTACACATATGATGTTTGTCAATCTTAAACAATCATTTCCATGTCAAAAAAGTCAAATTTTGTCGTAAAACTGTTGAAATATAAGACTATGAAAAATACGCGACTACAAAGACTACAAATCCCAAATCCCATTCTGGGTCGCGTAAGTGATGTCACAGGCGATAATGCTCCAAGTGGTTGGTTCACTTTTACAAGATGCCTGTGTGCTTTGTACCAGGTTGTAATCACAAAAGTGATCATACATCTTGCTCGTTCTATCGCTTCCCGTCTGATGAAAGGACCAGGAGTCGCTGGATCAGACATATCAGGTAATATCATAGGTAATATACATGTTGTGCATGGAACATAGTCAAGTTAGCTACCTAGCTAGTAGCGACGAGTAGCGAGCACGTTAGTTAGCATTACATTACTTAGCCGTGTCATTTTTAGTAGCCTTACCATGAAGTTATTATTTTATTACATGAAGTAAACCAAAATGTTAAACAGTAACCAAACATGATGGTAAGTATTTCGTGAAACTTTTGAAGAGTAGCCTACTGCGCCCTCCACCGGGTGCTAAGGAAGCAGTTCAGGGAGAGTCGAAGGCAGGCAGGGAGCTTTGCATGACATTCTTCTGGACGTGTTTCATTGTGATGACAGTGAGGGTGAGTCAATCTGTTTGTTGGAAAGACAGTCGTTGTGTGCTTATTGAGAGAAAATTGTTAGAAGAGATAATTATTCAAAGTGTTGTTACTTTAAAGTGTTGTTACTGACCTTTTTCTCTTTTATTTTCTTTACCTCACCTGTAACTGCTGAGACGTTGAGGAACATGCACACTGACCTGCTCTGGCAACCTGATTTCCACTCTACGTAATAGTATTTGGTTATGGTATATTATTTATATACATCAAAGGCACAATGCACCCCCCAGAGACACACATGTATTGAGTGTGATATTTTGCATAGGTCATGTGAAATCATCTTTACATACTAGAAAACTGTAGGAGCGGCAACTTGTTTTGAAATAGAATTTTTAATATCCGATAATAAAGTTGATCTGTTTTCTTTATTCTTCTCTCTTCCCAGCTCCATACATCACCATTCTCTGTTCCTGCAGGTCCTGCTTGCTAATCAATGCTCATATTTTTTTTACACAATTACAAATAAAGTCATTGTATTGTATGACATGAAGTTGTGCTTCATTCGGAGTCAATAATAAATTCATTCTGCCTTCAACTGCACAATGATTGTGGACTGCACCGACATCCATGTAGCTGCCCTCCAGTAAGATGAACCAAGCAAAGAGGGTCACCATCATGCCCAAGGACATCCAGCTGGCCCGCCGCATCCGCGGAGAGAGGGCTTAGACTGACCTGAGACCAGCACACCCAAACACAACGGCTCTTTTAAGAGCCACCTACAGTTTCAAAGAGTTGCAATCCTACGTTATTATAATGATTAAACTGGTTCATGTATCACTTAGTTTACTGAACCGTGATGAATGAAAGAAATTAGTGAGGTAGTGGTTTACTGAAGTTACAAAGACATTAATATATGAGTAACAGGTCAGTGTAAACACAAGCTTCTGTCAATTATGGATCATTCAAACTATTTATATAAAAATATGTAATAAAGTTCTAAAACAAGTATTCGGTATATTCCTTGATAGCTTTTGGAGAAGGTTGTTTTTAAGTTTACTAAAATCTATCATTTCAACTGTTTCACTTTATAAAAATGGAACAGGTGAGTAGAGCGTCATTGAGTTTCTTATTCTGTCAGTAAATTATCCAAATTAAATGTTTTTCATTATTTTAGTCAACCCTAAACAATTTTATTGTACCTTTTAATAATGACCTTACATGGTCGGCAAAGTTAAATTAACTTCAGAAAATCAAATCTGTTCTGAGAAAAAACTAATAAATGTTTAAAGATAGGAACTTGCCATCCCACTGAAAAACAGTCCGTAGAGATTTAAAGGCATAGTTTTAGTTCAATCCAACGTTTCATTTGGATTCATTTGACAACAGTCAACTATTTTCATAAAGAATATATATATTTGTCAAAGTCAACTTTAATGTCAATCTTACTCAGTTAGTGTTTATAGACAGAGAGATCAAAAAGACCTTTAAATAAAATTATACAATTTACAGATATGTATACAAATATATATATATCCTATATACACCATCATGTATAATGATGGTGTATGATGTAGAAGGAAGTGTGGTAGATAACAAGTAAATATAGAGTTACATACAGATCCATGTTACAGCAAAAGATGGAATAACTAAGAAGCACGCAGTATAATAATAATTACATGCAACAATTAAATAACTGCTCAGCATCTCCACCACAATCCCAATCTGCTGTGTCCTGTTTTCCTCCCCTCTGCATAACACCCCATCACACATACGAAACACAACGCAGAGTCCGAGGGTGTTAAGAGTATGTTTATTTAAATGTCCTCCTCTCTACTGGCCAACACAGGGAGCATATGCTGGGTGTAGAATTTTTCCAGGAGGAGATTTCCATGCCATGCAGGGTCTTTGGGGATGGGGATGATGATCGCCTCCTTCGTGGTCCACACAACAAAGTAGCAGAGACTCCGGTCTGTGATGTGCAGCTGCCCTTGGACCTGGTGCCAGTATGGGTGATTCTCCTTGAGAATATATGACCCACCCTCCTCACGAAGACAGAAGGATGGTAACTGGACTGCCTCCGCGATGGTCATGTTCCTCTGGCTGTGTGGACACTTCACCTCCAGCAGGGCAGATGGCTGCACAAGTCCATCGGGTGATGCTCCCAAAACACCCGACTCACTCACAAAGAGACCAGACTCAATTCGAACACTGTCACTTGATAGGCCTCCACAAAAGCCTTCACCCCTTCGGCCTCGTTTACAACCCCCCAGTTGACAGTTGGCGATGTCTCTGGCCAGTGGGTTGTATGTCTCCTCTCGCTGTTGGCAAAGTTGAGACACCGGCTGGACTACTTTTTAAGTGCCAGGCTTCCTCCACTGGCACTCAACATCTGTGGAGCTGATCTGCCACATGGCAAATATTGCCAATGCTGCAGCGTGGCTGCATTTGTACATCCCCTGTGCACAATCACAGACAGCGCTCTGCATCGCGCCATCGTCTCCCATGCAGATCTGTAAAAATAAAGTAAGTACCATTTGTTAGCATGCTATAATAGATTGAATGAGCAATAATACAAGGATGGTCCGGATCTGGGGGTGGGAGGGTTTATTTTTCCATAGTTTTGTCCTCTTGTCTGATTGTTGTTATTGTTTGTTTTTTCTGTTTGTTTTGTAATTTGTGCTGTATTGGTTGTGATTGTACATTGTATTTTTCTAAATGTGTATGAATACATTTTTGAAAAACATTTGATCAACAATAAAAAAGGATTTGGTCAGGATCTAGACTCAGTGTGTAGTTTATTAATTAATCAATGCTCTCTACATTAGGAAAACACATACCAGTGTACCAGAGTGAGTCACACACAGCTGTGCCTAGATAACCAAAATCCTTGAATCTACACACAGCAAATAAACTCAAATGACACAATGAGAAAAAGGAGATCACACATACAGTATAGTCGATATAAAACTGGCCGCTTCAATCTGAAGAGCAACTAAAACAAAACACGGGAGTGTACCTTGTTCTTGTGAACACTAATGTTATCCACAGCATACACAGAGACCACGAATTTCTTAAGGAGAAAACTAGTTACTAAAACAAAACACGTTAGTGTACCTTGTTAGATAATGTTAGCTAACTGACATTAACGTTACACATTGCACTCATATTACTCACCGAAACCTTGTAAAGCCGGTCCCGCTGCTCTTACAGAACCGACTAACTACCCTTTCGTGTATTGTTTAGAGTCGGCGAGGTCCTGATAATTTATTCCGGTAAATTACTCTGACCTACTAATTGACCTGACCGAAGTTATTGAGTCTATGTAAGTTTACTGCTTGGCTCAGATCCACCAACGTCAGCAAGATCTCACCTCTATTAACCCCCCGAAGAACCAGGTTCAATTAACTGCTGTTTCTATTCAGACAACTCTTTTTTAATCTGTGATCCCGAAGGATTTTGATATCAGTAAATGGAGTGTGTTCCTACCTAAGTGTGAGTGTGGCAGGGTGCAGTCTTACCTTTTAAGCAGGAGAGGAGAGCACAGATTTTCTTTTAGTTGTCCCAATCCAACAGGTGAGATCAGTTTATTTGAAGAAAAATAGGTCCAAACTAATACAGGGTTTTTACCTAAAAGGTAAAAACCCTGTATTACTTTGGACCTATTTTTCTTCAAATAAACTGATCACACATTATAATCATATGCAACATATCATGCTGGGGTTATATTTTTTTCTAAAACCTCAATTCATATTTCTCATCTATCCAAGATCTAAATAAAGCCATTAGTTATACAATTCCTGTACGTCCTAATAACGCCTTCCAGGTAGATCTAAATAAAGCTATTAGGTCTAAGATTCCCGTACGTCCTATTAACGCCTTCCAGGATAGATCTAAATAAAGCTTATTAGGTCTAAGATTCCCGTACGTCCTATTAACGCCTTCCAGGATAGATCTAAATAAAGCTATTAGTTCTAAGATTCCCGTACGTCCTAATAACGCCTTCCAGGATAGATCTAAATCAGGGGTGGGGAACCTCCGGCCCCCGGGCCGTATACGGCCTGCGAGACCATTTGGTGTGGCCCTCGAGGTAATTTATAAACACACGCAAAAAAGAAAAAAATTAAAGAAATCTAGACTGCAAAATAATTAAACAAGTGAGTGCCTGTTTTTCCTGGCCAAGGTCAGGGTCCTTGAACACAACACAAGCCTAACGTGTCATCACGTGGTATATATCTCGTCTGACAGGGGTGTAGTTCTGACGGGGAGCAGTGAGCACCAGAACGCAGCTCCGCTCCGGCACTTCCAAAAATTGCAGTACCCATAAGGAGCCGTACACATGCTGCAGTTTTTGCGTGGCTGTGTCTTAGTTGTAAGCCCAGTGGCGATCTGTCATACTGATCATACAGTCAATAACTTTGTTGTTATTAGCATCTGGTTAGCTAGCTATGCTAACGAATATCAGAAGCTTTTTCTACAACCAGTGAGGTAAAGGCACATCTTTATATGATCATTATAGTTATAAAAAAATAAGAGAATAAAGTAAACGGGTATAAAATACTATATGACAGTAAAAAAAAGTTGTTATTAATAAACAAGAATACAGTTTGAAAGGGGAGTGATTTGTAAAATATCCATAAAGAAAAAGAAAATCTGCTTACAGTTATGTTTCATATGGGTGTTGTGAGATGTATTCATAGATCTAATGTTACTCTCAAAGTGCACCAGATTGATGCTTTTAACTTCAACATTTAAAAAAAAAATCTTCCCGGGGGTGCATACCCCCGAACCCCCCTAGAGGAGGTTAGGTCCCCCCCACTTAAATCATGTTCACATGGATAGGAAACTAAATACATTTGCACACATCTTGTGTCCATATCTTTCTGTTTTGGTGGTCATGCCACAACCGTGCATGTGCATGCTTGCGCGAGTCATGGTAAGATATCTGGATTAAGAGGTTGCTTTTTCTTTGCACAGCATGAAAGAAAGGTGAAATGAGTGGGCTGTGATTTTAGTATTTTTAAGCAGAGGTCAATAATTTGTACGGCCCTCGGAGGATGTTGAAAACATTGAAATGGCCCTTGAGAGGAAAAAGGTTCCCCACCCCTGAACTAAATAAAGCTATTAGGTCTAAGATTCCCGTACGTCCTATTAACGCCTTCCAGGATAGATCTAAATAAAGCTTATTAGGTCTAAGATTCCCGTACGTCCTATTAACGCCTTCCAGGATAGATCTAAATAAAGCTTATTAGGTCTAAGATTCCCGTACGTCCTATTAACGCCTTCCAGGATAGATCTAAATAAAGCTATTAGGTCTAAGATTCCCGTACGTCCTAATAACGCCTTCCAGGATAGATCTAAATAAAGCTATTAGGTCTAAGATTCCCGTATGTCCTATTAACGCCTTCCAGGATAGATCTAAATAAAGCTTATTAGGTCTAAGATTCCCGTACGTCCTATTAACGCCTTCCAGGATAACCTTACCGAGAACCATTTTACCCAGCTCTGAAGGACAGAGCCTACCCGGAGAGAGTATACCAGGGGTTTCCCCCTCTCTCTTGCGCTCTCTCAAAAAACCAGTCTCTTTATGCTCAAAAAACCGGGTCGAAACCCCAAAAAACACCTCCTCTATCCCCAACCAACATCTTCTATTGGCTAGGGCCTAAGACACACCTTCCCATGTTTGTGTAAAAAGGACATGACTGCTGTAGGACTTGAAAAATATTATTCTCGGCTATGACTTAACCATTTTTGAGGCCTCAATGTGTTTCTCGTTTAAGGCAGGAGCCCCCCTCCCTGTGATCTGCTGTGAGAAAAAAGGGGAAGAAACTGCCCTCTTCCTTATTAGTGACACCCATAAATCATAGACCTTACACACTCAACCTAAACAAACCACTTTGTTTTGTTTATGCTGTAAATATAGAAAAGCCTAAAATATGAAGCATTCTCATTATGGGTTCATACAAGAATATAATTGATCATATATGATTTATAATTAACTTTCGTTTTAAGGCGAGACACCCCAGGTGAATAGGGTAATTTTTTTAACTTAAAGGTATCAGCTAGACATTTCTCCAGTTAATTACTTACAATAAGGCAATTGTCTTTTGTATTACAAGTTTTCTGAAATAGCATGTTTAAATATGCAAATGATCCATTATCTCATTAAATATGCACATATTTTAACACATTTCAGGAATCGAAATCTGAACTTTGGATATAGCCAGATTCAAAATTATTGTTTCATTTTGTAGTCATATTAGTATCTAAGGCTTTTACAGAAGGGATATTGGATATCTCTTTTTATCATTCCATAAATCAGAAAATACTGTCAACAGCCCTAAAATATCCATTTTCGCCATGTTTTTAGGTATACAATGTTGTATAATTCAGGCTATGAATTATATATGAACAAACCCTTCTGTAAAAGCCTTCATAATATTGATAGGAATATAACTGGAAGGTTTGGTGTCTCTACGTACTACTGAAGTTGAAATTTCGAACTCAGAGTAGGAGAAAAAACTCATTTTGAGAAAACGACCTTTAAAGATTGCAGTGAGGCGCTAGCTAAACCCTCCTGTTCTTTGAATGACAGCTTGCGCATCGACGCACTCCGTGAAGGTATTTCATGTTCAGGGTCATTTTTTTTTATATAACCTTGCTTCGTGCAAGTGACAATTGTTGTCGTCTTCTCTGTGAACGTTTTTTTCGCCGTTCTTTTGGCATTTTGAGATTTCAATTTCTAGCTGAAAGCTAACCTGGAAGTGTTTTAGCACACCACGTGACGCATCTGAACGAATCACGTTGTCAGAAATTGACACCAGCCAATGAGATTTTGTTTCTTGGTTTAAGACCCCTTTGTGCTTTCACGATTGGTTGCTGATACAAAGGAAATGACCATATTTGGATCTGATGAGATTGTGCAGGAGAGACGGAGCTTTCCAGCGATACCTCTGTTGACATGGTGCACACAGCGGTCGCGGTACTTTATGTTATGTTAGAATGCTAACTTTTGGTGAATTTAGGAGAAATCTACAGACGCAAATAGACAAACTATAGTAAAATAAACACTTAAATGTGTATTTTGTACGTTTTCCTTCCAAAAGCCTGAAAGAAAACATGTTATGGAATCAAAATAGCACAAAATCTCAAAATTGACCAGTACTTGAAAAACGATGTTTTTGCCTGCCGTGTCTCGCCTTAAGTATTCACTTCATATATGATTTATAATTAACTTTCGTTTTAAGTATTCACTTCATATGAAGCTCTCAACAGTATGTACAGCTCTCAACATGCCCAGACTTGTAGTGATGTTCACCTCGTTTTATACTTTTCGCCTCATTCTGAAAGAAACGGGTGAAATTTGCTAACGTGACGGCCGTCTTTGTGATGGTGACGCGTTTTGTGCGAGACCAGAGACCTGTAGTTCACTGAGCGGTTTCACACAAAAAAAATGTGTAACTTCACAGTTTTACGACACATTTTTATTTTTTTGACTTGTAAAATGTTCTTTTAAATTGACAAACATCATATGTGTCATTCGTGGCACAATTCAAACGGGATCAAAAGATAACCTTTCTCTCTCCATTGAATTCAATATATCATTTTCCCGCTTCCGGGGTCCCATGGAGGCTCCCGGAAGGGGAGGGACTTCACCTCTCTATTGCGCTGTTGGGTGTTGACCAATCAGGAAGCGTCATTTCTTGACTGCCAGCGAAAAAAACAAATCACAGCAGTGCTTCTCTGGCTGGCTCTGTCCAATCACAAACAAGAAGTGTTCTCTAAAGGAATACCCTTTCCGTCCAACGTGAAATGCTGTAGTGTTTTCTGAAATGCTGTGGTGTTTTCTGAAATGCTGTGGTGTTTTCTGAAATGCTGTGGTGTTTTCTGAAATGCTGTAGTGTTTTCTGAAATGCTGTGGTGTTTTCTGAAATGCTGTAGTGTTTTATGAAATGCTGTGGTGTTTTGTAAAATGCTGTAGTGTTTTCTGAAATGCTGTAGTGTTTTCTGAAATGCTGTGGTGTTTTCTGAAATGCTGTAGTGTTTTCTGAAATGCTGTAGTGTTTTCTGAAATGCTGTGGTGTTTTGTGAAATGCTGTAGTGTTTTCTGAAATGCTGTGGTGTCTTGCACTTCAGGGCCACCGTAGGTTTGAAGATCAACGCACTGTCCCACAGCCTCCCTTAGTAACTCAGCAGCGCCCTCTGTGATTGGATCCTGAACTTCCTGATGGGCAGACCCCAGGCAGTGCGGGTGGAAAAGATCCCATCCTCCACCCTGATCCTCAACCAAGGGCTCAGCACTCTCATCTACTCCCTGTTCACACACGACTGCGTGGCCACACACAGCTCCAACACCATCATGAAGTTTGCTGACGACACGACCATCATCAGGACGGAGCTGCCATCCATGAAGGACCTCTACTCCCAGCGGCTCAGGATTATAAAAGACCCCCATCACCCCAGCAACAAACTGTCCTATCTGCTGCCGTCTGGCAGGCGGTACCGCGGCATCAGAACTAAAACCACCAGACTCAGGGACAGTTTCATTACTATTTAACACCTGAGCTCTGCTAAGTGCCCGATAAACATTCCTGTTGTCATCTTGTGCAATCTACTAATTTATATTATGATAATAGTTATCACCGCAATAAACGGTATTTAATTTTATCGTAATTTACATTACTTAATTTCATATTCTGTTATTTCTATTGACATGTATATAGACTTTTTGCACTGCTTTTTTATTTTTATTTTATTATATATGTTGCATTGTTGGAGGAGCTCAGGTCAGAATAATTTAACCCTGACATTTTGGTGCCAGGATAACAACCTCCATCTCAACGTCAGCAAAACAAATGAGCTGATTGTGGATTACAGGAAGCAGCAGAGAGAGGGACACGTCCCCATCGCCATCAATGGGACTACGGTGGAGAGAGTCAGCAGCTTCAGGTTCCTCTGTGTCCACATCACTGAGGACCTGACATGGACTCATCACTGAGGACCTGACATGGACTCTTCACACAAACACCATCACAGCCGCTCTTCTTCCTCCGCAGGCTGAGGAGGTTCAACTTGGACTCATACTCTGCAACTTCTACAGGTGCACCATAGAGAGGATCCTGATCTTCTACAGGTGCACCATAGAGAGGATCCTGACCTTCTACAGGTGCACCACAGAGAGGATCCTGACCTTCTACAGGTGCACCACAGAGAGGATCCTGACCTTCTACAGGTGCACCATATGGCGCGTTTCCACTGCAGGCCTCGCTCGGTTTGGTTAGGCCTTATTAGGCACGGCTCACTTTAATGCTGCGCTTCCATTACAGTTTAGGAACTGGGGCAGTTACTATAGTAACACAGTGTAGGTGGAGCCGAGACGTCATCTTCAATGAGAGCCCCAGAAAAACAACACAGCTGTTAGCTCTTAGCACTCAGAGCTCACAGCTCCTCATATCTGTTCAGAAACTAGACAAAAGTTAAACAAGTACAAACCACAGACTGCCTGTGTCATGGCAAATACAGTCGCTGGTTTATTTATGTCTGTATAGGCCGTTGTTGTGAGTGTGGACGGTCGGAGCATATATAACGTTAGCTGAGCCATGCTACATTTAGAAAACACGCATTTTAAAAGGGTTTTTCGCCTGCCGTCTGTCTGCAGACTTGTCAAAGCATTAATTTATGTTTTTTACTAACCGGTATCAGTATGTTTTTACTTCGGCATCATTTTGAAACGTGTATTACAATTAAATCACGGTCAAATATGTTCATCTTGTTGTAGTTGTAGCCCCCTTGCCAGCGATTCTCTCTCTAGTTTAGCATACTCAGCCCGACTCAGCCTGGTTGTTCCTGGCCCTAGAACCACGATTTAGTCGGGCCAGAAAAAAGTTGAAAAAGTAGCCCCGGGCCAAAACTAGGCCAAGTGGAAACGCAACCAAAAACGGGCCCCGCACGCTTAAAGCGAGCTACCCGCTGCAGTGGAAACGCGCCAATAGAGCATCCTGGCCTTCTACAGGTGCACCATAGAGAGGATCCTGACCTTCTACAGGTGCACCATAGAGAGGATCCTGACCTTCTACAGGTGCACCATAGAGAGGATCCTGACCTTCTACAGGTGCACCATAGAGAGGATTCTGACCTTCTACAGGTGCACCATATAGAGGATCCTGACCTTCTACAGGATGCCCATAGAGAGGATTCTGATCTTCTACAGGTGCACCATAGAGAGGATCCTGACCTTCTACAGGTGCACCATAGAGAGGATTCTGACCTTCTACAGGTGCACCATAGAGGGGATCCTGACCATCTACAGGTGCACCATAGAGAGGATCCTGACCTTCTACAGGTGCACCATAGAGAGGATCCTGACCTTCTACAGGTGCACCATAGAGAGGATTCTGACCTTCTACAGGTGCACCATAGAGGGGATCCTGACCATCTACAGGTGCACCATAGAGAGGATCCTGACCTTCTACAGGTGCACCATAGAGAGGATCCTGACCTTCTACAGGTGCACCATAGAGAGGATTCTGACCTTCTACAGGTGCAACAACAGAGCTGCCATCCATCTTTACTCCCAGTGGCTCAGGAAGAAAGCCCTCAGGATTATCAATCATCGTCACCCCAGCAAAAAACGGTTCTGTCTGCTGTCGTCTGGCAGGCGGTACCGCAGCATCTGGACTAAAACCACCAGACTCAGAAACCAACCCGCGGCCCTCAAGCCGCTTTCGGCCCTCAAGCCGCTTTCGGCTCTTTGCCCAGTCTCATGCGGCTCCTCAGTTCGTATCGAATTGTATTTGTGTTTGGTTATGTGTGTGTGTGTGTGCGTGCGTGTGTGTGGCGTCAGTATGAGAGCATGACAGCACGTCTTATTTTGATTGTAAACAAACTGAAACTGTTCCAGACACACCTTCAAAAGGGAGGAGTAGCGCATTTTCCCTCTCTGCTAAAAGCAAGCGGACAATCCACCTGCGCCACCCTGAAAAACAGCCTGATATGCAGCATTGGTTGAAAACCTGCAAAAAAACGTTGCGACCTAGTTCCATGGTCTACAGCTGAAAAGGCCACAGATTACGTCCCTCGTGGACCCTTTTGGTGCTGAGACGGACTGTTTGAAAGTTGCGCTTGTCACAGATCAGGCAGCAGCCGAATTAGAAATTATTGAACTTTTTGAAGAAGACCGACTGAAACCTTATCTGAAGGAAGGGACCATTCAGTTCTGGAAAACTTTGCCAATGGAAAAATATTCCAATGTCAAACGGGCTGCGCTCAATCTACTATCGATGTTTGGGTCAACATACGTCAACATACATACAGTGGGGCAAAAAAGTATTTAGTCAGACACCAATTGTGCAAGTTCACCCACTTAAAAAGATGAGGCCTGTAATTTTCATCCTAGGTACACTTCAACTATGAGAGACAGAATGGGGGGAAATAATCCAGGAAATCACATTGTAGGATTTTTAATGAATTAATTGGTAAATTCCTCGGTAAAATAAGTATTTGGTCACCTACAAACAAACAAGATTTCTGGCTCTCACAGACCTGTAACTTCTTCTTTAAGAGCCTCCTCTGTCCTCCACTCGTTAACTGTATTAATGGCACCTGTTTGAACTCGTTATCAGTATAAAAGACACCTGTCCACAACCTCAAACAGTCACACTCCAAACTCCACTATGGCCAAGACCGAAGAGCTGTCAAAGGACACCAGAAACAAAATTGTAGACCTACACCAGGCTGGGAAGACTGAATCTGCAATAGGTAAGCAGCTTGGTGTGAAGAAATCAACTGTGGGAGCAATTATTAGAAAATGGAAGACATACAAGACCACTGATAATCTCCCTCGATATGGGGCTCCACGCAAGATCTCACCCCGTGGGGTCAAAAATGATCACAAGAACGCTGAGCAAAAATCCCAGAACCACACGGGGGACCTAGTCAATGACCTGCAGAGAGCTGGGACCAAAGTAACAAAGGCTACCATCAGTAACACACTACGCCGCCAGGGACTCAAATCCTGCAGTGCCAGACGTGTCCCCCTGCTTAAGCCAGTACATGTTGTTAGGGATTTGGAGGGATAACTGGTCCGCTTTTCAAATCTCCGCGCGTTCCTATGAAGCTGGTTATAATACAGGAAGGAATCCATATCTACAAAGTAACCTTTAACAATAATCTACTTTAATGGCAATATGACAATGCAATACAATCATTACAATACAACATGATATATTACAGTTATATTGTAATGCTTAAGGAGTAATACCGGCTTACTCCTGCCCTGGTTCGCATACTGCAGAGCTACTTTCACCCGAGGGCAGCATGTGAAGAAGAGGCCGAACGCCAGGGATCCTCCGGATATATACCAGAGTAAGAAGGAGGGGTTTGGTGTTAGGTCAGCTGGTCATCTTTTCAGGTCATCTCATTGGGAGACGCAACGCTGGCCAGCAGGAAACCAAACCGGCTCACTTTACAACAAAAGGTCTCAAGGCCTGCATACCTACACCTCCCCCACAGAGCAATAAAACCCTGTTTACTCCAACCAGCCCAGAATGTTTATAGCCATTTGTAGTCCTTACATTTATGAAAGGATAAAACAGAGAAATCAATATAAAACACAAACACAGGTATTGTTTGAACAGTATTCACTTAACTGCTACTGTTGATAACCACCAGAGAAACCCAAGGGACCTCTCTTAATATCACAAACACTGCAGCTAGATCTAAGTTGAATGCAAATCAGGACATGCTCTCACCTTCCCCCATCTTCCTTTGTCCTCAAAAACACATGTCAACAGGCCCCATATCCAGCTCACAGTTTTACCCAAATTATTCCCATTTTAAGCTTATCCATAGTTTGCTAACATGAATAAATACAAATATAACTCTACAAATCCCCCTTTTTATCTCCTTCTCCAGAGATAAACTTAGACAAGGCATTTTGAAATATACCCACTGTCATTCTTTTCTACTGTGTCCGTAAATCCATCCGAAGCTGGTATTCAGAGTACTTGAAACCTTCATGGAGACAGAACACCACTTTCCATGGCAGTGAAGGAACCATGAGGGGGTAGCTGAGTGCTAGAATCATCAGCCCCCCCCCCCCCCCCCCCCTCGGAGGAATAGCCCACAAGGACAGCTAATAGGGAGGGGGAGATGCAGCTTTCCCTTCACGGGTAGAACTGATCAGAGCGAAGTAGACTCCTCTGCTGCGCCGTCCTGGCTTGCCGTGTCTTTGTCCACCCAATCCGCTGACAGCAGCTTCTGGGCTGCCTGCTAGAGAGATGTCTTCCTCCTCCTCGTCCTCCGGCCCGCTGATGGCGGCTTCCGGGTCGATGCTGTAGAGATGTCTCCAGGGTCCTGCTCCTCCAGTCCGCTGCTTCCGAGTAGTCCACGTCTGCCAGGGCCACGTCCGTCCTGATGTCGTCCCCTGGTCCTAGTAGGTGGTTTCCCCGCCGCACACTGGCTCCCGTGGTACGAGCTGTCCCCCTTTTCTCCCAGGCAGACGGCATAAGAGGTCCGCTGGGTCACTCGGTCGGGGTCGGAGAGCCTGGGGTTGAGCCACTTTGTCCTCGTGCTTCTCGGGTCCCCCTTTTGGCGCCAGTGACCTGTGTGGAGAAATCTGATACAACTCCCTCAAGCCTACGCTCAGCTGTTTTGCCCCACTTGGAGCCTCTTGGTGGGGTGTCTTGAAACAACAGCCGTCTGTGAACAGGTTTTCCAAATTAATTGTAGACCTATCTGCCAGTACAGCTTCAGAATCTTAATACTTGGATTGTGCCAACTAAATAAGAACCCCAACATCTTTAGGTAAACTAAATAACATATTTCAATAGCTCTGAATTTCTGACAAGCATCCGTGTTTATTTTTAAATGAAATCCTATTTAAAATCCAAATATAATATGAACTGCTAATGTTTCTGTAAGGAAACACACTAATGTTATGGATTCAAAAACAACCAAAATCACGATACTAACAAAGTGAATGACTTCCTGGTGATACTGCTCTTACCTGTCAGTGCTTAGATATTATCACGCTGAAAAAATGAATACAGAATTCCAACAAACTGTCATCAAATGTCTTTCTATTATAAATTTAGATGAAATGTATATCCCCATAATGACCTAAACAATAAAGTCTATGGCTTTTACTTCTTTACCAGGCTAGTTACATGATGTTGTCTAAATTAAATTCTCTCTCAATACACTACTATGTTTTAGCTTTAACTGTAATATGTTCTTTCTACATTTCAAACCTCAGTTACTCTAATGTCTGTTAAAATATTACAAAATTGTTTCATTATCACAGGTCAACTTCTTCGGTTTCACAGTAGCCCCTTGGCCACTACTTCTTTGTTACCTGTTATAATTCAAATCAATATTTAGAAACATCTCAACCTTCATCAAACAGTATCTTATCCCCAGATATGGAGCAGGTTAATTACATTCAATGCTCAGTTTGAACATCTGGGTTGGGGCGGAAGGTTTCTGTCAATCCTTAAAAGAAAAATTTAAATTGTGAATTTTACAGCCATGTTGAGATTTATACATTATACTCACTCCCCCTTTTTACACATGAAATAATGTGTAACAAAACCCTGTCATGGGAGGGGAACAAAAACTGTCAGGTAATTGGTTAGGGACATAACGAACATTATTTTCAATTTGACATCATTATCATTATTTCCACAGCGAACACTTCAGTGAAAAGAAGTGTTCCTCTCCGTCCTTCAGGCCTAAAAGAAACAGAATCTTCAGCTTTTAGTTTTACATTTGCAAACCACCAACTCATGTGAGAGTAAAATATCACATGTGTGGTTTCCCCTTTTTGTGGAATTTTTAGGAAACCTCTCGTTTCCCTTGGAGCTCCAAAATAATATGTTAGTCCAAAAACATGCTTGGTTAGTTATTGTTTTAGAATCATGCAGTTACACTGATCACATGCCGGCATTCATTCACACTCACACTATCTGGTTGTAAAGTCAAGTTTGGTCAGGTTCACCCCAGAGTCAGTCATCCACAGTGCCTTGTCAAGTTACACTGTCGGTCAGGGTCAAAGGTCAGTTGGTCTCCGTCTTTTTTGGCCATGTGTCGTGCTCTGCAGAGACTTTGACATTTCAGCATAGGCCAGTATCCTTTGTCTACAAAAATATGTCACGATTTCAACTACAATTTTCAAGATGATTCTCACTCGTCATTGGGACTTCTGCCTCCCACTTTTCCTGAAACTTGGTACAAAACTCACTTCCTTCGAGTACCACTACTACTGCAATCCAATTACACCTAATTAGTATTCAAATGTCTAATGATCTATTTCAGAAACTTGTGTACATAACTATTATCTTGAGTCAAAACATTACTAGGATCTGTGTCGCTCTGCATTTCATAGCTCATTATAATTCTGGTCTACTTAAAAAACAATGTTAAACTCTTTTAGCAGTGTGTGGAACCTTGGGTGTCCGAACATGCAACAATTACTCCCTCCTTTATCAAGGATTTAAAACCGAAGTCTGGTAATAACTATGCCACAATGGTGAAATCAACACTTTAGATTGGAATTTTATATGTGGCTTGGCACCAGCTCCCTTTTTAACATTATTAATACAAATAAAGATTTGTCTTATAGAGTGGTTCCTAAAACTATCCTTATAATGGTGATCAATATTGTAACCAATGAGATCACTACTTTATTCACACGTGAATAAAAATGTCTTAAAGAATGATTTGTTAACATAATGAAAATATTGAAGAATATGGTTCTACTCTGTCAGTGTGTTTTAGGATGATTATCATTTTACTTTAATAGTTTCCTCTTTACTGCTATTTTTAATTTACCAAATGATTAATAAATCTTTCTGTCTTTACGTATTTATGAAGTTAATTCAAGTTATTTAAATGTGCGTTTCGTGAATAAGTGTGTTTATGTGTAACTCACTCATTCCCGTTCTCCTTTCCTCCTCCCCTGGTTTTCTTAAACCGTGACCCCGGCCTCCTCACTTCTAATCGACCATGCCAACTCCTCTGATTCTGTCTTCTCTTCAGTCCATCAGCTGTTGAATCCATCCACTGTAACTTTTGTAGGCAGCCATTGGCCCAGTCACATCTGCAGCCCCATCATGCCACTGTTGTTGCACTCCTCCTCCTCCTCCAGTCTCTCTGCTGTTTTTATGGAGGGCGGATTCTGCTCTCATGTCTATTGTGCCAAATCTCGCGGCGCAGTTTGGAACTTCATGTCCTGTTTGAGGGACCGATGAGAGTTTGCCTCTTTGTCAGCATGCTGGTTTGGTTCTGGATGCCACAGGTGGAGCTAGTTCTGGCTGCAGTCTTGATGTAGTCTTGTTGTTGTTGTTGGTTCAGCTCTGGTTCTCTGTCTGTACGATGGAGAAGGAGGAGTCTCCTGTTGGGTTAGGTGTTTTTGTCTGCTTGGAGGGTCGGGATCAAAGCCTTTCTAACTCAGAGGGGGAGTCCAGGTCTCGGTACACATTACCTATAAGAAGTCTAGCCCACTGATGTTAAATAAATGCAACCCTTTCCACTCTGTCTCTTTCTAATCATACTATCTGTCTTAGTTGTTAAATGCCATGTAAACAACATAATTAATGTCTACTTATGATATTACAAAAACTCACTCCAAAAATTGTTTCATCCATTGTTACATATTTACCCAACATAACTCCGAAATACTTACATGTTTCCAGCATCACATATTCCACACACTATGAAAGAACATCTCCATATCTTCTCTCATTTTAAATCCCACTGTTACTTCGAACAATAGTAAACCTGCAGAGCACACCAATCGGATCACAGTAATGAAATTTGAATCAAGTGTAGGCCTATGTCTTCTTTCTGAACATTTATTTATATTGTCTACATTTGCAAACAGTTCGAGTGTAAAATGTGTTTTGCACAATGTATTTACACTCTACAGATTCTTGAGTTTACTCATCTCCTGGTGCTGTCGTTGTAAAAAATGTTCAATCCCTTATTGTTTTGTACCAGTTTTCTTCAATACCGGCCAGCAATGTAATGATCAAACTCTAAGCTCGCAGAAGTTTCAAGGGTGTGATAACCCCTTTCAGCCACTAGATGGCAGCAGCAGAAGTTTCAAGGGTGTGATACCCCCTTTCAGCCACTAGATGGCAGCAGCAGAAGTTTCCAGACAAAGGGAAACGCTCTCCCTTGGTTTAATATATAACAGACCTCTGGCTTTAAGCTTTTAGCATTGGTCTGTTATTTAAACCCCAGTTTTAAACGGCGACTCGATCTGATTTATCGAGTTTCCAGGTTTTGTCGTGCAGGAATCAAACCTCGCATTCACACAAACTGCACCATTTCCACGCCACTCAGGAATAAACACCTGCAGATCCACGCCAAACTGCTCTATTTTACGTCACGCA
Organism: Gymnodraco acuticeps; assembly: GCF_902827175.1. Lineage (NCBI taxonomy): Eukaryota > Metazoa > Chordata > Actinopteri > Perciformes > Bathydraconidae > Gymnodraco > Gymnodraco acuticeps. The sequence continues at coordinate 772,344 of NW_022992313.1, forward strand.
GGACTTTCGTCTACCTGTCGATCAACGTTTACGTTTTGTATATAACTTTCCTAACATAGTAAAATATGCATTGTATATTCCATTTAAACTATAAAAACACTGAAACGCCTACAGACAATCCTAAAGTTTTAGCGTATCCAATTACAGACAGGCGACTTTCATCGTCTGCTTACCTTATTTGCAAAGTTGCAGAGTCCTGCTGATTGTCTGAGATGTTTGAAAGCGTCTGAATTCTTCCTCAGCTTCGTTATATCTAGACGTCGGGTCACCATTTTGTTAGGGATTTGGAGGGATAACTGGTCCGCTTTTCAAATCTCCGCGCGTTCCTATGAAGCTGGTTATAATACAGGAAGGAATCCATATCTACAAAGTAACCTTTAACAATAATCTACTTTAATGGCAATATGACAATGCAATACAATCATTACAATACAACATGATATATTACAGTTATATTGTAATGCTTAAGGAGTAATACCGGCTTACTCCTGCCCTGGTTCGCATACTGCAGAGCTACTTTCACCCGAGGGCAGCATGTGAAGAAGAGGCCGAACGCCAGGGATCCTCCGGATATATACCAGAGTAAGAAGGAGGGGTTTGGTGTTAGGTCAGCTGGTCATCTTTTCAGGTCATCTCATTGGGAGACGCAACGCTGGCCAGCAGGAAACCAAACCGGCTCACTTTCCAACAAAAGGTCTCAAGGCCTGCATACCTACACCTCCCCCACAGAGCAATAAAACCCTGTTTACTCCAACCAGCCCAGAATGTTTATAGCCATTTGTAGTCCTTACATTTATGAAAGGATAAAACAGAGAAATCAATATAAAACACAAACACAGGTATTGTTTGAACAGTATTCACTTAACTGCTACTGTTGATAACCACCAGAGAAACCCAAGGGACCTCTCTTAATATCACAAACACTGCAGCTAGATCTAAGTTGAATGCAAATCAGGACATGCTCTCACCTTCCCCCATCTTCCTTTGTCCTCAAAAACACATGTCAACAGGCCCCATATCCAGCTCACAGTTTTACCCAAATTATTCCCATTTTAAGCTTATCCATAGTTTGCTAACATGAATAAATACAAATATAACTCTACAATGTCCAGGCCCGTCTGAAGTTTACTAGAGAGCATTTAGATCAGAGGTGCCCCGTACGTCGACCGCGGGGGCAATGCTGGTAGATTGCGAGTTATTCATAAATTAAAAAATCCAGCTCCGTTAAAATAGACAAAACAGGTTTTGATCCCTCCTCCCTTGGCCTCCCTGCCACTTAATTCAGGAGTTTACTTGATTGACAGAAAAAGCGACCAATCGCTTTCCAGTCTGTTAACCCAGAATGCAAAGCGATACAAAATCAGTCAAGTGCCGGGAAAACTCAAATTAAGTTAAAGAGACAAACAACAAAATGAGTGCGGGACCGAGCAAAAAGCTAAAGACATACCACTTCCACCCAGAATGGGAGGAAGAATATTTTGTTGTGATGTCACATTCAAAGGTTATTTGCCTTATTTGTAAAGCAAGCGTCGCTCTGCCAAAGAAAGGTAACGTGGAGAGGCATTATCGGAGTGTTCACAAGGCATATGACAGCGACTTCCCTCCGAGTAGCGAGTTGAGAAAGGTCATGTATTATTGCTACACAAACATTATCTCGCAGTCTTAGTGGCTCAACGATTGTACTCGCGCTTTTAGACGCGCTTGTAGGCGTGCAGAGAGAAAATGGAAAAAGGATAAACTTCATGTCTCCTTAGAAATTCTTCGCGCTTGCCTTTCCGATTATCAGACGGCAGTCAAAGCAGCCAAAACAGAGTATATTTCTCTGTTAATCTCCAAAAACAGCCATAAACCTCAAGTTCTTTTTAATGTCCTCAATTCGATCATTAATCCTTGTGATGCCTCTCCAATTGTGCCATCAACTACTCTCTGCGATACATTTCTTAAAAATGTTATCGAAAAAGTATCTGCTCTAAGGCTAGCCTGTACTAGTGCTACCCCAGATCCTGCTCCCTTTCTGTGCCCTGCTGTCCTCGACCATTTTGAGCCTGTATCTCTCTTCTCTCTCGGAAGTAGTCAAGCACCTGCGGCCGACAAACTGTATCTTAGACAGCATTCCCTCTCGCCTCCTTAGAGAGGTTTTTGAAAGCACTTGGAGCAAGTGTTTTATTGCTTGTAAACACCTCTCTTAGCTCAGGATGTGTCCCAGCTGCCTTCAAACATGCCGTGGTTAAGCCACTACTTAAAAAGAAAAATCTCGATCCCTCCATTCTCGCAAATTTCAGCCCCATCTCCCAGCTACCCTTTTTATCTAAAGCCTTGGAGCGAGTAGTCTACGCCCAGCTGCAGTCGTTTTTAACCACGCATGGCATCCATGAAAAATGTCAGTCTGGCTTTAAACCTATGCATAGCACTGAAACAGCCCTTTTAAGAGTTTTTAATGATCTGCTCTTAGCCGCCGATTCAGGCAGCCCAGCTGTCTTGATGCTGTTAGACTTAACTGCTGCCTTTGACACTGTGGATCATAGTATCCTGTTGTCACAGCTTGAACAGTCTGCAGGCATTACAGGCTCTGCTCTTGCATGGTTTAGGTCTTACCTGACGGACCGTAGCTTCTCAGGGCAGTTGGGTGCCTTCTCCTCTGCCAAAGCCCCTCTTATCTGTGGGGTTCCCCAAGGCTCGATTCTGGGCCCCATCCTTTTCCTATTGTACATACTGCCCCTAGGTTCAATTCTCACAAAACATAATATCCCCTTCCATTGTTACGCTGATGATGCACAGATGTACCTGCCTCTCAATCAAAATGCCAACTCACTACAGCAGTTGAAGGACTGCTTAATGGAGATTAAATCCTGGCTGAGCCAAAACTTCCTTACCCTCAATGAGAGCAAGACCGAGGTCATCTTTTTTGGACCCCAACCAACAGTCTCCCTGGTTGATATTCTGGGCTCCCTCAATAAAAATATCCTCCCGTCTGTCATGAACCTTGGAGTGACCTTCAACAGCGCCTTTAAATTTGATAAGCACGTTAGCACTGTAGTCAAGACCTGCTTTTTCAAAATACGACTATTGGCTAAGACCAAGTCGTTTTTATCTTTTAAAGACCTAGAAAGGGTTATTAACGCCTTTGTTACCTCGAGACTGGATTACTGCAATGCTCTGTATGTGGGTATGGATCAGGCCTCAATTAGACGCCTCCAGCTAGTTCAGAACGCAGCTGCACGTCTTCTTACTGGCCATAGAAAGCGTGACCATATCACCCCAATTCTGGCTTCCAGTTCGGTTCAGAATAGATTTTAAACTCCTTTTATTTGTTTTCAAAGCCCTAAATGGGCTGGCTCCTGCCTATATAGCCGAACTCCTCCATCGCTACACCCCAGGCAGAGCCTTAAGGTCGGCTGATCAGCTGCTGTTGATAGTGCCTAAGACCAGGCTTAAAACCTGAGGGCATCGAGCTTTCGCAGCGGCTGGCCCTAGGCTCTGGAATACTTTGCCCCTCCATGTGAGGTCGGCCCAGACCCTGTTTTTTTTTTTTTAAATCAACACTTAAAACTCACTTTTTCTCTCTGGCTTTTGTTTAATTATTTATTTATTTAGTTATCCTCAGAATTGATACTATTTTTAATATTATTAAATGTTATTAATATTATTGGGGTTTTATGGGGTTTCAGTTTGTTATGATTAGTAGGTTGGGGGCGGGGAGACCTTAGAGAAGGTTCTGACTGGACTGACTGGTTGCTACGTCTGGTTGCTTGGAGCTGAGTTGGTATAACCCTGAATTAGATTAGAACATTTTAGAAATATGAGGAATAACCTCTTGGTTTTATAAACAGTTTTGTAATTACTTCTTCATCCATTTTTGGATCTCTGCTGGGTTTTCTTTTAAAACCTTAAACCCCCCCTTGGGCTTGGTCCCTCCCCTCTCCCTCTGCGGATCTAAGGTCCGGTAGAGGGGGATGGGGCACAGAGTCGCTTATCCAGGCGGGGGAGTGCATCTGACGAAGAGATAGGTTGTTGTGCTCTCTATCTCTGTTTCTTATCCTACATTTTCACCCTGGACTAGAGGGAAAGCGTTCTTGGACGCCTTTTCAGCTCTGTTTCTTACTATATTCTTCCTACCCCGTTTACCTTAAACTATTCTAGGAGAGTGTGTTGACGTTGAGCCTTTCCTCCTGTACTTGTTTGTTCCCCAGTTCTTTCCTTTAACTGAATCTAGGAGAGGGCATTTAGGCCTCTCTACTTCCTTCTTTTGATTAGTTTAGTTTTTCACCCCCTTTCCCTTGAACTAATTTATACGGGAGAGTGCATTTACGTAGTCACGTTGTGCCTCTCGGCGTATACTTTGACTTTCTGTCTCTTTGGAGTGCTAGTCCGTTGAATACGTTGGGCTTTTTCACTGTTGTTCCTCTTCACTAGTATCCCATGTCCCCTCTTTATAATTTGGGTCTTCATAATTTCCACCCTATTCTAAGGGGAAGCATGATGGTGCCTTTTCTTTTCAATTTCTTGCTTTGTGATTCCTCACCTCTTACTCGTTTAATATTTAGGAGAGTGCATTTACGTAGTCACGTTCTGCCTCTCTTTCTGGCTATTCTTTTCATACCCTTGTTTCTCTGAGAATAGAAGAAATGATATTCTAAAAGGAGCTGACACATGGTAGGCTTGTTTGAGACGCGTTGCGGCTCGCCTCGAAAGTAGACGAGAATAGCCGATCGCAGCCGGGGGAGGTCTCAAAAAGCTTGCCTGAAGTCGGACAGCTCCGAGTCGGCTTCGTCTTCTTCTTCTTCTTCTCTCGGTTTTTTGGCGGATTGCAAACAGCTTGATTGCATACTTAGGTGCATACTGCTGCCTCCGGAGTCAGCTTGACTCGGTTTGCATTTATAAAGAATGCACACATGTGTTTAATCGTTAATGTCAGATTATCCTGCTCAAGATTAGATTCAACTTTATTGTTATTGCACATATTACAGGTACTGAGACAACGAAATGCACTTTAGCTTCTAACCAGGTGCAACAAGCAGTAAAGTGAAAAGTAATGTACACAATAGACAGAATAAAATATAGAATGAATTGAATGATGAATAAACAGTGAGGGGTATGAATACACTAGATATCAGCCTGAGAGCAGTATGAACAGTGTGTATGAATATGCTAAGATATATAAAGTATGAAAACGGTAAGCAATGCAAGTATAGTATAAAATATATGGATATTAATTTCATGATGATAAATATTGTGGAACAATGATGAAAAATGTGAATGGAAGTGGCGACGTAAAACTGACACAAAACAACAACAAACTTTTGCCCAGCCAATTGGAGAGTTTCATCAGCAGCACGGGGTAAAAACCACCAATGAGCGCTCAGCTCGAGATACCAGCGAGTCGTTTCCCATCAAGCATTTCGCTTCCGCAGCCCGTGGAGAGGAACTGCGCCGACTCGCCGCACCTCGCTCTCAAGGCTGCAGGCGTCTTTGTCCCGCGAGATTTCAACGTCTCATGTAGGCGAGCCTCCAGAGCAAGTCGGACAAAATGACTAACCATCATGCAACGCACGAGCAAGACGTTGATCGAAATTGCGCAGGTCTGCGCAGGTCTCGCTTGTCTCAAACAAGCCTGGTGTCTCTTCACTTGTACACTTGAGGGGTCAGAGTTCATATGGTGAGGGATTCCATGAGCGATATGCGCCGGCCTGTGCCTTTACCTTGGACTTCTAATAGAACTGCTCGGGTCTTGATAGATTGAGTGGGGAAGTTCATGAGATCTTTCTAGAAGGTTATCAAGAATAACTTGTATCCAATAACCTTTTCCCTCTCTGTCTGTGTCTGTGTATTCTCTTGTTCCGATTAACCCAGCCAAATCTTTTTTCTTGTTTTGTATCTATATCTACGCCGGGAACCGGAGTCGAGGCTGATCCTCTTGCTGTAGTCCTGTGTCCTGGATCCTCTATCCCGAGTTCTGGATTAAGTCGTGGACGTTTCGGGACGTGGCTGAACCTGTCTCTGCGGTCCTGCCTTGGGTCTCGCCATGCTGCTTCCCTGATGGCTTCCTCAGGATTGTAGCTGACATCCTCGTGGATTCATCTTTTTATTACAGACACATGTATTTCCTAACATTCGGTCTATATGCTGTAAAATGTATTATCTCTTCGATTTACACACAGCATCTATTGCACGTCTGTCCGTCCTAGGAGAGGGATCCCTCCTCTGTTGCTCTCCCTGAGGTTTCTCCCATTTTTCCCCCTCAAACTGTGGGTTTTTCTCTGGAAGTTTTTCCTTGTACGATGTGAGGGTCTAAGGACAGAGGGTGTCGTTTTTCTCATACTGATATTCTGAACAATCTGTGTTGTTGTATTTGCTGTAAAGTGTCTCTACTGTAGGCTAATTTTATTATATGTACAGCACTTTGGCTCGACCAAAAATCGTTTATAAATGTGCTATATAAATAAAACTTGATTTGATTTGATTTGAATGAGCTCCCCCATTGACATCAGGACAGCAGATAGCTTACACACCTTCCGGCGCAGACTGAAAACTCATCTCTTTCGACTCCACTTCGAGCGATAGAACTATTAACAAAGCACTTATATACTAATAAAGGGCTGGCTTACCTAAAGCCAGTTGAGTAGCACTTGAAATGTTTGGCTTTATGAAACCTGACGTACTTATATGATTCTGTTTTCTTCAAGGTTGTGTCTTCCTGGTCGAATGTACTTATTGTAAGTCGCTTTGGATAAAAGCGTCAGCTAAATGTAATGTATTGTCGGACATTGAAAATAAACTAAAATGAACAAACAAACATCTTTTGTCCACAAGCACGAAAAACATTGTCTCTTAATGTCCCCTGTCATGCTTTTCTGGTTATTACCCGTCCCCTTGTGTGTTATGTAGCTTTTTATGCATGTAAACGGTCTGCAGAGTCACAAACCCTCAAAGTACACCCTGTAGCGAGTAAAACTCTAACACAGAAAAGACCTGTCTATGCTGCCCCAGAACTTCTTCCTCAGTAAAGTAACGTAACGGGCATAGTGGCGTAACACACACACACTCTCACTCAGCCTTATCTTTTCTCATCCGCGGCTCCGTGGCTGTGAGTGTGTGTCTGTGTGCTCAGGCTGAGTTCCTCTGTGTCTCGCTGTCTCACAGACCCCACGCAGCAACCAGGAAACGACACCAGTAATCCAGCTCACACTGTCTGCTCCTCGAGCCGAGCAGCGAGCCCCGCAACATCCCGCCAACACGGCACCCAGACCCACGCAGCATTCTCATCAGTTTGTCATTAGTTACTGGTGTCATTCTCTGGTTGCCAACACCATTGTAACACATAATCACTGATGTTCACCACCGTTACAGCTGAACATCAGCGAGACACAGAGGAACTCAGCCTGAGCACACAGACAGCCAGGCTGTGTGTGTGTAAATCCATGGAGCCGCAGCTGAGAAAAGATAAGGCTGAGTGAGAGTGTGTGTGTTACGCCACTATGCCCGTTACGTCACTTTACTCAGGAAGAAATTCTGGGGCAGCATAGACAGGTATTTTCTGTGTTAGAGTTTTACTCGCTACAGGGTGTACTTTGAGGGTTTTTGACTCTGCAGACCGTTTACATGCAGAAAAAGCTACATAACATACAAGGGGACGGGTAATAACCAGAAAAGCATGTCATGGGACCTTTAAGTGGAGGCAGCTCCTTAGAGAAACATTGGGTCATATTTCCGGTGTCCTGAATAAATTGTCATCGGCAGCCACATGAATGTGCCTGACTTTTACACCATTAGTTTACTTACCATCATTATAGTGGTCCATTGACTGGTCCAACTCCGCCAAATAGCTTCCACAAAAGCCTACAATGAGAGAACACAAAACATGAACTATGAATGCTGTAACTCGGACAAATCACATTTACATACTGTCCGCCCGGAGGTAGTAGTGTGAAGTAGGGGTCGACCGATTATCGAGGCCGATATTCCGCATTTTACAGATTATCGCTATCGGCCTTTTTTTTTTTTTAAATCAAATTGCCGATAAAACTTTGGATCTGATGCGGCCGTTTCTCTAGTTGCAGTCACCACTCTGTGTTCACGAGCATTGTCCCGATCCAATTCTATCAGTTTCCCAGTTACACAGGTAGCGTCTCGCAGCGGATAAACTGTGAGGGGGGGGGGGGGGGGGGGGGGGGGGGGGGGGGCTGCTAGTGGAGCCTCGCAGCAACTCTGCTTTCTGCACCACAATCTGGTGCTGCTGAATTGGGACTACTAAATGAGTGAGACTCAAATATAAGAAGTTTTAGTAGTTTTTATTTTTATTTCATTTACTTTACTCAGGGTCACAGAGAGGAAACCAGTTTTAAGATGTTGAAAAGTTCATCAAACATAAAAAGGCTTTTCAAAGAAGTTGTGTTGGAGTTTGTGTTATTCTACATTTTGAGACCAAGATTTTCTGATATTACTGCAAATGTATATCGGTTCCAAATATCGGTTATCGGTCTCCTTGATTACTAATAATCGGTATCGGCCTTGAAAAAGCCATATCGGTCGATCCCTAGTGTGAAGTGGTTCATTTACCATTATCAGCCTGGTGAATTGACAGAACATCCTCCGAGTGGCTTCCTCCAGAGGCTAAAAGGGAACAAAAGACAGGAATAATGGATGCTGTAACTTTTGAACACATATCACATGACTGATGTTTGAATGTATTGATGGAGGAACTAAATGCTTGTAAATTAAAGCTCACATGCAATTACATATTGTTTCTGCCATTTTAACAAGTAATGACATACCACTGCTTGCATTTGGGGTTGGTACTGAGGGGTACTGGCTGGATTCTGGGAGCACTGTAGGACAATGAACATCAGGTGGCTTGGCAAATCTTCTCTTCACACAGCTGGTTTCTGACTCCCCATCTGACTCCATGTACACAGGATTTGGCCTGGAAAATAAAAATGAAACATTCAACATTCCCATTAATTGAACTAATTTGGCCCATGGCCCATTTCTGTAGAATGAGGCAGCTTGACGTACAGGTACACAGAGATGACACTAGTCCATCACAGGACTGGAGGTGGGGTTTTTATTTATTGTTTACACAGAAACCAAGGATTATATATTTCAAGAGGGAGCGATCAAAGTAAACATCCTAAGCCTGCTTCCTCCACACTGGGAGTGCTGTGACCACTTTTCCATTGCATCTTATGAGCGGTTGGGTTCTTTTGGTTCCAGCCTATGCACGCATACTGGTTCTTATCAATGCGATGTCTGATAAGGATTAAAGTCAGGCCAGACATGGAACCTGACCTCCTACAGGAATTCAACTGTACCTTACTCTTCTTTTCCCACGTTCACCTGCTTCGTCCTCAGAGCTCAGATCAGTGGTTGGACATCCAGTATTCACATACTTTTATTCGTATCGTTTGGCCTTTTCCAATGAGTCTGTAAAAGAAAAAGCATAAAATAACAGGATGACATTTTACTGACTAGTCTTACTTGTGACAGATATGTCATATGTGGTATGGCACCACACACATTCAAACTACCATCCATAAAAACGTGTGGATACCTATATACTTGAAAATAGACAATAGTAATGCAGTGACTACTTACCACAAGTAATCAAGAGCCGGACATTCACATATGTGGTCCATCCTTTATGGGCCGTCATGTGTTCTTTAAGGGCCTTCAAATACATGTTTTTTGGGGGCCATAACAATTTATCTTCCTTTAGACTGAACCAGCTGGCAAGAACTGTTGCAGCTCCGCCATTTGGAAAAAGTACAACGGCCCAAAGCACCACCTCCCTTTCCATTCTGTATACAATAAATGAAATAATGTAAATGATTAAAAAAAAACCTGCTCATAAATTATAAGATGTCATTTACTCGCCCAGCAGTATGAGCGGTATGCTACTGCATAATTATGAGCTATTGGAATAGCTATGAGGCCATGTCCTGCTGACTCTGGAAACAGAACACATTTACGTTTGATACATCCAAGTTTACCAACCCCGATATTGTCACACAACTCTCTAACCTTGTATGTACCTATGCATGAGGACTCGCAGGGATAAGTGTAATATGATTCTTGGTGTCTGAACCTTTTGTAGATCACATAGACCTCATCTTCTTCCTGGACTATATTCTGCACTACTGCAATACTATGTCCCACCTCAATACAATTATCCCCCTGCTTTGTAGACAAGGTAAAACGACTACTGGAGACCTTTGTGTACTGTACAGCAACACCGAAATGTTGAGGGAGTGGACCATCAGTGTGGATTTTCTGTAAGACTGGTTCATCTGTTGGTAATGGAACCTCAAAACGTGGCTGTTCTGACAACCTTTTGACCACCTGTTGTAGAGGTTGGTGTGGCATGAGTAAAAGATGCTTTATTTGGCCAAGATAATTCTCAAAAGGGAATCCTGAAACATTATCTAAATGTCCAAACTGTTTGTATTCATCGGCTAAATGTATAAACTGGTGTACACTGAACACAATCTGATCCCTGCCATACAACTGTCCAAAGTGTTCCACAAAGGAAATCATCAATCTATGCGCTAATTCAACCTTTTGGCCAGAAATTCCAGGAGACAAAAACAAATACATGGCCACTGAAAACATAAAGTTGTCATAAATCTCACTGGGAAGGCAATCCTTCAGAACTACAGGGACAGTATGAAGGATCGGAGCTCTGTAGCTTTCCAACGATCCAGCTCATTCAAACCCCTTGGCTTGCGATTGAATTCACAAGGGGTGTGGGAATGTAACCCCAGCAGTTTGCTTGATATACTGTTAACAGTTTGTGAAGGAAGCCTAGTGGCTAGATTGCCCTTTAACCACATATTCAACAGTTTTCTCATCACACCAAGACAACAGAGGTGCATATAATCTATTGGGAATGAAGAAACCATCTTTACTGTCCCTGTTAAAGGACTGAGTGTCTGTTTCAAGTGGTGTTCTTCATCAATCATATCACAATAACTTGAGTCTGTCCTGAGCCTGACATTTGTTTCAGGATAAGTCATTTTCTTCCTCCACACACCATGTTGATCACACTTGTCGCACCCTGAATAGCCATTATGTGACTTGATATTCTTAACGTATGCTCTGGCTGGAGCATCACACACAAATGAGGAAACCAGTACTTTCAATTGGTTACCATTATGAACAACACCATTAGCCAGTACATTTTTACGGTCGCTAATAAATTGCTGCAGATACTCAACAACACACTTGGGCTTGCTTAAACCACAAAAGATACCGAAAATAAATGGGGACTTCGTATAATCACATTTCAGAATTGCAAGTATAGGCCAGAATTGAAGGGAGAAGGGAGTCTCCCTCCGCAGCCGGTTGGTGTAGTTTTGGCACAATTCCGTTGTACAGATTACATTACATTGCATTTAGCTGATGCTTTTATCCAAAGCGACTTACAATAAGTGGGTTCGACCAACAAAATACAAACTTGAAGAAAACAGAATCATATAAGTACATCAGGTTTCATAGAGCAAAAACATTTCAAGTGCTACTCAACTGGCTTTAGATAAGCCAGCCCTTTATTAGTATATAAGTGCTTTGTTAATAGTTCTATCGCTCGAAGTGGAGTCGAAAGAGATGAGTTTTCAGTCTGCGCCGGAAGGTGTGTAAGCTATCTGCTGTCCTGATGTCAATGGGGAGCTCATTCCACCATTTAGGAGCCAGGATAGCAAACCCACGTGTTTTTGCTGATGGGAACTTGGGTCCCCTTCGCAGCGAGGGTGCAGCGAGCCGTTTGGTTGATGCAGAGCGGAGTGCATGTGCTGGGGTGTACGGTGGACCGGGCGCTGACATTGGCGCCCGGTGATCATCAGATTTGACGACGCTGATTGGCTGAAATTATGTTTCGGCATCATAGTTTACAGATAGCAACAGTCAGCTGCTAGTGGCTGCTGCTGCACTGGTTGAGGGCTCCTTTCTTACCGCCCAGACGAGAGAGGGTAATGACCATAGACTGTATATATAAAAAAAGGTAATGACACATGGGCAAGGCCAGGCAGGAAACATAATAAGATTTAATTTGTTAGCGCTTTTACAGGTGCTCAAAGACGCTTTACAGATATAGTGAAGGGAAAAGAAAAGGAAGGAACAACAAATAAATATATAGTTAAAGTTAAAGTCAAATAATACAAAAACAATCACACATTAAAAGCCAGATTGAAGAGGTGAGTTTTTTGAAGGTGGTGAGGTCAGTGCAGTCTCTGATGGGTTGGGGGAGTGAGTTCCAGAGGGAGGGGGCAGCGACGGAGAAGGCTCTGTCCCCCCAGGTCCGGTGATTGGTGCGGGTGGGGATGGATAGGAGGTTGGCTTTTGAACATGTGACTTATCAGTAACTTTAGACATCGTTGTAACACAATTTTAAACGAGATTTTATTGTAGATTATACATTTTACTGATACCAATTATATAATATTTACCTTGTTTATTAAAAATTTTAAAAAATAAAATAAAATGTATTTTGTATGTGGGAAGAGGTGGGGCGGCGCCCCTATGGGTCGGCCGCCACTGATCTATAGCATGGATAGCATCAGATAGGATCTATAGCATCTATAGCATCAGATAGCAAGGGGGGGGGGGGGGGGCGTAACAGCGGTAATTCAAGTTTAAAAGTCTCAAAAATGCTGCAACAACTGTCACAAACTGGATGAATGTGAAGTATTTTGTTAAAGGGGGATGAAAGCGTAATTAAGGAGCACTATTGGAGTGACTTTGATGGTTATTGGACTCAGGATTAATTAATTTGGATTCCCGCTGTATGAAGAAATTAAAGGACGGCGCAAGTGGAAACAATTCACAAAGGGATTAAACTGTTTAAAACACATGCTCAAAGTAAGCCGGATTTTGCCGATGTGTTTATGTGGATTCAAAAGTCGTAAATAATCTAAATGGAGAAGACCGATCTGATCGGAGAAACTGTGACAAATAATCCAACTGAAACCGGCATGGACAACGACTATTTTAAAAATGCGCTTATCCAGCAAAGCCTGGTTTGGACACTTTACGGGCAGAAGAAACATTTCTATCAAAGAATTTGTTTTGTATTTTTATGCCTTTAATAGCTACTAACTTGAATTTTTATTCAAATGAATTAATCAATTATTTTTTATATTGTATTGTAATGAAGAGACAAGGCTTTTAGAGACAATCAAGTATTGAGTTAAAATTATATGTAAAAAAATTTTTTTTTAAAAATAAATAAAAAGTCTAAATATGATATTTGGCCTCAAATCATCTGAGGCCTGGCGAGTTGCAAAAACACCACGATCTTATGATCCAATTCTATCAGTTTCCCAGTTACAGGGGGGGGGGGGGGGGGGCGGGTAGCGGTATCGGTTATCGGTCTCCTTGATTACTAATAATCGGTATCGGCCTTGAAAAAGCCATATCGGTCGATCCCTAGCATGGATAGCATCAGATAGCATCTATAGCATCTATAGCATCATCTGTCAGCGGTTGAACAGAGGAGCTCTGAGCAGAAAGAGAGACTTTAAACTAAAGTGAGTTAACCAGTTAAGCCCTGAGCTTGTTTTTCAGGTTTCAGGCTCGAAAATGCCACTAACACAACAAATGATATATCTTCACTTCTAAAAGGGGTAAATTAATAATTGTTTTTCTCAAAGCAAGGTTACATCTGTGAGTTGGATGTAGAAGTGTCAGAATCAATATAGATGTTTTTATCTTAAAGTAAATTCAGATGGAACATAGTAAAAACATGTAAATTATAATGTCCACCTAAAAAAAAACCTTTACTTATCGTGAAAACCACCCTTGCATGATGGGTTAGTAGACTAAAAGCTTTAGGAATCCAAACTATAACATATAATAAGTACCCTGTATCAAGATTGATGCAAAACAAGTGAAATTTGACCTTTTTAGAGAGATTTAGAAAAATAAAGTCTAAGCGGACTCACCTCTGGGTAATTTGGGAACCATCGGTTCCATTTGAACTTTTTCACTGTAAAAATCATTTTATTACTTTGAATTATCACTATAGGTATTCATTCCATCCAAATACAACTGTTGTGAAAAAAAAATAATAAATAAATAAAACATAGGCCTACTCTTACAGTGAGCCTCTGAATTAGCCCCGAGCGAAAAATGCTAACCTATTACAGCACCGAAAATCACTCCTCGCTCCCTTATTACTTATCCTAGCTGCACATCCAACACATTGTTTATGATCGCAAGGAGACACAGAGTCTAACGGTGCCCACCTGAACAGCCCAACACTGAAAGATACAAACTCGCGACGTTATCAACAAAAATGTACATCAAAACAAATGGCGCTAGCGCTATAGCGCTAGGCTAACAATGACTTACCTTCCTCGTTGTCTGGTCTAAACTGGTCTTCAATGGCATTAAAACGATAAAAACGATGATGTAGTTAATCCATAGATTAATATCCAATAGGGCTGTGTCCCCTTTGAAATGTTCTGATAATCTATAAGCAATAAAACTGCAATTCCGTTATCTGCTGTCCGCTCTGTGCTCCGTGCGCTCTGGGTCCTGCTGCAATACCCGCTTCTTTACGTTGTAAACAATAAATGAAGTGGGCTGCGTAATGTTGGCACGCTGGCTGGCATTCTTTATAATTTGCGCAGGACCATATCTCTGGAACCCATTGGTCGATTCGTGTGATTTACACCTTTTTCTTAACCATCAGAACCAATAGAATCGATGGGCAGTTCCCAAATCTACGTAAACATTACCATAGCGGACGTAATAGAGAAGCAAACGAAGCATATCTGAAAGTGCAAGCCTGGACGGCAATACTTTATACCGAGTATATTGCCATAAATATGATGATTGATTATCAGTAAAAAATTCTACGTGACACAAAGACATTGGATTAACCTTGAGATGCGTTTTTATTCCGTTGAACACAACTTTTGATCACAAATCAAAAAAGGTAAGACGTAATTATTGTAATATTTTTGGAACCGGATGTTGTTTACTTTCTCTTTTCTGGCTGATAGCTCCAGGAATTCGAGGTCTTACAGTGATGACATTACATGTGTGGAATCTGTGGAGTCTCAGCTTTAAATCGTATATCTTGTTTGTGCAGTTAAGATAGTAATAAGGGCATTTCTACCGTGTGTTGTGTGTAAAAAAGCGTTAGCATTAGTTAGCATTTTTTCGCTCAATGCTAATTCAAAGGCTTGGTATTACTTTTGTGTTTTTTTTAGCTAACAATTGTTCTTATTGTCAGTTAGCGGAGTTTCTTACCTTTAAAAGGGTATGAAACATTAATAGTTTCATAAATGTTAAGAAGCCCTGAGACATGTGAGAAAAAAACAACTGGGAGGGGTCCACTGGGGGGACCTTCGGGCTTAACTGGTTAAAGAAGGGTCTCCAGAGCAAAGAGACTGCTGGATGCTAACCTGCATAGTTTGGGACATTTACACAATTAGCACAAGTTAGCATTATTTAGCATTAATTATAGCCTATGTGGACAATAGTTCAAAATGTCTCATCTGATTTGGACAGTTCTGGAGACGTTATGGAGGTTATTGAAGATGCTGAATCCATTTCTGACATTTCAGAATCAACAAACAACAGTTTAAACAGAGAGAGGACCGATCTGTTCTCTCTGTGGACGGACTCGGACCAACAGGAGTCGTGCTGGACCATTATGAAAAGCATCTTTGGTAAAGCTCTTTAAAAATCCAATGTATGATTATTATTGGATATATAGAGGAACATCTTTATCTTCAAATAAACAAGTCTGTCCAACCAGAATGATCCAGAGTCCCTTAGATCGTCAACATCTACCCAAAACGCATCATGATCCGTCCACAGAGAGAACAGATCTGTCTGTAAATCCCTTTAAAGACGCATTCATAATATATTTAAATATTAGACTTATTAGCATTAATTTATTAATTTAAATAAACACAATGAACACAAACAACTGAGTCAACAACAGGAATACAACAATTACATTCAAGTTCATTTAAAGTTATATTATAACATTAAAAAGTAATCACCATTGATGTCTGTTTCTTTGATCCCAGCACGAGGATCAAAAATGTTCGGGGTCGGCCAGGGGGTACTTGGCTGAGAAAATATTTCAAAGGGGGTACATTGAGAAGCACTGTGCTAGGCTAACAGCATGCAATAGTGTTTTATTGTCAGAGTTCATAGAGGTTTTATCTTCACAGTCTACTGTATATTTTCTACTTTTTTTAACTGCAGTTTTAATTATATTTTGAGATGTTTAAATTCTAGCATTGTTTATTTCTACTCTTTAATTTCTTGTTGTTTTTTATGCTGCTGCAAAGCAAACATTTCCCCAATTTGGGATCAATAAAGTACCTCTTATCTTATTATCTTATATATTACATCCTAACATCGCTTTTGTTGTTAAAGTTGGATTCAGAACTTTAAACTGCACATTCACGTTTATTTGTGAGGGTTTATCGTATCCAACTGCGTGCTAGGATAACTGCGTGCTAAGCTAACGGCATGCTAAGCTAAGGCATGTGTGATGGAGTTTTCATTGATAATACACCTGTACACTCACCTGTGAGCGGGCAGTTGAAGCCTCCTGCACGTCCACTGACACATCCCAGGAGTCTCCGGACATGTTTTGGATTCACCTGAGCTTTTATTTAAAGATAAAAAACTAACTTTTTAAGGTTTTAAATGAAAACTGCGTTTCCAGCTGAAGATGAGTCGACCTTACTCCGAGGCTGCGTTCAGGAGAGTCGGACATCTCGGTACTTTTAAAACGTCCGGTAAGCAGAGGCAAAGCATTAAAGTCATTAAAACCGAAAGATATTCATTTTAAGTTAAATAATTTCGTCTGTTGTGTGAAGCTGAGGATTTAAAACAGCTGTTTCTGTTTGTCTTTAAAGGTCCCATGGCCATTTCTACTGATCATAATTCCATTGTTGAGGTCTACTAGAATAGATTTCTCATACAGCATCTCTGTATAGTATGGGTGTTTCTCAATCGCGAGTAAAGCTGCTCCTTTTCAAGCATACTACGTCAGTGAGTGCCGCCGAAGTACTGTTCCAATGTCCAGCACTCCTGGTCCGTGGTTCGATTCCCAGCTGTGGCAGAGTGCTGGACATTGGAACAGTACTTCAGCTGCACTCACTGACGTAGTATGCTTGAAATAGTGGCTCTGGAGCAGCTTTACTCGCGATTGAGAAACACCCATGCTATACAGAGATGCTGTATGATTGTGCATGGTAGAAAATGGACCCACTGTATTTACTGTGATCAGATGCTGCTCTGTTTACATGCACAGATCACTCCTGCTGTTAGATGAAATCCTGCTTATTGTAGTAACATAAATGTGCGATGCAAACAGAAGAAGTCATGAAGGCACAGAGCTCAGGAGTTTTAGTGTCCGGTGGTGTCTCTCCTCCACAAGTTAAAAGCATAACCCACTACTCGAAGTGAAACTAGTGAACTAAAGTGTTATAAAGAAAGGCAGAGGAGATCAGAGGAGGCTTTGCAGCTGCAGTACCACAGGGAGCCATGGGGGCGCTGTTTCACCCTAAATCATCCCAAATCATATCAAATCTTTAAAAAATCATATCAAATCACAGAAAAGAGCTACGGGAAGGAATCAATAGGGAACGCTTCACGATTGTGCGTGTCATCCTTTTGCGCCACCGGGGAGACGTTGTTCTCCAAAATTCTGACCAATGGCTGTCCAGGGTGGATTCAATCGTTCGCCAATGGGAGGCGGATAAAGTTCCAAATCAGAGAATCAAACTTTTGGCGTCCAATCAGTGAGGCGGATTTTTTCAAAATGCTCTCCTCCGTCCGCCATTGTTTCGACCTGGCATTCTACTGACTGACTTCAATCAAGTGACACTGTGAGTAAAATGTGCATTAATTATTAGCAAATACGCGTGTAAAACACTGTTACAAAGACACTTCTATGTCCGACATTAGTCATACTGAGTTAGCCGTGGTGTTTGTACGGTACTTTGTGAACCGCTGATGAACTGCTGTGTGTGTTCACCTTGAGCTAGGGCTAGCGGGATGCTACGGAGCCCAGCTATCCGCCCTCTGAAGCTTTTAGAGCCGACAGGGGGAGGAGAATGTCCCGCTAACGCTGTGTGTGTTTCACATTAGCGGGACGCTACGGAGCTCAGGTATCCGCCCTCTGAAGCCTTTAGGGCCGACAGGGGGAGGAGAATGTCCCGCTAACGCTGTGTGTGTGTGTGTGTGTTTCACATTAGCGGGACGCTACGGAGCCCAGCTATCCGCCCTCTGAAGCTCTTAGGGCCGACAGGGGGAGGACAATACAACGCTGTGTGTATTTATCGCTAAGCTAGCGGCTAAGCTAGCTGGACGCTACGGTTCAGGTATCCGCGCTCTGAGGCATTTATGGCGGACAGGTTGAGGAGTATGTACCGCTCCTGTGTGTGTGTGTAACGGAGCTCAGATGAGAGGGCTCTGAGTATAGTTTTAATCCTCTGTCAAACTGCATGTTTTCTGCTATATTTGACGAGAGATAAAATGATTTTCTGCCACAGGAGTTTGACAGAGAATAACTGAAAAAGTACACAGTAAAATAACTTCATAGTAGCCTACTTGTGGTAGAAGTCCAACTAGTACTGACTCCAACAGTAAAGTACTTCATTGTGTTTGTGGTAGTTGTCTAACTGAGTCCAACTCTGTGTAGATGGAACATCCAGTATTTCGGAGGGCCCCTAACGGGACTCTCCTCTTAAAGGCCACGGCCGAAGCCAGCACCCTCGCCCCCCGGCGAGCAGCCGGCCAAGCCCTGTACAGGGCAAAGAAGCCCGAGGAGGTGGACGCGGAGGCCTGGGCCCACGTCTCCTCCGAGGGTGGCTCCACCGCCAACGCCACCCTCGTCCTGAGCCGGTGGAAGGTCCAGTTCGGCCAGTACCAGGGAAAGATCTTCCACTGGCTCCTGGAGAACGACGTGGGCTACGCCATTAATCTGGTCGCCTCCCACCAGAAGGAGCGAGAGAAGACAGGGTCTCAGTCCCCGCTGATGGCCAACAAGGTGGAGTACTTGAGTCTGATTCACAATACCATTAAAAGAGTGACAACAGTTTTAACCTTATTTGTGAATTTACAGGACGCCTTCACCCGCTACTCCTCAGCGTACCCTGACTTTCTGGAGGCAGTCAGGTTCCACCGGGCGTTTGAGGAGGCGCGGGCGAAGTCCCTCCTGCCTGGTCAGGAGGGACAGGCCCTTGTTGGCTTCGGGGACTTTAAATTTGAGACCCTGGACAGCCTGTACAAGTCTGTGGACCCCAAACAAATCCGGTATGTCATATGTCATATATATATATATATATATATACATATATACACATGTGGATTCTAATTCGGTTGATAAGAATCACGTGTCTGATTTTTGTAGATTTGTCAACTACCTCCGGAGGAAGATTCCCACACCCGGCACGCAGATGGAGAACGCCATCCGCTACACCAAGAGCCGAGACAGACAGAGACCTGCTGCTGCTGCTGCTGCTGCTGCTGCTGCTGCATCCACCACCAGCAGCAGCAGCAGCAGCTCTCACACAGTCTCTGTGTCTGTCTCTGGCCAGAGAGCGAGGACTGCATCAAAGTACGTGTGTTATTTTAAAGCTGTCTGAGTTTGACGTACCTGGATGACCTTTCTGAAGACACGTTGGTGTTTTTCATGCTGTGCATTCTAGATGTTGTTCTGTCTCATAGGCCTCTTGGTTCAGCGCTTGCGGCCTTCGTGTCCGGGCGGCGTTCTCTGTCTGCCGTGGAAATGCAGGCAAAGATTAAGAAGCTGGTGGTCCCTAAGCCTGCATTTCCAGGCAAGTCCAGCCTGAATGAAATGCACAGTTTAACCCTATTCGTATTTCTCATGTTCACTGTATATTTTCTTCTCACTCACGTTGCGATTACAGCCTCCCTCAGATCAGCTCTTCCCTCCAAGCCATCGGAGGAGCCTTCCGATGAAGAGCTGATCAGGGCGGTAGTTGACATGGAGGAGTGTAAGTAAAAACTCAAGTAGCATTCATGCAACATGTTGTTGATAATTGAAAGTTTGACTTCCTTTTTGACCCTTCTCCCTTTATTTTGCTCTATAAATATGCCCGTACTCAGAAGGATGTGACCTGGCAGGTAAGTTTGTTTTAATGAATAACTATCCGCCTGTTTCAAGTCTCAAATCACCAAGCTTCACGCCGACCAATCGCCTGTCAAATCATCACTAACGGGTGCTTGTAGAGTAAGCTCATCATCCTCTCCCTCGTAAACCTGTGTAACCCCTCCAACTGCTCGCTGCCTGCATCGCTCCCTCAACAAGTCTAATCTGGTGCCGTTGTTTTGTCTCGTCGTCACTTTCTCTCTTTAAACAACCTTCTGTGCTCCACTAGGTTTTAGTTTTCTGTGGCTCAATATTAACACAACACACATCTAATTCTTTCATGTTAATCAAACATTTGTGTGTCTTTTTCATACCTCTGGGCTGTGGGAAACAGTATTTCAATCTTTCTGTGTGTACAAACATATTTTGAGATTGACATAAAGTTGACTTTGATTTCTCTTTAAGCCTCAGATGTACAGGCCCCTCTCTCGTTCCATCCGCCTCCCGCCACCCGCTCCTCGGCACCACAGAAGGGGGCTGGTGTCTCTGCTGTGCTGGGCGAGCCCACGGACGAGGAGGTGCTGGAGGCCACGCAGGAACAGGACCGCGCCCTGCGACCTCCAGCAGTAGTCCAGCCTGCACCAGCTCCCTCCTCGCTACCGCCGCCCGCAGCCACGGCTTCCCCCGGAGCTGCTGCTCGCGGACAGGAGGAGTTGCTGGCGCCAGCCTTCCTCCCTCCTCCGCCACGTGAGGTAAGACTGTCTGTCAAAACAAACGCTGCTCATCTGCTGCCCTGGAGCGATGTCCTCAGATATAAGTGCCCTTTACGTTGCTCTGGTTCTCTCTCCAGCTGCTGCCCGTGTCCTGGCGGGCAGCTCTCACTGTGGATCAGCAGCAGTGGATCGGTCGGGTGCTGTTCACCAGGGACCAGTGGGGGAGGCCGAGCCTCATCCCAGACTTGAGTCTGTGGTGGAACCCCCCCCAATCCCGGCCGATCTACCACCAGCCTCCCGCGTCCCCCGACCCCTTCTTTGCATGTCGGCTGTTTCTCTGGATGCCACACCGGATCTGGCGTCTGCAGCTGACATGCCCCCAGCCTTCATGCACCGGGTCCATGGTGAAGGCTGGGCTGTACAGGACCATCCGGAGGGTTCTGGACATCGACGGCTGGTATCTCATGGCCACTGAGTACCTGGAGTGCCGTCGATGCAAGAAGAAGGTCGGCGGGTGGTCACAGGGCATCATCAGGCAGCTGGCCCCCACCTACAGCTGCCTGTTCCCAGCAGTACTTACATACAAGTGAGAGGAATTGACAACATACCGTATATATAAATGAATGTGATGAAGGGAGCTGTATATAATGCTTGTTTTGTGTTTCTGCAGGCTGTCCTGTGACCATAGGGTGGTTACCCAGCTGAAGTCCCGCACTCTGGGCAACAGTGCCACTCAGCTGTGTAACACCCTGCGGGAGCAGCATTCGGACGCCTGGATGCGGAGAGCGATCCAGTACCTCGGCGTGTGCGAGCAGTTCCTGGCCTTGTGCAGCGTGAGGGGGCAGTTTCCACCACCGCCCATAATGCCCACTCTGCCCTCACCCATCTGGCTGCTGACGGTCTATGGCTATGACATAATGACGCGGCTGGATGAGTACAAGGCCAGGATCACGTCCACCTTCGGATCCATCCTTAAGATTGATTCCACCAAGAAGGTTAGTATAGTTTGGCACAATTTCATTTTTTTCTTACAGCCGCCGTGTGTTTATGCACTCACCTTTGAAATATCTCTCTCTCTCTGTCCAGGTGACGAAGAAGCTCGCCGGTACCGCTTCCGACACGGCCGCCTGGGTTACCAACGTTGGTAACGAGTACGGGCAGGTCCTCATCAGCGTCCTCACCTGCTCCGAGGGCGCAGAGGGCCTGTCCAGTATGGCGGCCGGACTGATGAGGCGGTACCGACTCGCCGGGGTACCACCCCCCCAGCTGATCTACGTGGATCGGGACTGCTGCAACAGAGACGGCGTGTCAAAGACAGCTGCCTTGTTTCAGGTCTGGCCTGTCAACACTAGTACTGATAATCATAGTAGAATTATAGCAATATTATTTATCTTACACAAAATGACTATTGACCAAAGACACGCTAGGTGATAATTACAACATCATAAAAACAGAAAAATAAAAATTGTACTCCAATAATCAGACAGACTTTTGTTTCCTTATCACAGGAGTGGGGACAGCTTGTGGTGAAATTGGACATCTGGCACCTGATGCGACGTTTCGCAGCAGGTGTCACCACAGAGAGCCACGAGCTGTACCCCGCCTTCATGAGGCAGCTGTCTCTGTGCATCTTCGAGGTGGACTCCGGAGATGCCCGCCGTCTCACTGAAGCCAAGCGGTCCCAGCTGGAGGGGAAGCACGGGATGGTCGGCCTGACCGACGCCGAAGTGATCCAGAGGATCACCAGGGAGGAGTGGAGGCTCCACTGCCGTCGTCGGACGCGTGGGGCGGAAGAGACGGCGCTCCTGATCCAGGACCTCCTCCAAACCTTCGGCGGTACGGCAGGACGCGACAACCTGGACATCCCGTTGCTCGACGCTCTCCGCATCCAGGACATATGGAGTACGCAGAGGCCCCACCTCAGCTGCATCCAGGACCCACCTGGCATGCAGCTGTACACGCAGACCGGCAGGCTGACAAAGGGCGGAGTCATCCTGCCGGTCTATCGCTGCGCGAGGGGCTCCACGTCTTTGGAGTCCTTCCACCTCCACCGGTTCATCCCAGGTACAGCTTGTGATAAAGTCTATCATGAATTCACATTTCACGCAAATGTCAATTAATCTCTGATCTGATACCTGCTTCCTCAGGGACGCAGGCGAGTGCCAAGCACTTCCAGGCGTTCCTGATCGATGGACTGGTGAGGTGGAATGAGGACCGCGCAGCGGCAGCTTCGGGAGAGGTGGAGCCTCTGCACTCCTACAGTGGCCACCTCAAGCACGTCCTTAACCAGAAGAGCCAAAGGGTGCTTGGCCGTCAGCTGGTTAAGGACTTCACCAAGCCTGCCGAGTACACAGGTGGGTGATGTGAAAACCCTATTTACTTTATTCAGACATCATAACTGTGAGGAAAAGGAGCATTTTGCAAATCCTTTGCTTCCTGTCTTTTTGCCGTGTGACAGGGGAGCTCATCGGGGTGGAGTTCCTGTACAGGCAGACAGGCAAAGTGCTTGAGGACGTCAGCTTGGACCCCGACATTCCGGACGAGGCTGCTGCCATCCAGTCGCTGGAGGAGGTGGACGAGGGTATCGAGGAAGACGTGGAGGACCCGACCGTCTTCCAGCCAGATATCCCCTCCACCGGCACAGCAGCCCGGTCGGGTGATCCGGCTGACGCACCCAGGTCTGAGCCATCCGGCCCGGCCGCCCCTCACCAACCTGACCCTCCCGAGGCCCCTGAGGCTCCTGCTCAGCAGTCCTCCTCAGACTCTGAGGTAAGTTCACTAACACACTGCTACTACTGATAATGATAACAATAATAATTATATGTATTCAAGACTCCACAGCAGCACTTCTCTCCTCCTCCCTCCTTCCTTTTCTCCTCAGGAGGAGATGCAGGGTCCTGATGGCCAGCCAGGATACCAGCATGTCCTGAAGCTGGCCAAGGCCCTGCTGGAAGCCAGGAGCCTTCAGGGGCTTTCTGACAAGAGGGTGGACGAACTCATGGCCCTCTGGCAACGCCTGCCCGAGCCGGACAGGCGACGAGTCGTCTACCCTCCCAGACACCGGGAGAGGCAGCTGAAGGGGCGGTTCAAGACAGCGAAGGGGAAGAACACCTCCTGTCCCGGGAAGGAGAGTCTCCAACGGTAAGACTCGCTTCAAATATTCCTATACTAAATATTTGCTGCCTATTAACCCTCACTGTCCTCTCCGTGACTCAGCTGTCTTCTCGGGCTGAACTCGGGCCCTGCAACATGGCCCAGCGCCAGCCGCCTGGTAGAGGCCATTTGCAGCCAGCTCTGCCGTCTCCACCCCGCGGCCACGCGGTTCGGAGGGATCATGAGGACTCGGTGGTTCCTCATCCTCACGGACTACGTGGCCATTAGAGAGGCAGTGCTGGCCAGCCCGAGGTTGATGGCTCAGACCGACATTCAGCTCTTTGAGCTGAACCAGAGGACCCTGTCCCAGTGGTGAGTTTAACCAGCAGCTTTGTTGGTGGTTTTGTAATCCGTACTGGGGTTTCTTTCCGTAAAAACATCTGCCTGGGTTTGTCTTACAGGTTCTCTCGGCGCCAGAAAGAGAGGGGGGTGTCTGTGCTGCTGCAGGGAGCTGGCGTCGTCCCTGCAGTAGATGTGGCTGTCCAGCCTCTCCCGCCAGCGAAAGGGTTGTCCTTTGTACAGGTGGGACAAGGACAGCCCTTCCGTTACAACATCCCGGAGGTGCCGGGTCCTTCAGGGGTGGGTCTTTCTGCCTCATCTGGCCACACCCCCCCTCCTCCTCCTCCTCTTCGGACACTGCTCCCGGCTGTCCCTCTCATGGCTGCTGCCCCTCCTCCTCCTCTTCGATTACTGCTCCCGGCTGGCCCTCTCATGGCTGCTCAGCCTCCTCCTCTCCATGTGCCGAAGACAACGGCTTACAGGAAGAGGAAGGCGGCGGAGGCTGATGCTGCAAGGGGTGGGCCGTCGCCCTGGAGCAAAGCCCGCCGGCAGACTGGTCAGTACACCTGCAGCAAGTGTGGCCAGGCCAAGAGGATCGACACTGGCCACACTCGCATTGCAGGTGTGTCTTACTGCGCGGCTGCCGGCGGGAAAACTGTGGAGGAATGGCGGGAGGAGATGAAGAAACTGAAAAGGGACCCAGCGGGGGGGGAATGATGCCACTTTTTCTTTAATTGTCTTTTTTCTTTATTTATTGAAATATATTTTAAAATAAAACTCTGAACTGAACTTTGTGTGGAAACTTTATTTAGAATTCATTACACAACGTCTGATATTTGACTGCAACACGGGTCAATAAAACACAACATGGTGCATAAATAAGCACAGTAGAGATGATGAGATGATACACACACATATATATATGTGTATCATCTCATCATCTCCTATATGTATATATATATATGTATATATATATATGTTGCCACTCAATTATGATGCATGTTATATTTGATATATATATCAAATATGACATGCATCATAATACAGCTCTGTAGAACAAACCTTTCTTTAATCAGATCAGTTTTATTTATTCAGATGTTATCTCACAGCACTTTACAGATACTCTTTGTAGTTTATCATCATTTACCAAAACCCCCTGTTTTAGAGTCATCAGTGTCAGGCAGTGCTGGCTGAGAGGGGAGCTCTTCCTCATCTCTGCCACAGCTGGGGATCGAACCGTGAACCTTCCGCTCCGCGGAGCAGGGCCCAATTTCCTCTCCTTGCCCCCCTCCTTTCATAGAGAAGAATGGGCAGTATCCTGCGCAAAGGATACTGCCCATTCTTCTCTGTATCGTTCCAATTTTAGTGTATGTGTTACCGAAGTTACACAACTATACAAAGAATGTGGGGGGAATATATACCTCTCTGACCCAGGACTAGTCTCTGCTCTGGTCCCAGGACACCTGGAGGCTCAGAAGAGGAAAACCCTGCTTCAAAAGGCTCTATATGTGCAGAATAGCATGTCTTAATGTGTGATTGTGACCCCTCAGGACCTCAATTGACCCCCCAGGACTTAAAGTGACCCCCTCAGTTCTGCTGAGGAACTGCTAGGGCTTGTGGGTAAAGTATGCAAAGAGCTGATACGTCATACCGGCCAGGATTGGTCGCCTGGAGACGAGAGGACAAAATATCTCACTGCTCCTCCCGGGCTGCTTCTCAGGTCGATTAAATGAAATCCTTGCTTCCCTCACTTGCGTCGTTTCCCTGCGTTTAGTCCCTCCCACCAGGGAAGCATGGAGAGACGCAAGGAAACCACGAGAAGCAGGGAAATGAGTTTTAAGAGCAATGGGACGTCCTTTCCTCCTGAGCGTCACGTGAAGCGACGTCCGTTTGTGATGACGCTGCACAGCTGTTCGTCTGGCAGCAGCCAGCTCTGTACCCGTTATTTCCACAAACACCCCCGCCTCTGTTAGTGCACATTTACTGACATAAACATTTGTATCATCTGTTGTAGATCCAAATACATGAAATAAAATAAGAAGTCATTCTCAAAAAAGATAAACGCCATTCTTAAAATGTATTTAAACGAACAATAGTTAGATTAATATTGATTAGAGTGCACAATAGGAATACAATTATTCAGAGAACAAAAACAGATATGTTATCTATCAAAACCCAGTTAGATTAACATTCATTGGACTGCACACTTTGTTTGTTTGTGTGGAGCAAATTAACATTTTAAATAGGACTTAATGACTGCGGTTTGGCAGCTGAATTAAAAGCTAAGCAGGTCAGTGAAAAACTACAAGCTGAAACCCATTAAGGTAATTTAGGAAGAAGGTTCCAATATACATGTTGGATAGAAAGAGGTTTAACCTTTCCAAACACAACATGTCTGATGCCATGGCGTGCATTGCAGTAGGCCTTGATGTATATAATGCGCTCCTGCAAGAGCAGGAGCAGTCCAGGCGCCGTCGGGCACGACTACAACAGGCTATTGGTTTCATGGAGGTAAGCATCACTAGTCTGTTGCAGTATGAATGCTTTCACCAACAACAGCAATTTCATGTAAGATCAATTAATTGTCAGTTTAATAAAAGCTAGGTGCTGAAGGTAACAGGTATCTTTATTTTGCAGACGGATGTCGATCCCATAGCCATTTTAAACCCTCATGTGCCAGTCCTTGCGGCGTTCTTTGATGGCCAGAAGGACCTCATGCAGGACTACAGACTGGGGCGCCAGTCTCTGGAGGCCCTGCTAAGGATCCTGCCACCAAAGAACACACAAGGCTGGTCACATGAGGTGAATATTTTAATTACCCTTTATTGGTTGGCACACGGCTTGTCATACAGTGTGGTGTCCCGAGCCTTTGATGTCCCCAAGTCCACCGTCTGCAGACTGGTGCACACTGGAGTACAAAAAATTGCAGCCCTTCGCCAGGAGGTCATCAAACTGCCCCCCCCTGGAGAACTGGAGGAGGTTGGCCAAGAGTTTGCAAGGCTGGCCAACAGCCCAGTATTCTCCAGGTGTGTGGGGGCCATTGATGGCTGCCATGTCCGCATAAAGACCCCCCCAGGACCTCTGGGCCAGCATTACCTCAACAGAAAGCTCTTCCCATCCATACAATTGCAGGCAGTGTGTGATGGGAAGGGCTTCTTTCTCAACACCTTTGTTGGGTATCCTGGCTCAGTCCATGACACCAGAGTCCTGAAGAACAGCGCAATTTACAAACAGGCTCTGTATCCTCCCTCAGGTGACACCAAATATTCTTGTTAATACATCAAAATCCATCAATGACTTTTAGTATACTAAATATGTTCTCTCTCTTTTTAGGATTCTTCCTTTTGGGTGATGGTGGCTACCCCTGCATAGAAGGACCTGTGGCCCTCATCACCCCATATAGAGAACCACTGCAAGGGAGGGTGCAGAGCCGCTTCAACCAGCATCATGCCAGGGCTCGCTCCATCATAGAGCGGGCCTTTGGCATGATGAAAACCAGGTGGAGATCGCTGTTCTTCAAGGCTCTGGAGGTCCACCACACCTTTGTCCCCTCAGTCATCACCGCCTGTGCAGTGCTCCATAACATCTGCCTCACAGCGGGGGACATCCTGGAGCCTGAAGAGGATGTTGGGGACATTGGTGTGGTTCCACCACGTCTGGTGAGGGGGGGATCGAGGCGGACATGGCCAGCGAGGACCGACTGGCAGGCTGCTCTCTGCTCCATGTGTGCAACCAGTTGAACTGCAAGAACATGATTATTTGTAGGACTTGGGGACACGAAGGCCTTGGACACCACACTGTGTGAAAAGCTGTGTGCCTTCATTTGCGGTTTATTGCGTTGTGATGTTTATAATTTAACAAATAAAGGAACAATGTTTTGACAAACAAAGTGTATCTCAATGGAACAATAACAACGTTGCAAAAACTTAGAAACAAAATCATTTATTTACCAATTTCTCAAATAAATCCAAAAATATTTTTGTGTTAGCCTGATTGGCCTCAAAGCGTTCCTGCTCTCGTTGGGCCTCCTCTTTCAGAAACTCTAATAGGGCCCCCCTACTTGCCCTCTTCTTCTTGGCAGGCGGGGGACTGAGAGAGGTGGATGGCTCTTCATCCAGTGTAGTGGTGCTGCTACTTGTGCCAGGCTGCCCAGGTTCCTCCTCTTCCTCCATTGCCTGGCCACAAGGAGCGGCCCCAGCTCTACTGGATGAAGAGCCAATCCCACTGGGGGTCACATCAGCCGAGTCCATCAGGACTGGAGGCTCCATGGAGGGCCGACTCCCAATGGCTTCATGCATCAGGGAAAACCACGACCATGTGGCTGCCGTGGCTGCCGTGGCTGCCGTGGCCTCCCCCGCATCTGTCCCCGTCCCTGTAGGGGGGGTTTTCAGCTCCTGAGGGAGAACAAGGAATGTATGAGTCAGATGAAGACACAATAGAAATAGCTGCATTGTATGCATCTAGAAATACAATATCTCACCTTATATTTTCTTTTCAGGTTGTCCCACTTTGTTGCCAGTTGGGTGGGAGTGAGCAACTCCTCCAACTCCATCTTCTGCAGAACCTCTCTGTGGAGTAAACCATTTCTTAAATTATAGCATAAAGGCATGCAAAGTCTGATTACTTCTGACAATATGCTTCATGCATAATAATTCCATGACACACTCAGGTTCACTGGTTCATTCACAGTAGTG
Organism: Gymnodraco acuticeps; assembly: GCF_902827175.1. Taxonomy (NCBI): domain Eukaryota; kingdom Metazoa; phylum Chordata; class Actinopteri; order Perciformes; family Bathydraconidae; genus Gymnodraco; species Gymnodraco acuticeps. The sequence continues at coordinate 801,263 of NW_022992313.1, forward strand.
GTTACATTGATTATCATACCATGCACCAAAACAACATTGTCAAACAACTCATGTAGAACTGTAGCTCACCCCCAGGCCTTCTTGGCTGTGAAGCTCTTTCCTGTAAACAGGTGCTCATCGTCAGTCCTCTGTAGAATGAGGGCTCTGGTTTGGGCCTCCGTCCCTGTTTAAGGAGAATTATGTTATACATACATCAGCAAAAGGAAACCTTAAGGCTTAAGCCATTCACATTTCACTCACATAATGCTGCATATAAATGACAGCTTAATTATTTAATTGAGCCGATTTGAATGTATTGAATTATTTATTACAAATACATTGTGACTGCCAGCCAAATGAATGATGGTACCTTAGTTATGTCTGTATGTGGCAGGTAGCCTAGTTAAATGAAGAAACAAGTGGTTTCCAACCGAAATATGTCCGATAAATAACGAATGCTGCGTGTGTATACGCACGTTATGTAGCCTATTGCAAATCTTGCCTTTAGTTGGGCATTTCACATGAACATTGTTGAGAAAATATAAAGCGTTCAATAACAGAAATATATGAGTTGTGGGTTAAATACATGTGAACAGATGTTGCATTATCGTAACGGTATCGTTGTAGGCATACAAATAACATGAAGTAATAGGTACTTACACTTGTGTAGTTTTTCTGCCGCCATGTCTTTCAAATGTGCCAGCTGCATGCTGGAGGCAGGGCTTTTAAACCGAGTGAAATCAAGGATTCATGCCTCAGCTGTGACTGAATGGAAATGACAATAAATGAAACTGTAAAACGAAAAAAGCGATCATGAAAATGTTTCCAATAATGATTTTTGACCACTTTTGTTCAGATCACATATTTGTAACTAAATGATACATTAATTGAAACAAAACACGGTATAAACTGAAGAGTGAGTCCCGTGAGGTTCATGTATTTTCTTCACTCCGCTGGGGTATTGCTCTCATGTCAAGAAGCATCAGATCAGTGCATGCACTGCCTCGTCCAATCAGTGAGTGATACACAGTAAGGGGGCGGGGTGAGTGTCTGAGGATTTCATCGGAGGATGGTCTTGTGGTTCCTCGGTTATCGCTCCTCCATTATCGCTCCTCGCTCCTCGATCCTCCGGCAGAAATAAGAGCCATGGGACGGTACTCAAGATGGCGCAGGCAAATCAACTTCCGGTGAGACCGAGGACCGAGGAGCGAGGAAATGAAAATAGTCGACCTGAGAAGCAGCCCCGCTCAGGCAGTGGCGTAGCCAGGAATTATTGTGTGGGTGGGCCTGGAGAAATGTAGGTGGGCCAGGGGGAGACATATTAAGCGTGGGGTCTGAGCTGAAACTTCATTAATGATTTTAATGATTTTTTAATGCACTAATGGAACATAAGCATAAATTAGCAGTGAAAACAAAAAACATAGGCACGGCGGCCTCAGAATGTGTGTAAAACTGACATCCACATAGGGATGGGTATCGTTAAGGCTTTAACGGTACTACTACTTTTATCGATAGCGCTTTATGCTCCAGGTTCAGTACCAACCACATCATAAAGTACGCAGACGATACAACAGTGGTGGGACTCATCAGGGACATTAACGAACAGGCCTACAGGGAGGAGGTGAAACATCTGACAGACTGGTGTAACACCAACAACCTGATCCTGAATGTCGATAAAACAAAACTTCAGGAACAAAAAGCACTGTCACCTACCACTCCACATCAACGGCACAGCAGTGAAGACTACAGACAATACCAAGTTCCTGGGGGTGCATATCACAAGCAGTCTGACCTGGTCCACTCTTCCTGCACAGCTCCCCCCTCCCATCCTCACCACGTTCTACAGAGGAACCATATAGAGCGTGCTGACATCTCTATCTGGTCGAGAGACTGCAACGCCAAAGACTGGAAGTCTCTGCAGAGAGTGGTTAGGACAGCAGAGAAGATCATCGGAGTTTCTCTCCCTCCCATCAGAGATACCGCTCAGAAACGCTGCCTGACAAAAGCCCAGAACATGTTTAAAGACCCCACTCATCCTCACCATGCTCTGTTCTCCCTGCTGCCCTCCGGCAAGAGGTTCCGCAGCATTAAGAGCAGAACAGCCAGATTCTGCAATAGCTTTTTCCCCCAAGCCATCAGACTGCTGAACAAAAAAGTAGACCAGTGACACAGAGATTACATTACGCTGTGTAAAGAGCACATATTTGTTATATAGTATGTCTATTTTATTTATATGTATAGTAAGTCTTTATATTTTAAACGCACACTTTATCTTTAATTTTATCAGCACCACGTCACTATTATTTATTGATATGTACAATTTTAGCAAGTTTTTATATTGTCCTGTTCCTGTAAGCCAGTACAACGACATTTCGTTTTAATAGTACACTCTGTGTCTTGTTGAAATGACAATAAAGTATGTCTTATCGATCCGGTCCTTTAACATTACTTTTATCGGTTCTTTTGGAGAAAAAAAATAAGGTAAACTAACTAAACAAATTGTGAACAAAACTAACATTGCTTTTTATTTAAATTAAATACATAATATTTCACATCAAAAGAAACAACAATGTTTTAACAAATCGTATTAAATAATGTGATGACAGAATTGTAAACAGAATAACTGAAACTTTAACTAAATAAATAACTAATTTTCCTCTAATCATTAACCCATGTTTGTATCATGTGGTTAACTCCGTGTGTTGCTGCTTGCATACATAACACCTGACGTGGAAAAGTTACTCGTGGACGGGGCTACAGAGCTACTAGAAAGACAGTCGAACCCGGTGCATTTCTCCGTCTGAATGTGGAGCACTTTTGCTAAATGTTTAGACAAATTGCTCGTGTTACCGCCCTTACATGCCACTTTTGGTAACGAGTATTGTCCACATCGACACGGCTATAGTTTAACCACACCTCGGAGCGCGTTCTCCCCGCCATCTCCTCCGTGTGTGTGTGTTGCTGGCTGCATGTAGCAGCTGCGTGTGTGTAAACTGCCCCGCCCCCTCGCACACAGACGGGGGAGAGAGATCTCTTAAACGGAGTTGGCGACACTTAAACTGCGATGTAATGTTTGTGTAGCAATAATACATACAACATATATCGGGGGCACAGGTTGTTTATCCTTGACAGTCGCACAGTGGGCACACACTGAGTGTTTTCATATTCAGCAAATGTGTACACGCTAAACTGCAGACCTCAAGAAGAAATAATACTTTCATTCACTCACGGCAAAAGTTACTTTACTGACTATAAAAACTCACGGTAAAAAAATGCACTCCCTATTCCATTGTCATGAAGGTGGAATCTAACTATATCCAGAATAAGTTTTATTGGATCCAGGCTAGAAACATGTTTATTTCTGCTGTAAAGTTGGGCATTTTAACATGGGGGTCTATGGGAATTGCTCCTTTCTGCATCCATCCCCTGTCGGCCACTAGACGAACTGCAGTTTGTGGCACTTCCTTCTGGGCTTCCCCGGCTCTGCGCTATGAAGCGCTGATTGGCTGTGGGTGGGACAGACGTGCATGTGGGTGGGCCCACCCACAGCTACGCCGCTGCGCTCAGGCATTCCTCCCAGTCCCGAATATGTTCCATGTGAGAGAATCAAACTTTCGGGGCTCTTTTGGCGTCCAATCGGTGAGGCGGATTTATTTCCAAATTCTCAGCAATCTCTCCTCCCTCCGCCATTGTTTCCCACGGGTATTCATACTGACTGACTTCAACCAAGCCACACAGTGAGTAAAATGTGCATTAATTATTAGCAAATACGCGTGTAAAAACTGTTACAAACGCACTTCTATGTCCGAGACCAGTCATACTGAGTTGCAAAACTGGCCCCGGTAATGGTACAAATCTCAACCTGTCGTTCAATGGACAGCTTCCCCCCCCCCCCCCCATCTATGTATATACTCGCATTTTAGACTCTGTTTCTAACTGTATATCTGTAGACTTGGTATGTCTTAAATGTCCGGTTAGGATGTATTAGAACGAAATCTAAAAGGAAAATTGTAAATAAGAAATCTGTATGTAAAAAACCACCTGTATGTAAATTGTAAATAAGCCATCTGTATGTCAAATATGTCTTATATGTCTTAAATGATATGATGAATTGGAAATGGGGGACCCTGATGTAAACAAGACGAAAGTCTTTCTCTGGTCTGCATCCCCTTAACAATTGTATGTTTTGAGCTGTACTGTACTGTACCCAATATACAAGCTGTTAATAAACTTTTCAATCAATCAATCAATCAATCAATCAGTGACCTCTGTTTTTTGTCAGGAGATGTGTAAAGTGTCCAGCTCTGATTCTGACTCCGAGATCAGTCCAAGGTTGTCGGACACCAGCACTATGGTAATACTTTACTTCACAATATTCACAATAACCACTTGGATAAGCTTTAAAATATATTAGGCCAAGTTCCCAAATGTTTGGATATTTTCCACAATATATCTCCGTTCATTTTATTTTAAAATAGTCTAATTTAGTTTATTGTACAGAAATGGAATGTGCTCCAAAAAGCATTGAGTGTTCTTCATAATAAAAACAAGGCAAAAACCAATGGCTTTCTTGTTGAGCAGGGTTGTGTGAGCAGTACGCTAGAGCAGGGGTGGCCAACCAGTCAGAGGTTAAGAGCCAATATTTTTCTATTTTACTGCAAAGAGCCACATCAAACACACAGTCACTGATACCGCTTGTTTCAGTTTTTTGTTTTCTGGAGACAATATTTCAACCACGTCACTGATGCATTTTTGTGGCATTGGGATATATATTTTTTAAATCCTCTGGAGCAGAGAGAGGAGCTGTGGATTATTGTTATTGATTAATGCATCAGTGTTTCTTAGGGTCAAAAACACTAAACTCACAACTTAAAATGAAAGCGTTTAGTTTATTTAATAAAAGAGCACATGTTCAATGTGAAAAGTGACAGTAGTTATAGATTATTTGCAATTTGGTGCTATGTATATATTAAAAAATAATAATAATTATATATATTTTTTAAACACCTTGAATTCCAGGGGGGGCGTGGGGCTCCGTTGGCGGGAAGCAGCGCCCCTCCAAGACAATGGTAGGGGAAACACTGGATAGTGTTTAATCAACGATAGGTTTCCCCCCCTCAAAGGTGATTGGTTCACTGCATCACAGGTATTATTGTGATTGGCTCTTGGGCCACATCAAAATTAGACGCGCTGTCATCCTCTCATACTGATTCCTGACACCACACATACACACGTAGGGAGAGCCGGGACGAAAGTAACACGGGACGAAAGTAACGGAGCGATTTTATCCGAGCCCAAACAACTTTGACCGGCCAAATTACGTCAGAATTATCAGCATTCAATACTTAACAGACCTACTAAATATCAGGTTTAACTCTGAGGAGTAGTGTTGTCACGATACCAACATTTTGTTTTCGATACCAAGTCAAGAATTGCGATTCCGATTCTTTTTCGATACTTTTCTTAAAAAAAAGGGAAACAGCCTTAAATGTAATTATTGTGCTTTATTTCACACCAGAACCAGAACCATAACACAAACTTGTAAACAATGAGAACAATAAATAAAACAAATGACAATAATTCGTATTAAATCAAATTAATACATTTCTCACAGACGGGCCTCGTGGTGTCCGTGGCTTGCCCTCACTGTCAGAGATATAGCTAAAATACTTCCAAATGTTGCTTCTGGCGTCTTTTTTGTCAACAAGCCGAGGCGCAGCGGCAGTTGCACTCCCACTTGCAGCCATGCTTCTCGTTTTCTCACATGCTCTGGCAGCTAGCGCGTGCACGAGAGAGGGGAGGGACTTAGAACGTGCTTGAGAGGGAGGGACTGCAGGCACGGCTGCAGTGCAGGGAATGGAAGCAGAGCGCTGAACACACACGGCTCTTATTAAACGGCGCTTTCTCACCGGAGTACTTTCCCCCGTCATTCTTAAAGTACCGATACTAATGAAACGGAGGAATAGTAACGTTTTTAACGGCAGGGTATCGCGGTACCTTTCAAGTATCGGTACACCGTGCAACACTAGTCAGGAGTCAGTGTCTCTCCCCCAAACTCACACATATACAATTCGATATGAACTGAAGAGCCGCATGAAACTAGGCAAAGAGCCGCATGCGGCTCGAGAGCCGCGGGTTGGCCACCCCTGCGCTAGAGAGTTTGACTTTTCGGCGGACATTGCCATTAACTCAAAAGCCTGCAGGAAGGTTTGGCTGTTGCTCTTTGGTCAGCATTCCCCCTTTATTCAATTAAAGTGTATCTGCTACAAGGCCATGCTGCTGTCCTATTTGTTTATGAACAAATGCATGTTTGATTGCAGTTTTCGGACCCATATGATGGGAGCTCTGAGGATTCTGATGAGCCAAACATCAATGGGGGTGTCTCCAGCAGGCGATTCAAGCAGCAGGGAAAAGGTGGAGGAGGAGGCAGTCGGTTCAGAAGGTTTATCCTCAATCATCCTGCTTCTGTTTCCCTAAGACAGGGGTCGGCAACCCGCGGCCCACGGGCCGCATGCGGCCCTTTAAGCCCTCTGCGCTGGCTCCCTTGAGCTTAGACAAAAATAAGAAGGAAATAAAAGTATTTGTAGGACTATTTATATTTTGTTGCACGATTGAAAATGTTTCGTATCTTGTATTTGGAGGTGATACTGTGACACATAAATAAAAAACAAAACGGTTTTAATTAGGTCAACTCAAATATGCGGCACATCCTGCTACGGTCCCGCGCGAGCGCCTTTTCTTGGAGGCGAATAACCTGACTCCCGGCTCGATGAGCGAACTATGGATAAATCAAAGAAAAGTACCGGAGGAACACAGGATTTAATTCTGCGTGGACAGAGTTATATGCTTTCACAGCAAACGATGCTGGTTTACCGGTATGTTTGATATGTAGAGAGAAGTTGTCAACGGTGGTGCAGCCTTTACGTATTGAGGAACAACACGGGAGAGGAAGACAGCTGACGATCTTCAGTCATAATTCAATGAGGTATGTAATTTATTTCAGAAAACACTTTTTGTTATATTCCATGGAATGCTCTTAACGTCCCGATAGCAATGAATATATAAAATGCTTTGACAATAAATACATACAAAAATTAATCTCTGGAAGCCGTAGCGCTGTAAAAAGCACGACCAATCATCTGAGCCGGCCCGGCTAAAATAACTGGATGGCCTAACTGCCTGTCAGCCTTCCATCTGTGCACACACTTATCTCGTGCCCTCATTGGTCATGTGCGCGTTCGTGTGTGTTGGAGGAGGGACTGCAAGAGGCATATTTTTTCCGGTTGTGTACTTTCAAATTCTAGCGCACTCGAGCTGGTTTCTCCATTCTTACCTACCCTACCTTTAACTCTTTTTATGGTGCAGCTATATGTTTTATTTATTTCAAAGTGGGTCCATTTTAATAAAAAAAATGTTTCCAACCAATGTGAGTTTGGGCAAGGCAAGGCAAGTTTATTCATATAGCACCTTTCAACACAAGGCAATTCAAAGTGCTTTACAAAAAATGAAAGACATTAAGAGAATGGCATTTGGAAAGTCGAGTGGACGTCGAGGAAGATGGCTGCTTAAGTTCGTGGCTCCGGAGCCATCACCATTTATTTTGCTTAAATATCCCACTATCAGTGATACTTTTTATCTCAATCACAAGTTATTAGTCCCAATAGTCATCTGTTACATTTAAACATGCCGAATACTAAAAAACCTCCGAAAACTGTAGTTAATGCAACTCAGTAACACCTGGTTTTCAAGGCTAATGCTAGCCCGAAGCCTGCGAATGTCTCACCGGACATTTCGGTTTTGAACTCAGCTGCTACTGAGCCTACCAACACCGCGATTCTCGAGCTTCTTCAAAAGCTATCTGAGGACCAAACAAAGCACAATCGGAAACGTAGAGAGCCGTTGTTGCTGTTGAGGAGAAGCTAGCCGAGCTGCTTACCCGAATTACCAGTGCTGAGGCCCGGCTGGATATGCTGGAAGACACAGAAGACCAGCGCCGCAATTATCCGCCAGCCCTGTTTTCGGAGGTAGAAATGCTGAATGCTAAGCTGGTGGAATACGAGGATAGGGATAGGCGGGTGAATCTACGCATCTATGGATTCCCGGGGGATTCTGAGGAGAAAAATGCTTTATCCTTCCTGAGGACAGCGCTGCTGGACATCCTTCAGACGGATTTTCCTGGGAGCCTGGATTTGGAGCGTGCTCACAGGTCTCTAGCCCCAATAAGGCCCGGGGCTCCACCGAGACCTTTCGTGGTGCGTTTCCTGAGATTCCAGCAAAAGGAGCACATGAGAAAGGTCGCGAGGGAAATCGGAGATGTCAGGTGAAAGACCTATAAAATAAGCTTCTACCAGGATTTCTCAAAGGCAACGCAAGATCGGCGACGCTCCTTTTTGGAATGTAAACGGCTACTTCACTCGGCTAAGATCCTGTTTGGCATCGGATACCGGCTGTGCTGTCCTTCACTGCACCCGATTTGACGACCCGAAGAAGGCTATGCAGTGCATCAGAACTAAAATGTATAGGTGAAGAGGCACAACGTATCTACGTCAATGCACTCTTATTAGATTATTTTATTTTATCACTATAAGCTTTATCAAAAAGGAAGGTCTTAAGCGTACTCTTAAAAACTGATAGGCTGTCTGCCGGCCGAACACAAACTGGAAGCTGATTCCACAAATGTGGAGCTTGATAAGAAAAGGCTCTGGCTCCCATTGTACTTTTAGAGACTCTAGGAACAACCAACAACCCTGCATTCTTGGAACGCAATGCCCTAGTAGGACAGTAGGGTATAATGAGTTATTTAAGGTAAGATGGCGCCTGCCCATTAAGGGCTTTGTAGGCGAGAAGAAGAATTTTAAATTCTATCCTGTGTTCTATAGGGACTCTGTAAGGCAGCCAGAACAGGAGTAATGTGGAGTAACCATATCCTGCTTGTTGAGGTGACTATACTTTATATTTTATTCTTACACTACTCTACTTATGACTAATCTCAATTTGATTTCCATTAATGCCAGGGGACTCAATATTCCACATAAAAGGACCACTATTTTAGGATTTTTGCATAAGAGAAATATTGACTTTGCCATGATACAGGAATCACATTTACTCCGCAAGGATGCGGCCTACTTTGCAAATAGGCTCTATCACCCTATTGTCTTTTCGTCTGCTCCTACGAAGACCAAGGGTGTGATGATAGTTTGTAGGCGCAAGCTGAAATTTGATCTGATCGGCTCTTGGACGCACAAAGAGGGGCGACTGGCCATTGCCAAGATTCGCCTGGACGGGCAGAATATAGCATTGATTTCTGCCTATGCTCCCAACACTTTCGAGGCTGGCTTTTATGACCATCCATCCATCCATCTTCTCCCGCTTATCCGTGGTCGGGTCGCGGGGGTAGCAGTTCCAGCAGAGAGCCCCAAACTTTCTTTTCCCTGGCGACATCAACCAGCTCTGACTGGGGGATCCCAAGGCGCTCCCAGGCCAGCGAAGAGATATAATCCCTCCACCTGGTCCTAGGTCTACCCCTTGGTCTCTTCCCAGCTGGACGTGCCTGGAACACCTCCCTAGGGAGGCGCCCAGGTGGCATCCTAACTAGGTGCCCGAACCACCTCAACTGGTTCCTTTCGACGTGAAGGAGGAGCGGCTCAACTCCGAGTCCCTCCCTGATGACCGAACTTCTCACCTTATCCCTAAGGGAGACACCAGCTACCCTGCGGAGAAAACCCATCTCGGCCGCTTGTATCCGCGATCTCGTTCTTTCGGTCATGACCCATCCTTCATGACTAGGGTTGGGAACCGAAACTCGGTTCCAGATGAGAACCGATAAGAAAATGCCGGGTACCGGGTACCCATACAAAATACACAATTTCGGTTCTGCTTAACGGTTCCTAAACGCGGTAGACCCTGTATTCCAGCGGGTCCGTCTGCACCGCGGTGCTGCGGTGACCCGGTGGAATACAGGGCGGACCTGGAGAATCACAGAACGGCCGGTCGTCAGCGGGCCGTTGACGGCCGGCTCGGTACGCTGACGGCCGGCACCCGCCCTTCATTTTTTAAACGGCATCATATAAATTGCGCTGACAGGCGACAGAGGTCCACAGTTGCCCCGCAGCGATGCCCCCCCGCCCTCCCCGTAGACATTTCACGAGCTCAGTCACTTCATAACACCAAAGATAGGTCGCGGTAAACGCTCTGAAGTGAGGCTCCACTACACTAAAAAAGAAAAAGAAAAGGCAAAGTGTAATGCCTGTTAATAGCTTGCCACAGGCATAGCTCAGTTAAAATAAAGCACAGCTATTGTGCAATACATTTGTATTGCATGTATATTTTTTAGTAACAATTTCAGTTAAAGCTTTTAAGAATAAATATATTTTTGTTATCTAAACGTTTGACCTCTTTATTTTACAATTTTGGAATCGAAACGGGGAATCGATAAGAACCGGAATCGATAAGCAGAACCGGAATCGAAATCGGAATCGATACATTTCAAACGATACCCATCCCTATTCATGACCATAGGTGAGGGTAGGAACGAAAATGGCCCGGTAGACAGAGAGCTTTGCCTTCTGGCTCAGCTCCCTTTTCGTCACAACGGTGCGGTAAAGCGACTGCAGTACCGCTCCCGCTGCTCCGATTCTCCGGCCCATCTCACGCTCCATTGTTCCCTCACTCGAGAACAAGACCCCGAGATACTTGAACTCCTTCACTTGGGGTAAGGACTCATTCCCTACTTGAAGTGGACAGTCCATCGGTTTCCTGCTGAGAACCATGGCCTCAGATTTGGAGGTGCTGATCCTCATCCCAGCCGCTTCACACTCGGTTGCGAACCGATCCAGTGAGTGCTGAAGGTCGCAGACCGATGAAGCCATTAGAACCACATCATCTGCAAAAAGCAGTGGTGCAATCCTTAGTCCACCGAACTGCAGACCCCCTCCCCCACGACTACGCCTCGAAATCCGAGCCATGTATATTACAAACAGGATTGGTGACAAAGCGCAGCCCTGGCGGAGGCCAACCCTCACCGGAAATGTGTCCGACTTACTGCCGAGGACCCGGACACAGCTCTCGCTTTGGGAGTACAGAGATTGGATGGCCCTGAGTAGAGACCCCCTCACCCCATACTCCCGCAGCACCTCCCACAGTAACTCCCTGGGAACTCGGTCATACGCCTTCTCCAAGTCTACAAAACACATGTAGACCGGATAAGCGTACTCCCAGGCCCCCTCCAGGATCCTTGCGAGAGTAAAAAGCTGATCCGTCGTTCCACGACCAGGACGGAATCCGCATTGTTCCTCCTCAATCTGAGGTTCGACAATCGGCCTGACCCTCCTTTCGAGTACCTTAGAGTAAACTTTCCCGGGGAGGCTGAGTAGTGTGATGCCTCTGTAATTGGCACACACCCTCTGATCCCCCTTTTTAAAAAGGGGAACCACCACCCCGGTCTGCCACTCCTTCGGTACTGTTTCCGACTTCCACGCAACGTTGATGAGACGTGTCAACCATGACAGTCCCTCAACACCCAGAGCCTTCAGCATTTCCGGGCGGATCTCATCCACTTTTATGACCAATCAACCAAAACTCTACGGGATCTCACAGGCTTTCGTCTGGTTATGGGCGCAGATTTCAATGCAGTATGGGATAGTAACATGGATAGAACGGGTGGGGCAGAGAGTAGAGATCAACGTCTCGCTTCTGATGCGTTACGCCGGTGGGCGGCCCAAACAAATATGATAGACATCTGGCGTGTGATGAATCCCTCCATAAAAGATTACTCTTTTTTTCTCAGACATAAATCCTTTTCTAGGATAGATTTTCTCTTTGCGTTCAAAGATCTATTTCATAATGTTCGGAAGGCTTTCTATATACCAGTTACATGTACTGATCACAAACCCATCTACTGTTCTGTCACACTTAGGGCTGTCCCCACTAGAGCTCCCAGATGGTGTTTTAACTCCTCACTGCTGCGTGACGAAACATACAAGTCTCAGTTTGAGACTAACCTCTGCAAGTTTTTGGGGTTCAACAAGGGGTCAGTGTCTGACCCGAGATTTTTGTGGGAGGCAACAAAGGGCTTTATTATAAGCAACACCACTCTGTACGCATCCACCCGAAACAAGGAACGTGCAGCTAAATTGGAAGCATTAGAACTAAAGTATGCTGCTCTGGATGCTAACTTACAACACCATTACAGCGATTCTGTTGCACTCCAAAAATACCTGATCAAAAAATAAATTAATTCTCTCCTCAGACGCCGTTCAGAATTTCTTATGCACAGAACCAGACAGACTTACTACTTCCACTCTGCCAGACCTAGCCACCTGCTGGCCTTGAGGCTTCGGACCAATGAACATTTTGCTGATATTTTCAGTGTTAAATCTATAGATGGCACTGTTCTAACCGATCCCAAGAGCGTGAACACCACCTTTGTTTCTTTCTACAAGGATCTGTACAGTTCGGAGAGTGGCTTTGTCCAATCTGAATGCAATGATTTTTTTAAATAATATCCAAATGGAGTCTCTTTCTGTCAGCGAGTCTAAAAATCTGAATGCCCCCATCACACACCACGAAATTGAGAAAGCAGTAATGGACATGCGTAAGGGCAGGTCGCCAGGCCCAGATGGTATTCCACCCGAATTCTATCTCACCTTTTGGCCCTTGCTCGGCCCCTTGCTTGTAGAGATGATATTATTTTCTATTAAGGAGGGTTCATTTTTGAGAGGCGTCAACACTGCCCTGTTATCCTTGCTTCTTAAAAAAGGCAAGGATCCGACAGAGTGTACTAGTTACAGGCCCCTATCACTCTTAAACACTGACGTAAAGATCTATGCCAAAGTGCTGGCTAGGCGCCTTCAGTCTCACATGACGAATCTAGTACATAGCGATCAGACAGGCTTTATAAAATCCAGGCTTGCCACTGACAATGTAAGGAGGCTATTACACATCATAGATGGGGCCCAACATCTACCTTCCCCAGCTGCAGTTCTCTCACTTGATGCGATTAAGGCCTTCGACCGCCTAGAATGGCCCTTTTTGTGGTCGGTACTCGGGGGGAATGGGCTTTGGCGCCCCTTTTATTGACATGGTCACGGTGCTATATAAAAACCCAACAGCTATGGTGCTTACAGGCAAGGTATGCTCCCCATCTTTTGCTATCTCGAGAGGATCAAGGCAAGGCTGTCCGCTAAGCCCCTTGCAATTTGCGCTGTTACTTGAGCCGCTGGCACAGACCATTCGTCAGTCACCCACGTTATCCTCAATCTCTATTAATGGTACGCATCATCATCTTTCGTTATATGCTGATGATGCGCTATTGTATTTGGGCAATGCTGTACAATGTATCCCAAGAATACTGTCTATTGTCGATCGATATGGTCAGCTTTCTGGGTTTAAAGGACACCTATCATGCTATATTTGAACAATATATTGTAGGGCCATACCTATATAAAGTATATAAATATAGTTTTTTTTTCAAAATACCAAAAAGATCCTGCATTTTAGCCATGCCTCATTTCGCTCTATTTGCTCTTTCCAGCGTTGTTTTTGCAGGGGGCTGATTCTGTGAGCTGCAGCTGACCACGCCCCCCTGCAGGAGAGGGGAGCGTGCTCTGAGATCAGCTGCTAGGCTGCAGCGGGGAGAAGAGGGGGACAAAAAGAGATCTCCGTCCTCCGTGTTTTATTCTTATAGAAGTAAGAAGAGAAGTAACGGGGCAGAAACCCTCCTTTTTACACAGCGGTCCAGACATAGACATCAAACGGCGACACATATTCAGTTGCCAGTTACTTTGGCATTAGGGCAGGGATATCTAGATACTTTCCAAGGTTTGACATAATGAATTGTGCTACTTTTAAAGCAAGCAACAATGTTTTCAAATCTGTAATCAAAAAGCTCCTCAAAAACACTATCGAAGCAGTTCCTGCCGTTGCTACGTTAGTTCAAACAGTAACAATGGACTATTTTTCTTAGCGGATGCATGTCAATTTAAATCAATACAACTATTTTTTAAATCAATAATCATTTTCTAAATCCATAAACGCATTTCAATTAATATTGGGAGTCATGTCGTTACTTTGTCGAGAATGTGGCCATGTAATAAGCGGGATAATGTGCACATTGCATAATGTGCCTTCATGCCGATCTAGATCCCTCCGCTTCGCGTCGGGCTCCTGATCAGCCTGTCTGTGTTCTTTTCCCCATAATGACCGCGTCGCTGCACATTATCCCTTACATATGATTATATAGAGTCATTATTCATTTGTTTTAAAGCAGGAGGAGCAAACGCTTGCCTCGGGGAGGGAGAAAAAGAGCCACAGCGGAGAATAAACAGAAGGGCAACCATGGCAACAATGCAAGGGAAGTCTTCTTCGCTGCTTTTGTGGCAGACTACAGCGCCACTTACAGGCCTGGCATATGTACTACAGCGTCTCCAGCGCTTTCGAGCAGCAATGGCCGTCCGTTGCCCAATCTCTCATTCCCCTGATAGGTGGAGAATTGACCAATAGCCGTAGCGCCACTTTACTGACGTCAGTAAAGTGTTCAAATCTGGATCAGTCTGTATCAGATCCGTTGCAGCCCCTTTTTTAGAGATTTGGGTATGGAGGAAAATAGAGAGGGTTGTGTTTTCTGACACTTGGTGAGTTCCCTGGAACACCAGGGACACATATTCATGTATAAAAGATGTACAAAAGTGCATTTTGCACGATAGGTCCCCTTTAAGATAAATTGGCAGAAATCTGCTTTGATGCCACTTAACCAGGCAATGATCAATGCACCTGTCCCTCCATCTATCCCAGTTGTCAAAACGTTTACATACCTGGGGATAGACGTGTTTCCTTCGATTCAGACAATAGTTAAACATAACTATGGTAACACGCTTCATAAAATAATTTCTGATTTGGATAGATGGTCTTCATTGCCTAATTCACTTTGCAGCCGTGTATCAATAATCAAGATGAACATTCTACCCAGAGTTAATTTTTTTAGTTCAATGCTACCTCTTCCTCCACCAACTCAGTACTGGAGCAAGCTACAGAAAGCTGTGACGAAATGTGTATGGCAAGGCAAACGCCCAAGCATCAAGCTCTCTACAATGCAGCGGGAAAGACAGGCCGGGGGTTTGTCTCTCCCAAATAAACACTATTATTGGGCCTTCACGCTTAGACCCTTATTAACATGGCTCCAGTCTGAGACATCAGTGTCATGGCGGGCCCTGGAAGAGAGTCTAGTGCAGGGGTGCCCACACTTTTTGGGCTGGTGAGCTACTTTTGAAATGACCAGCTCACCGAGGTCTACCAACCAAAAATAAAATCCCAAATTGCAAGGGTTGCTGAATAACACGTTTTATTTATACATGGGATAATAGGGCTGCAACAAACGACAAATTTGATAATCGATTAATGAAACGACTAATCGATTATTCAGACTATTACTGTATGCCTTGCACAATTTCTCAAACCCTCTTGTTTAGCCATCAACTTTTAGATTTAGCTTGAGGTTGTTTTAGGCATGTGGAAACTAACAATGAAGACAATAAAGATGAATACTTGATTCAAAAATACATATATTATTAAATTAACAAATTGTGAACAAAACTAACATTGCTTTTTATTTAAATTAAATAAATAATATTTCACATCAAAAGAAACAACAATGTTTTAACAAATCGTATTAAATAACCTGATGACAGAACTGTAAACAGAATAGCTGAAACTTTAACAAAATAAAGAGTAACTCAGTTACCTCTAATCATTAACCCATGTTTGAATCATTGAGTTAACTGCGTGTGTTGCTGCTAGCATACAGAACACCTGACGTGGAAACCTTACTCGTGGATGGGGGGGCTGCAGAGCTGCTAGAAAGACGGTCGAACCCGGTACATTCCTCCGTCTGAATGTGGAGCACTTTTGCTAAATGTTTGACACATTGCTCGTGTTACCGCCCTCACATGCTGAACTCTCTTGGCAAGGAGCATTGTCCACCTCAAGACGGGTAACATGTAACCACACCTTGGAGCGCTTCTCTCCGCCATCTCCTCCGTGTGTTGCTGCATGTAGCAGCCGCGTGTGTGTAAACTGCCCCGCCCCCTCGCGCACAGACGGGGGAGAGAGATCTCGTCTCGATTGGAAAGATCGAAAATACACCGACATTTGTTTGTCTTTTTGCATGTTAGAAACGAGTTGGCGACACTAAGATTGCGAGATAATATTTGTGTAGCAATAATACATGACCTTTCTCTTTCTCAACTCGCTACTCGGAGGGAAGTCGCTGTCATATGCCTTGTGAACACTCCGATAATGCCTCTCCACGTTACCTTTCTTTGGCAGAGCGACGCTTGCTTTACAAATAAGGCAAATAACCTTTGAATGTGACATCACAAACAAATATTCTTCCTCCCATTCTGGGTGGAAGTGGTATGTCTTTAGCTTCTTGCTCGGTCCCGCACTCATTTTGTTGTTTGTCTCTTGTTTGTCTCTTTAACTTAATTTGAGTTTTCCCGGCACTTGACTGATTTTGTATCGCTTTGCATTCTGGGTTAACAGACTGGAAAGCGATAGGTCGCTTTTTCTGTCAATCAAGTAAACTCCTGAATTAAGTGGCAGGGAGGCCAAGGGAGGAGGGATCAAAACCTGTTTTGTCTATTTTAACGGAACAGGATTTTTTTTTTAATGAATATCGCGATCTACCAGCTAGGGGTGGGCGATACCACCAAATCTGGATTCGATCCGATACCAAGTATTTCAGGGCCAGTATCGCCGATACCGATATCGATACCGATACTTTTTTTTAATGAAAAGCGTCTTATGTACTTTCATATAGGGAAGAGCTGCATGACAGGATTTTTTAGCTGAAATCATCATAAATAGACTAAATCTGAATTTATTTTCATGAATAAAGACAGGACAGTTTTTATAGACAAATACACGTTTTACTTTTGCAAATTTAAAGTGCAAACATGAAAAATAACAATACAAAGTGGCCAAAGTAGCGAACTGTCTTCTTGCACACATCACAGTTCGCTAAGTTTTAATTGCCAGTTGTGAAATTGCTCCACACAACGCTGCTCTTTCTCTCAGCCATCATGCGCGTGTGTGTGTTGCACTCGCGAGTCGCTGGCTGCTGCTGTCCTGCCCTGCTGGCTGCTGTCAGTCAGCTTGATAATCGGCGTTCAGACAGGGAGCCTCGAGGAGAAGAGGACAGCAGTGGAGAGAGAAGAAAAGAGCATATACTTGTGTTCGTCTGCACATAGTTTTTTGAAGAAATTGACGAGTAGAGGAGACGAGAAAAAAAGTATAACAGTATCGATCCTATTGGCTCTAGTATCGATATTTTGAAACGTAACGTAATATCGGAGGTATCGATATTTTGGGATCGATCCGCCCACCCCTACTACCAGCATTGCCCCCGCGGTCGACCGGTCGCCCGCGGTCGACGTACTGGGCACCTCTGGTCTAGTGCATCCTTACACCCTTCAAGACCTCTTGTATTCCAACATTCCTATGTGCAGTGTCGTTGCAGGTTCGGCCCCATTGTATCACAATTGCTGTCTGTCTGGAGGGCGGTAGAGAAACTATGTGGCTGCCCCTATGCATGAAATCCATGTTCCCCATTATTTAACAATGCCAGATTGTTGATTGGTGGCCATCTCATTCAGTTTCCTCAGTGGAAAGTGAGAGGGGTTCATATACTGGGGAACGTCTATGGAGATGAAGGTCTGCGTTCGTTTCAGGAGCTGTGTACAGAATTTGATTTACATCGTTCCTCCTTTTTCTTTTATTTACAGTTGAGGTTGGCTTTAAGGGCTAGCGGTGTTCCATTGCAAAGTCCTCTATCACCACACCTGCTGCATAACATTCTACACTCCACTAGAGGTACAAGTGGCCTTGTTTCCAAACTTTACTGGTTAATTTCACAACACGCTTATAGACCCCTGGCGTTAGAGGCGATATGGAGGGCCGATATCCCAGATCTGGATCCAGAGTTTGATTGGGATGAAGTCTGGTCCAATATACTAATAGCTTCTAGGAATCCTGACTACCATACACCATACATTATAATTTCACTCATAGAGTTTACCTTACGCCTAGGAAGCTTTGTTTAATGAAAATAATTGCAGATCCAAATTGCACTCTGTGACGTACTTATCTTATCTACATATGTTCTGGGAATGTCCGCCAGCAGTTGCCAGATTCTGGGAGATGGTTGCCTCTAACCTTTCGGCGATAACGTGCCTCATTCACCTGTTACACTTATCCTAAACGACCTGTCCAACCTGGGTTTAACCCTGACCAAAAGGCGAGCACTATTAGCCGGGCTTACAGCAGCAAAATAATTGGTTGCAACTCGGTGGAAGCCTCTCCATTCCCTCTCACATAAGGTCTGGGTTCTAACATATCTAAACATATCATATCTAGAAATATTGACAGCCCGGGTACATGGGGCAAAGGAGTCAACAATAGAGATGTGGACTTCGCTCATTGTGAACCTCAAGAGCATATTAGGATAACTATCTAATGGGGATGGTGATCTGGATGGGTGGGTGGGGAGGGACGTCACTGGGTTTTGTTTCTTTCTTTAGTTGTGTGCTGTTTTTGTACTGTATTGCATTTTATGTTATTGATTGTACCATTTGTTTAAAAATGTAAAACAATTGATCACAAAAAAAAATGGCATTTAAAATCAGTCATTAAAAAGCAAAGATAATAAAATAAACATTAAAAGAAAAAATACATGGATAAAAGTTACAGTGCAGTTTAAGATATGAATAGTTCAATTAAAAGCAGCGGCAAAAAGAAAAGTCTTCAGCCTGGATTTAAAAGTAGTCACAGTTGCAGCGGACCTGCAGGTTTCTGGGAGTTTGTTCCAGATATTTGGAGCATAATAACTGAATGCTGCTTTACTATAATAATAATAATAATAATAATAATAACTTGAATTGATATAGCGCCTTTCATAACCTCAAGGTCGCTTTACAAAGAAACCTACAAGGACAAGACATAAAAAAATAAAACATAAATATGAAACGGGGCAGAAATGGAAGTGGGGGGGGGGGGGGGAATGAGTTATTGTTGGAATGCGATGTTGAACAAATTCGTTTTAAGGGTTGATTTGAAGATGTTGAGAGAAGGGGCATTATGGATTTCTGCACACCTGTCGCTGCTGTGTGGAGGAGATTTCGCAACGGAGGAGTCCCGCGGCTGAAGGCCGCCATCCGCTGGGGAGACCGGCACAGCTGTTTTCTGCTTCTGCCGGTGCGGAGGCCTGATCGGGGGATATCGCGGAGAAACCGGAGTGTTGCCACACTGCTGGTTGCCTATTCCTTGCTGCTGTCCGTGGTTTTGTTTCGGGAACTTCGTGGATGCTGTTGTGCTGAACTGGGAAAATGGCAAATGTCGTGTTTCTGCTGTGCCTTTTTTTGACTGTGCTGGACAATGAGAAGATCGGTAGTCATCCTGAAAAATCTGCTGGATTCGGGTCTGTTCTGTCGCCGGCAGTGGACATCCCCTGTACAGGTTCGGATGGGTTGCACAAACATTTGCTGGTTGCACTGTCGCGGTCATTCATCTCGTCAAATGTCTGTCTTTCTCACTTGCCTGCCACGATGGTCCTTCAGAATTGTTTTTTGAACTCTAATCTCACTTTCGCGAAGTTTTCTGGTGACTCTAAAACAGTTGACAATGTTTGTGTGTTGATTAAGAGGAAAAAGTGCTTGGTATTTTTATTGTTGTTGCTATCGGGGAATGTACAGCCAAATCCGGGTCCACCTAGTACTTTTAGTCAAATAGCTACTCCTGCTGATTTTATTTCTAGATCGGGGTTAGGTTTAATTCATTTAAATGTGCGTAGTCTGTTACCTAAATTAGATTTTGTCCGTATTTGGGCGAGTTCAACTGATGCTGATGTCATTGTCTTATCAGAAACGTGGCTTGATAAATCCATCCTGGCCTCTGACATTTACATAAATGGTTACAATGTATATCGCACTGACCGTCCTAAAAAAGGTGGTGGCGTTGCCATTTATGTGAAAAATAAGTTTTGTGTAACAAATATGGTTTCCAAATCGGTTAGTAAACAACTGGAATTTTTAGCTGTGAATGTCGAAGTCACAAAGGGTCAACAGGTCATGGTGGTGGGTTGCTACAGACCCCCCTCAGCTGTCAAGGACTCCTTATCTTCACTGGCAAAACTGTTATCTCAACTTTCCTACAAGGAAATAGTGCTGCTTGGTGATTTTAATTGGGACTGGTTAACTTCTGTGTCAGAGGACTTTAAAAACCTGTGTACCTCTTTGAACATTACTCAGATTGTAGATAGTCCTACTCGCCCAAACATTAAGTCCCCAAATAAATCCTCCTTAATTGATCTAATTTTAACAAATGTGCCACATAAATACTCATCTGTGGGAGTATTTGCTAATGATGTGAGTGACCACTGTGTTGTAGCCACAATTAGGGACACTAAGATCCAAAAAGTGAAACCACGCATTATCACAAGGAGAGATAAAAAACACTTTGTGGAGCAGGGTTTTTTACACGATCTGTTTGATTTTGATTGGGGTAAGATCAATCTGTGTACGGATGTAGAAACTGCATGGTCTTATTTTTATCTTGGTTTTATGAAAATTATAGATAAACATGCACCTCTGCGTAAATTCAGAGTGAAGGGTCGAGACAATCCCTGGTTTTCCGCTGAACTGTCCAGTCTCCTTCATGAGAGAAACAATGCCTGGGCTAAGGCTAGGAAATCAGGCTCAGAGGTAGAATGGCTACGCTTTAGGCAGCTAAGAAATAGCTTCACATCACAAATAAAAAGTGCTAAATCAAAGTTCTATTTGTCAGTTACCACAGAAAATCTGAATAATCCTAGGAAATTTTGGAAAGCCATAAAATAGATTTCCACTGGTGATATTCCAAATGAGCTACCTCCATGCCTTACCACAGAATCTGGCATTATATCAGACAGGGCTACTATGCTCAATTGTTTTAATAAGCATTTTGTGTCTTGTGGCTCGCTGTTTGATTCTGTCACTGACTGTGCTTCTGCTTCTGTGAACGCTCCAATCCTTGAACAATGTGGTCTGGAAAACCCTTTCAGTTTTACCCCTTTTACTGTTGGT
The DNA here is from genome assembly GCF_902827175.1 of Gymnodraco acuticeps. NCBI lineage: Eukaryota > Metazoa > Chordata > Actinopteri > Perciformes > Bathydraconidae > Gymnodraco > Gymnodraco acuticeps. The sequence goes on from NW_022992313.1 coordinate 822,352, forward strand.
GTTGTCCATGATGTTTTATCCAAGTTCGATCCTAGGAAACCGGCTGGCCCGGACAACCTAGAACCTTTCTTTTTAAAGATAGCTGTAGATTTTATTGCTCCACCGCTTACTTCTCTTTTTAACCTCACCCTTAGCACAAATACAATTCCTAAAGTATGGAAGTCTGCTTATGTCTTGCCTTTACTGAAAGGAGGGGAGGCAACTATTTTAAATAACTATAGACCAATCTCGAAATTGTCAGTTCTGGCTAAAGTGCTTGAACGACTAGTGAGTGAGCAAGTAAAGGACTTTTTATGTATAAATGATATCCTGTCGAAACATCAGTCGGGCTTCAGGAAAAAACATAGCACCATCACTGCCACAATGAAAGTTGTAAATGACATCACTAGTTTTTTAGATAATAAGCAGAGTTGTGCAGCTCTGTTTATTGATCTCTCTAAAGCGTTTGACACCGTTGATCATCGCATTTTAAAACAGAGGCTACTCAGCATTGGCTTGTCCAGCCTTGCAGTGGGGTGGTTTGTGAACTACCTCTCTGAAAGGTCCCAATGTGTACACTTTGATGGGCTCACTTCTGAGTGGTTGAGCATTTCTAATGGTGTACCTCAGGGTTCTGTTCTAGGTCCACTTTTATTCTCCATTTATATTAATAGCTTGGGTGATAATGTGGAGGAAGCTACCTTACATTTTTATGCGGATGATACTGTGATGTATTGTGCAGGTACCTCAGTTAAGGAGGCTGTTGTTAAATTACAGACTGTTTTTAACACTGTTCAGACTCAGCTCTCAGCGCTTAAGCTTCTTTTAAATGTGGATAAAACCAAGTTAATGCTCTTTTCAAAAGCTAAAAAGTCACCAGAGCCTGTTTTAGATATTGTAACCATGCAAGGAAAAAAACTTGAAGTGGTAACCTCTTACAAATACCTTGGTATCTGGCTTGATGACTGTCTTTCTTTTAAACTGCATGTAAATAACCTGCTTAAAAAACTGAGGGTTAGGCTAGGTTTTTTTTATAGAAACAAGTCCTGTTTCTCTCTTGAGGCCAGGAAAAGGCTAGTCACTGTGACCTTTTTACCTGTGCTGGACTATGGTGATCTATTTTATATGAATGCGCCGGCCAATTACCTCACCAAGATAGATGCCGCCTATCATAGTGCACTAAGGTTTGTGACAGACTGTAAGACTTTGACTCATCATTGTACCCTGTATACAAGGGCAGGGTTGCTTTCACTTACTGTACGGCGGCTAAATCACTGGTATCTTTTTATTTATAAAGCAATGTTAGGGAAACTTCCGTCTTACATCTGTTCCCTGATCTCACAGCGTATTGTAAATGGCTACTGCCTGAGATCTAAAGCTGTGGTTGTATTACATGTGCCAACTGCTAGGACTGTATTAGGAAATACAGCTTTTAGATGCGCAGCGCCGCTAGCATGGAACAGTCTACAAAAGGAATGGAAGCTAAGCAGTTTGATTCCATTTCATGTTTTTAAAGCTAGGATAGACGCTATACAATCAGAAAATATTGGTGTCTGTAAATGCTACTAGTATACAAACTGTAGTATCATATAATGTCCTTTGTTTTCTGTCATGTTTGTATTAATGTTTGGAACTAATTGAAGCAGGTCACCATTGTAAAAGAGGTCTATGATCTCAATGGGTTTTATCTGTATAAATAAAGGTTTTGAATTGAATTGAATTGACTGAAGGCACGGTCCCCGAAGGTGCGGAGGCGTGAATGGGGAATGGAGAGCAGTCCAGAGTACTATGTTTAGTTCTGACTCTTGGGACAGAAAGCTGACCAGTCCCTGAAGACCTGAGAGATCTGGATGGTTCATTTAGCAGTAGGTCAGAAATGTATTTTGGGCCAAAACCATTCAAAGCTTTATAAACCAGCAGCAGTATTTTGAAATCTATTCTTTGACACACAGGAAGCCAGTGTAAAGACTTCAGAACAGGAGTGATGTGATCCACTTTCTTAGTGTTAGTGAGGACTCGAGCAGCAGCGTTCTGAATCAGCTGCAGCTTTCTAATAGATATTTTTTAATGAGACCTGTAAAGACACTATTACAGTAGTCCAGTCTACTGAAGATAAAAGCATGGACAAGTTTTTCCAAATCCTGCTGTTGTGACAGTTTACTTATTTAGGTTCTTTGGGGTGCCAGTCAGGTCTCTCTCCTGGCGTTTCAGATTTGGCTAGTCAGTCAGTTTTAGTAAGTCTGCACAAAGGTGTATACATCTCACTGCAAACACCCAACATTGAATGACATTACAAAATATAAGAAAGGACACAACTCAAAATCATAATCACAAATAGCAAGTGTATTTTTGAATACCCCACAAACAATCTAACAATTCGTCTTCCCACAGTTCAATGTTAAATCCAAAATGTTCCACTTCGGGTTTTCTTCAAAATAAATAAAACCGCGGGAGAACGTCAGTCATTTTTAGCAATCCAGTCGGTTTTGAAACTCCAGTCCTGGTTTTTAAGGTGGTTGGGTGATGACCGGCTCCTTTCAGTTTTGTAAACAATAATCCGGGAACGTGAAACGACAGAAGGGTATGATGACGGTGGATCAGACAAACGGTAACACAGACTTTAAACGACCTAACTGCTGGTTTCTAAACAGATGAGCGTGTTGCTCCGCCGATCCCTCTTGCTGCACACACCTTTCCCTTCCTGCTCTGTCTAACTAAATAGGGGGAAAAGGAAATGGAGGCGCCAACCAACAGCGAATCACTGGCTGGGTGGGCGTTACCGTGAGTGACTACCGGTCACATAAACACCGGTTGTTACACTCCTTCCCCCATGAGAGAAGCCTGACATAGGAAGGCTTTTTCTTTCCTTATCCCTCCTTATTTTATAAGGACTACACCTAGATTTCTGGCTTTATCTGTTGTTTGAACATTGCAGACTGAAGCTCAGCGCTAACTTTTATACCTTTTTGGAGCCTTGGCTTTTGTTGTTTTTCATTATCTGAGCCAGTGGTAGCATGTAGATGTTAAAGAGAAGAGGCCCCAAGATGGAGCCTTGAGGTACCCCACATGTCATATTTGTCAACTCAGATGTGTATTTACCTATAGAAACAAAGTTTGTTATGTCCTTTACAGTTTTTCTCGATTGCTAACACACTAAAATTATACATAAAGCACAATTATTTTAACTGACACTAAAAGAGCCAAACATCGGCTCAAATCTCCAAAACTCTAAACACGTTTTCAGCTTTTCACACAATTTGCAAATCAACATGGCACTTTTTGCAAACCACTGCACACGTTTGTCCACGTAAGACACAGGAATCTGACATGAAGTCACGTGTTAGCTGTTTTAAAACACTGATATTCAAAATGCCTCACACATGGACCAATGATCAAGAAACACGTTCCACCTGACCAAACATATGATAGCATCATTGTTGGCTCATCAATCAGGATGTTAGCACTATAAAAAGACCACAGGTGAGAACTTTCTTACAGCAACAATGGAAGCCAACATGGAAGCAAGAGCAAGAGCAAGAGCAAGAGCAAGAGCAAGAGCAAGAGAAAGAGCAAGAGCAAGAGCAAGAGCAAGAGCAAGAGCAAGAGCAAGAGCAAGAGCAAGAGCAAGAGCAAGAGCAAGAGCAAGAGCAAGAGCAAGAGCAAGAGCAAGAGCAAGAGCAAGAGCAAGAGCAAGAGCAAGAGCAAGAGCAAGAGCAAGAGCAAGAGCAAGAGCAAGAGCAAGAGCAAGAGCAAGAGCAAGAGCAAGAGCAAGAGCAAGAGCAAGAGCAAGAGCAAGAGCAAGAGCAAGAGCTGGGCTGAGAGTGAGAGGAGGAGGAAGAGGTGGGGTGAGATTGAGAAGAGGAAGAATGAGAGGTAGAGGTAGAGCTGGAGGGAGAGGACGTGAACAAAGAAGAATACTCTCTTATGAAATCCGGGCCACTTTGATTGACCATGTTGTCAACCATGGTTTGACGATGAGAGAGGCTGGACAGAGGGTTCAGCCTAATATTTTTAAAAGTTTTTATTTCTATCTACTGTATTTGACAGAAGCATCATTTTTGTTTTGCGTTACAGAAACAAGTGTAACTATGTGCTGAGATGCATGTTGCACAATGTTATTTTTGAATAAAATATGATTTTTTTCAACAACTCATTTGTATTTCTTCATTTACTGTATTTCTACTCAATCAATCTTTCTCTGCAGAAACCTCTATGTACAGAGCACAGCCCATCAAAGATGAAAGTGCTTTAGATTAGGGGTTCCCAACCCCCGGGCCGCGGACTGGTACCGGGCCGCGGAGGTGTTACTGGTGGGCCGCGAAATAGCTGTGAGTTTATCGTAATATTTGCAGATTTATACAAATATTTTATCATAATGTTTTTTTCCAAAAAGTGTTTAATTTTGCACCTATACCAGTCATATTATTTCATCCAGTAGCCTAGTTAAACCTCCACCAGAAAACAGTTGAAAATGGCTTTTATGATGTTCCAAGGGATTCGGCGGCTCAGCCTATAAGGTCTCAGCCTCTCGTGCGCACGAGAAAGTTACCGGTGCGCCAAGTAGGAAGAGGAGCGCACAGGAGACAACCGTTTGATTGCAGACTGTTATGTTTATTTGGGGAAATGGCAGTGCATACATTATTTGAGATATATTTCAAACTCGGACTTCATTTTAAGGACATGTCGGCCAGGGGTGTAGAGCTATTTGTTTAAGCACCGGATTGGCAAAACAGGAGAGTCTGTGAACCAGTCTGCTTTCATCTATGAATTAATGTCCGGGACTCTCAGTATATGATGCCACCAGCTGTTTTATAGAAGGAAAACTTCATTCCCTTCATGAAATGGCTGCAGCATCAGGAGGCAGCGGGACGTGTAACTCCGCCTCTGAGAAGTGCAGCACCAGCGCGCAAAGAGCTGTGCCTTTTTACGCACCGCCTTCACTGTGTTTACCTTCTTCAGAACAGCTTAAGAGTGACTGCAGGCTACTACAGTGTTAACCACACACACACACACACACACACACACACACACACACACACCACACACACACACACACACACACACACACACACACACACACACACACACACACACACACACACACACACACACACACACACACACACACACACACGTGTGTATCAGATACATCAACGTTTTGGTTTAAAATGAATTAACGTTGTTAATATGTTTTGGATGCATATTGTTCTAGTATTTGTTCAGGCTATTACATACAATTAGCCTCTGTTGCTACCTGCTGGTTGGTACATATTAAAATCAGTTAAAATTGACAACCGGTCCGCGATTTTGTTTTCATGTATCTGCCGGTCCTTGGCACAATAAAGGTTGGGAACCCCTGCTTTAGATTATGCTCAGCAGTGTGTAGCTGGGTGGTCAAACAATCTAGTATTATGAATGAAGTGTGTTATATTTGGTGTTAGCGATCGAGATAAACTGTAAGTAGGATTCAAACCAATTTAGAACTGTTTCCGAAAGTCCCACCCAGTTTTCTAGTCGGTCTAGTAATATGTTGTGGTCAACAGTGTCAAACGCAGCACTGAGATCTAATACAGTTTTTCTCGATTGCTAACACACTTTTTTTTTTAAATTGCTCAGTTTCTCAGAACACTAAACACAATTCACAAAACCACACACCCAAAGTGCAAAACACCTCATTTCTCCTGCTAAGTGAAGAACTGCACTCAAAACTACATAAACACTTACCAAATGCAAACGTTTGCACCGAATATAACACACTTCATTCATAGTACTAGATTGTTTGACCACCCTGCTGAGCATAATCTGAGCACTTTCATCTGTTCTGGGCTGGGCTCTGTACAGAGAGGTTTCTGCAAAGAAAGATTGCTTGAGTTTACAGAAATACAGTAAATGAAGAAATACAAATGAGTTGTTGAAAAAAAATCATATTTCATTCAAAAATCACATTGTGCAACATGCATCTCAGCACATAGTTACTCTGCTTCGGATCTCTCTAAGTGTGATGCATTGTTTGCCAATACCAAGTTTGTAACTGCTGCTTCCTGTGCATCATTGAACATCCTTAGCCTTCCACCTCTTTGTTTCTCAGTCCTTCAGATAAACAACAAAGACACAGTGGTTGGTCAGTGTCTGTGTTGCATAAAAGTAAGTTTACCACAGTACATTGTGCAGGATTTCTGTACAGTTATAGTATGCAACATGCCACCAATTCAATTACAGTAATGAAGTAAATACGTTTCACACAACAGACATAAGCTCTGATATATCATGAATTATGCAGAGCTAAAAACTGGTAACTAACCTGTGTTCATGTCTAAGTGTCTGGATTACAGAGGCGACAGTAAATCGGCTTAGATTAGGCTGAACCCTCTGTCCAGCCTCTCTCATCGACAAACCATGGTTGATAACATTTCATTTCATTAGAGAGTATTCTTCTTTGTCCACGTCCTCTCCCTCCAGCTCTACCTCTACCTCTCATTCTTTCTCCTCTCACTCTCACCCCAGCTCTTGCTCTTCCTCTTCCTCTTGCTCTTGCTCATGTTGGCTTCCATTGTTGCTGTAAGAAAGTGCTCACCTGTGGTCTTTTTATAGTGCTAACATCCTGATTGATGAGCCAACAATGATGCTATCAGGTGTTTGGTAAGGTGGAACGTGTTTCTTGATCATTGGTCCATCTGTGAGGCATTTTGAATATCAGTGTTTTAAACCTGCTAACACGTGACTACTTTATGTCAGATTCCTGTGTCTTACGTGGAGAGACGTGTGCAGTGGTTTGGAAAAAGTGCCATGTTGATTTGCAAATTATGTGAAAAGCTGAAAACGTGTTTAGAGTTTTGGAGATTTGAGCCGATGTTTTGCTCTTTGAGTGTCAGTTAAAATAATTGTGCTTTATGTAGAATTTTAGTGTGTTAGCAATCGAGAAAAACTGTAAAGGACAGAACAAACGTTGTTTCTATAGGTAAATACACATCTGAGTTGACAAATATGACATGTGGGATACCTCAAGGCTCCATCTTGGGGCCTCTTCTCTTTAACATCTACATGCTACCACTGGCTCAGATAATGAAAAACAACAAATGAAGCTTAGCGCAAGTTCAAGCAGGAAGACCAAGCTCTTCATTCATATTACACGTCACTTCTTTACCCTCTCCTCCCTCATTAAATGATCGGGGGCGTCACTCCCCAGCTAACCAATCACTCCTCTCTTCATTCTCACAAGCCTATCGTTGCACCCGCTAATCCCTGTGAGGAAAACTTCTGTGTAGCAATATTGTGGTGAAATTATGGAGTCTGGATCGTCGTTAGCCACAGCACTGAGAGTTTATTTAAGAGTACATTTAATACAGCCGGAGAGATAGCAAAGCCTCGACCCTTGTCAGGAAGAAACCTGGCCAGCTCTGCCACAAAGGCGAGACACCATGCACCAACATGAGAAGAGGCGGAACCACAGAAACCCGCGCTATACCATAATCAATGGCAGATGTCGGGACAAAGGTCTGTTTGTCTCGCAAATGCATGGAGACAGGAAACCCTCCCCCACAGGAAAAGCAGAGAAGCTTTTGACCTGTGACCTCAACTTACAGAGAGGATCATTATGACTAACGAAAAGCATGTTTGCAATAAGACAGATTCTAAGAAAAGCTGAGAAACTCTATACAATCAAGATCGGATTAAAATATTCTCTTGCAATACCTTTATCTGCTCTTCCCTCTTGTCAGCTGTCATTTCAGGTGACAATACGCAACAGCAGCAGGGCTTCGTCCCAGCTCCAGGCATACATTCATCAGCTCCGCAGTCTCGAGGATTAAGCTACAGGCGGTGTTCCCCAGTCGGCTAGCGGTTTCAGCCGGCAAACCCGGACGCGGGAGGAAAGGACAAGGATATCGGGCTCCACGGAAGTTCCTCCAGCTAATGGAATGGGCTACTTCACGCAAACAATTGACGCACGCCTTCAGTCTCTCGAGAGGGCATCACTGGCATCAGGGCCGCTCAAATGCGGCACTTCCGGCCTTCACGTGGAACGGGCCCTCATCGCATGCGAAGCTTTACCAATTTCTGGCTTCAACCACAACCCCCCTTGCAGGCAGGCAGGGCTTAAACTACACCCCATTGAAGCTACTTCTCCTCCCGGCTCAGTAGCCAGTACTGGACACTAAGTGCATCATAGGCGGCTAGCAGGTTCATTGCACAGCCCAGGCTCTCGCCTCTTTTCCCTGCGCCTCACCCCTAAAACAGGTGTCAGGGTAGCGCTGACAAGAGACAGTTTGCAACAAATTCACGAGATGTTCGTTATGCATTACTGCTTTAGTTCAGGGTTAAGGTGAGTTCCAGGCAGTGTCGGGTGTAACGTGTTACAGTATGGAGTTTCAGTACACGTATTACTTTGCCGTACGAAGTAACGTAACACATTACTAATGCAGTTCGGCAGTGACGTGCGGTGAGGTTCATGGCTGGTGAGGCACTGACTCTTTCAGAGTCAGATTTACAAATATTATATTCTGACTTTAATCGAAATATTCTGTTATTTTCAAAAGCTTTTTTGATCTGATGTTTCGATTCATTTTAAACAGATCGTTCAACAAAAGGATACCCACAATCTAAATATTGGATTGTTCTTTCTTAGTAAGAACCAATTTTCATTACCAATGTGGTATTACCTTGACTTGAAGATGAAGTCCATGCTATCCTTCTGGACAACAATCTCCTCAAGTCCTCCTTATCTTCCTCTAGTTTCAAAAGTCTAGTTGTTGTTCGCGTCTATACCGTCTCTGCGTAGAATAACAGTAGCAACAAGGACCTGTGGGCTCACGTGCGCCCCCTTCAGTGCGGCAGAGGTTATGGCTGCCTCCCCTGGTGCTTTTTTCATTGCCGTTGTACGGCGAGCCTAAATATCATATATACGTGAAATAAGTTATTTAGAGACCATGGATGGCAAGGATAAATGTAATAAAGGGATCTACAAACATTACATTGGTGACCTACAGTGAGATGGTAACAGGCATGCGCTTAGTGCCCGCTTTCCAGACAGTTTCTGTGAGGTAATGCATTCTGAGGTGAGGCAGAGCTCATCTGTGCCTCACCTTACCACACAGTAACTGGCTTGAGCGCGCTCACAAAATAAGTGCCCGCGCTAAATTAGTGCCCGCGCTCCAGCAAGTTACTGTGGGCTTACGTGAGGCAGAGCTCATCCCTGCCTCACTTCTCATCGCTCCCATGTAGTTGTAGCGGAGCTCGGCAAATTTGCTGATTTTGACTATAAAAAGCGATTAGAATCAACATAAATCACATTTACAACACAGATCAGTGGAGACATTTTATTATTATTACTATTTAGTTTTTCTTTAGTTGTTTTTCCGTTACATTGTAGTATGGCCAGTCTATGAGTATGACAGGTGAGGCTCTGCCTCCCCTGCCTCCCCTGACTGCACGTCGCTGCAGTTCGGTACTACCCGTTACAATGCTCAGTAAGTAACGCAGTTTCAAGCTTCAACACAGTCACGGATGCTGCCCCATCCGTCGGTTTTGGGGGGTTTCTTTCAGGGAGAAAGAGAAGTTCATGTAAGATGATAGAAGACAGTCTAATCACCCAATCAAGCACATCAGCATCTATGTCTCACGGGGTGTAAATAAACTGCTAATTAAGCTAGTCCTATATCATGGGTCATGTTTCAGCATTTACCTAAGCATACATCATCTTATGCTGCGCATATTGCATTTCATTTATATTTTGGTTTCATGCTCACATGGCTTACGATAAGCCAGGTTATGATATTCATGCATCACTGTACTCATGCTAACAGCTGCATTACATTGTCTACATCTCCCTCTTCGCCCGGACATCGGCTCACGCCGGCAATCCAAGATCTCTCTAGTTTACCTATGGTAAACATGCATATAACTGGTGGTGGTGTCTTAATAGCATTTCAGGGCTTCGTTCAGGATAGGTGCAGCAACCCTGTCGCCAATCAAGGTATTTCTTCCTCATCCCTACAACAACTTGGACGGTGGTCCTCCTCTGCCTTCACATCCTACATTCGCCCGGACATCAGCGCCGTGCGGCCATCCGAAGATCTCTCAAACCTGGTATTTATGCATTTTAGTGGTAGTGTTCATTGTGTTAATGTTTAACCCTGCATCGCAGGTCATCGACCATCGTGTCGGCAATGTTTAGTGGTAGTGTTCACGTAAGCCCGGCACTGATTCCGGCCGTCGACCTCCGGGTCAGCATCTTATGATGTACAGTAAGCCCGGCAGTGATTCCGGCCGTTTGTTTAGTGGTAGTGTTCACGTAAGCCCGGCGCTGATTCCGGCCGTCGACCTTCGGGTCAGCATCTTATGATGTACAGTAAGCCCGGCAGCGATTCCGGCCGTTGTTTAGTGGTAGTACGTAAGCCCGGCACTGATTCCGGCCGTCGGCTCTCGGTTCAAGCATCTTATGATGCACAGTAAGCCCGGCAGCGATTCCGGCCGTTGTTTAGTGGTAGTACGTAAGCCCGGCACTGATTCCGGCCGTCGACTCTCGGGTCAAGCATCTTATGATGTACGGTAAGCCTGGCAGTGATTCCGGCCGTTGTTTAGTGGTAGTACGTAAGCACGGCACTGATTCCGGCCGTTGTTTAGTGGTAGTACGTAAGCCCGGCACTGATTCCGGCCGTTGTTTAGTGGTAGTACGTAAGCCCGGCACTGATTCCGGCCGTTGTTTAGTGGTAGTACGTAAGCCCGGCACTGATTCCGGCCGTCGGCTCTCGGGTCAAGCATCTTATGATGTACAATAAGCCCGGCAGTTATTCCGGCCGATTGTTTAATCCACATGTTAATCTCTCATTTCATCCACAGATCACCGCAGTCAGCCCACAAGGTAAGAAACTCATTACAGCTCAGTATTTCATACTTCACTTCTTTGGGGGTTTCTTCGGAGCGGTTCTTCCCCTCCTGAATGATAATCCTGCAAACCGGGGCCTAATCGCCAAACACCATTCCATTCTCCTGTCTCAATTCTGGCAATCATTATTTCATTCATATGACGTGTCCCAGTAATAAATATGTATTTCATACATCAACGTCTCTTCTGATTGAACATAAGTTACCATAGCTATGCGGATGACACACACATTTACATAACCATTTCACAAGGGGACTATACTCAAATTAAAATAATTGTGCTTTATGTATAATTTTAGTGTTTAGCAATCGAGAAAAACTGTAATACTAACACTGAAGTTCTGCCACTGTCTGTGTTTAAGTGGATGTCATTGAAGACCTTTACAAGAGCAGTCTCAGTGCTGTGGTTTGGACGAAAGCCTGACTGGAACACATCCAAACAGTTATTTAAATGCAATTACTCAACTGTTGAAAAAAAACGTTTTCAATGATTTCACCTAGAAATGGGAGGTTTGATATGGGCCTGTAGTTGTTCATTACTGAAGCATCTAGATTATTATTTTTTAAGAGGGGTTTACACACGCACACACACACACACACACACACACACACACACACACACACACACACACACACACACATTTAATACATATTTCTGTGAGGGTGAGTGTTTGTGTGGCTGTGTGAGGGTGTGTGTGTATATGGGAGGGTGTGTCTTTGAGTGTGTGCGTGTTTAGATTTTCATTTTGTATGTGTGAGAGATAGAGGAAGAGAGTGAGGGAGCTGACAGCAAGGCTGAGAGCAAAAGAGAGAGAGAGAGAGGTGGGGGGACATGTTTGCATTAATCTGTTTGCATTTTAAACGTATTTATCTTAATTGTTATCACTGTGATTAACAGGATTATGTTTTATTGTATAGCATTTATTTTTACATTCAGTTCTTGTTCATCTTATTCTATTTACATGTAAGTACAATATTTAGACTCCGGCATTTTCTTGGTCACTTACAACATTCTCTGCACTATTTCGCTTAGTGTATCTTATTGTATAGTCATCTGCATTACATGCATTGATCTTGCAACATAATCTCGCACTATTGTATTTTACTATGTTTCTTCTTGCACTATTTCAATTAGTTTTATTGTCATATATCTTATATATATTATGTTGCATTGTTTGAGGAGCCTGGGACTTTATTTTCATTGACATTTCTACACTGTAGTTACTGTGCATTTGACAATAAAGCCTTTGAAACTTGAATCTTTGAAAACATAAACGTCAAGTAGGATTTTGAGGGCGAAGCAGATTTTTGAAACGGTTATGATGTGGTTAGTGCCCACATGATCTCTGTCACCATGGGCCCCTTTCCTCTGCCGAGTTTCAAGAACAGGAAGAGGAACACCAGCTTGTGGTTTCAAAATGAAAATTACACATGTGAGTGCGACTCACTGCTGGCAGAGCTCATTCTGCAAACAGCAGATGCATGAGCAGTTTAACACTCTTGTGTAACAGGGTGGTTGTGTGGCACCCTTCTTTACCACCCTGTTTCCCGCCTAACCAGATCTGATTAAACACACCCAAATGCAATGTACCCACCAAGAGTCTGAAGTGAAAATGTATATAATAATTCCTTTTGTAAGAAAATAAAGTCATTAAAACTCATCGATTTGAAATGATGTCATGATTTGATGAGGTTGGTTGCTGCTCACACCCGTCACCCCTGCCTTTCGGAGCTGTGTGTGTGTCAAGCAAGACATGTGTCCGAAATTTGAGGGAGGCGGGATTTCCTTTATATTAAGAATGTGTTGAGTCGGACCGAGCTGCACGGCAGCAGGTAAGTGCCAAGAACTCAGCCACCCTCGATTTTATTCTCCTTCTAATCCACCTGCTGATATCTACATTTAATTAAATACTGAATACTGGCTTTGTCCTCAGGGTAAAAAAATAAGATCTTACAGGAAATATATTTGAAATAGTATTTTTTTTCTTTCAATCAGAAATCCTTTTTCTGTCAGTTATTTTACAAGATACTTTATCCTCAACCCACACTATGTCTAGTGTTCATAGTTTGAATATCTATCAGAAAGTGACTCATTTATAAACAATACACAGATACATGTTTGTGCTTTGTTTGATTCAGAAATTACTTTTACTTGTTTTTATCAATAACTATCCGTTAACTAACTTTTTTTTTTAAGCCCGCAATACTTATGATGAAATCCTGAAAAGCGGACAGAAGCAGAACTCAGACACAATTGAAGATTTCTTCAAATGTTACGCAAGAGTTGTTAGATCATATTAGAGACACACTTGATGATAAGTGCAGGGATGGGATGGTAACTAAAACAATTGTAACCCTTTATAATTATTAGTCACCTGTAACATGTTAACGCTAATTACTTTCTGTCAGTTTTTGGATTACGTCAACATCAAACGCAATGCAAATAAATCAAATAGAGAGACATATCTATAAGATGTTTTGGCTTGAGTGTATTATGTACGCGAACAGAACAATGTGACCTTAGAAAAGAATAAACCAAGATATTTAGGATAATAAATGTGTCCTCTTAAATCCAGGCTAGACTTACAAAAAGTGTTTTAGTTTAAAGCAAATAGTATGTTTGTTTTAATAAATCAGTTGTCCACCCAGTCCATAGAAAAAAGTAATAGTAATTAAAAATGTAACAGAAATCTGATTACGTATTTTCTTAATGTAACTGTAAGGGGAATACAGTTACTTCTTTTTTGTATCTTGATTACGTAATCCCGTTACATGTGATCCATTACTCCCAAGCCTGTATAGGGGTTTGTTTCTGATGCAAACTCACTTGTAATGAACCTCTAAGCCCTCTGACACAAACATATTCAATGTCTCCCACAGTAGGAAATATTTTGTGTTATACATCCTGCCCTCTGCAGATCATGCACTGATGTGAACATATAAAAGCCTTATATACCTCAGATCTACCCTTCCTTCCTTTCTAAGAGTTGCATACCAGTAAACAGTGCCCTTTTGACCTGAAACACGCCCGGCTGGCTGCCATGAAGAGATCTGGATGCAGAGCCCTCCTGGTCCTCAGCTCCCTCTCAGCCCTGCTTTGTTACATCTTCTTGGACCCGACCCTCTACCTGCAGGACCCTCAGCCAGCTGTCCCTCAGAGAAACATCAGCATCCTGCTGTGGCGCTGGCCTTTTGGCCGCTCCTACAGGCTTGATGGAGACAAATGCCTCGAGATGTACAACATCCGTGGCTGTTTCCTCACTGATAACACCTCCACCTTCTCCACTGCTGATGTGGTTGTCTTCCATCACCAGGAGCTGAAAGAAGGATTGTCGGCGCTGCCCCTGCACCTGGACCGCCCAGCCTCCCAGCACTGGGTGTGGCTGTCCATGGAGCCCCCTGTCAACAATGAAAACCTCACTCCTCTCTCCGGCATCTTCAACTGGACGATGAGCTACAGACGTGATGCTGACATATACATCCCCTATGGAAAGACCGTGCTTGGGGGGGATGCACAGAGCTTCCAGGCTGCTCCTAATCGCTCCTGCCTCGTCAGCTGGGTGGTCAGCAGATTCCGGCCTCAGCAGGCTCGGGCTGCTGTTTACCGAAGTCTAAAGAAGTACATCCCCATACAGGTGTACGGCAAGTGGAACAAGAAACCCCTCTCGGACAAGAAGCTGTTGCCCACAATTGCAAAGTGTGCATTTTACCTTTCTTTTGAGAACTCTGAGGCAAAGGACTACATCAGTGAGAAGCTCTGGAGGAACGCTCTCCAAGCAGGGGTGGTGCCTGTCGTTCTCGGCCCCAGCAGGGCCACCTATGAGGCCATGGCCCCCCCTGGTTCCTTTATCCATGTGGCTGATTTCAAGAATACAGCAGATCTGGCTGCCTATCTGAAGCAAGTGGCTGCAGACAGGCAGGCCTATGAGGAGTTCTTCCAGTGGCACCACACTCACAGGATAAAGACCTTCACTGACTGGAGAGAGAGGCTGTGTCAGATCTGTGAGCACTTCCCCGGGCTGGCAGCCAGCAGAGTGTATCAGGACCTGGAGAGCTGGGTTCACAGCTGACATTGCACCTCTTCATGCCTTCAGGTCGCTTTTTTATTGGGACTGCTTTATGATATTTGGTTATCTCATGCAATTGGGTAATACCATACAGTTGTGGTGTGTGATGAAATGTGTCAGCCATGCAGTTACGGTTAACAGAGAACAGAACACAAATATACGAAAAAGCGGAAGTGGGAACTTGTGGGGAACCATACATACTTTAGTTATTTTGTTAAAACCACAGAAGCTCAGGCTACTGATAAATGTAAATGAGGAGCACACATTCTCCGTCTGTTTGTTGTTTTTCTGCTCAGGGCTGCAGGACAATAGGGTAACACATATCAGATGAATATCTACATGGCATTTTCACAGTGGAATACTTACATTAAGAGTTTTCTGAAATTGTTGGTATAAATATGTAAAATAGGCACAAAATGTACATTTAATTCAATTTGTGTGGAAGAATTAGAGGATTGTGGACCTCGTCTCTGTGTATCCCTTCATACATTTATATTAAATATTGTTTACAGCAATTACTTTTATATTTGCAATGTTTTAAGGCTTTGATATCAGGCTATGATTTGACCAACCTCAGTAAAAACTTGTTTTCAAGACAGATGAATATGGTAACAACATTTGAATTAATATGAAACTTGCCTAGTTACTTATCCGTTTATGTAATATGTATTTGAGCAATAAAAGAGCAGTACAATAACAAAAACACCTAAATGTGTATTTTGAAAGCTTTACTTTCCATTGGCCTATAAGAAGACATGTTATGGAAGAAAACAGATTGAGTGGTGCGTAAAAAAACGATGTTTTTCCCTGTGGTATTTCACCTTGTGAGGAAGCATAAACTCCTTCACTAACATTTGGACATTTTTGCAAGCCCTTTGTCTGTAAAGAAAGGTAGGCATTTTTCTTAAGAAATTCTTTATCTAATTTAATCCATTTACAAAGGCAAATAAATGAACTATGCATTTCAATAAATGTTGCTTCTTAAAATTATGTTAAAAATACACACAATCATGATATCAATCACCATTTCCTGTGTTCAGTCCTGGCAGCCATCTTGTGTCAGCGCTCAAAGGGGGAGCACACCTCAGAAGTACTCCTGGGTTGTGGTGGAATTGTCCAAAACAAACGTCTCCTATCGTCTCTTCCTATCCACTATTCATCTACCTCTGTATGTCACAGGGTTAAGGAATAGTGGTTAGGAGAATTAAAAAGGGGTGTCTTTCTTCCCAAGAGATAAACTCAATGAAGCTCAACCTACAGGGTGCTGGACAGATCTGCCGTTGAAAAGGACACTAATGGACGGCTCAGTGACTAACCATTATTCTACCATTTTTTGGGCCCCAATAAAATAATTAATGCTAATGTTTATAAATTACATTTAATAAGGCATAAACTGCAACAGCAAAACACAACAGAGACCATGACCACACATCTTAAGTAGTAAATAAATCCTTCATTTATAAGGGAGCTCATTTGTGCTTTTTAAGTATTTACATCTCTGTATAATAACTTCACTTATTACTAACTTCATATATATTTTAAAAACTGCATTTATTAATTATGCTGACATGTCAATTATGTATTTATATAAATAGAGAGTGGTGCCCTGTGAAGGGGTTAGGGTTGAGTAAAGGAAAATGGTAAGTTTTAATAGTTTAAGAAGAGTGCCAAAGTACAATGTTGGTTCATGGAATGGAATTGCTCACATTGCTGGAAAATGATATAAGAAGTATTTTCTTTAAGGAAGACTTGTTCCTGTTTCTCCATGTGACATGCTGTCCATTGTTTTTACTAGTTTCTTTCTAAGGAAAAGTCGCTGCTGGCATGTGTTGGTCAATGAGTACTGCCTTTAAAATGGGAATAAGGAAAAGAGAGTCAAACCATTTTTCACATCAGATTATATAAATATTTATTTCAGCTCTGGTATATCTACATGCAGGCTAAACATGGTGGTAAAGAAGTTCTCCGTAGTGTGTAGAACTAATGTAGTGAAAAACAGTCTGTATCGGAGCGAGCATGACCAAAACAAGGCAACCGTTTGGCTCTTTGCACTCAGAGCTATAGAACATGTAGAAAAGGCAAACAGCATGAGAATTGTATAATTTCTCGTCATCCCACATGGCCCTTTGTTTTGTTCCACAAGTTCAGTATGTTTGGATAAAACTGTCTTACAACATAGTTAAATATCTCCCCTGTTAATACTCCCTGGCCTCTGCTGTAGATATTTTTCTTTTGACATATTGTGGATATGTGTCCAGGTCTAATACAGTTCAACCATCTCTTTGAATGTGGTAGAGCTGAGAGGGGCCTAAAGAGTG
Organism: Gymnodraco acuticeps; assembly: GCF_902827175.1. Taxonomy (NCBI): domain Eukaryota; kingdom Metazoa; phylum Chordata; class Actinopteri; order Perciformes; family Bathydraconidae; genus Gymnodraco; species Gymnodraco acuticeps. The sequence continues at coordinate 839,597 of NW_022992313.1, forward strand.
CAGCTTTCCTGAGTTAGATCAGGGTTCCTGCAGTTTCCTGACAAGCATCTGCCACTGAGGCCAAATACCAACCTGGAAGTTGAATGTCATCTGGGGTAATATGAGCATACATACAGTACACAGAAAGATAGTTCACATCCAGTCCTAAAATAATGTATCATGGGAATGTCTAATAATTCAATATAAATATATAGGTTTCCTAACTACAAAATGTTCTCAGACAGAAGGGTGTCGCCTTGACCATTGTCAGGCAATTATCATATGGATGTTAGGGTTTGAATTACCATGCTACACTTCCCCTTCTGTCTGCTCCCCGACCTTTCTTAAGGCTGTAATGTAAATGACCTAGCTGAATGAATGCTCTTCCTGTGTCTAAAGTCATTGTTTGTCTGTGTAACAGGGTCAGATTCTTGTACTACATCAGTGGTAAAGGTTATCTGTCCTTTCCAGCTGGAAATAGATTGATTCTGTTAAATGCTATAACTCTTTATTAAATAACACAACTTTGGTTTAAGCTTGTATATGTGTTCTTTTCTTACCAGAAGGTGATTAAGTCTGAGGCCAGGTGAGGATAGCAGCTTCAGTAAAGGTAAAAGCAGAGAATCCAAGAGGTCATATGAGTAACAGTACCATCATTTTAACATTCAGCATTTCTACTATTAATTATCAGGAATACTGAGGTAATAAATCAAGTGAGAAATAGGGTCATTTTCTCATTGAGTTCTATACAATCCGACCTGTTTTTGCAGCCGCATGAGTCGCCCCCTGCTGGCCATTAGAAATAATGCAAGTTTAAGGCACTTTTGCATTGTACCTACAAATACCTAGTCCCTTTGTCATGTTTTATCTGGTGAAGGTAGGATTAAATGTGCGGGAGCAATGCTATACAGTGTGCTGATACCTACGCTCTTATCTACACAACTATTACACTAAAAACTGTAACGCACCACAGATAATAGGTGAATTATTTGTTCAAAACCTTGACATTACTTATTTTCTGAGACATTTGCTGTCCTTTGCACATGTGTAGGAACTCTTCAAACCCTTCAGTTAACAACAAGGAAACAAACAACTGAAGATTTGACACAAACTAGCAGAACACAAGTACTAACACAAGATCTCTGTCCTGTACATGTTAGCAGCTATTTACAGATCACAAAACCATGGAGACACGCCATGTTTGAGAGATACTGTATAAACACACTCGGTTTCAGAGTTTTAGGTAAAGAGGTTCCAAATTCTTTTGAAATCATTTTATATTATATACTTAAGAAATGTAAATGCATATTGATTTTCAGATTTCATAACACAGCGTCATCAATTCATGCATAGAGGAACTAGATACAACGGTTACATAACTAACATACTGATAAAGATCACGGTGTGTTAATAAAATATTAAAATCACATTTAAAAATGCGTGAATAAAATCAAAGCCTGCAGTGAGAACACATTCAATTAAGGATTATTTAGTTATCAATAAACATGGATATTCATGGTGACCTATCAATCTATGGACTCAGAATGTCTTAGTGGTAGCTCAGTGGTGCAGACACCTGTCTGTTACTGGACTCTGCTTTGTTATTCACTCAGGATATTTCATTCAATGTTTGTGTATGTTACCCCTCTGAAGTTATTCAGAATGTTGGAGGCATTGGTCCCTGCTTCAGTCTCAAACAGAAACCAGCCCTGTGTCCATGAACGCCTCACTCTTGATCCTCCTCCTCCTCTAAGGACCTTCCACTCTCCGTCCTGTCCTGAGCACAGCAGTGTACGAGGATTATGTGTAACTGTGCCTACTATTTATACACACAATGCTGCATTCAGAGTGAAGTGTCTCGAGTCAGGTTGACTTGTGGATCCTTTGAAGGTAAAGGGTGGAGTCGTCAAACAGTGGGTTCTTCACCTCCATTTCTCCAGTCTAAAGATGGAAACAGAAGAACAGATGAGAAATGTTACTCTGCACAGGAATTAGGTTTTGTGAAAAAAAGGTTTCAATCTTCACGATTTTCAAAATGGATAAAAGAGTAAAGCACATTGGAATTTGGATAATGGCAACACAACTGATTTTGTTGTTTTAATTGCAATACATGAGTGGATGGTTGAAAGCAAAAAATCCAACATATTATCACATTAAAAAAAAATCCCAGCCCATTTATCCTTCACAACAGACTTTTTGACTTATAACGGAGAAATAATATCTGAATTCCTTTAAACAAGCATTTAAAAATCTCTTTGGCCAGCAGGGGGCAGCAACACAATCTGTAAACAATACCTTAGACTAGACTTGAGTAACCATTAGAGCCAGTATTTTGTTTTGATAAGAAAAAAAGACTACAATTCCCACGGCGCCTCCTCTAAAGTGACAGTGATGGGCAACCTGCTTGAAAGACACCGTCGAGGAACAAGTTATTAAGTTATATAAGCATTGTCAAGAAAGAAAGAATACCTAAATTGTCTGTTATTTTATTTGAGTTTTGCTTATTTGTTTTGAATATTGTAAAGGCCTCTTTTCTTTGTTGCACATGTAAAAGTTTCTTATTTTATTTTGAGCAAACACATCGCTTAAAGGTAGGGTAGGTAAGAATGGAGAAACCAGCTCGAGTAAGCTAGAATTTGAAAATACACAACCGAAAAAAATCTGCCCCTTCCTTCAGACTTCCTCACAGAGCCCCTCCTCCAACACACACGAACGCGCACATGACCAATGAGGGCACGAGATAAGTTTGTGCACAAGATGGAAGGCTGACAGGCAGGTAGGCCATCCAGTTATCTGCTGCGGGCCGAGGCACATAATTGGTCTTGCTTTTTACAGCGCTACGACTTCCACAGATGAAATATTTGTATATATTTATTGTCAAAGCATTTCATGTATTCATTGCTATCGGGATGTTAAGAGCATTCCATGGAAAATAACAAAAAGTGTTTCTGAAGTGAATTACCTACCCTACCTTTAATATCAGAGGTGGGACCAAGTCATTGTTTTGCAAGTCACAAGTAGGCCTAAGTCTCAAGTCTTTGCGCTCAAGTCCGAGTCAAGTCTCAAGTCTTTGCGCTCAAGTCCAAGTCAAGTCTCAAGTCAGGACGGGCAAGTGCAAGTCCTAAACTTTGACAAAACGAGTGTTAAACAAGTCATTATCGAGGGGTGAGAACCAGAGGGGCGTAAGTGACATTTGACCAACTTTACAGGAGAGCCAAAACAAAAAATGACCATACTTTATCCTGACTTTGTTTATTAAATTCAATCTTTAATATGAAAACTTCATAAACATGTGGATGACAATATACCTAATGAACAATATTTTGACTTTCATTGAAAAAAATATTCTTCTATTTTTTTAAAAATTCGGAATAAAGTCACATGCGCCTTTTTGGAACTAGCGTATCTGATAAAAATAGGAAAAAGGCTTTACATTAATGAGGTCAAAAGTAACAGTAATCAATTGTTATAATAACAATATTATATGAAAATATCCTTATATCATATTAGTTCATTGAATGTAATTATTTGGACCTGGAAAACTTTGCAGCCAATCTTATTTGTTACAGTGTACCGTGCACCAGGTCCTTATTCAGAATTCTTATCTGAATTCTCTGAGTTTTTATCAACTTTGGTTCTTAAAACAGATAAAGTAATTATCGTAGGTGACTTTAATATTCATGTTGACGATGATAAAAATAGCCTTACTGTTGCATTTAACTCTATATTAGATTCTGTTGGTTTCCGTCAGAGTGTAAATAAACCAACCCACTGCTATAATCACACTCTCGACCTTGTTCTGACTTATGGTATTGAAATTGAGCAACTATTAGTCGAACCGCATAATCCTGCTTTATCCGACCATTTCTTAGTAACTTTTGAAGTACTGTTACTAGACTACAAAGCATTAGTCAAAAGCTCCTGCAGCAGAAACCTATCTGTTAGTGCTATAGCCAAATTTAAGGAAGAGATTCCACCAATACTTAACTCGATAGCATGTCTGCATGTAAGGGAGGAAACTTATACAAAATGTACACCACCCCAAATTGATCATGTTGTTGATAGTGCTACAGATGCGCTGCGAATAAAATTAGACTCTGTTGCTCCTTTGAAAAAGAAGAAAATAAAACAACATAGATTAGCTCCATGGCATAATGCCGAAACCCGCAAAATAAAGCAAAAGTCGAGACAACTTGAAAGGATATGGCGTTCCACTAAACTTGAAGAATCTCGTTTAATTTGGCATATTACTCTCAATGAATATAAGAAAGCACTGCGTAAAGCGAGAGCAGCCTACTACTCTTCATTAATAGATGAGAATAAGAATAATGCAAGATTTCTTTTCAGCACTGTAGCCAGGCTGACAGAGAGCCACAGCTCGATTGAGCCTTCTATTCCCATAGCACTCAGTAGTAATGATTTTATGTGCTTTTTTAATGATACAATTGTTACTCTTGGAAACAAAATGAATGACCTCTTGCCTTTGACCAGTATAGTGTTATCAACAGCTCCCGGAAACGTAAGTTCTAATATTACACTAGATAGTAAACTAGAATGCTTTTCAGCCATAAACCTTGAACAATTAAATTCAATGATTCTCTCTTCTAAACCATCAACGTGTATGTTAGACCCAATTCCAACTAAGCTGTTGAAGGAAGTTTTTCCATTAATTAGCACTTCTTTATTAAATATTATGAATATGTCTTTATTATCAGGCTATGTTCCACAATCATTCAAAGTAGCAGTGATAAAACCGCTTCTTAAAAAGCACAACCTCGATCCAGAGGTTTTAGCCAATTATAGACCTATTTCCAATCTTCCGTTCCTCTCAAAAATTCTTGAGAAAGCGGTTGCAAAACAGTTGTGTGATTACTTAAAAAACAATGATTTATTTGAAGATTTTCAGTCTGGCTTTAGAACACATCATAGCACAGAGACAGCTCTGGTTAAAGTCACAAATGACATTCTAATAGCCTCTGACAAGGGACTTGTCTCTATTCTTGTTTTGCTCGATCTCAGTGCTGCATTTGATACTATCGACCATGATATCTTATTGCAAAGACTAGAGCACTTAGTTGGCATACAAGGAACTGCTTTAGACTGGTTTAGGTCCTATCTATCTGAACGCTCTCAGTTTGTACGTGTCAATGATGAATCTTCCACGCAAACCAAAGTTAGCCATGGAGTGCCACAGGGCTCAGTGCTCGGACCTATTTTGTTCACATTATATATGCTTCCGTTAGGCAATATTATAAGGAATCATTCTGTACATTTTCATTGTTATGCGGATGATACTCAACTATATTTATCAATCAAGCCTGATGAAATTAATCATCTAAATAAAATTCAAGACTGCCTTAAGGACTTAAAAACGTGGATGACCTTAAACTTTTTGATGTTAAACACGACCAAAACTGAAGTTATTGTACTTGGCCCGAATAATCTACGAAACAAATTATCTAAGGATATACTAACTATGGATGGCATTAATTTGGCCTCCAGTGAGACTGTAAGGAATCTTGGTGTTATATTTGATCAGGATTTATCCTTTAACGCCCACATAAAATCAATTTCAAGGACCGCCTACTTCCATCTACGTAACATTGCAAAAATCAGGCATATCATGCCTCAAAACGATGCAGAGAAACTAGTCCATGCATTTGTTACTTCAAGGCTGGATTATTGTAACTCTTTATTATCAGGGTGTACCAAGAAGTCAGTCAAGTCTCTTCAGCTGATTCAAAATGCTGCGGCTCGTGTACTAACCAGAGTTAGGAAAAGGGACCACATTACTCCTGTTCTGGCTGCCTTACACTGGCTCCCTATAGAACACAGGATAGAATTTAAAATTATTCTTCTCGCCTACAAAGCCCTTAATGGGCAGGCGCCATCTTACCTTAAATAACTCATTATACCCTACTGTCCTACTAGGGCATTGCGTTCCAAGAATGCAGGGTTGTTGGTTGTTCCTAGAGTCTCTAAAAGCACAATGGGAGCCAGAGCCTTTTCTTATCAAGCTCCACATTTGTGGAATCAGCTTCCAGTTTGTGTTCGGGCGGCAGACACCCTATCCGTTTTTAAGAGTGCGCTTAAGACCTTCCTTTTTGATAAAGCTTATAGTTAGGGCTGATTAGATTCAGCCCCTAGTTTTGCTGATATAGGCTTAGTTTGTCGGGGGACATCTTACTTCTTCCTTCTCTCTGTCTATACCTGTGTACTCTCATGTTCCGATTAACCCAGCTTCCCCAAATGTCTTTCTTTTTGGTGTCTGTATACGCCGGGATCCGGAGTCATGGATGATCCTGCGCTCCTGTGTCCTGGATCGCGAGCCCTGGATCTTGAGTCGTGGCTGTGGTCCTGGATCATAGGTCCTGGATGGATATCCTCGTGGATTCATCTTCCTATTATACGCACATGCATTTCCAAACATTTGGACTACCTATGTTGCAAATGTATTATCTTTTCAATTTACACACGGCATCTATTGCACGTCTGTCCGTCCTGGGAGAGGGATCCCTCCTCTGTTGCTCTCCCTGAGGTTTCTCCCATTTTTCCCTTTAAACTGTGGGTTTTCTTCGGAAGTGTTTCCTTGTACGATGTGAGGGTCTAAGGACAGAGGGTGTCGTATTGTCATACTGATATTTTGTCCACTGAGACAAATGTAATATTTGTGATATTGGGCTATATAAATAAACATTGATTGATTGATTGATTGATTTAAAAAAAAAAAAAAAAATTAATAACCATTTTGCCAAATAGTTAATTATTTAGCCATTTCCCCAAATAACGGATTGAAAATAGGATACAGAGTCCATTGTGATCATATAACATATCAATATCACATTAGTTCACTGAATAACAATACATTAATAAATTAATAAATAACTGTTTGGCAAATCAAAAAAGACTTTAGAACATTGGGAATGTCAAATATAGCAATATAATTATATACGACAACAGCATATTTCATCCAGATCATGTAAGTTTCAGATTGATTTGAAAGGACATACAGCCTACTCTGCCTGAATGACTTGAAAAGACTGGTAGAAGTCCACATAGGAGTGAGGGATACTCCCATTTGTGCGAGTACGTCTTTCTTTTTCACAGCAGTGATCCCAGGTGGACCTGTGTGCATCTTCTTTGGTTCAATTGCATGAGCACCTCTGGTCTCCTGCTTTCCAACTTACAGTTTTGGTCAGACAGCTCATATTTGAACTGAAACCTTTTCGGATCCTCTTTTGTGTGGCGCAGCCATTTCATTTTCTGCCAACGAACTGTTTGTCCCTCTGTGTCTTTGGTTCTGTTTCGGACCGTGTGTTGTAGGGCTGTGCAATTAATCGTATTTTAATCTCGATTACGATTTTGGCTTGCAACGAGGTCCACAGTTTCCCCGCAGCGAGCCCCCCCCCCCCCCCCCCCTGTTGACAGTTCACGAGCGTGCCCCCTCAACTTCATCCACCACATCACAGTCATCAATTAAGGACGCACTTTACAGTGCAACGGCCGACTCAACCAGCTCGCAAGGACACAAAGATATAACACATGCCATCACATTCTACATACAGTAGCTAAAGACATGTGCCCAGTTAGCACGGTTAGCAACCAGGGGTTTAAGCAACTGGCTAACACTATGGACAAGCGTTACGCGATGCCATCTCGGCATCATTTCACCAGATCTGCACTGCCTGCCCTATATGACAAATGCAGTAGGGAAGTTAAAACAGATGTGGCTTTAGCTGAATACTTTGCAGTTGAGTTATACTTAAAGTTCAGGGTAATCAACTGTTAAAAAGATTCTGTTCAAATTATTATTTATTTTTTAAAGTTCAATAAATGGATGTTTTCAAAGTCAATGAATAATCGTATTTAATAATCGTGATATAAATATTGACCAAAATAATCGTGATTATGATTTTTGCCATAATTGAGCAGCCCTAGTGTGTTGTGAGAAGGACTTGAAATCCAGAAAGTCACTGTACCCAAGCTCAATCACCTTCTATGGCCTGTTCCTCCTTGCCATCCTCACAAGAGTGTACAGTAGTACCCCCTCAGAACTGTACACAGGCCCTTTTTTTCTGTCGGTCTCAATGGCTGCATGAACACTGTCACATTCCATCTTGCTGTGTCCACACTCCATGAATGTATGGTCAATAATGGAGATGGGCAAGGTTTTAACTGCATGGAGACCAGTGTTGTGCTAGTTACTGAAAACCAGTAACTAGTTACCATTACTAGTTACTTCATTTCAAAAGTAACTCAGTCACTTTACTAGTTACTTACACCAACAAATAATGCGTTACTGTGAAAAGTAACGTTTTAGTTACTTAAAAAAAGTGCTCCCATTTATTATTCTCCAATGCAATAACAGTACTGAAATGAAGGCTATAAGGCAGGGGTGCCCACACTTTTTGGGCTGGTGAGCTACTTTTGAAATGACCAGCTCACCGAGGTCTACCAACCAAAAATAAAATCCCAAATTGCAAGGGTTGCTGAATAACACGTTTTATTTATACATGGGATAATAGGGCTGCAACAAACGACTAATTTGATAATCGATTAATCTATCGATTAATGAAACGACTAATCGACTATTCAGACTATCACTGTACGCCTTGCACAATTTCTCAAACGCTCTTATTTAGCCATCAACTTTTAGATTTAGCTTGAGGTTGTTTTAGGCATGTGGAAACTAACAATGAAGACAATAAAGATGAATACTTGATTCAAAAATACATATATTATTAAATTAACAAATTGTTTACAAAATTAACATTGCTTTTTATTTAAATTAAACAATGTTTTAACAAATCGTATTAAATAATCTGATGACAGAACTGTGAACAGAATAGCTGAAACGTTAACAACATAAAGAGTAACTCTGTTACCTCTAATCATTAACCCATGTTTGTATAATTGAGTTAACTCCGTGTGTTGCTGCTAGCATACAGAACACCTGACGTGGAAACGATACTCGTGGATGGGGGGGCTACAGGGCTACTAGAAAGACAGTCGAGCTCGGTGCATTCCTCCGTCTGGATGTGGTGCACTTTTGATAAATGTTTAGATAAATTGCTCGTGTTACCGCCCTCACATGCTAAACACTCGTGGCAAGGAGCATTGTCCACCTCAAGACGGGTAACATTTAACCACACCTCGGAGCGCTTAGTTCTCTCCGCCATCTCCTCCGTGTGTTGCTGCATGTAGCAGCTGCGTGTGTGTAAACTGCCCCGCCCCCTCGCGCACAGAGAGAGATCTCGTCTCGATTGGAAAGATCAAAAATACACCGACCATAGACGCATTTGTTTGTCTTTTTGCATGTTAGAAACGAGTTGGCGACACTAAGACTGCGAGATAATATTTGTGTAGCAATAATACATGACCTTTCTCAACTCGCTACTCGGAGGGAAGTCACTGTCATATGCCTTGTGAACACTCCGATAATGCCTCTCCACGTTACCTTTCTTTGGCAGAGCGACGCTTGCTTTACAAATAAGGCAAATAACCTTTGAATGTGACATCACAAACAAATATTCTTCCTCCCATTCTGGGTGGAAGTGGTATGTCTTTAGCTTCTTGCTCGGTCCCGCACTCATTTTGTTGTTTGTCTCTTGTTTGTCTCTTTAACTTAATTTGAGTTTTCCCGGCACTTGACTGATTTTGTATCGCTTTGCATTCTGGGTTAACAGACTGGAAAGCGATAGGTCGCTTTTTCTGTCAATCAAGTAAACTCCTGAATTAAGTGGCAGGGAGGCCAAGGGAGGAGGGATCAAAACCTGTTTTGTCTATTTTAACGGAACTGGATTTTTTTTTATGAATGACTCGCGATCTACCAGCATTGCCCCCGCGGTCGACGTACTGGGCACCTCTGCTATAAGGGCATTAATGGGAGCCATTTTTTTAAGTAACTAAAACGTTAACGATAGCCTTCATTTCAGTACTGTTATTGCATTGGAGAATAATACAATCTGTTGATCAACTTGACTGGATTGCATCGATATTAGCTGGCTTTCCATTTTTGTATATTCTTTCTCCAGGTAGTTGGAAAAAGTTTTCCGTCCCATATGCCGTGTGCCGCCCGGACATGCTATCATGCTAACTAGCTCCCTGAAAGCGGGTGACTCCACTGTAGCAATAGCCTGCATGTGTTCTACAATATACCGTGCAATGGCTTTATCGACTTTTCCCTGGCTAGCAGTCCCTTGGTTAAAATCCAGCCGCTGTTGCTTAGGTGGAGGTGGAGTGGCGTCGGCTGAGTCTCTGTGGTCTTAGCTACTAGCTTCGTCCCAGCATGTTGTTTTTGCAGATGTTTTAAGATATTTGAATTACTGGTTTGGGCAGTAGATAGGATCTTTGACCCGCCAGGACACAACTTACATTTAACTAAAACGTTCTTTTCTTTGTGCTCGACAAAAGTGAAATAGTGAGAATATCTCCAGGTGGAGAAACTAGACTTGAGCTCCGCCGCCGCCATGATAGCCTTGTTAGTAAACAACACAAACACGCCCACTGCCCGTCTCCGCATGTGACACAGGAAGTATCCAATTACATTTACTCAAGTACTGTACTTAAGTACAGTTCTCATCTCTGTTCGCCTGGCTGTTGACTATAGAAAAAAAATAACGCAGTAACGGAGTAACGCACCATGTAGTAACGGTAACTGAGTTACTGAATTTAAAAAGTAATGCGTTAGAGTACTAGTTACTGCCAAATAACGGCGTTACAGTAACGCGTTACTGTGTAACGCATTGGTTCCAACACTGATGGAGACACATGGCACTAAAACCAGCATTCCTGTTCTGCCCACCACATGTGTCAGAGTACAGCACCACATGCTCAGTACCTGCAAGAGTTGACAGATACTGGAACATGCATGTGCTGATCTCTGATGAGTTGAATTCTCTGTTGAAGATGGATCTGTAGAAACTAAGTTTCCTTTGTCACTCAGCATTGACTTTTAATCCTGGATTATTTCATTCTCTTCATCAAGCTCTTCTGCATCTTGAAATAAGCCTAATAACACTTCTTCAGCAGTGAAAAGCTTTCTTCTCATGGTTGACCTAGCTTGCTTACATATGGTGTCAGCCATTTTGACTCAAGTGCTATCCAAAGGCTTTACCCATAATACATTTCTCAGGGCCAAAAGGGCGTAAGTGCACTTACGTCCTTTTGGCCCCAAATAGTTCAGTGTGTTCTGCGTTAGGTCTTTTGGTTTTTGATGAATAACTCTGGATTGGTTTTGAATTCACATGCACCCTTTTGGCAGTAGAAATAACTCATTGAGAGCTTTCATTTGATATATAGAACTCATTTTTGACCAAAATGTCACTTACGCCCCTCTGGTTCTCACCCCTCGTTATGTGCTTTTCACCAAATGTAATGACATCGATCAACAGAATAATACTTAATAATCAAACTGCTCTTTATTAGTCACATTAATCATTTAATAATCCATTTTCTCTTTGCTGGTAAAGTAACATGTGTTTTTCTAATTTAAGAGGGATCAGTAAGGTAAGGCTACCGTGACGGTTTGATTCAGAAGGAGTTTAATGTATAAGATCCCTGATGTTGAGGTAATCAGAATGTTTATTTCCACTGTGTACAACATGTTATAAGGGACCCACAATCTATCTTTATGCAAGGGATAATGTGCAGCGAGGCGGTCTCTATGGGGAAGAGAACACCTGCATCTAGATCCCTCTGCAGGTGGTACTTTAACTATATTTTGATGATAATACTTTTACTTGTAACATTTTTAATGCAGGACTTTTTATTGTAACCAAGTATTCCTACACTCTGGTACTTTTACTCAAGTACAAGATCTGAACTTCTCCCACCTCTGACAATACATCCTGAGTGGTTACCAAAAAGAAAACCTGCTCTGAAGGTTATTTTCATTTTACAAATCCTGCACTCAGCTTTGCTTTCTCCAATATCACTTTCTTGACTTTTTCCGACGCGCTTGCATTTAAATCCGTTTCCCCGTCGCTCTGTGCAGCTGGCCTGTACCACTACACCTGCTGTGCTCCCCACCCTTCTTTCACATAATGGTATGATCCTAGTGTGTCCTCGCATATGATTGGCCGCATGGTGGCCCAGCTAAATAAAGTCCCACCCCTGCCTGCAAGGATTCTCAGCAAGAGTAGGAGCGGCTGAAGAGTCTGCTCTCCCCGACGGGAGTCTGCTCTTCTAGCGGCATCTCGTGATCGGCGTGTTGGAGACCTCTGAATTAAATTCTCAAGTCACCTCAAGTCAGAAGGCTCAAGTCCAAGTCAAGTCCCAAGTAGGGTTGGGTATCGTTTGAATTTCCACGATTCCGATTCCACTTTTCGATTCCGGTTCTTAACGGTTCTCAATTCCGATTCTTTGAGGGGCAGGGTAAACAAATGATGCATGCTTCTTCCACCAAAAAAATTACATTTATTCGAGAAACTTATACACAGGTTAGTTTACAGTAATATTCACATTAATCAGTCTGTTTATATTCACTGCTATGTAACTGTAACCTGAGAACCACTGAAGCTACAACAGTCCAACTTTTAAAGGAACCCCCCCCCCCCCCCCTGCACTTTAAGCAGAATTACAAGAGACTAGATCTAGGGGGTACAACTCTAAACACCCATATGAAAAAGATCGGTTTACATTTTAATAATTAAACAAGTATGTGAACATAACCAATAACCCATAGCCAATAACAAATACATGTAACGTATTTTATTTTTGTTGTTCATTCATATCTTATTTTACTATTTTATTTATGCATATTTTTGTATCTCTCCAGTTTAAAACGATATGTCTGGTTTACTGGCCTATAGTATACATTGGAATGATTTCAAACCTATTTTATCCCAATAGTTATAAAGGAGTGCCTTTGCCTTTGAGTGTGTTTACATAAATTGTGATCAAACCGTTTGAGACCCACTGAGATAACTTAGACTAAAGTGAACTATCTAAACACTCAAGAGTCCTTTACCTCACTGAGCCTCTCAGTCTGACTGGAGAGGACTCTCCCTCCACATCATTGTAGAAACATCTTCTTCTTCCGTTAGAGCAGCTAGCACCAGATGCTAATAATCACAGCGCGTACCGGTGCACCCTCCCTTTCTCCCACGCTCACTCGCACTTTGGCTGTGAGCTGCGGTTGCCAGATAAGCCAACATCCCCCATTTTCATCAATTACAGCACCCATCGTACAGGGCAAATTAAAAGTGTAACCGGGATGAAAAGGGTGTTACATTTACTTAATTATGAATGTTGTTACATCAAGGCCGAACATTAGGATGAGAACCATTGGTCAAACATTATTTTGTTCCTCCCAGAGCTGTCAGCGCAGCGCCTCCACAGATCTGGCGCCCTAGGCGAACATCTATAGCGCCCTAGGCGAACATCTATAACGCCAGTGCGACGGGCCGGCCCTGGTCTCAGGTTACGCTGTACAACGCTACATTTCCCGTCCCTTCGCAGTCATACAGTAGGCTACGGAGAGCGGCGAGAAACATTTCCTCAGGCATCGAAAAGCGGAACCGAAATTCACATGTCTAAATGATGCCGTTGGAATCGAAATGTTGGAACCGGTTCTCGGTACCCAACCCTAGTCCCGAGTCATTGGTGTTCAAGTCGAGTCGCAGGTATTTTGTGATTTTGTCAAGTCTAATCCAAAGTCATTAAATTGTTGACTCTAGTCTGACTCGAGTCCAAGTAATGTGATTCGAGTCCACACCTCTGCTTAATACCATCCAAACCATCAGAGGCAAAGCAAATCTTCAAACTGTAAGTGATACTAAGGAAGAAAAGGAGTTAAAACATGTCTGTTTAAGGCGTCTAGTGGCTTGATAGATAAAAAAGGAAGGAAGCCACGACAATAACCAATCCCATAATGTCAGGCTGCATTCATGCATTTGCATGAAGGTCTGGAGCTTGGTCCTGATGGGCTATAGTAGTTTAGCTTCAGCAGACCTGAGGCGGCGGGTGGGCATGTGTTGTTGGATGAGGTCACTGAGGTACAGGGGGGCAAGGTTGTTGATGGTGTAGGTGACAAGTAATCATTTGAAGTCAATCCGGTGTTTGATGGGGAGCCAGTGGAGGTCCTGGAGAATAGGGGTGATGTGGTCGGTGTTAGGGAATAATTTGCCTAGGTATTCAACCTTTGACACAGTTCATCATTTTCTCCTCTCACTGTCTCCTTTCCCATGGCATATGTCTACGGCCTTGGGTATTGCTGCTATCTCTCTTAAGGAGGGGCAGCTTGGGCGCATTGTTGTTGCCAGTCTATGACCGAGCACAAGCCGCCATGAGGTAATTTACTGTTCAGGGACGAAGGTTCCTTGGCGCGCATTCTTTTCTATGGACGAGAGCTCTAGTTAGATTCAGGGTCCATATTTGTTTAGTCTCACTGATGAAGAATGTTGATTATTACACTCCGAACTAGATAAAACCTTGAGCTACAGAAAGAGTTCTTCAGAATTGGTTTGGCAACCGCTGTGTCAACTCGTGACACACCACCTGTCTTGTCAACTCTCCGGCCGAAACTCCAAATAAATCATCAGTGTTTGACATCAAAGCTCCTGCTCATCCCGTGTCTCCTTCATGAGTCGGTGACTCCCACTGCATTGCTACACAGAAGTTTCCTCCACAGTCGGAGCGTCGGGTGGAGGTGAGCATACGGGCAGCGGAGTTTTGGACATATTGCAGTTTATTGAGGATGTATGCATAGAGGATGCTGTTGCAGTAATCCAGACGGATGTAATGGAGGCATGGATAAGAGTTTCAGCAGCGGTGGATGAGAGGGGGGTTCTGGTGCGGGCAATGTTCTTTAAGTGGAAGAAGGCGGTTTTTGTGACCTGGTTAACATGAGGGAGGAAAGTGAGGGCGGGGTCGAGGATGATACCAATGAGGGACATCTTTTGCATTACATATGCCCATTTTATAATATGACTAGAAATAAATGATAGTTATTAATATAAGTATTGTTTCCTGAAATATGGTAGTTTTTTTGGATAATTATGATGAATAATACACACAGTATGACTTTTAACATAAAATAACATGTAGAGTTTACTCACAGGGGCCAGTCCAGGACACTCGTACACTGTGAAGTCTCCGTCCTCGTTCTCCTCATCTGTCGATGCTCCTGAGTCGGGAATTTTCAGCTCATCCCTGTGTCTGCAAAGGTCAAACACAACCACACACACGCTTAATATTTAGGGGGTAACAGATTGGAGGAGGCAGAGGGGGAGGGGGGGCATGTACAGTGCATCCGGAAAGTATTCATACCCCTTCACTTTTTCCAAAAAAAATTATGTTACAGCCATATTTCAAAATTGATTAAATTAATTTGTCTTCTCAACATTCTACACACAATACCCCATAATGAAAAAGTGAAAAAAGTTTTAAAATAATTTTTACAAATGAGTTAAAAATAAAACACTCAAATATCACAAACATAAGTTTACTTTACTCAATACTTTGTTGAAGCACCTTTGGCAGCAATTACAGCCTCAAGTCTTCTTGAGCATGATGCTACACGCTTGGCACACCTATCTTTGGGCAGTTCCTCCCATTGTTCTTTGCAGATCGTCTCAAGCTCCATCAGCTTGGATGGGGAGCACAGCCATTTTCAGATCTCTCCAGAGATATTCAATCGGGGTCAAGTCTGGGCTCTGGCTGAGGCACTCAAGGACATTCACAGACTTGTCCTGAAGCCACTCCTTTGTTATCTTGGCTGTGTGCTTAGGGTCGTTGTCCTGTTGAAGGGTGAACCTTCGCTCCAGTCTGAGGTCCAGAGCACTCTGGAGCAGGTTTTCATCAAGGATCTCTCTGTACATTGCTGCATTCATCTTTCGCTTGATCCTGACTGGTCTCCCAGTTCCTGCCACTGAAAAACATCCCCACAGCATGATGCTGCCACCACCATGCTTCACTGGAGGGATGTTGTTGGCAAGGTGATGAGCGGTGCCTGGGTTCCTCCAGACATGATGCTGCCACCACCATGCTTCACTGGAGGGATGTTGTTGGCAAGGTGATGAGCGGTGCCTGGGTTCCACCAGACATGATGCTGCCACCACCACGCTTCACTGGAGGGATGTTGTTGGCAAGGTGATGAGCGGTGCCTGGGTTCCTCCAGACATGATGCTTGGCATTCAGGCCAAATGTGGTTTCATCAGACCAGAATATTTGCTTTCTCATGGTCTGAGAGTCCTCTAGGTCAGTGGTTCCCAACCTGGGGGGCGCCAAAGATCGCCAGGCCTCAGATGATTTGAGGCCAAATATCTATCTTTTTTTACATATAATTGTAACGCAATACATGATTGTCGCTAAAAGGTTGGGAACCCCTGCTCTAGGTGCTCCATGTGGGCTTTCATGTGCCTTTTGCTGAGGAGTGGCTTCCTTCTGGCCACTCTACCATACAGGCATGATTTGTGGACTGCTGCACAGATGGTTGTCCTTCTGGAAGGTTCTCCCATCTCCACAGAGGAACACTGGAGCTCTGTCAGACTGACCATCAGGTTTTTGGTCACCTCTCTGACTAAGGCCCATCTCCCCCGATGTTCAATTTGGTTTGGGCGGCCAGCTCTAGGAAGAGCCCTGGTGGTTTCAAACATCTCCATTTGCAAATGCTGGAGACCACTGTGCTCGTTGGGACCTTCAATGTTGCAGACATCTTTCTGTACCCTTCCCCAGATCTGTGCCTTGATACAATCCTGTCTCTGAGGTCTACAGTCAATTCCTTGGACCTCATGGTTTGGTGTGTGCTCTGATATGCACTGTCAACTGTGGGACCTTATAGACAGGTGTGTTCCTTTCCAAGTCATGTCAAATCTATTGAATTGACCACAGGTCGACTCCAGTCAAGTTATAGAAACATCTCAAGGATGAACAGTGGAAACGGGATGCACCTGAGCTCAATTTTCAGTGTCATAGCAAAGGGTGTGAATACTTATGTACATGTGATATTTCATTTGATTATTTTTAACACATTTGCAAACAATTCTTTAAAAACGTTTTCTATTTGTCATTATGGGCTATTGTGTGTGGAATGTTGAGAAACAAAATGAATTTAATCCATTTTGAAATAAGGCTGTAGCATAACAAAATGTGAAAAAAGTGAAGGGGTATGAATACTTTCCGGATGCACTGTAACTCACTTCTCCATAGAGAGCATCTGCTGCTTCTGATGCTGGTAGTGGTACATCTGGGCACTGTGGGCCAGCTTCCTGTCCCCAGGCTGCAACACAAGGGTCAGAGATGGTCATCCACTTCCTGTCAAATGACCTTCACTTTACATGCTGTGACCGTGTTCTCAAACTGCAGGAAGGGCAGCCATGTTTCCTCTGAGGGTTCCAAACGTATCAAACTGTCAGATAACCTTGTTAAAGGGTAACTTTTCATTAGCTGCTACATAATCTGGACCTATATCAGAATCACAATCCCTTGATTATTCCAGACAACAAATTAACATGAGTGAGAGTTGGAGTGTGGAAATGAGTAAGTGCATTCTAAAAGAAGGTCATTGTCACAGTCAGAGACAATCACAAGCTCTTTATAATGAATAGATGTTGATGTGATAAGTGTGTGCGGGAAAGTGTACAGTGGGTTTCCAGAGCATTTCTTATTGGCATGGTAGTGTGGTGCCTTTCTCAAGGGCACCACGGCAGGGCCCAGGAGGTGAACAGGGACCTCTCCAAGTATAGCCAATATGTTAGGTCTGTTCTGGGACTGTTCCAGCGACCCTACGGCTCACAGACCAAGCCCCTACTGACTGAGCCACTGCCGGTCGTTTAACTTCCAAAATAAGTTCAGTAGTTCCACTTTAAACTAAGTTGACAGTAGTAATATTGATACAAGTAGACAATTGTCTATATAAAGATAGTAGGCAAGGACTGGTCAATATTATATCAATATCAGGATATAAGATGAAATATTTAAAATTTGATTTTGGGACTTTTGTAATATAGCACATGTTGTCTTTTTCTGGTTCTTAAAGGCTGCATGACTGTAAAATGATATGTCTGAGTCTGTTGTAGCTGTTCTGTCAATGACCTTCCTCCACTTCATATTGATCAAACTATTTAGGTAGAAATACGATATTTCATCTCATCCAAATCACCATGTAAATGTCCTAATTAGCATTTAGAATAACAACATTGATTTCAAATTTGCCAAACATGTTTTTATTTGGAAATCTAATAAATGCTTTTTCATGTTAGCCCCCACCTTTCCAACAACTCAGTGGAGGTTTCTTCCCGTGTAACACTACCAACTTATACTACTCACCAAATTGTCGAAGGCCTGTGCTCTCATCAGTCTGTATGCAGGGTAGTCCGCCTTCTGAGTCAGACTCACTCCTTTCTGCATTCTGAAAACAAGTTTTTAAAAGTCACTCCCTGGCAGATGTATACGCATTTTTATTTACATTTTGATATCTAATGTTAAAAAACATTTGTAATTGATTTGCATGCGTTTATTTGGATCCATGTGTATGGGCTTAGATTGGTCTCATAAATATTTGTGTGAACATAAAAATAATTTGTGTGTAAATATGTGATTTGTAAATGTAAACCATCCACATCCACAAATGCATTTAAAAGATTTGCAAACTCACAAATAAATGTTCAAATGTAAAACAGATATGCAAAATATTTTCACAAATAAAAAAAAAATCTGTGAATACTATAATTAATTTACAATAAACAAAAGGAATTTGTGAATATCTCTTTAACATTGACAACTTTCGATCAGGCATTTGTGAATCCATTTTGTATTTGTCGACCAAAAATGTGCTTGTGGATCTGAAATCTCTGCTCGTGGATCTGACATCTCTGCTCGTGGATCTGACATCTCTGCTCGTGGATCTCAAATCTCTGCTCGTGGATCTCAAATCTCTGCTCGTGGATCTCAAATCTCTGCTCGTGGATCTCAAATCTCTGCTCGTGGATCTCAAATCTCTGCTCGTCTTTTTACACACAGAGTTTTGAGACAAACTTTCCGCCGGTCTCGACCGAAATCTGCTCGTGTCACTCGGTTATTTTCGGAAACCACGAGATGGCCTGCTGATGACGACATTTCCGCATTTCAAGGTTTCAAAGTAAGAGCATGATGGCTTCCCTCTGGAGTCGACGCTCGCAGCGCCGTGTCGAAGTGCACATATTCTACGTATTTAATCAGATCTTTTCGATTATAAGGAGTACAAATATCATGGAGATAACCACCGAATCGCTGGAACTGTAGCTTTCCAGCGGTACCTATCGTGAGACTTTACCAGACGACTCACAGCAGCTAATAAGGCCGCTCAAAGCAGCTTGACTTTGCGTTCCACTGTGTCTCGGCCGGGGCAGCTGCAGCTATGTTGGTCTGAAATGACAAATGGACACTCAAGAAATCACTAAGGACCGACCGACCAATCAGTTAACGTATGTGAGAAACAAGAGAGACTGAGAAAATGGCTAAAAAAAACATAACAGTTACGGACGAGCTAGAGATTATTTTCGCTAGCACTCGTGAAAATTGTGTTGGTGTGGAAATCACACTGAGGAAATGATTCACCATGATTTGCCTGTATCGACAACCCACCGCTAAGGTGGATTTCTATGACCAGGTAAAACTCCTGCTGAATTCCTGTGACTCCAACAAAGAGCTAGTTATTCTAGGAGACTTTAATATCAACTGGAATGACAAACAAAATAAAAAGAGCTTAAAACGGATCATGGATAAACACAACTTAATACAACTAATGGATCAACCGACTAGAATAACCAAAACCGCCAAGAAGACTATGATAGATTTAGTATTTACTAACAAAGCTGACAGAATAGTTAAAACATACAACTTCCTGACTGGTCTTTCTGACCATAATCTTGTTCTTTTTACCAGAAAACTCACCAAAAAAAAGGTTCAAGGCCGCACCTAAACCCCCTGCCTTGGGTTCTCGCTTCATCCCCAAAAACCTGCAACAACGTTTTATGGAGGCAGTGACAATGATTGATTGGGCGGGACACTCTCTCCTCTGAAGATATTGGTGAAAACAGTGTATTTTTTGTAAAAAATTTAACGATACAATGTCTTCCTTCTCAAGGAACATCCTTGCCTTAGGGATAGGAAGGAACATCATCTTCCCTGGCTGAATCTACAGTGCAGGGATCTAATGCAATCTAGAGATCAACTATTAAAGCAGAGCTTGAAATCCGGACTATCCACTGACAGACAGAGATTCACTCATGCTCGTAACAAGGTAACACAAACAATAAGACAGGCCAAAGCAAACTTTTTCATCAATATAATTGAAGGTGCGAAAGGTAACGGTAAAAACGTTTGGCAAATCCTAAATAAACTATTAGGTAAACATAAGAAACAGGAAAATAATGCTCTAGAATAAAAAATCAATGATGCCCTGATAAAAGACCCTGCAGTGTTGGCCAGCTCTCTCAATTAGTATTTCATAAATAGTGCTCTGGACATCGCAAAGCTCTTCCCGCCATCTGAGGTCTCACCTAGCCCGACTGTGGATACACCCCGTTTTTGACCTGGAGGAAATCACAGAGGTGGAGGTAAAACATATAATCTCAGGGTTAAGAGGTTCTAAGGCTAGGGATGCAGAGGATTTAGACACCAACTTTATAAAGATACATATTGACGGTCTAATAAAACCAATTAGTATGCTAGTAAATCAATCTATCAGCATGAGGGAAGTTCCATCATCCTGGAAGGTGGCCACTTTGACACCGGCCTTTAAATCTGGGGATAAGGCAATTATGTCCAACTACAGACCAATCAGCATCCTCCCCTGTGTCTCTAAGATAGCTGAGAAATGGGTGTCAAAACTAATCACCAAACATTTAGACAAAGGTTTCGCTCCACTCCACCCAATGCAGTTTGGTATTCGTGCTCACCACTCCACTGAGACAGCTAACTGTGTCTTTGTGGAAAAGGTTAAATGTATGTTGGACACGAGCCCATATGTAGGTGCTGTCTTCCTTGATCTCAGGAAGGCTTTTGACACTGTTGACCACCAAGTGCTCCTTACAAAGCTGACGTATTTCAATGTTTTGGCAGATTCAATACAGTGGTTTAAGTCTTACTTATCGAACAGAAAAGTGTGTTTTGGTCAACGGTGCGAAATCCCCCTACCTTGTCAACCCTGTTGGGGTTCCACAAGGTTCCATTCTTGGACCATTACTGTTTTCACTATTAATTACTTGCCTAATGTATGTCCTGATTTGAATGCGCAAATGTATGCTGATGATGCGGTCATCTTTGAACATGGGAAAAACACTGAAATGATCGCATCCTGTCTCTCTAATGCTTTGGACAAGGTTCAACACTGGCTGAACAACATTTGCTTACAGTTAAACGTAAAAAAAACCAGTATACACGATGTTCAGTAAACGACCAGTCAAAATCGAAGGATCCAATGTGTTTTTAAACGGAGCAGAAATAGAACTAGTCTCCCACTTCAAGTATCTTGGAGTCATACTGGACTCGAACTTGACTTTTAAGAAACATATTAAGAAAGTATCCAATACCATTAAATTCAACTTGCAACATTTTAAACAAATTAGACCTTTCTTAACTGTCCATGCTGCAAAGTCATACCCCCACTGTATGATTCTATCCCACATTGAATACTGTTTGACAAACTGGTCGTTTGCTTGTGCCACAAACCAGAAACCCATAGAACAGCTGTACAAGAGAGCTATCCAGGTGTTTGACAGAAAGCCACATTCATACCACCACTGTACCATCCTTGATAAACACAATTTCTTGAGTTTTGACAATTTTAAGTATTTTAAAAGGTTCCATGTCATGGCCATTTCTACTGATCATAATTCCATTGTTGAGGTCTACTACAATAGATTTATACTGTGCAATGTTCCAAACTCACATTGGTTTCTCATACAGCATCTCTGTAAAGTATGTGTATTCACTCTCTGTCCTACACGGCTTGTTGGAGCTCCTATGTGGTATGTGCTTTATTTATAAATGTTGACATGGACTGCCCCCCCCCCCCTTAGGGGAATTCATCCACAGAAAACACACTGGACGCTGCACTAGGTCAGAAACCAGAAGAGACTGAAGTCCACCGCAGACGGACCACTTTTGGACAAAATGTCCTCTCCGTTAAAGGCAGCTCTTTGTGGAATAGCCTCCCAACTGAGACACGGGATTGTCCCTCTCTCAATAGCTTCAAAGGTCAACTCAAAGAATGGATGAGAAACAGATGATCACCGCTAAATGCACTATAACACACGGGTATCTCCTCTTGCACTTTATGTATCCATGCTGCTATATTGTATTGCCATGTCATACATACTTGTGTATTCTGCTCTTGCTCTTTTGCACTTTTCTTGCATTTCATGTATTTGTATTTGCTATGTTAGTAAATTTCATTTTCTTAAATGTTTTATGTGAGGGACTGCGGATGGAAAGTAGCTCAAAGCTAAATCTGGCATATTTACGCTTGGCACATTTATTGTTTTAAGTGTTCATTAATGTGCATTGTCCCTACCAAATAAACGATTAAAATAAATAAATAATCAGAATAGAAAATATTGTTAGCTGCAATGTATTGTATAACCACCTGGATGCCTCAATCATAATATGACTATCTTTGAATATAATCAAATTAGATGTAAAAAATCTAATCCTAAAAGCGAGTGACGTTATATTTGAAGCGTCTGAAGCCGTAGATTTGAAAGGCAGGAATATATATATATATATATATATATATCTTACCTGAGCCAACAGGCGCCTGCTGTGATGAGAGCCATCGAAGCCACCACCATGAAGACACTGCAGAGGACTGAGAGGACATACAGACACAGTGTGAGGGGAAATCTGTAGGCGTCAGAAGGGGACATGATTCTAACCCAAAGCCCTGGATCTGTCTTAGAAGCAGACTATAGAGCATGGGAGAGCTTCTGAAAAAAAAGGAGTCATTGTGTCTGATATGGCCCAGCAGGGACAGAGAAACAGCATTGAGAGGAGAAATGGAGCGAGGCACAACTAAAGGACAGAAACACACCTCTTCTGTTCTGTAGCTCCATAGTGAATTTGAGGTCAGACCCGAGATATCACAGCATGGAGTGCTAACATTTTGCCAGACAAAGGAGGTATTTGACTAAGTCTGAGGACTTTAAGGCGTGCGCCTGTTCCCATGAAGATAGATGACGTATTTTTTCTATTTAAAAACGGAAAAAGTTTCACTCAAACTGACTTCAGATTGGTCAACGACCTAAGCTTCATGTTCCTCAGTGCAGGTGCCTTTTCTGCTATTTGACATGCTTCTATAGCTGTTTGCTGGTTTTGAGATTACAATGCCAACCTACGCTGCTGCTGACTGGCCATCACAGAAATTGATGAAAGAGTGATTATTATTATTATTAGAGTAAGAACTAAAAGTACATGTATGGTAAATAAACTTGAGCAAACAAACATACCAACTATCAGCATGTGAAGAGGCTCCTGTGTTTTTAGGCATTTATGTAGTTTACTTTTAAAGTATGGCTTACAATTTATCCAACACAGATGTTCATTACATAAATATATACCTTTAATCACACCATGTCTTAATAGAGAATAACATCTGTGATATGGCCTGTCGTTTTATTTTCTTAAATCAACCAACTTAATATACCGGGTAAAGTGCATTCCCTTCTGCACTCACTGATGTTTGGGCTGAGTTAGTTAGGAACTCTGAGAGTATTCCCACAGTATCTGTGAATACAGGCCCTGGGCTTTGTTCCTATACATTTGCATTGAGATTGCATCGACTCAATGCAAATGCATAGTAGAGGGTGCTGTACCTGAATGAAAAAAAAGTGTTTTTACAACCTCAAAGATACAGTGCAGTGAAGGCAAATTGTTGTCACAGTTAAGATGGATGTACACTACTGGGTTATGTGTGTTTTACTCTACCTTGTAACAACAACAGATGCCTTTTTGTTTTCTTTGTTACATCTTGTGGCTATCCATGTGTTGTTGTCTCAGTGTGCAGACACTGAGTCAGTGTGAAAGGACACCTAGATTAAAGCTGAAGCCACCTGCAGACAATCAAGACCTGAATATTGCTCATTTTATAATCTAATGTCTTTATTTTCTCAATAATTAATTGATAAAGGAATTTAGATGTGTGAAACAGAAATTAACTAGACACCATTGTGATGAAGTAACATCACTGTTTAGCGGCAGCCATATTTTAAATGTTACGCTGGCATCATAGAAAATATAGAGCAGCCTGTCTTTAAGAATCCTCCTCCGCTCTGATCAGAAATAAAGATTTCTGAAGGCTCATGTTTTTCTTCATCCTACAAGGAATAAGAGCTCTGTGTCTAATGGAGCAGAACGGCCTCTTGGTTCCTGCACAGTTTAGCACGGCGTTTAGTTCTGAGGAGCGACGTGTCTGTATGCCCAACACCAGAAAGGATTCTGAAAGTTTATGAAATTTGATTGAAAATTACGTCTGACTATAAATAGCTGGCTGCAAAATGTCGGTGCAGGGGGAGAAACACTATAATTAGAATTATTAGTATGAATTATTCTTTAAAGCATTTGAAATAACATTTCAGATGTTTTAACACCTGGATGAATGAGGTCCTTATCAATTGTCAGTGAGCCACCTACAGTGTGTTGCCCCCCTTCAACAGCAGTACATTGCTTGTTTCAGTA
This sequence comes from Gymnodraco acuticeps, assembly GCF_902827175.1. Lineage (NCBI taxonomy): Eukaryota > Metazoa > Chordata > Actinopteri > Perciformes > Bathydraconidae > Gymnodraco > Gymnodraco acuticeps. The sequence goes on from NW_022992313.1 coordinate 864,233, forward strand.
ATCGTATTTCTGTCCCCTTCCAATAGTTGGTCATATCAATTATTATATTTTTGCTCTTTACGACCTCAGCTGCTGTTATTTTTACTGTCTTACAATGTCTTATCATTAGAGTGTGTTTAAATTCAATGCTAACTTGCTGCAAAAATAATTTAAAACTTAAATGAAGCGGCCTCCAGGGCTGCAGCACTTATCCATAACGGGAACTTCCAAAACATCTTTGCGATAAGGCAGCAACCATTGACTAATCAATATTAGAAGATCAACAGAAAAATAAAACGGCAACAAAATGTATAGGCCATTTACTGTTTATTTAAAGTTAGTTAAAGTACATTTAAAGCAAAAATGACAAAAATGCTATTTCTAGCCTTGGAAATCTGGAGATTTTCGTGCTTTTCTATCTTTGGTATCATAATCGCTTGAGCACCAGGAAAAGCGCTATAAAAAAATAACATGTATTATTATTATATTAAAGTAAATCTTTAGATTTTGGAAGAAGAAATCTATTTCATTGGACTCACACAGGCTCCGCCCTCTACTGGACTCTATGGGTAATACCTCTCAACCATACTATGCAAGCATTCATCAACTGAGATATCTATAACCGTAGCCGGCCACCGGGGCGGGCCTACCTGAATGCGTGCACAAGCCCACCGTATATAAGGCGGCCACGCCTCCCGTTCCTTTTCTCTTCAGCGAGCGAGCAACAACTGAAGCAGAGAAAGTAAAACGTTTGAAAGAAGAAGAAAGATTTGTCATACCTCCATGGAGTCGCCACTTCTAGAGACCTGGGCCTGTCCTTCGTGCCCTGGCTTAGATAGCGGGCGCCGATCCCCACCACCTCTGCTTCGAGTGTTTGGGGGACCAGGATATGGCCGAGGCGGTGCCATTCATGTTCGCCATTCCAGCGGGGCGGATGGCTCCGTTTGCCGTTGTCGGGCACTTCCGGGTTCGGCGTCCATGGAAGTCCACCGCCCAGGGTTATACTTCCCCCTGGGTGATGACCATGGCGGCGGAGCGCAGCTGCTCCCAGCAGGCAGCAGGTTGGGCAGAGAGCTAAAAAGGGCTCTGCCCCGCTGTCGCGTGACAGGGCAGCTGTAAATAAACACGGGTATGTTGGGCATCTCGCTCATTGCTAGAGATGCCCCACCTCACCAGATCAGAGCGATTATTTGGCCGCAAGGCCAAATTAGTAGCTGGGTCTACTGTGTGGCCGCCGCTGCTGCCTGCCGTGTGATGTCCCTGGGGGATCACGCCGCATGGCATTTTTCAAAAAGGAGCGTGTTGATCTCCGGGGAGCCCCCGTGTTTACGGAAGGGCTCTTTGGATCGATCTCTTTGGTCACGTGGGTGAGGAGTAGTCGCAGCGTGGCTGCTTCTTGCTCATCCCCAGAGGAAAGAGCACTGTCCCACACTCCCCGCACCGCTGTAAACTCCAGTATAGGAGCCAGCAGGTAGGCGAGCGCACAGTGCTGTCAAAGCACTGTGCGGGTTCAAGAAAGAGTGATGTGTGTGTGAGAAACGCATTCAGTGAAAACGATTGCATTTATCCCAGAGTAAGAGTCATCTCTCTCCACAATTCCACTTTTTACTATAACGTCCATTTCAAAGAGACGGCATTAGGACAGAGCCGCGGCCCCACGGGAGCATGCCGCGGTGCGTTCAAGGACCTCAGTAGAAAATCGGCCCTTTAAAGTGTCGGCCCCCATGCCAAACTTCCTTTTATGGAAGGTTTGGAAGCGGAGTAGGCCACCAGAGAGTACTACAGCTTCTTAGCTTTGGCTCCACAGCTGCTGGCATGTCCCCTGAACACAGCTGTGTAGGGAATGGAAGCCCAGCTGTGTACTGACAGAGTAGAGGGGCAGGACACTGAGACTGGGTTACTCACTCCAGCTTTGCAGCATCCCTCCTCCATTCAGGGGCAATAGAGAGGCAAATATATCATCCTCGGCAGAGATTCAGGCCCCGTTGCAAAAACAGGCGGTATCTGTGTGCCAGGCGATTGGTTCACAACCATCGACCTGAAAGACGCTTACTTACATGTCAAAATTGCTCCAAAGCATAGAAAGTATTTGCGTTTTGCCTTCATGGGAATAGCCTACGAGTGCAACAGACTGGCGTTCGGCTACTCCCTGTCCCCACGCACATTCAGCAAATATGTGGCCACAGCGCTTCAGCCGCTGCGCGACCGTGGCATGAGGGTGTTCTTTTATCTGGACGACCTCATAGTCATGGCCAGGTCCAGGGAATGGGCAATGTTTCACACAGCCCAATTGATCCAACACCTAAACAAGTTGGGTTTTGCGGTCAATTGGAAGAAGAGCTCCCCCATGCCTCACCAGCAGGTGCAGTATCTGGGGATGTTGGTCGATGCAGGCAGGCAGGCTACGCGCCACCCTGTCAGAGAGCAGACAGGCATCATTGCTTCGGGCAGTTTGCAGACTGCGACAGGGGGCAACGGCGACAGCACTGACCATTATGCAGACTCTGGGTCTCATGGCAGCTGCTCACTTCGTGGTACCGCTGGGGTTGCTGCATATGCACCGCCTGCAGAGGTGGTTTGCCGGCCTTCGTTTTAGAGACACAAACAACGTCTGGTGACCATCCCCCCCCCTCCCTTAGTGGAGGGCAACCTCCGATACTGGGGGTCCCCAAGCATCGACGGAGGGGGAACCTCCTACGTCACGGGATACATCCGTGACAGGATGGGGGGGACCTGCCTAGAGAGAGCTATAGGTGGTGGCTGGCCTCTGGCAAAAACTCGGCACATCTACCTTCTAGATCAGGGGTCGGCAACAGGCGGACTGCGGTCCGGATCCGGACCCAGACCTATGTGGACCCAGACCTATAATCAATACATTAATAGGGGATTTTAAATGTTGACGGGGTGATTCTATTTTAACCGCCGCCGACAGGGGGCGAAAGAGACGAGTGAGCGATACAGGGAGAGAAACACAGAAGAAGAGACGAGAGAGCGGCAGAGAGAAGCGGAGAGGAAAGTGAGTGAAGAGAATAATTAGCGATACAGGGAGAGGAGAGGAGAGTGAACAGGCGTGTTAGCGGCAGACAGGGAGAGACAAATAATGACACATGGCGCTCTCCAAGAAGAGGAAAGTGGACAGTGAGAACAGAGCTTTTAACCGTGAGTGGACTCATTCATGTTCATCCTGCTCACTGGGAGCACAGAACCAGTGTGTCTCATTTGTTCAGAGACCGTGGCGCTCATTAAAAGTGCCAAAACGCCACTACGAGACAAAACACAAAGTGTTTGACCAAACATTCCCTCTCAAGTCAGAACTGAGGTCACAACAAATAAATATTGTTCCAGCGCAGGCTAACCGAGGCTAACCGATGAGCACCTGCATGTGTGTATGAGAATGGCCCTGACACCATTTCAGCCCAGATCTAAACTCCTGGCAGGACAAGCTCCAGCTCAATTCTCACACTGAATTAAAACAAAGTGAGTGAGGGACTGCAATATTAGAGGGAAAGAAAGAGACACTTTAAAACTGTTCAATTGTTATGATGTGTAAAGACTGATATTGTTCTATAATCGTCTGAAACTGTTAAGTCATGATGTGAAACGGTTAACAAAGAAAAAGGGAAACTCAAGCTGCTGCTACACTTTATTTTATTTATCTAAAATTAAGCACTTTTAAGATGCATATATTTTCAAAAGCTATTTTATTTATTTTCTCTATTTCATTTTTAAATGCAGCCCGAGAGGAACATTACACATATCCACAGTATTTTACTGTATAGTTCAATGTTAATTGACAAAATATATATACATATTGTTGTTTATGAATTGTACTTTCTTTATTTGGCAGTCAGTTGTTGATTACATGCAGACGTTGATAAAGCTACAGGCTACTTCAATATATATCACATTAATTCATAAAGCAAGTTAGACATTTTGAAGCTCCGGACCTTTGCATGGGGAGATTTTCTCTAACTGGACCTCGTTGAATTTTTGTTGAATACCCCTGTTCTAGAGCTACGGGCAGTAGTACTGCTCCTACAGCACTGCAAACCCTTACTACAGGGCAAATATGTGCTGGTGAGGAGCAACAAACGCACCACAGTGGCTTGAATCGACAGGCAGGGCGGTGTCAGTTCTGTGGTTGGGGGCCTCAGAATGTTTTTATCTCTGAAGGCCCCCCCACATTCGGGGACTGGAGAACAGGGCGGCCGGCCTCATGTCAAGAGGCGGGCCCCTGCCAGACGAATGGTGGTTCTCCCTGGCTCGGCAGGACAATCCACCTTTGGGGGTGGACACGTTTGCACACGAGCCATGGCCAAGAAAGCTGTCCTATGCCTTTCCACCGCTGCGTCTCATTCTCCCGCTCCTGGGGAGGGTGAGGCGAGAACGTCTGTCAGTCATCCTAGTGACTCCGGATCGCCGTGGTACTCAGATGACACAGATGAAGGTGGGCCAGCCCTGGAGCTCTCCTCCCTGAAAGCACTGTCATGGAAGACATCGTTGCTACTTGCCTTAACTTCGGCCAAGAGAGTGTCAGAGCTGACCGCTCTGTCGGTGCACCCAAGTTGCTTGTTGATCCGGGGTGACCGTAGCGGGGCGACACTCAGACCGAACCCCTCCTTTGTTCCCAAGAGTCTAGGGAGCTCGTTCAGGTAAAGTGCTATTCAGTTAGGGGGCTTTAATCTTCCACCCCATAGTGGGGCCAGGGAGACTAAATTGCACCTCCTCTGCCCGGTGCGTGCACTAGCATGTTTTGTGGAGCGCATGGCTGCCACTAGGCACACTGAACAACTGTTTGTGTGCTTTGGGGGCGGCGTGGCCGGTAAAGCTCTGTCCAAGAAACGCCTGGCAGGATGGCTCTGCAAGTGCATCTCACATGCCTACGGATAGGCGGGGAGAGCCTTCCCCACGGGGGTCCGTGCACACTCTACACGGGCTGTGGCTGTGTCAACAGCCTTATTTAACGGAGTGAGTGTGGAGGACATATGTACGGCGGCGTCTTGGTCCACGCTTGATGAGTGTCACGGAGGTGATCTCTGGGCCCATAGATCTCGGCCTCCGTTACTGGTTGTGTAGCTTCATTGTTGTTGATTGTGTGCACCTGGTGCCCTGTGTTGTCTCCTCCCCCCTCACCTGTGTCTTGTTGGGTTAATTAGTGTGGGTATTTAGGCTCTGTGTTTCCTGTTTTGTTTGGTGTGTGAGATCCTTGTGGCTGGTGACTGTGCTCACGTGAACAGCGAGATTGAGGCTGTGTCATGTGCCCGTGAGTAATAAATGCTCACACTGGGTTGTATTTTGGATGTTCTGCCTCTGACTCCTTGCTTGGTTGGGCCGCTCAACGGTCAGCTTCACATTGAGGCAGCACATGACTGGTGGTGGGGGGGGGGGGGGGGGGGGGGGGCTGTGGGTCAGCAGGTATCTCCCGGTCAGGGGAGTGTGGTGACTCGATGTTGTTGGACGACAGGGCGTTTAGGCATCAGGGCTTCACCCACTGTACCCATAGAGTCCAGTAGAGGGCGGAGCCTGTGTGAGATATAACGTTGGTAACCCTTGTTATATAAGCACAGGCGGAGCCCTCTACTCGGGGCCCTGTCTGTCCTATGCTGCTCGCTGAAGAGAAGTGTAGGATGACGGGAACAGGAGGCGTGGCCGCCTTATATACAGTGGGCTTGTGCACACATTCAGGTAGGCCCGCTCCGGGGGCCGGCTACGGTTATAGATATCTCAGTTGATGAATGCTCACATAGTATGGTTGAGAGGTATTACCCATAGAGTCCAGTAGAGGGCGGAGCCTGTGTGAGATATAACATACGTAACCCACCGTTTTAACCTGAGAATATATAGTCATTAAACCAAATCTCACAGCACTCAGGTCACAATTACAGTTTCTACATCAAGCTCAAGAGGTAGAACTCCAAAAGAAAGCTTTGTCATGGCTAAAGTACAGAAAAGACTTACTGATGAAGACCTGGTCATGGGGGGGGTACGGGAGGATGATGGGATCGCTGAGCAGAGCAGTGGTGTGGTTTGTGCTGGAGGTGGTTTCGGAGATAGGGAAGGTTGGCGCCGCACTGGTGGGCAGGACACTCTGGCTCCTGGGCTGCTCTGTGGTGAATGCTGTGAGGGGGGGGGGCGCCGGGTGACAGTTCAGAGGCAATTTGGGAGGTTGGAGCTGAGATAAGGAATGAAGGGTTTAGATAAGGAATGAAGGGTTTGGACTTTGGAGTCATTATGTCAGCATGGATGTACTGTAGAGCTGAATAGGAACAGGGGGCTTCAGTACCTGGCAGCCTGGACAGAGTTCTCTGTTCACTGATGATGGCAGACAGGAAGTTGATCTCCTCATCCAGCTCAGGATAGGTGCTCACCTTACCTGGAGGAACAGAAAAATAACAAACACGCTTCATCTGTATAATACTAGGTAATCATTTGCAAACATTATGCAGGAAAGAGAAGACACACAATGAAACCGGCACATTCTCTTGACCATTAGATACATTCAGATCCTTGACATAATCAATGAACGGCCTCCATACGTTCTCGAACGCTGTCTTTATGGCTCTTAATATATACAGTAGGATATCTCCTCCAATGGGAGGCCTGACAGCATTGGTCGCAACCAATGAGTGATGTTTGAGCTGTGAGCCTTGTTCCAAAACAATGCTATACAGGTTTTGGCGTAGAGTAGGCTGAGGTCTACAAATGTTAGCTCATGTTCATTACCGGACCCATCAGAAAATACTGGGTCCAGTAAAATCTCTCGTACCTCTTCCCAGAACACTTCTGCACTAATCTTTCTGCACTGCAAAATACAGTGAAACCATGTTCTCCGTGATTATGTGCATACATCTGGTATATTTGTGTTCTATCGGTTTGAATCAACCGGGGTCACATACGTTCGCATCAACCATTTATACTGTATTGGTTTCAGTCGTGTATTAATATTAGTATGAGCAGCAACTCAAGCATTTTTCCAATCTTCATCTGAGACTTCAGTCTGCAGGCTGTCCTTCCATGCATTTAACCTACAATGTGAATCTCAAATGAGAAGGATGAGAGCATACTGTACTCTGAAGACAACACACTTTAGGTTTAGGTTTGCGGTGAGGTTCATGGCTGGTGAGGCACTGACTCTTTCAGAGTCAGATTTACAAATATTATATTTTGACCTTAATCGAAATATTCGGTTATTTTCAAAAGCTTTTTTAGTCTGATGCTTCAATTCATTTTAAACAGACCGTTCAACAAAAGGATAGGCCTACCCACAATTTAAATATTGGATTGTTCTTTCTTAGTAAGATCCCATTTGCATTACAATTGTGGTCTTACCTTGACTTGAAGATGAAGTTCATGCTATCCTTCTGGACAACAATCTCCATTAAATTTTTGTAAAAGTCCTCCTTATCTTCCTCTAGTTTCAAAAGTCTAGTTTGTTGTTCGCGTCTATACCGTCTCTGCGTAGAATAACAGTAGCAACAAGAACCTGTGGGCTCACTTGCGCCCCCTTCAGTGCGGCAGAGGTTATGGCTGCCTCCCCTGGTGCTTTTTTCATTGCCGTTGTATGATGAGACCAGCGAGCCTAAATATCATATATACGTGAAATAAGTTATTTAGAGACTATGGATGGCGAGGATAAATGTAATAAAGGGATCTACAAACATTACATTGGTGACATACAGTGAGATGGTGCAGGCATGCGCTTAGGGCCCGCTTTCCAGCCAGTTTCTGTGGGGTGACGCATTCTGAGGTGAGGCAGAGCTCATCTGTGCCTCACCTCACCCCACAGTAACTGGCTTGAGCGCGCTCACAAAATAAGTGCCCGCGCTACATTAGTGCCCGCGCTCCAGCCAGTTACTGTGGGCTTACGAGAGGCAGAGCTCGTCCCTGCCTCCCTTCTCATCGCTACCCGTAGTTGTAGCGGAGCTCGGCAAATTTCCTGATTTTGACTATAAAAAGCGATTGGAATCAAACAGAAATCACACTTACAACACAGATCAGTGGAGACATTTTATTATTATTACTATTTAGTTTTTCTTTAGTAGTTTTTCCGTTACATTGGAGTATGACAGGTGAGGCTCTGCCTCCCCTGCCTCCCCTGACTGCACGTTGCTGCTGCAGATAGAACCCCCTTTGAACATAGACCAGGCTGGGTCCAAGTGAAGTACCAGGCAGGGTTGGGAGGGATTCTTCGAAAAGGTAACCAAATCTGAGTATCACAATATTAAAGCAATGTAACCAGATTACTTTACGTTACTTTTGAATAACCTTAATATCAAATGCAATGAAAATAAATACAATCTTTAATCTCTAAATATGTTTTGATTAGAGGACATTAGAAAACTGGTTTACACAGGCTGTCTTCTCCTACCTCTTTTTTTGTTTTGATACAAATATAGAGAATAATATGTTGTATGTAGGTTGTTTGTGTTGAACCCAGTGACGATTAAACTGAACATCACATGTAAATAATTTAACCTCAGAGCAACAGCTTCTTCTTTCTGAAAACATCATGAGCTCATCAAGAAACACAGCTGATCGAACAAAGCCCATGCATGTGAATAGCTTTTTAACCACCTTGACCAGCAGGACTGTGACTGTATAACATCATTGAGGACCAGTGGTAACTATTATTTTTGCTCTCTTCATAAGCATCCTGCAAGTCAAGACACAGGTTTACAGGTCTGTGAATGCAGACAATTAATATAGCACATCAATTCAACACTTTACTGTCAAAACTGTCAAAGAGTATCTCAAAATAAATGGTGTTGCTATGCAAGGCCTGCCTGAATCGGTCTACTTTTATTGGTCTATTAAATCAGAGCACACCTTGGCACCAGTCAGTTTTAGGGGCATGCACGTGGCCTATGTGCCGGATTGGAAAGATAATAATAATAAAGTTATAACATTATAAGATGAAAGGAATATGTCCTCAATAAAGCCATCATTCTAAAGTCAAGTCGTAGTTCAGTTTGTTGCTATGTGCATCCTTACTGCTAGAGGCCTCTCAATCCAACACACTGGACCTGGAGTACACACTCTGATCACTGGAGTGTTATATGGTTAAAATGCCAAATTGGCAATACAAATGCTGTATGTTGCTAATAAACATCCTCTGAGTCACACAGATAAACTGAAGCCCTTACATTCACCTGTCCTAATCCTTCAGGACTGCTGAAGGTCAAGTCATGGCTTGAAAAGGAAAGATGACAACGCCCTTGTGTGGCATTAGAAGCAACTGCTGACGTGATGTTTTTTAATGAGTGGATCAGTGTTTATGTCCCCTCTATTTCCTGTTTCAGATTATCATCTGTATCAATCAATCAATCAATGTTTATTTATATAGCCCAATATCACAAATGTTACATTTGTCTCAGTGGACTTTACAGTTTGTACAAAATATCAGTATGACAATACGACACCCTCTGTCCTTAGACCCTCACATCGTACAAGGAAAAACTTCCGAAGAAAACCCACAGTTTAAAGGGAAAAATGGGAGAAACCTCAGGGAGAGCAACAGAGGAGGGATCCCTCTCCCAGGACGGACAGACGTGCAATAGATGCCGTGTGTAAATTGAAAAGATAATACATTTGCAACATAGGTAGTCCAAATGTTTGGAAATGCATGTGTGTATAATAGGAAGATGAATCCACGAGGATATCCATCCAGGACCTATAATCCAGGACCACAGCCACGACTCAAGATCCAGGACAGAGGAGCGCAGGATCATCCATGACTCCGGATCCCGGCATATACAGACACCAAAAAGAAAGACATTTGGGGAAGCTGGGTTAATCGGAACATGAGAGTACACAGGTATAGACAGAGAGAAGGAAGAAGTAAGATGTCCCCCGACAAACTAAGCCTATATCAGCAAAACTAGGGGCTGAATCTAATCAGCCCTAACTATAAGCTTTATCAAAAAGGAAGGTCTTAAGCGCACTCTTAAAAACGGATAGGGTGTCTGCCGCCCGAACACAAACTGGAAGCTGATTCCACAAATGTGGAGCTTGATAAGAAAAGGCTCTGGCTCCCATTGTACTTTTAGAGACTCTAGGAACAACCAACAACCCTGCATTCTTGGAACGCAATGCCCTAGTAGGACAGTAGGGTATAATGAGTTCTTTAAGGTAAGATGGCGCCTGCCCATTAAGGGCTTTGTAGGCGAGAAGAAGAATTTTAAATTCTATCCTGTGTTCTATCGGGAGCCAGTGTAAGGCAGCCAGAACAGGAGTAATGTGGTCCCTTTTCCTAACTCTGGTTAGTACACGAGCTGCAGCATTTTGAATCAGCTGAAGCGACTTGACTGACTTCTTGGTACACCCTGATAATAAAGAGTTACAATAATCCAGCCTTGAAGTAACAAATGCATGGACTAGTTTCTCTGCATCGTTTTGAGGCAAGATATGCCTGATTTTTGCAATGTTACGTAGATGGAAGTAGGCGGTCCTTGAAATTGATTTTATGTGGGCGTTAAAGGATAAATCCTGATCAAATATAACACCAAGATTCCTTACAGTCTCACTGGAGGCCAAATTAATGCCATCCATGGTTAATATATCCTTAGATAATTTGTTTCATAGATTCTTCGGGCCAAGTACAATAACTTCAGTTTTGGTCGTGTTTAACATCAAAAAGTTTAAGGTCATCCACGTTTTTAAGTCCTTAAGGCAGTCTTGAATTTTATTTAGATGATTAATTTCATCAGGCTTGATTGATAAATATAGTTGAGTATCATCCGCATAACAATGAAAATGTACAGAATGATTCCTTATAATATTGCCTAACGGAAGCATATATAATGTGAACAAAATAGGTCCGAGCACTGAGCCCTGTGGCACTCCATGGCTAACTTTGGTTTGCGTGGAAGATTCATCATTGACACGTACAAACTGAGAGCGTTCAGATAGATAGGACCTAAACCAGTCTAAAGCAGTTCCCTGTATGCCAACTAAGTGCTCTAGTCTTTGCAATAGGATATCATGGTCGATAGTATCAAATGCAGCACTGAGATCGAGCAAAACAAGAATAGAGACACGTCCCTTGTCAGAGGCATTAGAATGTCATTTGTGACTTTAACCAGAGCTGTCTCTGTGCTATGATGTGTTCTAAAGCCAGACTGAAAATCTTCAAATAAATCATTGTTTTTTAAGTAATCACACAGCTGTTTTGCGACCGCTTTCTCAAGAATTTTTGAGAGGAACGGAAGATTGGAAATAGGTCTATAATTGGCTAAAACCTCTGGATCGAGGTTGTGCTTTTTAAGAAGCGGTTTTATCACTGCTACTTTGAATGATTGTGGAACATAGCCTGATAATAAAGACATATTCATAATATTTAATAAATAAGTGCTAATTAATGGAAAAACTTCCTTCAACAGCTTAGTTGGAATTGGGTCTAACATACACGTTGATGGTTTAGAAGAGAGAATCATTGAATTGAATTGTTCAAGGTTTATGGCTGAAAAGCATTCTAGTTTACTATCTAGTGTAATATTAGAACTTACGTTTCCGGGAGCTGTTGATAACACTATACTGGTCAAAGGCAAGAGGTCATTAATTTTGTTTCTAAGAGTAACAATTTTATCATTAAAAAAGCACATAAAATCATTACTACTGAGTGCTATGGGAATAGAAGGCTCAATCGAGCTGTGGCTTTCTGTCAGCCTGGCTACAGTGCTGAAAAGAAATCTTGCATTATTCTTATTCTCATCTATTAATGAAGAGTAGTAGGCTGCTCTCGCTTTACGCAGTGCTTTCTTATATTCATTGAGAGTAATATGCCAAATTAAACGAGATTCTTCAAGTTTAGTGGAACGCCATATCCTTTCAAGTTGTCTCGACTTTTGCTTTATTTTGCGGGTTTGGGCATTATGCCATGGAGCTAATCTATGTTGTTTTATTTTCTTCTTTTTCAAAGGAGCAACAGAGTCTAATTTTATTCGCAGCGCATCTGTAGCACTATCAACAACATGATCAATTTGGGGTGGTGTACATTTTGTATAAGTTTCCTCCCTTACATGCAGACATGCTATCGAGTTAAGTATTGGTGGAATCTCTTCCTTAAATTTGGCTATAGCACTAACAGATAGGTTTCTGCTGCAGGAGCTTTTGACTAATGCTTTGTAGTCTCGTAACAGTACTTCAAAAGTTACTAAGAAATGGTCGGATAAAGCAGGATTATGCGGTTCGACTAATAGTTGCTCAATTTCAATACCATAAGTCAGAACAAGGTCGAGAGTGTGATTATAGCAGTGGGTTGGTTTATTTACACTCTGACAAAAACCAACAGAATCTAATATAGAGTTAAATGCAACAGTAAGGTTATTTTTATCATCGTCAACATGAATATTAAAGTCACCTACGATAATTACTTTATCTGTTTTAAGAACCAAAGTTGATAAAAACTCAGAGAATTCAGATAAGAATTCTGAATAAGGACCTGGTGCACGGTACACTGTAACAAATAAGATTGGCTGCAAAGTTTTCCAGGTCGGATGCGTAAGACTAAAAACAAGACTTTCAAAGGAGGTATAATTTAATTTTGGTTTAGTATTGATAAGTAAACTTGAGTCAAAGATTGCTGCAACTCCACCTCCTCGGCCCGTGCCTCGGGCAATATTAGTATTGATATGGCTGGGTGGAGTGGCCTCATTTATGCTGACATATTCTTCATGTCTCAACCAAGTTTCAGTGAGACAGCATATATCAATATTATAATCTGATATTAAATCATTTACCAATATTGCTTTAGATGCTAGAGATCTTATGTTTAAGAGACCACATTTAATATTCCTGTTTTGTTGCACTGTAGTAGTTGTTACATTTACTTTTATTAGGTTATTATGTATGACACCTCTATTAGGTTTTACCTTAACTTGTCCTTGGGCAGACACACACACCGCTAATATTGGGTATTTTATTGGGTTCGGGATTCCTATGGATGACTGCCTAGGAGAGAGCGCAGAGAAGCGTGTAAGACTGTGACTCCGCCTCCTGGTCTCAACTCCAGTTTGTCATGGATTAAGTCCACAAAGCCCTGAAATGTTTTCCGAAATAAGATTTGCACCTTCCAAAGTAGGATGAATGCCGTCTCTCTTAATCAGACCAGGTTTTCCCCAGAAGGCTGTCCAATTATTTACGAAGCCCACATTGTTTGCTGGGCACCACCAAGACAACCAGCGCTGAAATGATGACATGCGGCTATACATGTCATCATTGATCAGATTGGGGAGGGGACCAGAGAAGATTACGGTGTCCGACATTGTTTTAGCATAACTACACACCGACTCCACATTAAGTTTGGTGCATTCTGATTGGCGTAAACGAACATCATTACCACCGACGTGAATAACAATCCTACTGTATTTACGTTTATTTTTAGCCAGCAGTTTAAGATGCGCCTCAACGTCGCCCGCTCTGGCCCCCGGAATGCATGTGACTGTGGAGGCTTCGGTCTCTAATTTCACGTGTCTCATAATAGAGCTACCAATAACCAGAGTTGACTTCTCAGCGGGTGTCTCGCTGAGTGGGGAATATCTGTTAGATACGTGAACGGGTTGGTGGGGACCTGCGGGTTTCGCGTTATGCCCCTTCTGAACAGTCACCCAGTCTCCCTGCTGCTCGGGAGTTGCCGGGGGACGGCTAATAGGAGCTACCTTTTGCCGGTCCGCACCAGCTAACATGGGCTTTACTGTAGCTGAGTTTCTTTCTAAGATGCGGAGCCGGGCTTCTATGGCTATGATTCCCGCCTCCAACCTAACAACTATACTACATTTAACACATGTATCGGTACCAGTAAAGGAGGCAGGGAAGTAACCAAACATGAGACAGTTAGAGCAGGAAATAGCACCCGAGGGTGGGGAAAGAGCCATGGCTAGCTATCAAGCTAAAGTAGCTACCGTTAGCAAACCCGAAAAGAGTGTAGGCAACTGTGGAGTTACAGTCGCTAACAGAAGGAGAGTTGTGAGAGCTTAAGTTATAGTAACGTGTGATTACAACGTCAGGCAGTTGCCGTGATCAAGAGTTTTAAAACGATCGATTAAGTTAAGATAATAAGCTATCAGCAACAGAACAGGCACACGGGATACCCGGAGATGACAACAACCGGAAGTTACAACATGCTTACCGCAATAGTGGTCCGTGTAGAAACCTATTGCTTTGCTTTAATTCAGTATCATAACACTTACGGCCCGTCCACACAGCGCCGTGCGTTGAAGCTTGCCGGCGGGCGTGTCTGAAACTCCACCAACAACCAATCACATGAATCTCCCGCCCCTGACACACAAGCAGCGGTTTGATTGGCTAGAGCTTGTACTGGCATATGATTCGATTGGCTGACGCTTCTGCCGAGGCATCAAAAGTTGAACATTGCTCAACTTTTGCAGCGAGCCACACCAGCGACGCTTCTCGTCGCTTCCCACAATGCAGTTCGGCCAAAAGTGATGTCACCCCATTCAAAGTGAATGGTGAAGCATCAACGCACGCCGCTGTGTGGACGGGCCGTTATGTTTGGGAAGAAGTCCCATAGGCACGAAGGCTTAGTTTGCCATATGTGTGTCCTGGAAGAATAGAGCAAGGATATAGTACAGCATGGTCTGAAGCTGGGGGAAGTATGTGAGGGGCTGGAGGCTGAAGGGTTTGTTGTGAGTAGAGGGCTGGATGATGGGCAAAATGTGTCAAATCCTTTCCATCAATGCATTTTATAATTATAGTTCTATTTGGTGTGAGTGGGTAAATAGGTGTGTTGTGTTCTGTTTGTATGTTATGTGTGCACGTGGAGGGCTCTGTGTTCTACTGTGTGGGTGGAAGCAGCTCAGAATCATGAAGGAAAAGCATGGGCCCAGCTACAGGGGGGAGAGGGGGAGGAGGAACCAGATTGTCTCTTAGATTTCTGCCTCCACCTTCAAACAACAGATTGAAGAGCAACATCTCTTTCCAGAAACAGCTTCCGTGTTACCCATGGTTACCCAGGGAACACTTTGTCTATGTGCTTCATCTTTCAGCTCTGCAGGCACTTCCTTTGATATCCTGCCTTGAGTTTTACTTTAATATGTATGGGTAGCTGGGAGACCTACAGGTGTGTGTCTTCCCAAATGATGTCAAATCAATCAAATCAAGGTGTAAAGCATCGTTTTGAGGATCAATAAATAAATAAAATGGTAGAAGTTATTCTGTCATAATGATTTTGATTTGAGCATACTGTATGGCTGCAACATATGACACAAAGTGAAGGGGTATGAATACTTTGTGAATATCCTAGTTCCTTATCTGTGATTTAGAAAACATTTCAAACCTGACCCTTCGAGAGGAGTGAAAAGAATACAATGAAGGACGAACAGCTAGAGAGGGCTGGCAGAGTGGAGTAGGAACAAAGAGCATGGCTGTGCACGTTTACAGTCCCCTGTACAGTGTGGTCAGGGGTCCAACAGCCTTTCTGTTCTAGTGCTAGTGAATGAAGCTGTTGGTGTTCCAAAATAAAATACTGCCTTTTAACATTTTTATTACCAACAATGGATCATGTTCATCTGTTTGATGTCTTTTGCATTGATAAACCACAGCGCCTCTCAGCTCTCTTATTCTCTTTTAGCTCATCGTTTTGATTTTAATTCGCACACTCATCGGCGTCGTTCCCAGCGGCAGCAGTTTAATCAAGTAGCTCTGATAAACCCTGAGCACACCACCTGCTCACAATCACACAGCAGGCAGACACAGGTTGAGGTCGAATTGTCAGTTTATCTTAGGAAGGTTCCTAACGGAGTGAAACGACCCGGAAGTACCTCAGTAGCAGCCATGATAAGAGCTGTTGGAATGCTCTATAGATGATAGGAAAGGAGCTTCAATACTTCCTCTATAACCGCCTTTAGCTTAGGAAACACTGGACCTTCATTTAGGGAAGGAAAGGAGAAAATGCTGTCCCACAATGCCTTGCTGCAACATTTACGATGGCACAACATTCAGTCATTCACGGAAACAACCGATCGTGACCAAGAAATGCGTATCATGAAAGTTAAGGTGCTTATTCAGCATTTTACAACTTATGTGGACACTTGCTAGAGTGCTTTGTTTTGAACGTTGATCACTATAATAATCAAAAGGAGAAATATGAACGTTACCTTTTTACTGAAATTATCAAATAAAGTCTCACAGTGTGATGCATCCTCACAGTCCTCATCATCACCGTTCCCATCAACATCCTTTAACACCTGCCTTGAGGAGATAAAGGCTTAGATGCAACAGAACTTCCTGCAGCTAAATAGCACCAAAACCGAGGCTATTTTAGTTGTCACACCAAACCAGGTCCAGTCTCCCCCATAACCCACATCACCTTTTCTGGCCAAAACATACCCCTCTCCACATCAGTTACCAACCTGGGTGTAAGATTTGACAGACATCTAACCTTTGACACCCACATCAAACACCTGTGCAGAACCTCCTTCTACCACCTCAGGAACAATGAAAAACTCCGTCCCACACTCTCCCTGTCAGATGCTGAACAACTGGTCCATGCATTTGTCTCCTCAAGGCTCAACTACTGCAACGCTCTCCTCATCGGGACTCCTAGCGGGAACCTTCAGAAGCTCTAATACATACAGAACAGTGGGGTGATACTTTGTCAGTGTTGTTTGTCAGCTTAGTTCACTGATGGTCCACAAATAAGTATTCATCAGTGTTAATGGAACTGTGCTTTTTAGCAAGGGTTATGTATCTTTCGAAAAGATTTAATCCTCATGCCAATATGATATGCGTTGTATTACTAATACCAACTGCAATGCAATACTTCGAGAAAAAGCTGCAGTTCCAATACAAGGCTATCCAAAATGTCAGTTCATCATTTATCCTATTAAACATTTCTGTGAAATTGAAGATGAACATATTGCATATGTATATGAGTTGTGTAAGGTCACAGTGAACTTGATCTTTGACCTCATCTATTGAGTTCATCCTTGAGTCAAAGTGAACCCTTATGCTAAATTTAAAGGCATTACAGAGATATCACATGAATGGGCAGACATTAGCTCACCGTGATATTTCAACCTCAAAATTGTGGACCACCCCCTTAAAGTGTTGCTAAGATATCCTGTTCATGAGAATGGGACGATTTGCTCTTAGCTCTTAGGTTTACATCCTACCTTACAGACAGAAAACAGTATACAACTCAATAACCACAAGTCCAGTTGCTCCACTGTTTCACATGGTGTCCCCCAGGGGTCAGTTTTGGGTCCACTCCTCTTCATCATTTACCTCCTCCCTCTT
The DNA here is from genome assembly GCF_902827175.1 of Gymnodraco acuticeps. Classification (NCBI taxonomy): domain Eukaryota; kingdom Metazoa; phylum Chordata; class Actinopteri; order Perciformes; family Bathydraconidae; genus Gymnodraco; species Gymnodraco acuticeps. The sequence goes on from NW_022992313.1 coordinate 881,465, forward strand.
GGCACCATCCTCCGTCACCATGAGGTCCAATTGAACTGTTATGCTGACGACACACAGGTCTACACATCCACCAAACCCAACACTGCCCTCCCCCCACCTCTCTCAGCACCTGCCTCCAGGACATCAGGAGCTGGATGAGCCGTAACTTCCTCAAGCTCAACGGGAGCAAAACGGAGGCCCTGCTCGTTGGCTCCAAATCCACCCTCTCCAAAGCTCCACCCCCCCTCTGCCCCAGACCTAATCATAGATTATTTCCCTGTTCCATATTCTACCCAGGTCAAGAGCCTTGGTGTCATTCTGGACAGCTCCCTCTCATTTGCACCCCACATAAAAAACATCACCCGGACTGCATTCTTTCATATCCGAAACATCTCCAGACTCCGCCCATCCCTGTCTCAACCCAGCACTGAAGTCCTGGTTCATGCATTCGGCACATCCCGTATTGACTATTGTAATACCATGCTCTCAGGTCTTCCCATCAAACTCCTTAATAAACTTCAAATCATTCAGAACTCTGCTGCCCGGATCATCACCCGCACCAAATCCTCTGACCACATCACCCTCCATCCTCATCCATCTGCATTGGCTACCAGTAAAATACCGGATAGACTTCAAAAACCTCCTGCTCACATTCAAAGCCCTCCACAACCTGGCCCCCACCTATCTGGCTGACCTCCTATACCCCCTCTCGCTCCCTCCGCTCCTCCTCTGCTGGCCTGCTAACCGCCCCCACCCCACGCCTAGTCACGATGGGGGCTCAGGCTTTTAGCTGCACTGCTCCCAAACTATGGAATTCTCTGCCCCCACTCATCAGACAGTCTGACACAATCGCCACATTCACGTCCCTCCTCAAAACCATGCTAAAAACCCACCTGTTCAGATCAGCCTACTCACTGTACTATCATCGTTTCCCCTGAATACCTTTTCCCAATCATGTGTGTCCACATTGTCTTCTCCATGATGGTTTGTTAGTGTTTTTATCATGTTCTGTTGCTTGTACCTCTTTGAATATGTAACAAATGGTATGGTGTCCTTGGGTGTCCTGAAAGGCACCTTAAATAAAATGTAGTATTATTATTTTACTATGTGATCAAATAATAAAAAAAGATTATGAATCTGACAATTCATCTGAGTGTTTATGCTTTGTTAAGTACAAATACATAAGATACAACAAAACGTTTTGAGGTTTGACATCAAGCCATAGCTATTGAATTATGTTTGTCTATGACCTGAACTGATTCAAATAATCCAAAGGGTGTATCATCATGTATCATCTACCAAATAGGGATATGCCGACGGGTTGTACTGTTTCCAGCTTTATCTCATCAGTCATTTTGTCTCCAAAGACTCACTCTTGTGCTCTGGAGAAAGCAGCTATATATATGACTGGTCCCATTAATGTTTTCTACTCACATACATCACTTGTTCTCTTTATCTCCATGGTGCTGTTGTATGATACACTTGTACTAATATAACGGGAGCTCCACTGATCTTACACATTGACAGCCAAAAGATCCAATCCAATTCAACTTCCTGTACTGTTCATGTTCACAATGGCTGTGGTTAGTGCGCTTGTTTTAAAATGCAATGATGTAAACCAGGCAGGAGGCTCTAATCTTCTAAGTAAGAGATAGACAGGGTACAATGACTTTTTCCTGATGCAGTGCTTACATTTGATGTTAAATATGTTTGCACTTTGTTGTTCAGGAATTGACACTATGCTGAGTAAGTAAGGCTTTTTGTGCTACCACATACCTTTAGTGTTGTGAGCAGCGTGCCTCCTCTCGACCACACAGCGGCCGTGGGCATTCTCCAGTAGGGGGCGCAGGCAGGGCCCGCAGTGGGAGCCGCCCGGGGGGCAGAAGCCACGTCCTGCCCGGGCACAGTCTAAACTCCGAGGGCACAGGTGAGATCCTGTGGAGAAATCCACAATGACTTTTCAAGAAACTGAACCTTAGCACTGGGAGAATGACATCACAGAAACAGCACAAGGCAAGTTTATATGAAAGCACCTTTCAACACAAGGCAATTCAAAGTGCTTTACAAAAATGAAAGACATTAAGAAACATATTATAAAATGATATCTAGAAACACTCATTTAAAAGCGATGATATAAAATGACATTTATCATTTAAAGGCAAAGATAAAAAGCAAAGATAATAAAATGTACAGTGTAGTTTAAGATATGAATATATCAATTAAAAGCAGCGGTAAAAATAAAAGTATTTCGCCTGGATTTAAAAGTAGTCAGAGTTGCAGCAGACCTGCAGCTTTCTGGAAGTTTGTTCCAGATATTTGGAGCATAATAACTGAACGCTGCTTTACCATGCACAGCAAGAAGCAACACGTCTGAGCCTCCTGACACCCCCCTTCACACTATACTTCAGACTGCAGCCAACATGTCAAATTGTCCTTGACTAAGATACTTAGCCCCAAATGACTACTGATGTATTGAGAGAACTCTTACCTGTGCTGCCTGTCTCTGCTTAAACACATGAACTTCCCGACAGGAAGGTTTCTCTTATCTTATGTATTTGTTTTAGTGTTCAAGTTTTTAAATGATCACTATTAGTATGAACTTGCATTATATACAAATATATATATATATATATATATATACACAAATATATATATATTTCTACACAAACTTGATACTTTTTTTAATGATGAAAATCTTTTTTAATTTTAACATTACCTTCAATCAGCAATCTTCAGAGTGAGAAAAACCCGAAATATCATAATTATTTCACCTCTTTAACGCAGCGTCCACACGACGGCGTGCATTGAAGCTTGCCGGCGGGCGTGTCTGAAGCTCGACCAACAACCAATCATATGAATCTCCTGCCCCGGACACACAAGCACACGGTTTGATTGGCTAGAGCAGGGGTGGGGAACCTTTTTCCTCTCAAGGGCCATTTCAATTTTTTCAACATCCTCTGAGGGCCGTACAAATTATTGACCTCTGCTTAAAAAAACTAAAATCACAGCCCATTCATTTGGCCTTTCTTTCATGCTGTGCAAAGAAAAAGCAACCTCTTAATCCAGATATCTTACCATGATGATGCATGCACGTGCACGGTTGTGGCATGACCACCAAAACAGAAAGATATGGACACAAGATGTGTGCAAATGTATTTAGACTCCTAACCATGTGGACATGATTTAAGTGGGGGGGGGACCTAACCTCCTCTAGGAGGGTCTGGGGGGCATGCTCCCCCGGGAAGATTTTTTTTTAAATGTTGAAGTTGAAAGCATCAATCTGGTGCACTTTGAAAGCAAAATTAGGAGATCTATGGATACATCTCTCAGCACCCATATGAAACAGAACTGTAAGCAGATTTTCTTTTTCTTTATGGACATTTTACAAATCACTCTCCTTTCAAACTGTATTCTTGTTTATTAATAACAACTTTTTTTACTGTCATATAGTATTTTATACCCGTTTACTTTATTATCTTATTTTTTTATAATAATGATCATATAAAGATGTGCCTTTACCTCACTGGTTGGAGAAAAAGCTTCTTATATTCGTTAGCATAGCTAGCTAACCAGATGCTAATAACAACAAAGGTATTGACTGTATGATCAGTATGACAGATCGCCACTGGGCTTTCAAATAAAGACACAGACACGCAAAAACTGCAGCATGTGTACGGCTCCTTATGGGTAGGCTACTTTATATACAGTCTATGGTAGGCTACTGCAATTGTTGCTCTCCGTCAGAACTACACCCCTGTCAGACGAGACATATACCACGTGATGACACGTTAGGCTCGTGTTGTGTTCAAGGACCCTGACCTTGGCCAGGAAAAACAGGCACTCGCTTGTTTAACTTTTTTGCGTGTTTATAAATTACCTCGAGGGCCGTACCAAATGGTCTCACGCGCCGTATACGCCCCGGGGGCCGGAGGTACCCCACCCCTGGGCTAGAGCTTACTGGCATAATATTTGATTGGCTGACGCTTCCGTCGAAGCTTGAAAAGTTGAACATTGCTCAACTTTTGAAGCGAGCAACGCTCAACTTTTGAAGCGAGCAACGCGAGCAAAGCAAAGCGACGCTCCCACAATGCAGTTCGGCAAAGTGTGACGTCACCCCATTCAAAGTGAATGGGCAGAAGCGTTGAAGTTTCAACGCATGCCGCCGTGTGGACGGGCCGTTACGGTACGTCCACACAGCAGCTTTTCTAAAATCTTGAAAATCTTGGAGCTGGGCGTGTCTGAAAGCTTGGGGATTTTTTGCGAGCAACGAGACCAACAACCAATCACATGAATCTCCTGCCCCCGACATACAAAGCAAAAAACCCCGGGGCTTTTATGCGACCAACAACCAATCACATGAATCTCCTGCCCCCAACATACAAAGCAAAAAACCCCGGGGATTTTATGCGAGCAATATATATATATATATATATATATAAAATCCCCAAACAGGCGAAAACCTGCCAGTTTCACCCACTGTCTCTGCCACCTCCCTCCATGCCTGGTTCCTCCGGTTTGTATCCCGGTAAATAGTTCTGGTCGTAAAGAACCGGGTGATTTGCTACCGTAATTTCTTGTTTGGAATATGAGGAAATGAACTGCGGTCTGGTTCTCCCTGCTTACACGCGGTTTGATTGGCTAGCGCTTCTACTGTCAGATTTGTATAAACGGGATTTGATTGGCTGACGCTTCCAGCTCAGCTTCAAAAGTAGAACATTGCTCAACTTTTGAATCCTGAAAATCCTGGAAATCCTGGAAATCTTCGCTTCGCTCCCCCACAATGTAGTTCGGCGACAAGCGAGGCAAAGTGACGTCATCCCCATTCAAAGTCAATGGGCAGAGAAGCGTTGGAAGCGGTTGAAGATTTGTTTAAAGCTGCAGTGTGGACGTACCGTTACTCATATATCACTACAATATTTGGATGTATACAATTATGTAATACTATAGTGTTCATCTCAGTTTCAAAAGGTGAGTGAAATTAGATCAGTTGGGTTTATTACACACCTTCAATATTTCACTGATTATCTATTGCACTTATTGTTTTGGAATGACATCCAGTCAATTTAATGGACTTTTCATCCATTTATTTTAAGTGGAACGGGACATTGCATTTCAGGAACTGGCCTTAATGATCTGCATTAAATAATGTCATCCCTGTTTCAGTGGAGAAAAGTACGGAAGTGTGACATGATGGTCTGGATTCTGTTCTGATCACTGTCATGTGTTGTAAAACAGTTTGCATCACAGTGTCCTGATGTCAAGCACTATCAAGATGGGAATGTGAGCCTCAGAATAAACTGTGTGACATCATATGATCACCCGGTCAGTAAGAGCTCTTCAGCTCTGGCAGCAGGAATGTGTTTCTGAGGACAACCAGAGCACAGCACCCACGTCTCTATGGTTACTGAGGCTCTGACACCTCAGCATGCCCACCGTCACACCCTAAGACTTCTGCTTTCATCCCCCAAATCATTTCAACTGTCTTATGACGTACTGTCTTTCATATTAGCCATGGTCCTTCAGCAAACACAGTGTCAAACCACACAAGCCGCTTGAATATATCACTTTGGGCTTTTTGAAGCTCCATTTGACATTTCTTACTATATTCTGACATTTTCTGAATTGATCAAGAAACAAGCCTTAGTTATATCAATCACACAACATCAAATATAAATATGGCAAAAAAGGGTACTTTTTAACAAAATGTTCAACAATTATAATATTCATAACAAAAGAGTTAAACAAATGTTTGTGCAGATACACTGCAGACCCCCTGAGAACATATAGACAATAGGCTAGAGACCCTAGACCAGGGGTCGGCAACAGGCGGAACGCGGTCCGGATCCGGACCCAGACGCCGACCTATACGGACCCGGACCTATAATCAATAGATTGATAGGGGATTTAAATTTTGACGGGGCGATTCTATTTTAACCGCCGCCGACAGGGGGCGAAAGAGACGACTGAGCGATACAGGGAGAGAAACACAGAAGAAGAGACGAGAGAGCGGCAGAGAGAAGCGGAGAGGAGAGTGAACAGGCGTGTTAGCGGCAGACAGGGAGAGACAAATAATGACACATGGCGCTCTCCAAGAAGAGGAAAGTGGACAGTGAGAACAGAGCTTTTCACCCTGAGTGGACTCATTCATGTTCATCCTGCCCACTGGGAGCACAGAACCAGTGTGTCTCATTTGTTGAGACCATGGTGCTCATTAAAAGTGCCAAAACGCCACTATTGCCCCTTTCACACCAACGCGTTTTCAGCTCCGGCTCGGAGTTGGAGCCTGAAAACTAAGTACCGTTTTTTCCTGTTCACACTGCAGAGGCGCCGCCTTTTAGCTCCGGAATCCGGTTCACTTCCAGCTCCAAAAATGTGTCGGTCTAGAGGCCAGAGCTTCGGAGCTAAGAGGCGGCGTCGCTTACGTCTCTCTTACGTCGAGGCGGGTTGAAGTAGATGCTGAAGACCACAAAGAAGTCTTGCATTTCGCATGTGATGTTTGTAAAGTTCCAAGTAAAGTCGTCCCTTGTAAAGTCGTCCGATGCCTTCCATTTCGTTTCGTAAGAGGATAACCAAAGCGAACAGCGCTTCAATACAAACGGCCATTGTTGTTGTTGTCGATGTGAGGGATTTCCGCGAGGTTTGGATTTAATGAAGCAGGCACGTAAACGGTGACGTCATGACGCAGCAGCGGCAGCTCTGGGCGGTGTGAACAGAGCGGGAGCAGAAAAGGGAAACCGGAGCTGAACCAGAAAAGCTCCCGCTCGGAGCTAGAAAGGGAAAAGTCGCATATGAGACAAAACACAAAGTGTTTGACCAAACATTCCCTCTCAAGTCAGAACTGAGGTCACAAAAAATAAGCAGTCTCAGAGCCTGATATGATCAGTCCACCAGGATCAACATTACAACTAAATATGGTTCCAGGGCAGGCTAACCGAGGCTAACCAATGAGCACCTGCATGTGTGTATGAGAATGGCCCTGACACAATTTCAGCCCAGATTTAAACTCCTGGCAGGACAAGCTCCAGCTCAACTCTCACACTGAATAAAAAGTGAGTGAGGGACTGCAATATAAGAGGGAAAGAAAGAGAAACTTTAACACTGTTCAATTGTTATGATGTGTAACGACTGATATTGTTCTATAATCGTCTGAAACTGTTAAGTCATGATGTGAAACGGTTAACAAAGAAAAAGGGAAACTCAAGCTGCTGCTACACTTTATTTTATTTATCTAAAATGAAGCACTTTTAAGATGCACACATTTTCAAAAGCTATTTTATTTATTTTCTCTATTTTATTTTTAAATGCAGCCAGAGAGGAACATTACACATATCCACAGTATTTACTGTATATCTGTATAGTTCAATGTTCATTGACAATAAATATTGTTGTTTATGAATTGTACTTTCTTTATTTGATTGGCAGTCAGTTGTTGATTACATGCAGACGTTGATAAAGCTACAGGCTACTTCAATATATATCACACTAATTCATAAAGCAAGTTAGACATTTTGATGTTCCGGACCTTTGCATGGGGAGATTTTATCTAACTGGACCTCGTTGAATTTTAGTTGAATACCCCTGCCCTAGAGTGTGAGTGAGGGGTCATCATGAACTGCTGAAGGTGTCCACAGCAACAATATCAGATATCATGTGAGCAAGGGTGTCCGAGCACAGAGAGGGCGGTTCGGCAGTGCTGAGGCCCACTGCAGCTTTTACCTGTCAGGCAGGAACTGAGCGCCAGTAGGGCCGCGAGCACCGCAGCCCGAGGGAGCAGGGTCCTCATCCCGGGCAGAGCTCCGGGGCCTGAGCCGGGACACGGAGCTACCGAGGAGGCGGAGGAGGAAGGTCTGCGTGGATCATTCCCCATACATCCCCTAGCGAGGCAGGAGAAGACTCGAAAAAACGAAAAAATACCAACAACTGTTAAAGCAAAACTATTCAGGAACCAGGGCCAGCAGCACGAGTCCTCCGGGGCCTCGAGAGTGTTCACCGCGGGGTCTGTGCTCCCCGCCGTGGACTGCCGACATAGATGCACCGATGACTGGAGTACTGATGGAGGCTGGTGTCTTCTGCTGAGCTGTAGCAGGGACACGTAGGTATGACGTCAGCACGCTGCGCTCCCTCGAGCTGCCTTCAGGTGCTGTTTATGATCATAGACTCAGTGTAGTGTATAAAGTGTAGGATCCAATTAAAAGATCATCTTCAGCCCACCAGGCAAAACAGTAAAACTAATGATTAAGCGATTGCTATAATGGCTATATTCCCATAAAAATAATCCTACCATTTTTTTTATTATTTTCATAGTTACGTTTGGCTGTAGTAGGCTATTGGTGTTTAAATAACATATTTATTTTCAATTGAAGACCATTTTTTTTTGTTTACGCAAATATTGTCAGGGTATTTAAAATGCTTAACAATTTACATAAATGTGTAAACAAAATTACTGGTTATAGTATAAACCATGCACTAGTATTTACTGTACAACCTATAGGAATACAAAACGGCGTAGACGTAATTATTCCGTTTACCACATCATTTAAAGTTAGGGTAGGTAATAATCGTGTATCCTGCCTGCCATATGGAAAGCCCAAAGTGCCACTATTCGCCCGTTTTTGTCAGCCTTCCATCTCGTGCACAAACTTATCTCGTGCCCTCATTGGTCATGTGCGCGTTCGTGTGTGTTGGAGGAGGGGCTCTGTAAGGAAGTCTGAAGGAAGGGGCAGATTTTTTTCGGCTGCGTACTTTCAAATTCTAGCGCACTCGAGCTGGTTTCTCCGTTCTTCTTACCAACCCTACCTTTAAGAGAATATATTTCATAACATGTAAGAGAACATATTCGAGGGGTGATCAATAACATATCCATAGTTAATTACTTTTCCATGTCACGTTGTTTGTGTGCACTCAGGAGTATCAAACGGGCGTTTGTTTAATCATTTTAAGATCGGCTTTTATCCATTTTTGCAAATTAACTCTCCATATATGATACATGAGGTAATATTTTTGATTTATGGTATGATGTTCACAAATTTCTCTCCATTCTTCTTTCTGCTAGGTGTCGCAGTTTCTCGTCTCTACCGTTGTTGTGCTGATATGGGCTCAGAACAGTCTCATAATACACACGTGCACACAGAAGGATTCACATTTGTATTTCCGGATCCACACTTGTGTTTTTCAATGCACACTAGGGGTGTAACGGTTCACAAACATTTCGGTTCGGTACGTATACCTCGGTTTTTTGGTCACGGTTCGGTTCGGTACGTTTTCGGTACAGCAGAATTTTTTTCACAAAACAAAACATATATATATATATTTTTATTATTATTAAACTGTGAATAATGCATTCACTCAAATAAATACAAAATATAATAAAATGAACATTAAGGTGCAGCATTTCGATGAACTGAAATAATCTGTATTTGAACTGTACTGTACATGAGCGCGCCCCCACGAGGGTATGATTTCTTGCATTCATGACACTTCATATACGCATTTTGCGTATTCAGCTTGCTAAACAGTGGGCGGGGCTTCAGGTGATTATGCATAGCAGCGTGTCTCCGTCAGACTCAGCAGCTGATCTGATCTCTCTCTCGCGTCCGGTTACACTTCACTCGCGTTTATGTCCATATCGATCAGATCCAGCTCTCCTGATCGGCCTTTATAGAGAGCACCGATCAAACTATTAAGAGTGAGTATCGGCCGATAATGACCGGCGGGGCTCATTGTGTTGAAAAACACAAGTGTGGATCCGGAAATACAAGTGTGCATCCTTTTGCGGATCATGAAATACAAGTGTGAATCCTTCTGTGTGCATGTGTGTATTATGAGACTGTTCTGAGCCCATATGCTTAGTGCGTACGCATGGGTTAGAGTTTGCGTGGAGGACCGCACATTTTCCCGTCAAGTTAGTATTTTATAAATCGCAAACATTGCATAGAAACTGGCGTACGCCATTTTTTGAGCGTATATCCCTTTATAAATGAGGCCCCTGGACTCGACTGGTGGGGCAATGAAGGCCTCGAGTATACAAGCATAAAGTACAATGTTCGTCTGAGTGAAAACTTATATTCATGTACTTTCCTCCCTAATGAGATTACTTTCTTTGTATGTCACCGATTATAATGCCATTTTTGAAAAATAAATAAATATTAAAAAAAACAAGACTACTGATTATAATAAATTGATAATGATTTATTATTATCATCATTGAAAGTAATTTGAATCACACAAGAGGAAACAAATCTAAAAGTACAAAAAAGGGATGCATAAATAAATGGAGAGATCTGATAAGGCACTTACAAAACCATATCAAATTATGTAAAAGGTAAACTTGGTTGGTTCCGGGTCCATAATATTTATACATAATATACAAAAGCTAGATCTTTCTTTTGTGTTTTTGCCACCAACACAAAAGTAATGGTCCTGTCTTTAGATGCCAGTAAGTACTTTGACACAATTAAGGAATTAATGTTCCACATTCGAGAAAAGGATTTTTTTTTTTTTATTAACTCAAGAACTATATCAATTAACATATTTCACCGAAGGCACCTAAACTGGGGTGTCCCTGCAGCCTGTCACTCAACACAACACACCATCATACCAGGTAAAGAGAAAGTAAAGTGAGGAATTTATGTTGACCGAAAGCTCAGAATCTGCTGAGGATTTTCTGTCAGCTGGACAGTTGTGAAAAAAAAGTTCTGAAAAAGTGTGTTTAATAATATGACGATAACAACTGAGCCCTGCTTGGTGAAAAGGATGTGCCGATCTGTGATTACTGTGCCTGGAGTTAAAACCAAAAGAAGTATCATTTAATATTTGTCAAATAAAAACTAAAAACCGAACATAGCAGTATCCAGTTCAAATGGAGCTCATTCATCACTGGTCTCTGTTTCTGCGGCAACACTCATCGCCCCCCAGGTGGTTCCTCCTACTCCTGTCCCTCTGCCTCCTCACTGGTGGGAGACTGGAAGCCACTGTCGTGGTGTGGAGGCTGGGGGAGGTCTGCTGGCTCCGGGGGGCCCTCTGGGTCTGTGTCCATAGCTCCAGGTAGGCTTTCCTCAGGTGGTGGGGGCGGGGGTAACGCCTCCTCCGACGCCTCCTTTGATGCCTCCTCTGATGCCTCCCCTGACGCATCCTCTGACGCCTCCTTTGATGCCTCCTCTGGCATCTCCCCTGACGCCTCCTCTGACGCCTCCCCTGACGCCTCCTCTGGCGAGGCCTCCCCTGACGCCTCCTCTGGCGAGGCCTCCCCTGACGCCTCCTCTGGCGAGGCCTCCCCTGGCGCCTCCTCTTGCGCCTCCTTTGATGCCTCCGTTGATGCCTCCTTTGATGCCTGCCCTGGCGCCTCCTCCTGGTTGCATGGCAGTTGTGGCTCCCCCATGGGTCGGCTGTTCTCCTCTCCAGCTGATTGGAGCTTCAGTGGGACTTCTTCTCTGCCCTGCTCCTCTGGTTTAGCTTTCTCTTCATCCACAGATTTCACGTTCTCTGAAGCGCTGGGACTTGCAGATCTATCCTGGTCGTGCTCATCGGAGTTCTCCTCGAAAACTCTATCCTTCTCCTTCGGGATGTCGTCGACACTGGGCACCTCCATGCAGGACTCGTTGGGCAGCACTGGGGAGCCCTCCACCTGGATCATGGAGACCACCTGCTTCATCCTCCTCCTCCTCTGAGACTCCCCCCCCTCCTCCTCCTCAATGGCCTGGCCTGCTGGCTCCGCCTCTTCCTGAGCTCCTCCGTACTCTTCGGCCCAGTCGATGGAGGGGTTTTCTCCGAGCAGGTGCAGGCTGGGGTCGCTGTTGCCGAGGACGATGCTGTCCCTGTAGAGATTGTGTCTCCTCTGGACCGCCACCTCCTTCACAGCTGCAGACACAAGAGGTCAAAATGTGTGTCATTGTGATCATTGGTGGTCTCAAAAACATATATACAAATACTTCTTTCCTGAAAACATAACATTGAATAATTCTGCAATCCCCCACCTCAGGTCTTTTGGGGCGAGGAGACAATTCCTCTTATATTTTCACATCTGCGATTTTGAGTGTTCGACAGTATTGCAATAGTACATGTGTAATACAGTCTTTGTCCACCACCAGTTAGTCAAAACTGCTGGACCAACAGAAAGTCTGCCCAAAGATTGTAGGTCAACCCTTCGTAGCACTCATCAGACAGGAAGGAGGACGAGGAGAACACTGACCCATCATGATGTTCTTCATGACCGAATGCAGCACCACCTCTTCAAAGATGTTCTCCACCAGAATGAAACGAGAGAAGTCCTCGAAGATCAGCTCTCGGAAACGTGGCAGCTCCTGGTGTTCACAACAAGAATCAAAACCTTTCAACATCTTACTCTATATGAACATCCTCCATTACCCCATGACTTTTAAATATGTATAGAAGGATAGATACACTTTATATTATCCCAAATTGGGAATTGATTGTGTAAGAGCAGCAGCAGGTTATCAAGCATAGAGTATCTGTATGATACTCTATTTAAAGAAATAAACTAGACTTCATTATACCAAACTACTACAACTATGGGAAGCGTATATTAGCGTTTTATATTTACACTCTTACCGTATTTCTTTTTACGTTTAATTTTGTTCTCCCCCAGTCTTAAAATGTTATTCAGGATTGTATATACACACATACCAAGTGACGGCATTCATGTCTCATTAATCCTGCAGGTTGGGACTCACCGAGCCGCAGGCCGGGCTGAGCTGCTTCAGCATATAGGGGATGAAGATCTGCAGCAGAGCCTCGCGGAAGAATCGCTTCCTCACTGTGCTGCTGTCATAGTCAAATTTCTGAACCCAAAATAATTGAACAAAACACTAAAGCATTACTAACACCAAAGGAGTTTTTTCAGAAGAAATATTTTATGAGTCAACTGCTTTGTTCCCAAACTAAATGTGATCAGGAAAAGAGGCTGCAGACGATCAAATTCTGACCTGGGTTACACACCGACTTTGGATAAATACCTCATACACCCCCACTTAAAAACATCAGTTCTTCCTTTAGGTTATTAGTAAACTGTGTGTGTGTGTGTGTGTGTGTGTGTGTGTGTGTGTGTGTGTGTGTGTGTGTGTGTGTGTGTGTGTGTGTGTGTGTGTGTGTGTGTGTGTGTGTGTGTGTGTGTGTGTGTGTGTGTGTGTGTGTGTGTGTGGTGTGTGTGTGTGTGTGTGTGTGTGTGTGTGTGTGTGTGTGTGTGTGTGTGTGTACCTTAATGACTCTGTCCTGGCAGCGCTGGATGGCCTTACAGAGCTCCTCTGTACCCTGAGACTCCAGACTCTGGTGGAGAATCTGCTCAAATGTATACACTGCATGGTCCATTTGCTGGGGACACACAGAGAGAGAGAAAGAGACCAATACATTACATTAAATAACTTGTGTGAAAATAAATCAGTACATTTGCGAAATTTGAAAAAATGTGCTGCTCTAAGATGACAGTTTGGGGAAACTAGATTTCTTCAGAAGAATGAGTGAGTGAAAGTGTGAGCGTTTGTGTTGGGTCATGGAGATGCTGGAATATAGAGGGCTTTTTAGATCATTAAAAGGACTTCAACATGGCACAGTGATGTGGACGGACGGGAAATGTGATCAGTGACAACCCTACATTGAATGAGAGAGTTGAAGTAATACATGCTGCTTGTAATATAATAAAAAGCATATATAAACTAAACACAAAAAGTAAAGCAATTTGAGTTTGGTAGATGATTTCTATCAGGGCCGGTATTTGGCATAGGCGATCGCCTAGGGCGCCAGATCTGGGGGGGCGCTGCGCTGGTAACTCTGGGAGGGAAAAAAACATTTTTGACCGTTGGTGCTCATCCTAATTTTCGGCATAGATGTAACAACATTCATAATTAAGTAAAGGTAACACCCTTTTCACCCCGGTTACACGTTTCATTTGCCCTGTACGATGGGCGCTGTAAGTGATGAAAGTGGGGGATGTTGGCTTATCAGGCACCCGCAGCGCACAGCTATCATGGCTTCCAGTTGAGAAACGTCTGCAATCTGGTGTTATCACTTTTCTAAAAAATGTCCAATTTAGCAAAAGACCACTGTATTTGTATGATCAAATAGTTTACACAAGAGACGAGCATGACCATAAGACTAGACAAGCTACATCAGGCCATCTACTGGCACCTAAACCCAGGACACATCTTCTGAACTCTTCTGTGTCTTATAGAGCTATAAAGGAATGGAACTCATTGCCAAACTACCTTGCTGAAATAGAGTCCAGAGCCTCTTTCAAGAAGAGATTGAAGGGCCAACTACTGATGACCATGTACCCTGTGAGCTGTGAACCCTCATTGAATTTGATAGCATACTTGCACCAGCATACTGGTGGGTTTCTTGTGCACTCATCCTTGGCTGAGATTGATATTGAAAGTGGATGACATTGTTGATGATGTTAGAGATTGTTGATAATATTGGTGATGTTGTTAATGTTGTTAATGATGTCAGGACTTATGTCTTGAATGTTGCTGTATTATTGTTGTATTGTTTTAAGTGTCGGACCCCAGGAAGAGTAGATGTTGTCAAGAGCAAAAGCTAAATGGGGATCCTTAATAATCATAAACAGCCAAAGTGCGAGTGAGCGTGGGAGCGAGCGAGGGAGAGAGAGGGTGCACCGGTACCGGCGCTGTTGTTATTAGCATCTGGTGCTAGCTGCTCTAACGGATATAAGAAGAAGATGTTTCTACAATAATGTGGAGGGAGAGTCCTCTCCAGTCAGACTGAGTGGCTGATAACTACAGCTCAGTGAGGTAAGGACTCTGAGTGTTTAGATAGTTCACTTTAGTCTAAGTTATCTCAGTGGGTCTCAAACGTTTTGATCACAATTTATGTAAACAAATATTTCCAAGGCACTCCTTTATAATTATTGGGATAAACAGGTTTGAAATCATTTCAACATACTATAGGACAGTATTCACATTTGAAAGTATTTAATTTTGGTATTTTCAGTGTATGCTACTCTATACTTCTACTCCACTACATACATCCTCTTAAGCCCCACGGACCCTTCGGCGGGTCCGAAACCACAATATCTGCAAGCAACAGTGTCTGAGGGCTTCTTAAGATTTAATAAACTATGAATGTTTCATATCCATGTAACGGGAAGAAACTCAGCTAACTGCTGAGCCTCTGAATTAGCCCTGGGCTAAAAAATCTTAATGCCGTTAGCACAGAACTCTAGCTATACCGATCGATATACTTATTGGATCTACACAAACAAGCTTAGCTAACATCCTGAGAGTTCACAGATTATAGAAATATAAGTATCATCACTGAGCGATCAGAACTCGTGACAGGGGAAGCAAATACAGACAACACACAATGTAGCTTTAGGTAGCAAAACACGGAGATATGCTCACTTTAGCTGTTATTCTGATCAAAAGTCGTGTTCAATTGCATTAAAACGAGAAAAAACGCAGCTGAAGGTTAATCCATAGGTTATCCAATGTGTCTGTCACTTTGAAAAAAGTATTGATAGTCCATAATTCAATTTGTATGCAAAAATCAGAGAATAAAAATTAGCTGCTAATGGTAGCCACCAGAGTGTGTCGCAGATCCGGTTTTGGCTACGCGTCTCTCTCACTCCTTATTTGGTAACCTGTGTGTATATGTGGAACTTTCCCTCGATTCCATTGGCTCTAATTGTTAAGAAGAGATGTCAATCATCAAAATCGACCCATAGGAGATAGGTCAAATCCACCCAAATGACCCCAGACAGAAACAATTTCACTTGTTTTGCATCAATCTTGATACAGGGTACTTATTATATGTTGTACTTTGGATTCCTAAAGCTTTTAGTCTACTAACCCATCATCCAAGGGTAGTTTTCATTATAGGTAAAAAATAATTTTTGGACGAACACAATCATTTACAGTTTTTTTACTATGTTCAATCTGAATTTACTTTTAAATAAATCTATATTGATTCTGACTCTTCTACATCCAACTCACAGGTTTATCATTACTTTGAGAAAAAAGATTATTAATTTTCCCCTTTTAGAGTTATGGTCATTTGTTCTGGAAATGTCATTTTCGAGCCCGATACCTGAAAAACAGGCTTGGGGCTTAACAGTTTAAAACTGGAGAGATACAAAAAATATGCATAAATTAATGTTAACTAGCCTATGTAAAATAAGATATGAATGAACAACAAAAATAAAATAGGCCTCCCTACATTTATTTGTTATTGGCTATTAAGGGTGTAACGGTATATCCGTATTCGTCCCGTACCGTCACGGTTCGGATATCACGGTTCGGCACATGCAGTCACACGACGAATACTCCTTTTTTTTTACGAGTGGGAAAAAGGTCTGTCATTCAGGGCAGTATCCATTACACTATTTATAATCCAGGGGGCGGTATTGCGCCTAAAAGCTGTTCGACAGCCGCCCTTAAACAACAAATGAAGAACAAGAAGAAAACACAACAAAACGAACAAAATACAAGAAGAAAAGTTAGTATGGCGATTTCAGATAACACACAGGAGCTAGAAGACCCACCTGCTTCTTTTAAATCAGCTGTGTGGGAACATTTCGGGTTCCCTGTGGACTACAATAACGATGAAGTGCGAGTGGTGGATCGGACGAGGACGGTGTGTCGGAGGACAGCGGTGCGGTATGCTAATGGTGACACACGCCAAACATGCTAAATCATATCAGAAGGCATCACCCAGATTTGCCAATCACCGGAGCCCGGCGAAAGACAACAGCAGTTCAACAGCTGATCCCCGCTGTTTTTAAGAAGCCAATAGACATGAGAGCCGAGAGACCAAAATAAATAACGGAAGCTATTGGCATATATATTTCAACGGCTATGCGCTCTTGAAACACTTTCTTATTATTTATGATGTAATATTTTCAAGACATTCTTTTTAGTTTTACAGCTTATTGAACCTTTTTGTTTGACATCAGCCATTATATAATCTGGGCATCTGAGTTTGTGTGGTACCGTTTGTGGGTTGTTTTTAACAGTGTAATACAATTAATTATTCAATATGTCAGAGTTCCTTATTTTTAAACTGAAACTTGCACTACTGTTAAAAAATAAATAACAACAAACCTGGAATTGTGCATTTGGGACTTTTTTTGAGCTTTTTCTTGTTGTACCGAACCCGTACCGAACAGTGACCTCCAAACCGAGGTACGTACCGAACCGTGAATTCTGTGAACCGTTACACCCCTATTGGCTATGGTTATTGGTTATGTTCACACTCTTTTGATTATTAAAATGTAAACCGATATTTTTCATATGGGTGTTTTAGAGTTGTACCCCATAGATCTAGTCTCAAGTAATTGTGTGCTCAAAGTGCACCGGATTGAAGCATTTTACTTTAAAATATTCCAAAAAATTCAGCTAAAATCTCGCCTAGGGCATCAAATTGGCTAGAACCGGCCCTGATTTCTATGTTGTAACAATGCAATAAATCTTATACCGTTGGAAAGCCTGTTTTCTTACCTTTCCAATGGTACCACATGTGTGAGGAACAAGTATTTGTGGGTTGAGCAGCAGAGCTGAGTATGCGCCCATGAACAATTTGACAAATTTCCTCTACCAATACCAACAGCAACTGCCAGGAGCCTGCCATGACTGCCCTTCACCGTCAGGCCCACTTGCACTTTGAAGTAAAGGATGACAGTAACGGCCCGTCCACGTTGAAGCTTCAACGCTTCTGCCCATTCACTTTGAATGGGGTGACGTCAGTACAAGCTCTAGCCAATGATTGCCAATCAAACTACGTGCTTGTGTGTCCGGGGCGGGAGATTCATGTGATTGGTTGTTGGTCAAGTTTCAGACAAGCTCACCAGCAAGCTTCAACGCACGCCGCCGTGTGGACACTGCGTAAGGAAGCGAGGCCTCCTTTTATGCGGTGAGATGCGCACGCATTCAGGTAGTCCCGCCCCGGGGCCGGCTACGTCTAGAAAGTCTCAGTGGATGAATGCTTGCATGATAGGATCAAGGTGAAGTACCCATAGAGTCCAGTAGAGGGCTCCACCTGTGTTTATATAACAAGGGTTACCATACGTAACCCCTCGTTCTATTTCGTATATGGCTTCGCCCTCTAAGGCTATCGCTATTGGGTTTACCCTTCTGCGCCCCCGCGCAGTACTGAAAACACTTGTAGTCCACGCCCACCCGCTAGGTGGGCCCCACCCTCGGGCCTCCTTCCGGTATAAATAGGGAGGTTGCCTGGCGATCTGCTCCCTCTTTTCTTCAGCAACCAGCAGTTTACTGAAGCACGAGAAAAGCAACATCATGAGCAATAAAGAGTGTGTCCGTATGTGCCCTTCGTGCAATACGGGCTACATTATGAGCTACGATTTGCATCCGATATGCGCAGCCTGTCTGGGGCCAGAGCACGCGGACGCGGCTCTCAGCCAGCAGGTCGCATGTCCTCACTGTGTGCGTCTTCCTTCATCCGACAGGAAGCGAAGGGCGGACGCTCTAGCTGCTGCGGGTGAGGAAGACGTCTGGGGTGGGCAGGAGCCCATCCAGAACACACCACCGTCGCTGTGCGCAGCCTTGGCGGTGTCCCAGGCGAGGATTACAGCCTGGATGACACAGATCCAGCGTCACCTCTGGTTACAGCAGGCAGCGGTCACAGAGCCAGCCAGGAAGGTTTTACTGGACGCTCCGATCAGCTCGGACGGGCTGTTCGGGCCCCAGTTCCTGGCCATGGTTGATTCCATGAAGGCGGCATCGGAGCAGGCGGAGGACATCCGCCAGCACGTCGGCTGGCTCCAGCCAGCGGTGAAGCAGCAGCGACACCAGCGGCAGCAGCAGCAGCTAACCCGGCCACAGCGGCAGACGGACAGACAGCCGAGGCGTCAGAATCGTCCGTCAGCGGCGGCCGGGGCACCGGCCCACACCTCCAGGGCACCGTCCCGCACCTACGGGCCCCCACCAGAGGGGGGTAAAAAGGGAGTGAGATACTCCCGTTCGGCGTCTGCTCCATGAGAGCCGCCGAGGAGACAGAGCGGCCTTGACGGTTTGGGAGGGAGTGTGAGGAAAATAAAAATAAGCTTATTTTCCAACATGTTGGCTGAGTCATCAGTTTCAAATGTGTTTCACATATCCCCCACTCTGGGTAAACCAGCTGCCTATGACATGACCTATTGGTTAATAGCCAGCAGGATTCGTTACAAAAGCCTGCGCATTTTAATCTATCGATTAATAAGCTGAGGAGCACAACTACACCAGCTGCCTTCAATCTGGTGATTAGTAGGCAGCATGGTTCGCTGCAGGGTTCTGGTGGTTATAACTTTCGGTTATTAAACCACAGACCTCGCGGCATTCCTCTACCCGAGATACGCCACCTACACACGGTGACAATAAGCCCATGAGCGCCGTGGTAACGCCTCATGTGGTTATCACTGCACACACCTCCACCCATCCTCTGAGCGTGTACGCGCATCATGATGAGAGGCGGAGTGAATGCAAAGTGTGGAGGCCTCCTCACAGCCTTTTCGCTAGGCCCACCTTGGGTTGCCTCACGGGGCCTCCGCCCCCCCCCCACCAGGAGAGGGGGGGTAAAAAGGGAGTGAGGTACTCCCGTTCGGCGTCTGCTCCATGAGAGCCGCCGAGGAAACAGAGCGGCCTTGACGGTTGGGGAGGCAGTGTGAGGAAAATAAAAGAAGATTATTTCCCAACATGTTGGCTGAGTCATCAGTTTCAAATGTGTTTCACATATCCCCCACTCTGGCCGGTGAGCCAGCAGCCATGACCTATCGGTTAATAGCCAGCCGGGTTCAGTACAAAAGCCTGCGCTATTTAATCTATCGATTAATAAGCTGCGGAGCACAGTAATTACACCAGCTGCCTTCAATCTGGTGATTAGTAGGCAGCAGGGTTCACTGCAGGGATCCGATGGTTATGACTCTTCGGTTATTAAACCACAGACCTCGCGGCATTCTTCTGTCCGAGATACGCCACCTATACACGGTCATAATAAGCCCAGGAGCGCAGTGTTAACGCCTCATGTGGATATTACTGCACACACCTCCACACATCCTCTGAGCGTGTACACGCCTCATGATGCAAGGCGGAGTGATACGCAGCGTGTGGAGGCCTCCGCACAGCCCTTTCGCTCTAGGCCCACCTTGGGTTGCCTCACGGGCAGCGGCGGCGAGGGCTCTGGCGTGGCTCGTCGTCATGACAACCACAACACATCTCGAGCATGCGCGCCCGCTGTCAGAGTGTTTCTCGGCGTGGCAGCGCATGTGTTTGATGGACGGATGGATGCACAGGCTGATCAGCAGAGGGTACACCCTGCAGTTCGCCTCCCCCCCCACAGTTCAACGGGATACAGGTGACATGCCTAACATCCCGTGAACAGTGTCTTGCGCTCCAAGCAGAGCTACGGGAACTCCTGTTGAAAGAGGCTATTTCCAGGGTTCCCCAGGAGGAAGAAAATCAGGGGTATTACTCCCGCTATTTTCTTATCCCGAAAAAGACAGGGGGAATGAGACCCATCCTCGACCTGTCAGTTTTCAACAAGGCAATAATGAAAAGGCCTTTTCACATGCTGACGGTCAAAAAGGTGCTAGAGTGTGTTCACCTCTATAGACCTAAAGGATGCATACTTCCATGTACCCATCATTCCGCAACACAGGAAATTCCTGCGGTTTTCATTCCAGGGAATAGCGTACCAGTACAACCGTCTGCCGTTCGGCTATTCCCTGGCTCCTCGTACTTTTTCAAAGTGTGTAGAGACGGCGTTGCAGCCGCTACACAGAGGAGGGATGAGAGTACTATTTTTACCTGGACGACCTGCTGCTGCATGGCTCGCTCCAGGGAGGAAGCGGCTTTACAGACGGTACAACTCATATCGTATCTGTCAAAGCTGGGTTTCATGATAAATTGGGAAAAGAGCTGTCCTATTCCAGCCCAGAATATTGTTTACCTGGGTGGAATTGAACTCAGCCCGCATGAGAGCACGACTCTCACGGCAGAGAGTGAAGTGGACACGCTGACAGCTCTCCTTCGACGTGTCACACCCCGCAGCGTGGTGACGAAAAAGCCCCCCACAGTTCAATGGGATACAGGAAACACTCCTGTCCTCCCAGAAGCTATGTCTATGTCTGGCTATTTGTCTCCAAATCCGAGCTGCTGGAACTCCTGTTGAAAGAGGATATTTCCAGGGTTCCTCAAAGGGAGGAAAATCAGGGGTTTTCACTCCCGTTATTTTTCTAATCCCGAAAAAGACTGGGGCAATGAGACATCCTCGATCTGTCAGTATTCCACATGCTGACGATCAAACAGGGGCTGGAATGTGTTCACCAGGACGACTGGTTCACTTCCACCTGAAGGATGCATACTTCCACGTACCCATCATCCCGAAACACAGGAAATTCCTGCGGTTTCTCATTTCAGGGAATATCAGACCAGACAATCGTCTGCCATTCGGATATTTCATGGCTCCTCCCATTTTTGTGTAGAGAAGGCTGGAGCCGCTACACAGAGGAGGGATGAGAGGGTGGTTTCCTTTGGACGACCTGCTTTGCTGGCTCGCTCCAGGGAGGAAGTCGCTTTACAGACGGACATCTCGTATCGCATCTGTCAAAGCCTGGGTTTCATAACAAGTTGGAAGAAGAGCTGTTCCTCTTCCCTCTCAGACAAACGTTATCTGGAGTGGAATTAAAAACTCAGCCAGCAGCAGAGCGCTCTCTGGCAGCGAGTGAGAAACTGACAGCTCTCCTCCGGCGTGTCACAAACCACACAGCCCTCTCCGTAACGCAGCTGCTGGCATTAGCGTCAGCTGGTCACGGGGGGGGGATTCCCCTGGGTCTCCCCCACAGGGGGAGTCTCCAGAGGTGCTTCATTCACTGCAGAAACCTGCTGTTTTAACCTATTGGTTTATAAACTGCAGAGCTCGAGGCATTCCTCTGTCCCAGATATGCCTCCTACACACGGTCATAATAAATCCACGAGCACCGTTATAACGCCTCGTGAGGACAGCATACACACCTCTCATCCTCTGGGCGTGTACGCGCCTCATGATGAGAGACAGAGTGGAATGCAGCGTGTGGAAACTCCCTCGCAGCTTTTTTGCTTCACGGGCAGCAGCGGCGAGGGCGTGGCACGTCACCATGACGACCATTACGGCACATCACAGAGAACCCTCTCCCCCCAGCAGTTCCATGGGATACAAGAAACACTCCCGTTATCCCAGGAACAGTGTTATTTCCGGCGAATTTAACCGAGGGGCTTGCAGAACGCAGCAGCCGTGCTATGCGAGGAGTATGGAGACTCAGACCGGTGTCACGCACACTGGCGCCTCAGTGGGATTTGGCTTTGGTGTTACGCGCACTAAAGAAAAACCCCATTTGAACCTGATCAGGTTCCCCTTAACTGTATTCAGCCAAAGTAGTACTGCTTTTGGCTCTATCAGAGAACAGGGTGATATGTCTGC
The DNA here is from genome assembly GCF_902827175.1 of Gymnodraco acuticeps. Lineage (NCBI taxonomy): Eukaryota > Metazoa > Chordata > Actinopteri > Perciformes > Bathydraconidae > Gymnodraco > Gymnodraco acuticeps. Next base: position 903,863 of record NW_022992313.1, read on the forward strand.
TCTCCCGGTGGCTCCGTCATGTCTCCGGATCCATGGAGATGCAGTTCAGCTGTTTTACGCCCTAACCCGGCTTCATGCCTATAAGGTCATCACAACTCTTTTAGGTCAAGAGTGATCACCCTGGCTGGCTTCTTCCCCCCTCCTTACAGGTCGGAGGAAGAAGAAACATCTCATCTCCTCTGCCCGGTGCGCGCGCTGTCCTGCTATGTGGCGCGCACGGCGGCATTGCGCCGTTCTCAGCGCCTGTTTGTGCACTACAGAGAGAGCTCGATCGGGCAACCTCTGTCTACACAACGGCTGTCACACTGGCTGTGTGAGGCTGTGTCACAGGCATATGTCTCCTCTGGGGTGGAGCCCCCGGAGAATATCAAAGCGCACTCAACCAGAGGAATTTCCTCCTCCTCGGTGTTGCGCGGAGGAATGTCAGTGGAAGATATTTGCACGGATTCATCTTGGTCTTCCCCCTGTTCATTTATTCAATTTTATTTGAGGGATGTCTCCCTTTCCTCTCTGACACGCCCTGTACTGGGTGTCCTGTCAGAGTGAGTGACGTCAGGGATCCAGCTGTGCGCCTCTCTCCTGCCTCGCGGCACACAGAGAGCGGCCCTTTTTCCCCTCGTAGGAGAGGGATGTTCCCCTTCCTCTGACACACTTCGTAGGGAGTGCCTGGTCAGAGTGAGTGACGTCAGGGATCCAGCTGAGCGCTCTCCTACCTGGCTGACACGGAGAGAGCGGCTGTTCCCCCTCTATGATCGCAGGACAAGGTGGGACCTTCGTCTCTACTTTCTCACAGCGGTCGGTATGTATTGTTCCCAGCCTTCACCCCGTCAGGAAAACAGGTATGTTTGCTCCAGGGACGGGGATGTGCCATTACGCATGGCACAACAGGCAGGGGGGTGTTATTAAGCAGGTATGTCTGTGCTTCTAGTGCTGGACGGACCCAGTGGGGCGCAGACTACATCATGCTTCGCCCTTAACCCAATAGCGATAGCCTTAGAGAGCGAAGCCATATACGAAATAGAACTGAGGTTACCTACTGTAACCCAGCTTCTATGAGTATTGGCGCAGCCCTCTAAGCGCTGGGCCCCACTGGCTCTACGAATAGCTGAAGAAAAGTTATATTGTATGGGAGCAGATCGCCTGGCAACCTCCCTATTTATACCGGAAGGAGGCCCGAGGGTGGGGCCCACCTAGCGGGTGGGCGTGGACTACAAGCGTTTTCAGTACTGCGCGGGGGCGCAGAAGGGTAAACCCAATAGCGATAGCCTTAGAGGGCTGCGCCAATACTCATAGAAGCTGGGTTACAGTAGGTAACCTCAGTTCTATGCTTTATGAAAGTGGACAATAGAGAAAATACTCTAAAATACAAAAGTGAAGTGAAACTTATTGTTGTCACCATCCGGTCCACATATGAATCCCAATACGTATGATTGTATGAAAATATTTTAAAATAAAATACAATTGTATTTTCAAACATGTTTAAAAGGTTTAAGAAGCTCAGTAAACACTATGAAATGTTGACTATTTGATCGTTTGAGTAAAAAACTAACGTTCATATTTCCTATAACTTTCCTAAGCTAAACTGACAATTCGAACCCAACCATAACCTCGGTCGTCCCACAAACATGGAGCTGAAGAACGCTTCAGTGAATCGGTCCTCTGTTTCTTTGAGGTAAACTGACTGGAATAAAATGTCACACTACAAGGAATTCTTCTGTTCAGCTTTTAGGATAAAATCACTCATCTGCATGTTCAACAAAATAAACTAGAGATAGACTCAGAGCAGCTTCAAAATATCTACATCACACAGTGGGTAGAATATCTGTTAGCATCAGAATAAGAGCAAGGGAATTTAAATAACTCTTCTGCGCACTGAGGCAGTGTGTGATTCTTCAAGAATAACTACGACTTTCTTTGGCAAGACATATCAACATGGACCTCTTTATTGCAACATACAGTCATCTGCTGCCGCTTTAAGATCTTTCTGTAGACCCTCAACCTGAAAACTCAGTATGGTTTGGGGGGCTAACTTAAAGGTTGACTGCAGTTTTAAACAACACTTGAACTATGAATGACCCCGAGGGAGTGTAGATCCCCTGCACCTCTTCCTTGAGACTGAGGCCCCTTTCAGAGCCTGTTCTATATAAAGGGTCAGAGACAGAATGGGGGTTAGACGCTTTTATCCAAAGTGACTTACATACACTCAATACTGGGGGCACTAACAATAAGACAAGAGCCTACACACACACACACACACACACACACACACACACACACACACACACACACACACACACACACACACACACACACACACACACACACACACACACACACACACACACACACACACACACACACACACACACACACACCACAACACACACACACACACACACACACACACACACACACACACACACACACACACACACACACACACACACACACACACACACACACACACACACACACACACACACACACACACACACACACACCACACACACACACACACACACCACACACACACACCACACACACACACACACACACACACACACACACACACACACACACACACACACACACACACACACCCGTTTGCTTCAGAGTAAAATTGGTAGATTTGCTGTTTTGTTGCAGCTGTGTTTCAATACACATACAAACTACCTTTTCAGAGTTCTTCAAGAGATATGCAAGACCAAGGTCATTCCGCTTTGTTCCGAGGTGGAAAACCTCATGTATTGAGGAATCAAGTGATCTTTTTGATATGTCATCCTATTCACCCAGCACCCTGATTTTATTTGTATCTTCACGAGGAACAAAAGACAAAGGGTTGGATCCCCTTAATTACACTGCTCAAAAACATTTAAGGAACACTTTGAAAACACATCCGATCTCAATAGGAAAATAAATCATGGTGGATATCTATACTGATGTGGCCTGGGAAATGTGTAAGAAATGAAAGTATGCCACATCGTTTGATGGAAATGAAAGTGATCAACCTAGAGAGGGCTGAATTCAAAGACACACCGCAAATCTAAGTGGACAAATTATGCTGCAGGCTGGTCTATTTTCCTGAAATTGTAGCAACTCAAAATGGTACTCAGTACTGTGTATTGCCCCCACGTGCTTGTATGCGTGCCTGACAACATGCTCCTAATGAGCCGACGGATGGTGTCCTGAGGGATCTCCTCCCAGATCTGGACCAGGGCATCACTGAGCTCCTGGACAGTCTGAGCTGCAACCTGGCGGCGGCAGATGGACCGAAACATAATGTCCCAGAGGTTTCTATGGGATTTAGGTCAGGCGAGCGTGGGGGCCAGTCAATGGTGTCAATTCCTTCATCTTCCAGAAACTTCCTGCATACTCTCGCAACATGAGGCCGGGCACTGTCGTGCACCAGGAGGAACCCTGGACTCACAGGACGCCAGTGGCCGACCTGACAATTCTGGTGTTCTATGGCAAATACCAATCGAGCTCCATAGTGCCGGGCAGTGAGTACAGGGACCACTAGAGGACGTCGGGCCCCATGAAGTGTGTTTGATGGTTTGGTTAGAGACATTCTCACCAGTGGCCTGCTTGAGGTCATTTTGTAGGGCTCTGGCAGTGCTCATCCTGTTCCTCCTTGCACAAAGGAGCAGATACTGGTCCTGCTGATGGTTTAAGGACCTTCTACGTCACTGTCCAGCTCTCCTAGAGTACCTGCCTGTCTCCTGGAATCTCCTCCATGCTCTTGACACTGTGCTGGGAGACGCAGCAAACCTTCTGGCAATGGCACGTATTGATGTTCCATCCTGGAGGAGTTGACTGCCTGTGCAACCTCTGGAGGGTCCAGGTATCGCCTCATGCTAGCAGCAGTGACACTGACCCTAGCCAAATGCAAAAATAGTGAAACAGTCAGAAAAGATGAGGGGAAAAGGTCAGTGGCCTCCACCTGGAAAAGCATTCCTGTTTTAGGGGTCATTGTTGCCCCTCACCAAAGCAGCTGAAATGGATTAACAACCTCTCTGCTACTTAACTGACCAGATCAAAATCCCAGAAGTTTAATTGACTTAATGCTATACTCTGAAAAGTGTTCCTTTATTTGTTTTGAGCAGTGTATAAAAAAGGGCTAGTTGAAATGGTAAATGGTTTGTTAGATACCTACAACTCCAAATTGTGGACTGACATCAACACAATGAAGGTAAATGGAATTTAGTTTTCTAAGCACTGAAAGAACAACATCTAATAAATTAAAATACTTTGTATTAACAGTGTGCATAAGGTCTTATGATTAGATGTCTTTGGCAGTGAATAATGATTGTGGCTGGTTTACTTGAAATTAACCAGAGGTAAGACTTCCAGCCAGAAAATCTTAATTGTCTTAATACCGACTAAACAGTGGAGACACCGCTTCAAAAATGGCCTAAGGACAGCTCCTGACATACATTCATGCACATTTCAATAGAATTATAATGATAACAAGGCATATTTTGCAATGAAACTCTTGGGAAAGCTGACAAAAACGTTTCAATTATAGAAATAACAACTGTCGTCGCCTCAAACTGTAACTTAACCAAACACTGTCACAACATCTATATGCAATATATGTACATTTCCCTGCTGTGGGGCGAATTAAGGATTCATGACTTTTGAATGTAAGAAATGTTAGTAAATAAATAAGGGCCGTTGTCTGGTCGAACTTGCTTTGTCCATATATAAAAGTGCAGTTTTATAAACAACTAATGTTCTTGTGACATCCCTGAAAGCAACATGGGTAAGTGCAGTGCCAGGGTGTCACCTCTCTCATGAGGATCTGGGCCCTCTGGACAAACACTGAGGGGCTGGACACGTCAAACCTCTGCTGCAGACCCTCCAGACTAAGCGGCTCCACCTTCTCATAGCAGCTCTGCATCTTCACCGGGTGGAAGGCTAGCATGGAGATCTTCTCCATGTGCTTAAGGAGAGGAAGGGGGGGCAGAGTATTATTTTACATTTGAATTCATTAATACATCTGTTTCACAAACCATAATGGACATACATCGTTTGTATTTCAGAGTTTGATGCTTTAATAAACCCGTTTCTCTCTCTCCTCACCTGTGCCACGGCCTCCTTGGTGCCGTTGTTCAGAGAGTTCTTGCTCATGTCCACCAGCTCTCTGAAGAACACATCGCGGACCTCAGAGAAACCTCGGCTGGTGGGCTCCATCAGGGCGTCCAGGATGGAGCTGATGTATGGCTGGATGCTCACCTTCAGCAGCTTCTCAGCCTTTGGGAGGACCACCTCTGTGGGGGGATGAGGAATGTGAGAGGAAGAGAGATCTGGTCCGTGTTTCTCTATTTATTTTTGAAGGACTCTGAACCCCACACAGTCAGTCGGACATTTGAAAGTCCAAAGATTATTTCCGTTTGTCATTCACTGGCTGGGATAAATGGGATCGTTGTGTTGACTTTTGAGCAAAAACATGCCACTCAAACCAACGGCAGATTAAATGGCTTAAAGCAGGCTAGTGGAGCACGCTCAGGTACTGTGGAGCACGCTCAGGTACTGTGGAGCACGCTCAGGTACTGTGGAGCACGCTCAGGTACTGTGGAGCACGCTCATGTACTGCGGAGCGCATACAGCTTAGCAGACTCTTCACGCTAACAAAGGATCACTTCTAGGCTACTGTCCAGAGCTCCTGCCTCTCTGTTGGACTCTGTCGAAGCGGGGCGGCTCTTCACAAACGAAGGATCACTTCTTCTTCAAGGCAGGGAAGGCTACGCAGTACGCAGTCTACTGTCCCGCAGCTGCTGCCTCTCTGTTGGACTCCGGTACTGCACATTACTCACGAGACGTTGTAAAAAAATAAATAAGTTGATGGTCACTGCTCTAGGGGGGTAAGACTAAATTCATTTCATTTATCAGTCAGAGCATCACAAACAGGCCTTGGAATGCATAAAAACAGGGATTAAAGAAGAGAAGTCTGAAAAGGATTTCATGGAGAGAAGGCTGACCTCTGATCTTGTTGCTGACGTGCTCCTTGGAGGAGATGATCTGGTCCATGTCGCACCGTATGGACGCCTCCAGAGAGGAGCAGGCTGCCTCACACTTCTGCACCACCGCCTGATACTGGGCCTGGCACTGCCCCTGCACCAGGCTGTACACTGCATCACTGATCTACACACATACAGGAACCACATGTTGGGAACAGAACATCCTGGTCCTTCAGTTGCTCAGTCTGTGTGAATCACTGTTACGTGCCGTGTTGTGTTGTGTTGTGTTTGTGTCTCTCTCCCTCTGATTGTCTCCCTCCAGTGTATCTTTGTGTATTGTTGTACTTTAGTCACTTTTTTTTTTTTAGTCACAGTTTTCCTTTCCTTTTTCCTCTCTCCCAGTTATTTTATATTTTGTTACTTCCCTTTGGTACCACTAGTCCAGCAGGGAACGTAACAATCACACATGCTCTTCTGCACTACTTTTTTCTGATATGAGCTGGACATTATCATACAGGCATAGACTGGCTGTTTCCATCACTGGTGGGTAAGACCCATGATGTTTCCTATGATCCATTTGCTCAAAATGTCAGCGATGTATACAACTGCGTACAACTAGACATGTTTTCTCCACACAATGTGTATGTAGTAGTCTCTCACCAGCATCCAGTTTCTCTGCCTCTCGTGTAGCTTGCCTTTGAGGCGGGGGGAGATGAGCTCCCTCAACTCCGGGAGGAGGCCCTCCATCACCAGGTTAGCCAGGATCTACAAGACACACAATCATAGTCACCTCACTAACCACATACACATGTTGGACTGGATAAAGTGTCAAATGTAAGGATATAGAAAATGGTTATCAGGACTCAATAGAGGCCCACAACTCTTCAGGTGAACCGGGCCTTCCGTAACCCCACAGTGTTCTGACAGAAGCCTCTGTGTGGACCTGGTGGCGGTTGGTTGACTCACACCTTGTTTAACAGAGCTGTTAAAGTCAGGTCTCACAGAGAACATATGAAGTCATTCAGCTATACTCAGACTCAGCTAGAGCGTCATGGGTCATTGAAGTTATCTCTGGTTGTTTCCGGGCCTTAGTCCTATCTCACTCATCACAGAGATAATGCTTCTCTGCACTCTGCACATTGAGATTTAGCTTTAAAAACTCAGATTTGTTGTGTTTACAGGACAACAAATACTTTTGTTTCTGTGCTTAGGACCATGTCCAGCCCCATTAAAATGTGCTTCAAATCATCGTCATCAAAAAACATAACCTAATGTTTCAAAATAACTAAATGCATGGAATAAGATTTATGTATTACAAAAGGATGGACAAATGCTGCCACAACTAAATGAGTTTGGATCGCATGTCATTTGTCAGAATTTGGCACCTCATTAAACTTGGACCTGATGTTCCTTGTTCCTTATGTTTTTATGATGTTCATGTTATATGTGGGTTTGTGCTGTCATGGATGGTGGTGTCATTAATGTTGTTTTTATGTGATATTCCATGCATTGTGTTTCCTTGTCAAACTAATACATTACCCACGATGCAACTGCAAACAGTGCGTTATCCTCCCGTTGGCTAATTAAATCCTAATCTGCTCTCCTTGAGATTATCAGCGGGCTCCAGAAGTCTGCTGAGCTCACTTCTCAGACTCCTCTTCATTTACAACTTCTGGATGCAAAGAGAGTCCAGATGATATTTAAAGGGGACCTATCATGCAAAATGCACTTTGATGTCCTGTATACATAAAGATGTGTCCCCGGTGTCCCCAGGGAACTCACAAAGTGTCAGAAAATAAAACCCTCTCTTTTTCTCCGTGCGCAAATCTCTAAAAACGGGGGTACAACGGAGCTGATCCAGATTTGCCATCTGATATGACGTGGACCCACGGCACTATCAGAAACATCGCTATCAGAATCAATGCCCGACGTGTTTTGGATGTATATGGTCTCTGTTTACATTAGCAAGCATTGCTAACAGCAAGAGCTAACCTGTACTGGAGAGAGTACAGGGGTGTTTCTCAATGTCGAGGAGGCTTGCTTGGTAGCACATGTACCTCCGAGTGAGTTCCTTAAGAAGCGAGGCAAGAATACCTCCTAGCCTCGGAAAACCAAGAATGGAACTGGCTAGCAAGTGTGCAGGTGTGCGTCATAAGAGATGGCAATTCTTTTGATTTTTGTGTGTGGTTGAAACTGACATCTTTCAAATCACACTGATGTCAAAATAGACACTCGATATAATAATGTGCTGGTAAAAATAAATAAATGCTTAACCAATATCATACATCGGGCATTAAAGTAAGACATGTTCTTATGTCTATAACCCCTATAAATCATGTCACATGATCACGTGATGTGATTGTGGATTTGAGGCAGAGGAATAGAAGCAGAGGCCTGGATGACCTTTCAGGGGTCACAAAGCACCAGATGCTCTTGAACACAGGAAACCAGGTTAGCGGGACACATTTAAAAAAAAAGAAAAAAGGATTGTAGATATTGAATAGTTAACTTTTATATATTGTAATATTTTACCCTTATTTTGTACATATTTGTTTTAGTACTTTTTTCTTAAATATATTTTTTACATTTGTATTGTTATGGTTATATATTTATATTTCTTGAAATTGCTGTACTTTTAGCCCCCCTTTAAGATGAAATCCTACATGGCAATAAACCATATACTGATTCTGAAATCAGGCAGGATTAATGGAAGACCCAGGTTTACATTTAACCTGTTTTTTTTTTTACCACCCACTAAAAAAAAAGAGGAACCAGGCCAGGTATATTTTGGAACTGTATTGGGTCATTCCGACTTAAAAGTTCAGGGCAGATCCAGAGACAGAGGACAGTGTAGATGATGTACTGTACTGCCATGCTTACCTGTGATGGTACACCACACATCATCTCCCAAGTGCCATAGTGCCCTTGAGCTTGGCGATAGAGTCGTACTGCATCAGTGAAGGCTGGAGTTTGTACTTTATTGTCCTCCTTCAAACCTGCCATGGGAATACGAGTAGCGGTTAGCATTTGAGCACACAATCCATTTGGACATGTGGAGGAACGTTTCTTGCTTAAATTAAGAAACTTCTGAATATGAAAATCAATGATTTGTTGGCACAAGCCGATAACATGCTGATGTGTCAATTAGGAAAAACATAAGTTACAATTTTAAATTCTATAAAGCTGCTTCACTGAATCATGGTTAACTTGAGATAAAACTGAGCCGTTGTTAAAGAGGCCCCGTTATTGAAATGTTCAGCTTCATATTAACGTCTCTCCTGGGACATGTCGCCATGCTCTAATGTTCAAAAAGCTCTTTATTTTTCTGCTATGATGGGTCAACCGCTTAGAGATGTCCCGCCCCTTAGCCTATGTAGTATGTACAATGTGTTGGAGCAGTAGCCAGTAGGAGCGCAAGTGTTACATAGTGATGTCACCATGTTCTCGAAATTAACAAAGGACTGCAATCAAAGCGAAAGGCAGGAGGGGGGGGGGATTTAAGTCTTTGCAGACCACAAAAACCTATAGAACACACTACAGGAAAGCAGAATGGGGCCTCAAGATTATTGATAACACATTTTTCAGCTATAAGAATTCCGTATTTAGGTTGTGAAAAAGCCTATTGCTTCTATGATACAAAGGGGGTTCAAGTTTAACTTTGCCAGATTCTAAAGGTTTTCTGGCAAACAAAGAATAATACAAATCAGGAAAAAGCATGTTAACAATGAGTGCTTGGGGAAAGAATACATGCTAAAGCTGAAATTGTGTTCAGCCAGATTGGACAGTGTGTGAGAACTCCAGACTATGACAAAGCCAGGAAGTATGTGCGGGGGCGGGACTGGGGGGGCCAGATTTCCTAGTAGATGCAGAGACAGAAATTGTGAGGACCCTCTCGAAAAGCGGGTTAGTATTTAGATGTAGCCTTAAATGGTATGAGCCGCTTTCAAACAAACCAGAAGTAGCTAGTTTCTTCTTTTATCTTACAACCCAGAGGACAACATTCAGAATTGTGGGACTAGTGGACCTGGTGTGAGGTTGGTTGACTCACACCTTGTTTAACGGAGCTGTTAAAGTCAGGTCTCACGGAGAACATATGAAGTCATTCAGCTGTGTCTCCTTTCCAAGTGCCAGAGCACTAAACTGGTTAAAGGGGGACTGTGATGGCGCTCAGTTTTAGTGAGCAGGGGGGGGTGCAGTAACACAACCTGAAGAAACACATGTTCCACAGCAGGCTAACCATGCTGCCCCTTATGGTCTGGTTTCTAAGGATGATAGATACACTTGTTACTTCTGTTGAGCTAACAACTCATTCATATTTTTAACAATGTGTTTCTTAACTAGTGTCACATGACTGTTAATATCGACTGATGTGAAAACCAAGATGTACATCCAAATCAAACATATAGTCTCAATGTTCAGTTTAAGAATTAATGAAGGGGAAGTCAGCTCAATTTAAAATTGCAAAATTCATCATTTCCTTTAGTCATTGCTTTGCTATATTTTAAAAAGGGGTCCTCTTCAGATTGATGTCACTATCTCACTCCAAACTAAACAAAAACAAATATGGCATCTGCCGGAGGCCACGGGAGCAGAGAAGGACAAAAAAGACAATCGAAACAAATGTTTCAGTTAAAAGGTCCTGGTGAAGGAAACAAATGTTGGTACATGCATTTCTTAAAAGTGCACATGCTGTTTGTTTGAGCTGGCAGCCCTGCAGCTGCAGACGAGATCACAGAACTCCGTTCACATGTATCCTCCTTCTAGCCTGCTGATGTGTCAGGGTGCATCCAAGATGAAGACTCATTTGGAGCATTTGTAAAGATACTAAAAGGGTAATACGTATTCATAACCATGTGTGTCTGCAGGAATGCGTGTTGATGTTTAGCCGGCAGGACTCACCATCATTAGTGTGTCTGACGCAGTCCTGGAGCACGGCTTGCCACTTCCTCTGCTCCGCCTCCGTCACCACACAGAAGGACTGGCTCCGGGCGTACGGGTGCCAGAGGATCAGAGGGAACTGGGTGGCAAACTTCAGGAAGGGGGAGCTTCCCACCTTGGCTTCCATACCTGCAGACATGTACACAACATCATCTCACCGAGGGGGGGCATAATGAAGCTGGCTCGGCCCCTGCTAAGATCTTTTATTTGTCAATCTGCAATGTACTCTCTTTCACCTCGATGTATTTGAGTTGTACCAAGCACAAATTAACCCTCACCAATGAAAGAACAACAATTATGAGGGAAATCAAGTTAAATATAGATTTTGCGGGCCTCACCCAGGTTCCCCAGGTTTGAAAAATATGAAACCAAGCACAGAGGCCCCTTGATGCCCTTATAGTAGATTCAACATTACAAAGTACTCTTCAGAGCAACATACAAGTTTAGCCTCAAGGGGACATTTCTCTCTCATTGAGTAAAGTGACAAAGCCAGGTTAGCCTTAAGCATTCATTATCTTCAATGAATAACAATAACAGTTATAAGCTTATTGGTTTTTTTTACCTGCATGTTTCCTTAAGGTAGGATGAGGGAAGGTTCTGTGAAAATAAGGTCTTACCTTGCCCTTATGTTGTGAGGGGAAAACAACGTTTGTATCCCAAACATTATTCTAAATTAAAAAACACAAGTTGAGTGAAGTTTTCATCACAGCAATAAATGAGATTGAGTTAGAGTCCAACTGTGTGCTTAAAGTTTGCCTTCAAATAAAGATGCAGTTTCAGGGTGTGAGCAGCCTCTGGCAGGTTGAAACACAGCCAGCATGCTCTCATGTTTAGAGGATTACAGATGCCACACAGCTGGCAGACACATCAGTGATCATATACTGAATACACCTACAGTTTAAGGAATATATAACATTGTAATGTTTGAATGGAATAACAGTCCAAACATAAGGAACATGACATCTTCAAAGGGGCTGCTGCCATCTTGGTTTTTTTCTATGTGATGAATCTTTACAGATGTTGCTGCAAGAAGTACGACACTGAAGTATGAAACCTAGGCTGAGGTCCAACACCCCTTTTTGCGAAGGAGGTTTCATAACGGAGTGAAATGACCCGGGAGTGACCGCCACCAGAAGAGATGTTTGTATTTTCAAAATGCTAATAAAGGAGCTTCAATAGTTGCATAAAGACACATCGCTGAGAGCTTTATGATTCTATAAGCACTGCAGCCTAGCTTCCTAGCTGCTTATTCATTTTCCTTTCACATATTGTTTTGACCTCATTATGTTTACAAACAATATTAATGAAAGTGCTTAGCCCTCCGGTATCATTCGATTGGACTACCCTAATTAGTCATTCGGGACAAATTTCCACTGGCAAAAACGTTGATAAAAACATTATATTAAAATGTTTTTTCACCGCTTTTTTGGGTTCAATCTTTAAAGCAACTTCAGCTCTAATAAAAAAAGTAATAATTTTCAGGATTTTAACCCTTTAAATGCCCTTTAGAATAATTAAATCGCTGTTGTTTTTCATAATAAAAACAGCGAAAATTAGTTATTAGTGTGAATGCTGTTTACAGCATTCCACTATAGTTCTTCGAATCTTTAAATGTCCCATTTCATGCTTTTCCGGTTATTACCCGTCCCCTTGTGTGTTATGAAGGTTTTTATGCATGTAAACGGTCTGCAGAGTCACAAACCCTCAAAGTACACCCTGTAGTGAGTAAAACTCTAACACAGAAAAGACCTCCCCAAAACGCCTCGTTGGAGATTTCTCATTTTCCAATGTTTTCTTCCTGGGTATCGTGACGTAGGAATACCCAGTAGCCACGCCCAGAGCTATGGCCGCACCCTCTGCCAGCCGAACATACTGTTGGAAGCTCAAGTTCAGTTCAAAACTGTATCCAGTCATGCCAACGAGGGTCTGTTTCCTGTCTTGTGAGGGGAAATCTTAAATGTATGCCTTACCGAGGGCAGAACCACGACGAAGTCAGTGGTTGACATTTCTTGTTAACACTGTTCCTTCAGATGTTCGAGCCTGTACTGTGTGCGCGGCATTTCACGGACCAAAGCTTCGCAAACATTGCAGCGATTCATGCCGGATATTATGCACAGCGTAGGACACTGAAGGACGATGCTGTTCCTACTTTGTTTGGACCAGCGGGAGATTCAGTACACAACCTGTAAGTATCCATTGTTGTTTGTGTATTTATGATGTTTAAAACAAACAAGGTATCTACCACGACTGTTTAAATGGGTAAACGTTTTTCGGGCTGCTAAGCCATTGACACAGTGCTAACTGGGCTAACTAAGTTGCTAGCGTTTCCATATATCAACTCCAATGTCAGGTCAGCTGCAGATGGCCTTACATGTATCTCATAGCAGGAGAATGTCTGCATTCACACACGAAATACTCAGACAGTATACTCCGGGTGATTTACCGTATGGTCAGTCGCTACATTATAGTTGGCGTTCCTAGCGTGTATGCTACCGAGCTACCGTTCCTAGCGTGTATGCTACCGAGCTACCGTTCCTAGCGTGTATGCTACCGAGCTACCGTTCCTAGCGTGTATGCTACCGAGCTAAACAAGAAGGGAAAACATTGTTTTTATGCCAGCTACAATGAATGACCGAACGTAGCAGACTACCCGTATAAGATTGCAATTGTAAACATGTTCTTGCTAGCCTAGACTAGCTGTTGTTCATAGTAGGTTGGCATATTACACTGAACAAGCAAATGTAGGTTAGCATATTAATCTAGCTGGCAAGCTAACGAACCTAAAACAACTACGTTTCTCTAATATTTTGTGATTTTGCATTTGATTTCGTCCAGCCAGATCAGGAAACTCCTGGTATCTGGCGGACAACACATGACGGGATGACCACTCTGATGCCTCGTCCTAAAAAGCTCCAGCACCAGCTTACAAAGCTGCGATAGGCAAGATTCCGAAAACGTCTATAAGGGGAGGAATGGATGATATACAGTGTATATATGTATATTTACATTCATTTTGTACATATCTAAAAATAAAGTTTGATGGAAATACTTAGTAGCCTTTCTTCCCTGAATTATTTGCTCCTATAACATATCATTCATATAGCAAACCATGATTTGATTTTTCATCAAACACAGTAGTGTATTACAGGTAAAAATAACGTACTCTTCTTCCGTATGGGCTCAGAACAGTCTCATAATACACACATGCGCACAGAAGGATTCACACTTGTATTTCATGATCCGCAAAAGGATTCACACTTGTATTTCCGGATCCACACTTGTGTTTTTCAATGCACACACAAATGTGTTCCGTTTCATATACATGTAAATAAAATCCAAATACAGAAAAAAGTTTTACATGTGTATTTTTGATCCACACATATTTGTTTTCCGTTTAAAACCTCTGAACCTGCAAACACAAACCGCTTTCTGTGCACGGATCGCTTTGCATTCGTGTGTGGGTTTTTTGAGACTCCCCTGACGGTCAGCCGATTCGTACTTGTAATTATTTCTATCTATAGCCAATCAGATGTCTAACGAAGGTAGATTTATTGCGTTCATGACGTAGCGCTTCATGTACGCATTTTGCGCAGTCCGGAGCAGACAGCTCCAGGGACCCTGCCTGCAGGCGCTAATCTCAGGACACCTCCACTCTCAGTACAGCGCCACTTTCCGAACAGGAAATGCACGCAAATACAAGCCTTTATATTATTAAGGTACAGCGCCACTTTCCAAACCATTGATGAATGCTTGTGTAAACAAAAACGGCAGGCAACACCGTTTTAAATGTGTGTTTCCTGTGTGGCGAATACAGCTGCTTTATTTATGTCTGTATGAAGTTGTTGTGGGTGTGGAGGGAGCAGCTACAGGTTAGCTTAGCCTAATCGATCAGTGCACTACGAAGCCAGTGCTAGACAGTGACCTGTTAACGGGGGGAGCCCCGTCGGTCATTATCGGCCGATATTCACTCTTAATAGTTTGCTCGGCGCTCTCTATAAAGGCCGATCAGGAGAGCTGGATCTGATCGATATGGACATAAACGCGAGTGAAGTATAACCGGACGCAAGAGAGAGATCAGATCAGCTGCTGAGTCTGACTGAGACACGTAGCACTGCATGATCACCTGATGCTCCGCCCTCTGTTTAGCGAGCTGACCGGACTGCGTCTATCGTTATTCCAATCCAGTTTAGATTTTGCTTCCGCATTACGCAAGAACGTAGCTCTACGCGATAGCGTCATAGCCTTCTTCTTCGGCTGTTATAGCAACCTGGCGTTACATCTCTATGGGCGGCAAATATGAATCTGACAAGCGAAATACCGTCCTTTTAAACGCCCATAATTATAATTATAATAATAAAATAGTGCTTCTTTGTCAATATGACTGACGACCACACTTATGCAGTGCTGAGGTAATGTTAATTCATCATTTAATATTAATTCCTGATGGATATAAGAGGGATACATTAGCAAACATCTGTATATATAGCCTATATAATGTTTCGTTTTTTTGTTTGTCATGTAACATATTAACGTGTTGACCTTCTGTTTAGGATGTAAAGGTATCTATTTAATATTTTATTTAATGTCTATTTTGTTATATAATACAACATATAACATTTGACATTAATAACATATAAACGTTTGTAAAATATAAAAATGAAATGTTGGGACATTTATAAAAATGTATTCCTTTACATAAAAGTGCTTTCCAGAGGTGTAAGAAGTGATAAGATCTTGTACTGTACTTGAGTAAAGGTACAAGTACCAGAGTGTAGAAATACTCAATACTTTTATTATATATATATATATATATATATATATATATATATATATATATATATATATATATATATATATATTAGGGATGCACCGAATATTCGGCCACCGAAAATTATCGGCCGAAAATGGTTAAAAAGGCCCTTTCGGCTTTCGGCCGAAAGGGTTTTAGCACCGAAAAAATATCACCGAATGTCAGAACAGGCTTACGTTGGTAACCTAACGTGTTGTTGTGATGACGTAATAAAGACGCGGCGACCATGCTCGCGGCTGGCTCACAGGGGGGGGGGGACATTGACCTGTGTCATCGAGATTGCCCTGAGCCTTTAACAAATCGTATTGAATAATCTGATGACAGACTGTAAACAGAATAGCTGACATTTTAACAAACTAAATAACTCAGTTACCTCTAATCATTAACCCACGTTTGTATAATGTAGTTAACTCCGTGTGTTGCTGCTAGCATACATAACACCTGACGTGGAAACGTTACTCGTGATGGGGCTACAGAGCTGCTAGAAAGACGGTCGAACCCGGTACATTCCTCCGTCTGCATGCGGTGCACTTTTGCTAAATGTTTAGACAAATTGCTCGTGCTTACATGCTAAACTCTTATTGCACTTATGGTAACAAGTATTCTCCACATCGAGACGGGTAAAGTTTAACCACACCTCGGAGCGCGTTCTCTCCGCCATCTCCGCAGTGTGCTCCGCTGCATGTAGCAGCTGCGTGTGTGTAAACTGCCCCGCCCCCTCGCACACAGACGGGGGAGAGAGATCTCGTCTGATCGAAAATACATCATAGACGCATTTGTTGTCTTTGCATATTAGAAACGAGTTGGCGACACTAAGACTGCAATATAATGTTTTTTAGCAATAATACATGACATATATAAATGTACTGTATGCATTCAAAAGTGCTGAATAAATGTTTTATGGACCCATAATAGTGATTATTATTTAAGTTAAGTTTTGCCATAATCATGTCTATTTCCATAATCAGGTAGCTGAACAACATTGGTAAAAAATGTATACATTATATATATATATATTTCTATTAATCATTTTCGGCCTTTCGGCATTCGGTTTTCGGCCAACTGTTTCCTATTTTCGGTATCGGTTTCGGCCAAGAATTTCCCATTCGGTGCACCCCTAATATATATATATATATATATATATATATATATATATATATGTGTATATGTATGTGTGTGTACAAATGAATTAATATAAAGTGTATGTGAGTGTGTGTATAAATGAATGAATACATCTCTGTGTATACATGTGTGAGTACATATAAGTGTGTGTTTATATGTTTATAAATGAATAAATGTGTGTATATATATATAAAACAGTATCATTAAATAATGCTGTGTGTGTATAAATGAATGAATACATCTGTGTATATTTATGAATAAATACATGTGTGAGTACATATAAGTGTGTGTGTGTATATGAATAAATGTATATATAAAATAGTATCATTAAATATATATATATATATATAAAATAGTATCATTAAATAATGCTGTCAAATAAATGAAGTGCACAGTAATAGTCAAGGTTATATTCAATATTCTGCTGATAAGATAAGATATTTAAAACGTCTTTTGTTTGTCCTGAAAACGACATTTGAGAATACACACAGGCTATTTATAGATGATAAAACACCAGTAATACAATCTCAGGAATCTTCGATGACATTTGAGAATACACACAGGCTATTTATAGATGATAAAACACCAGTAATACAATCTCAGGAATCTTCGATGACATTTGAGAATACACACAGGCTATTTATAGATGATAAAACACCAGTAATACAATCTCAGGAATCTTCGATATGGCTTTGATTACAGGATCGTTTACTTTCAGTCAACAAACAAACAGGATCGTTTACTTTCAGTCAACAAATCCTTTGGAAAGACAAAAAACAACTATTCATCCTGCTTTACCGCGACCGCTATAACAGCCGAAGAATAACAGCCGAAGAAGAAGGCTATGACGCTATCGCGTAGAGCTACGTTCTTGCGTAATGCGGAAGCAAAATCTAAACTGGGTTGGAATAACGATAGACGCGACCGGACTGCGCAAAATGCGTAAATGAAGTAATCTTACCCTCGTGGGGGCGCGCTCATGTGATTGGCTTAGAATGAAGGAGACATCTGATTGGCTATAGATAGAAAAAATTACAAGTACGAATCGGCTGACCGTCAGGGGAGTCTCAAAAAAACCACACACGAATGCAAAGCGATCCGTGCACAGTCCGTGCACAGTCCGTGCACAGAAAGCTGTTTGTGTTTGCAGGTTCAGGGGATTTAAACGGGAAACTAATAAGTGAGGATCAAAAATACATATGTAAAACTTTTTTCTGTATTTGGATTTTATTTACATGTATATGAAACGGAATACATTTGTGTGTGCATTGAAAAACACAAGTATGGATCCGGAAATACAAGTTTGAATCCTTCTGTGTGCATGTGTGTATTATGAGACTGTTCTGAGCCCATACTTCCGTTCTACCCCTCAAAGGTCTATAATCAGGGCTGCACATAACTGGTGAGAGAGAGAGAGAGAGAGAGAGAGAGAGAAGGGAGAAGAGAAAATAGAGAAGGTAGAGAGGAGAGAGGAGAGAGAGAAAGATATTTGCGAGTTGCATGTGAACTCAGGACCGGCCCGTCGCACTGGCGTTATAGATGTTCGCCGAGGGCGCCAGATCTGTGGAGGCGCTGCGCTGGCAGCTCTGGGAGGGAAAAAAACATTTTTGACCTTTGGGGCTCATCCTAATTTTCGGCCTTGATGTAACAACATTCATAATTAAGTAAATGTAACACCCTTTTCACCCCGGTTACACGTTTAATTTGCCCTGTACGATGGGCGCTGTAAGTGATGAAAATGGGCAGAGACGTGCACATAGACTCTAGGTAGTGCTTGAGCACCTGCCCGTTTTGCCCTCTTGACAGCAATGTGCCCTTTTGAAAGTTCTTTTTTTTTTTCTTTTTTTTTTTTTTACAGTGTACTGTATGTGGCTCATGGTAACATCGATCAATTCTGGATTAAAAGCTTCTAATATATACAACAATGCCCCAAATGCGCGTTGTAATTTTGTCAGACATCCCCACACGTGCCCCGCGGCACTCCAGTACGTGCTCTGGCTGCAACCCCTCCCTTCCCTGCTTTCAACGTGAACGCGCAGCGCGCAGAGCTGACAGTCAGTCAGTCAGACAGGCCACGGCGGGTGTGTGGTGCAGCAGCACGCAGCAACACGATTAAAAGTGCCCTAGTGACGACCAAGTAAGTAACCACCAGGTAACAAATACAACGAGTGTATTGTTTAATCCCCTAAATCAGATGCCAAACTAAACTATACAGGGTTCGTACGGTCATTGAAAACCTGGAAAAGTCATGCAAATTCCAGGCCCTGGAAAAGTTATGGAAAACAATATTTTTCCCAAAGTTTTGGAAAAGTCATAGAAATGTAACAAGTTGCGTCAAATATAATTTACATTTGATCTAATCGCCGAAATAATCTGCGGTCGCGAGCTGTTATGTGCCATCATGACGTGCAAGGTGTTCTTTTTTAATATATGAAGCGCGAGCTGTGTGCTCGAGTCTTCTTGCCTGTCGGGCCGGCTGAACTCTGCTGCTCCGGGATGAGGGTCAGCTACATTATCTACGGTGCGTTCGTTAACTGTGCGGAGTCACTGTGGCACAGACTGAGCCGCTGGTGAACAGCTGTTAGAACGGGCCGTTCAGGTGTTCAGAGCAGAGCGGCAGAGCGTGATGTGAACTGAAAAGTCGCATTATCATTGTCACTATCTGCTAACGTTAGCTTTAGCCTTCGTTTTCTAATAGTTTTTTCATAGGCTATAAACAGAGGTGGTATAAGTATAGAGATTGTAGGCTACTAGAGTAAAAGTAGAAGTATATTCAGATCTTGTACTTTAGTAGAAGTACTCAGATCTTGTACTTAATAAAAGTAGAAGTACTCAGATCTTGTACTTGAGTAAAAGTAGAAGTACTCAGATCTTGTACTTGAGTAAAAGTAGAAGTACCAGAGTGTAGGAATACTCTGTTACAGTAAAAGTCCTGCATTCAAAATGTTCCTCAAGTGAAAGTAGAAAAGTATTCTAAAAATACTAAGAGGCATGAAAATACATTTTCAAAATGCTCAACAGTGCTGCCAAAATTATAAACTGACTGCTACACAATTAAAATAAATGCTTTTATATATTTCTATTAGATGTAACTCTTTGGCGTTTCTGTTATTATTACCTGCTGCTTTAGTTGTTCTGACTGCTAAAATCCTGTTATTCCTAATTTTAACCCGATATTCCGTGGGGTCGGGGGGCTCGGATCCTTGTCACCTTTTTCATACCTGATGAGTTTGCATCCCTGACTACAGTTGCTTTAGCGTGTAGAAGCTAGTAAGCCTACTATTTGATTTGTTTTAGATAGGCATCTGCATCAGACAGCATATGGTTATTGAAATAAATATATATGCAATTACGACATACAAGATGTGCCTTTAATAAATCTCACACTACTAAGGCAGCCGGCGGTTCCACCAGGGGCGTCAATCCCGGGGGGGGGGGATTTCTTCCCCCCCTAGCTTCAGATTGGACCCCCCTAAGTCATTTAGAATAATAGAAATACATGTTAAAATAATGAATTTTTTGATAATAAATCAGTAAAATCAGGCAAAAATAAGAATGAAATAACCTAACACCGAAATAAAGTAACCAAAAACCGAAAAGAAAATAACAAAATCCGCCATTATCCGGCACATTTTTGCGCACAATTTCGGAGCGCACAATTTCGGCGCGACCGCCACGACGACTCAGAAGGTGCCCTTTTTTTTCTCTTGAGCACCTGCCCCTATAAATGTCTGTGCACGCCACTGAAAATGGGGGATGTTGGCTTATCTGGCTCCCGCAGCTCACAGCCAAAATGCGAGTGAGCGTGGGAGCGAGGGAGGGTGCACCGGTTCTGGCGCAGTTGTTATTAGAATCTGGTGCTAGCTGCTCTAACGGATATAAGAAGAAGATGTTTCTACAATAATGTGGAGGGAGAGTCCTCTCCAGTCAGACTGAGTGGCTGATAACTACAGCTCAGTGAGGTAAAGGACTCTTGAGTGTTTAGATAGTTCACTTTAGTCTAAGTTATCTCAGTGGGTCTCAAACGTTTTGATCACAATTTATGTAAGCACATATTTCCAAGGCACTCCTTTATAATTATTGGGATAAACAGGTTTTAAATCATTCCAATGTATACTATAGGACAGTAAACCAGACATATCGTTTAAAACTGGAAAGATAAAAAAAATGCATAAATAAATGTTAAGGTAAAATAAGATATGAATGAACAACACAAATAAAATAAGTTACATTCATTTGTTATTGGCTATGGTAGGTTATTGGTTATGTTCACATACTTATTTGATTACATCCACTTGTCTAAGATGACAACAGAGACTTTCGACCCAAAACCAGCTGTTGACTTGTGGATGCAAGCAGCTAATCACAGACTCAACCAGAGAGAAAGTAGTAGGCCTACATCATCAGCTACCATGTCTGACAGAGAGGAAGACAGTGAGGAGAACAGTCAGGAGGGTAGTGATGACAGCTTGTAGGATTACTGGTCATGCTAATGTTGTCTTGTGTTCACCTCTGCATGTGTGTTCTGTGTTCACCTCTGCATGTGTGTTCTGTGTTCACCTCTGCATGTGTGTTCAGTGCCGTGTGTCTGGCAAATAAAGTCAAGACCCTCAAAAGTTACGGTTTATTTCATTTTAAGGATGAGCACCAAGCAACATCTCCAGGTGCTCCTTTGAGAACCAGGGCAAAAAAGTTATGTGCACCCCTGTCTATAATCAAATCTGTACGGAGGTTCTGCAGGGTGTGGGGTATGTATGGTGTATATCTTGGCATATAAATGTTGTGTGCTACTGTTGGTGTTTTCAGCTATTCATATCTTAGACTGCACTGTAACTTTTATCCATGTATTTTTTCTTTTAATGTTTATTTTATTAGCTTTTCTTTTTAATGACTGATTTTAAATGCCATTTTCTTAATGTCTTTCATTTTTTGTAAAGCACTTCGAATTGCCTTGTGTTGAAAAGTGCTATATAAATAAACTTGCCTTGCCTTCAGCTAGCTGGCAACATAATGTTGTAACTGTCAGCTGCTAGGCTACCTTTCTAATTTCTTTGCAATAGACGTTTTCCACTTCGGTAGGCATCATGGCGCAGTTTCCACAAGTGCACCTAAATAACAACAGTTGTATGTACAGTTTGGTTGGTTAGCATATAACATACGGCTGTACCGACGCCATTGTAAAACTGATGTTCCGCTCAGAGCCGAAAAAAGAACGGTGATAGACATGGGCGGAGCCTTTCTGGTGGTTGACTAATCAGAACAGAGTGGCCGAGCTGACCAATCAGAGCACAGTGGGCTCATAGGGAGGGGGGGGCAGGAGCTCCAACAAGCCGGCCGGGGACTTCGGGTGGCAGTATATGCCGTGAAGTTGTTTGCAGCCTGCCAGTAAACCCAAAGCAGAAGAAGAAGAAGTGACGTCAGCGGCTTCATTTGCGTAATCTCACCTCAGGGAACTTTTCCGGTGTGAACGCCATCTGTACTTAGTTCCATGGGGTACTAAGTGCAGGGCACTAATGCGGCTTTCACACCAGCGCTTTTCCCTTTCTAGCTCCGAGCGGGAGCTTTTCTGGTTCAGCTCCGGTTTCCCATTTCTGCTCCCGCTCTGTTCACACCGCCCAGAGCTGCCGCTGCTGCGTCATGACGTCACCGTTTACGTGCCTGCTTCATAAAATCCAAACCGCGCGGAAATCCCTCACATCGACAACAACAACAATGGCCGATTGTATTGAAGCGCTGTTCGCTTTGGTTATCCTCTTACGAAACGAAATGGAAGGCATCGGACGACTTTACAAGGGACGACTTTACAAGGGACGACTTTACAAGGGACGACTTTACTTGGAACTTTACAAACATCACATGCCCCTGCCCCCGCCTCGACGTAAGCGCCGCCGCCTCTTAGCTCCGAAGCTCTTGCCTCTAGACCGACAATTTTTTGGAGCTGGAAGTGAACCGGATTCCGGAGCTAAGAGGCGGCGCCTCTGCGGTGTGAACAGGAAAAATCGGTACTTTTCAGGCACCAGCTCCGAGCCGGAGCTGAAAACGCGTTGGTATGAAAACGGCATAAGTGCTGGGCACTAAGTATGGCAAAGTACTTGGTGTGAAAGCGGCTAATGGGAGGAACCTTCAAATCCTCTTTTACCTACAGCTTAGCCGATCTCCATTTAAAAAACACGCATTTTAAAAGGTTTTTCTCCTGCCGTCTGTCTGTAGACTTGTCAAAGCATTAATTCATGGTTTTTACTAACCGGTATCAGTATGTTGTTACTTCGGCATCATTTTGAAACGTGCATTACAATTAAATCACGGTCAAATATGTTCATTTTGTTGTAGTTGTAGCCCCCTTGCCAGCGATTCTCTCTAGTTTAGCATATTCAGCCCGACTCAGCCTGGTTGTTGGCCCGGAAAGAACCTCGATTTTATGGGGCCAGAAAAACTGTGAAATAGTACCCGCTAGCCGCAACTACGCCAAGTGGAAACGCAACCAAAAACGTGCCGGCACGGCACGCTTAAAGCGAGCTCCGCACTGTAGTGGAAATGCGCCATTAGAGTGTAGAGGGTCTTAAAACTCTTCAGAAAAAATATTTAAAACTGCTCCGAGCCAAAATATACACTATTCAAATAATTTCAAAAGATTTCAGGGGCATAATTAGTCTGGCCTGCTCAATTGCCTTCATCATATCAAACGGACCCACCGTTCTGGCCCAATAGTGATCTGAGTGACGAAAGGTCCACCTTGCTCGCATTAGACTCCCATGTTAAAACATTTAGGATCTTTCTTCAGAACAGAGAGAAGTAAACTTTAGACAAACTGCTCCCATCTTCACATTTTACACACAAAACTCCAAACAAAAAACATATTTCAGTTCATTGGGGTTCCTTGATGCTCACGGTCTGGTAATTTTTTTTGATAGGAGCCATAGTTTTTGAACAGGTGGCAAAATTGTCAGATATAATTCTGGACTCAGTGCTGCAGTTGGTTACCATGGTGTTGCTGGGCAGATTGGACACACACCCACACACCTTTTTCCCTCCAAAATAAACCCCTGACATTACAAAATGCATGATTATATACCAGTATGGCTGAGAGATCAAAATATGTGGTTATAATGGGAGTGAATGGGACATTTTAGATTTTTTTTTAAAGATTCGATTCTGTGCAAACACTAATAATGCACCAAAATCAATGTAGCTAATCTTTGAAATATCCAAGACTGTGATAAAAACAAAAAAAACAGACCCCTCCAACATTTATTATATGGAAAATAACTCCCTTTTTGTGCACATTTTTCTTAAAAAACGCAACATGTTTTCAAACTGGCAGTTAAAGGGTTAAAATCCTGAAAATAATAAAAATGTTGGTATTTTTTTTACTAGGGCTGAAGTTGCTTTAAAGATTGAACCCAAAAAAGTTGAGAAAAAAACATTTTAATATAAAGTTTTTATCAAAGTTTTTGGCAGTGGACATTTTTATCCCGAATGGTCGATTAGGGTTGTCGATTTTTAAATAATAGACCCATTTAAAAAAAATTAAATTCCAAAATATATCGAAAAAATAGCCATGTTACAAAAAAATCATGCCATTTGCAGTAACACAACCAAAGTTATTGCCAAATGAAATGGGAAAAATTAGTGATACCGGAGGATTAGGAAATATACAGGCCATCACTTTTTTGTTGGCAGCCCTAGTATCATCAAATCCAAGTTATGAAGAATTAACACCTGTCAAATGCATAAACCAACACAAGGTGATAATGCGTCTGTTGAATACATATGAAAACTGTTTGTTTATTCTAACCTGAAATAGAAAAACATCTCAATTAAATGATCATCATAACATGTCTCCTCTGTCCCCCGACCCCTCACCCTCCTCTCACCAGGCAGGCTGCTGCTGCTGAACAGATCCAGGTACTGCTCCATGGAGGTCAGCACTTTGTAGCCGGCACAGTTGATGGTTCCTTTGGGGTGGAGGTGTCTGTCGTGGGCCTGGGCAGAATAGTTAACATGTTAGAAAGTGAGTCAAAGCAGAATAATGTAAACCAGATTTGAGAGACTCACTGCTTTGCTGTCGTAATAGTTGAGGTTGTAGGAGTCTGGAACAAAGACGAAGTGGTTCCTCCATTTCTTGTTCTCCTCCAGATAGTGAAAGAGCGAGCCAGAGAAAATTGATTTGTTTTCCAAAGGAATCTGTGAATGACCACAAACCTTATAGAAGCAAACATATTTTCATGACAGTTAACTGCACAGGAGGAGGCCTTAGGAGCTTTTGTTATTGCCAGAGAAGCAGGAAAAAGACAGTGTTTATATTTTATAGAAATACACTTCGAAAATGTGCCATTAGAAGTGGTTTCTTAATCCACAAACACCAGACTAACAATGTTTTCCTCAAGTAAGATGACTGCATTTCTCACTACACTCGTAAACAAGAACATAATCAGTCTCCAGACAGTAAAAAGCAGACAAAGATATAAAGGGGACCTATCGTGCAAAATGCACTTTTTGATGTATTGTATACATAAACATGTGTCCCCGATGTGTCAGGGAACTCACGCAGAGTCAGAAAATAAAACCCTCTCTTTTCCTCCGTACCCAAATCTCTAAAAACGGGGCTACAACGGCGCTGATCCAGAATTGCGGCCGATATGACGTAATATGGGCGGCGGACCCACGGCACTATCAGAAACGTTGCTATCAGAAACAATGCCCGACTGTTTTGGACGTAATATGGTCGGTGTTTACATTAGCATCGCTAACACTCAGAGCTAACCTGTACTGGAGAGCATGTGTGTGAAGAAGCAGGAAATACAAAGGAACTCACCTTGTGGTATAACCGCTCCGCCCCCACTTATTTTTTTCAGTTAACAAAAAAAAAGAAGTTTTAAAAAAATATATTGTATTTAGCCTTTATTTATACAGGTGACAATCTCATTGAGACACAGGGTCTCATTCTCAAAATAAACCTGTTTATACCCAGAATCAGCACTTTTGTAACAGGAAGAGAAATAGAGGGCTATGAGGCTAGAATGGGTGATCCGTTTGGTTTTTTGACCAAAACACTTCATAGATATGTTTTTTATATATATTGCCTAAAAATAGCACGATAGGTGACCTTTAACATTGTATGTAATTTTTTTCAATAACATATTAAAGTCACCCAGTCCGTGACTTTTCCTGAAAGTGTGTTATGTATCACCCTCTGTTGTTAACAATTGTCAATATGAAGTCAGATTGAAAAGATTAGCCAAAAAAATGCCATTTATACCTATATCCGCCAGCGGGTAATATTTACCTCATAGAAAATGCAGCGTAAACATGACGTGTTGCTATAGCAACGCCTTTTGTCTACTGCGGTTCCTTATAGATAGAGAGATAGATTGAGAGAGATAGAGATAGATAGATAGATAGATATATTGATAGATGGATAGAGAGAGATATATACAGACAGATAGATAGTGTAACATCTTGGAGAATACAAGATCTTGGATGACTGAGCTCACGTTGAGGACGTAATGCATGTGTGCAGGTTACGTGCCAGTTGAATAAAGATGGACACTCGGAATGAGAGAAGTAGTCTGCGTCGTCTGTTTATAGACAATTATAGGCTATATCCATAGAACAGAACATTACAGATGGATCGATAGATAGTTATAGATAGATAGAGAGATAGAGAGATTTGTATCTAAACAAAACACAAGTCTAACACCAAGCGTTTAAATCAGCACTCTTAGCGATATGTTATACTTCATGCTATCTGCACAAACTATATCACATGAAAAGCTGAGAGTCCACAGATTCTATTGGTATACGTTTCATCCCTGTGCGATCAAAACTCACTGTTCTGTATGATAAATAAAAGAACATTGTACCTTGAAAATCAATAGCGGGTACATTTGACCCGTTGGCGGTTTTAGGTATACAGCGACCTCTGGCGGTTCTAGTGTTGAGTTAAACTAAATGTTGAAACATGACTAAAACGCAAAAGCCCTACATGCAATTTCCCTTAAAAAAAATGCCAAAATTATTCGAGTGTTATCCTCTCTGCAGGCATCACTGGCCTCACCACACCTACAGTGATGGCTTCCACAAGTTCACCTGGAACTCCAAAACAGCAAGTATAGGAAGTCTGTTTGTCTCTCAAAGAGCTGGGCTGGTTAAAGTTAGAAATTAACGGACGGTCTGGCAGCGTGCGGGATCTGGCACTGATGTAACTCAACTAGCTAATGTGACCAACACTGGCAGAATGAGTTGTGTTTTAATTAGGGCTGTCAAGTTAACACGTTAATAACGCAAAAAAGAAAACGCCACTAATTATTTTAACGCGATTAACGCGTATTTTATTCGTCGGCCGCCCCGTAGTTTCAGAGCGCATCGAGTTTGAAATACCATCAACAAGCTAATGCTGACAGCCCCGCTCCTGCCGCGCGCTTGCAGCAGACCACACTTCCACGCTCACCGGCAGGCACCGACTGGCCATCGGGAGGACCGGGAGGGTGTGTGTATGTGTGGCTCGAGCGAGATCTTACGTGTATTGTTGTTGTTAGCATCTGGTGCTAGCTAGCTGCGCTAATGGATATAATGAGCTGTTTAAATGAAAACAGAGGAGCGACATTTCGTCCGACAACTGCGCCGAGCACTTGACTTTATGCAGGAAGCCAGACAGTGGGACATTGTACGAAAAGTCAGCACACGATCACGCGCAACATGATCACAGCGTCCAGGCGACACACACACACACACACACACACACACACACACACACACACACACACACACACACACACACACACACACACACACACACACACACACACACACACACACACACCACACACACACACACACACACACACACACACACACACACACACACACACACACACACACACACACACACACACACACACACACACACACACACACACACACACACACACACACACACACACACACACAGTATGCGAGAGGTTCCAGGTTGAATTGAGGTGAAAAGTTAGGGAATATAAACATATGTAATACTATAGCGAGTGTGTGCTGTGTGTGGAGGACATGGTCTTGCAGAGAGGTGGAAGAGGTCTTACCTTGCGGTGTAGCAGCTGAGGTTGTGGGCCAGCTCCTCCTTCTATGTCAAAGCGAACTTTGTTGAAGAGAGCCACGGCATACTGCTGCTCATACAGACGGCCAAACTCCCCCATCACCTCCCTGGTCTGAGCTGAAACACACACGCACAGATTGTTATCACAGTACTGACAGTGTTCTAGAAAGGTTCTACATTTAGAGTACAAATTATTATTTTATAATTAACACAATAATTGTGGAAGTGTTTGCACTCGGTAATGCCCATTGGCTTGACATTGTGTCTCAAAGAATGAGCATTACAGTTTCAGGGTTTGCTTACATGGCTAAATGGTAAACTTTATCAACACTCATCTTAAAAGGTTTTTGTTATCAATGGTATAAGATCAACAAAGCTAATACAAAAAGTTTGAAAAGAACAAACACTCACACAGTGCAGGTCAAATGTCCATCATCTGTGTACTTGTGTGATAATTATATGTGATAATTGTTTTAAAGGTGATCTGTTATGCAAAATCTTCTTTTCCATGTATTTTATACAAAAATGTGTCCCCTCTGTTTTCAGAGATTGGGAAAGTTTCAGGAACAATCTATATAAAAACCTCTCTGAGAATGAGCTGAGATGTCGGACACTTTTTGATGTCACTAGCCTCATCCCAATACCCCTCCTCGACTCCTCCTTTCCCTCACTCGCCTCCCCTCCTTGCGTCTTAGCTCCGCCTCCGTAAGATGCGAGCGAGAGACACGAGGAGGTGACGCGAGGACAGAGGAGTCCTCAGGTATTCATTGGGATGTCCTCGTTCACTCAAACGTCACTCTTAAACGACGTCTGTTAATGATGACATGTGCACAGCTGTATCCCCTCTCATCGGGCTTAACTGAATAACTCCTTAGAACCGGCCCATTTCCGGTTAAATATTTATTTAAATGAATGAATCTTTCTCTTGTTAGTCAAGGAATTCAATGTATGATGGTTGGTCCTGCTTTTGTGTTCCGTTTTGGTGTAAAATGTAGCCTACATTTAAATAAAAATATAATTATAGTAATGTGAAATCCTTTACTCTGAAAATGTGTGTCCTGTAGATCCCCACATTCACCACATTCAGGACTGTGAATTTTAAATAATTTAACTCCTGAATATCTTCACACAAAACAATACAAATAATTGTTATTTATCAAGATCTAGCCATTTATGAAATAGCGTTCTTAATAGCTATGTTTTAGTGACGTTCAAGATCATTAAACATTACTTAAAATTGTGCAATTCATTTCTTAACCTTAAGAAATGAATTGCACATAATAATTCCCACGGAGCTGTGAGCACTTATACATTTATGTGACGCTTTTCCACTCATCTTCCAGTTGTCGGTTTTCCTCTGTTCAAATGGACCAGCTGTGAAGGTGGGGGCGGGGCTTTTATACGCGAGTAGTGAAAACACTTCCGCATAGTCTGCTCGCGTGTATCCTCCCTTTCGTCTCCTCCCGCACCCCTCCTCGACTCCTCCGTGTGCATTTCAGCTATTGGGACGTCCTTCAACATGGCGTGTCCTGATCGATTTCCGGGTCAAGTCCCGGAGGAGGGGAAGAGAGGAGTCGAGGAGGGGTATTGGGATGAGGCTACCATGTTTTTTGGGTTGGGCAACCATTAGCCAATCACCAACCAAGGTAACACCCGCCCACCTTATCACCTATAATCTCCTCCTAGAGCAGTGGTTCTCAAACTTTTTTCAATAATGTACCCCCTTTGAAAAACAATGTCAGCCAAGTACCCCCTGATCAGCGCAACAATTATTTGTTAGGGACAAAATGCCTATAGGTACAGTACAGCGCTGCACCATCAGAGTCTGATTTATTAAAACAACAACCTTGTAACTGAGAAACACTTAATGCTACATTTCAAATGTTTACAATCCATCACTAAATTCATGGCAAACCCATTTTAACATCATGCAATAACACTAAGACGACATTAGTTGCATTGAACTGATCTTTTTAATAAGTTGTACTTACAATGTAGTGAAACATGGGCTTGTGCTTCACTGAGGATCTTTGTCATTCTGACAGGGAGGCACCCGCAGTTATTACACTTCGCGTTTGGAAATATGTACAACTCAAATTAAATAAATCAAAATAACTGTACATTAAATACATTTGACATTTAGCTTGAGCTGGCTTTAATACTTTCTTCATGGTGTTCAAATTGGGCTCAAGTAGAACCTTTACCCATGTATTTAGCTAGTTCTGAAAGAATAATCAACATTGTGCACAACAAGATAAAGCACCATAACACCTCTATCAGCTGACGCCAACAGGCAGGAGCAGGGAGACAAAACACTGAGAGCACAGCAGCCCAAGGTTGCAGGCTACTCTGAAAAATATAAATCATATACTGGTTTGTTTAACACCTTTGTGTTTACCACATCATTCCATATTATGTTTTTTCATAGTTTTGATGTATTCGGTATTAATCTACAATGTAAAAAATATAAATAAATCAAAACCTTCGAATGAGAAGGTGTGTCCAAACTGTTGACTGGCACTGTGTGTGATCAAAGGTTTTTCAAATGCTGCAGCAACTGTCATGGGGGGGGGGGGGGGGGGGGGGGGCAGTGTGTGTGTGTGTGTTGGACATCTTGCACCACAATTCTTTCTCAATGTTCTTCCAATGAAACGGTCCCCCTGTCAGGGTGTGTGACTTCCACAGAACTGATAAAAACACTCACACCCATAAACACACATGATGTGTGGACTCATTTGGCTTTGGGGATTGTTTTTGCATGAATTCAGTATCATTTTCCTTGGAATATGACTCCTCCCAGGTAATGATTGCACAATGACCCACAGCATCTTTGTTCTCTATAAGCAGCAGTGTTTTTTTTTTAAACCAATCATCTCTCAGAGAGGCGTGGCCAGCAGCAGCTCATTAGCATTTAAAACTACAGACACAGAATCAGCACTTTTGGAACAGGGCTGATACAGAGGGGTTTATAGGATGCTGCAATAATCGGTTTGGTGTTTCAGCTAAACACTTCAGAGACATTTTCTGTATATATCTGAGACCTATGATATATTGTTAAAAAAAAAAGAAGAGTATAATAGGGGACCTTTAAGGTTAAAGTCCAATAGAAAGTTGAGGAAGGTTAAAGAATGGCATCATATACTGCGCTCTTTTTCTTTATCAGTAAGAGCTCTGGGCAGCCTTCACATATCTAGCAGCTAACATATTACACTTCTAAAAAGGAGAGCTTTGCATTGCCTTTTTGCCCAAAGTTATTCCTGGAAATGCAAGTTAACTGATCCCAATGAAATCATTATCTATGATCCAGATCTAGCAAGTCTGTTTATATGAACAATTAACCACTACACTCTGGAAAAGAGTATAACGTTGGAGAAGTGGTTCTTTAATTTAATCTGGCTTCTTACCTGGACATCGCTGAACACACGAAGGAGATACAGAGGGTTGGCACCGATTCCTTCCTGGAGTTCAAAGACCAAACTAAGGCGATACCCAGGGTTGGCAGCATGTCCTTTACCCCCGCTCCTCAACGACGCCGACAAAAATCACTGCAGAGACGCACACCATCTCCCCCGTCTTCATCACCATGCCTACGTCAACCACCTCCCCCCCTGGCAGCATGTCCTCTACCCCCGCACCATCTCCCCCGTCTCCATCACCGTGCCTACGTCAACCACCTCCCCTCCCTTCGAGGGGGCATCTGCAGTCTCCGAAGCCTGATAAGAATGTGTGTGTACAAAACGCAACAAACTCTTACTGATATGTGCTGGGTCCAGGCTCAAGGGCGTATGGCACTCTCAACTCTTTCCAGGACATGCCGGGGCCCTGCCTGCCTATAGCTTTGCCGATATCTGTGTTGATAGGTAATAGATTAAGAGCGGTGAATCAGCTTAGAAACAGGAAGTGCTCAAACGTTTGTGTGAGTTTATCAAATTTAGCAGTGATTCCATGTCAGCCACAGCTTGTCACAAAAAATCCAACAAATTTAAACTAGCTTTATTAAATGTCAGGTCTCTGGCAGGAAAAACATTTTTAATCAATGATTTTATCACTGAGCACAACCTCAATTTTATGTTTTTAACGGAAACTTGGATTGAACAAAATAACAGTGCAGCTGTTCTTATAGAATCAACCCCTCCCAACTTTAGTTTTATGAGTCAGGAAAGAATGCATAAGAAAGGGGGTGGAGTTGCTATTCTGTTCAATGATTCCCTTCAATGCAGGAAGACATCTTACGGGAACTTTGCTTCTTTTGAATATGTGGCCCTTCAGCTGAAAGGCTCCTCTCGAGCTCTGTTCCTAAATATCTATAGACCACCCAAATACTGTGCAAGCTTTTTTGATGACTTTACTGAACTGCTGTCTATAGACTGAACTGCTGTCTATAGACAGCAGTTCAGTAAAATCACCAACAATGACTAGACGGTCAAAGTCAATACACACTATAGTGTGTATTGACTTTGACCGTCTAGTCATTGTTGGTGATTTTAACATCCATGTTGACAAGCTGAGAGCTCTATTTCTGTTCACAAGAATGTTCAAAAAGAGGTAACCACAAAGCGATATTTAACTGAAGATACTAGGGAAATGTTTACTCGGAATTTTTCATCCACACTTGCCCCTGCTAAGATCTCAGTAAATGAGCTAGTAGATCATTTTAATTCAAAAATTAAAAATGTTATAGATGCCATTGCTCCAACTAAGGTAAATATCTCCATGGAGAAAGGCCATGACCGTGAGAGCAGAAAAAAGAGAGTGTCGAAAAGCGGAACGGAGGTGGCGAAAAACAAATCTCCAGGTCCACTTTGAAATCTATAAAGAGAGACTTGGCCTTTATAATTTGGAATTGAAAAACGCACGACAGTCTTTCTTCTCTGACATCATTACCAAAAACAATGCACGTGCCTTGTTTGCTACCGTCGACAGACTAACTAACCCCCCAGTGTCAGTAGCCTCTGAATTTCTATCCACCAGGGCGTGCAATGATTTTGCCTCCTTCTTCACTGACAACATTCAGAAAATCAGACAAGCAGTCAGTGCCTCTGCATCAGGTAGAGCAAATGTGTTGTCTCTGTGTCCACTTAACATCAATTCAAACACCATGACACAATTCCATCAGATTAATGATAAAAACCTAGAGGACATTATTCAACTTCTGAAATCCTCCTCCTGCTGCCTTGATATTATTCCAACAGGATTTTTCAAAGATGTTTTGCCTTGCATGGCCTCAGATCTACTTCATATAGTAAACAAATCTCTTCACTCAGGTCTTTTTCCACAGGCCCTGAAAACTGCAGTCATTAAACCGCTCTTAAAAAAGAATAATCTAGATGCTTCAGTAATGAACAATTACAGGCCCATATCAAACCTCCCATTTCTAGGTAAAATCATTGAAAAAGTTGTTTTTCAACAGTTGAGTAATTTCTTGCATTTAAATAACTGTTTCGATGTGTTCCAGTCAGGCTTTCGTCCAAACCACAGCACTGAGACTGCTCTTGTAAAGGTCTTCAATGACATCCACTTAAACACAGACAGTGGCAGAACTTCAGTGTTAGTATTATTAGATCTCAGTGCTGCGTTTGACACTGTTGACCACAACATATTACTCGACCAACTAGAAAACTGGGTGGGACTTTCGGAAACAGTTCTGAATTGGTTTGAATCCTACTTAAAGGTAATAACCAACTTTTTTTCTATAGCTAAATACACATCTGAGTTGACAAATATGACATGTGGGGTACCTCAAGGCTCCATCTTGGGGCCTCTTCTCTTTAACATCTACATGCTACCACTGGCTCAGATAATGAAAAACAACAAAATAAGTTACCATAGCCATGCGGATGACACACAAATTTACGTAACAATTTCACCAGGAGACTATTCTCCAATTCAAACACTGAGCAAATCAATGACTGGATGTGTCAGAACTTTCTCCAAGATAAAACTGAGGTAATGGTTTTTGGAGCCAAGGCAGAACGTTTAAAAGTTAGCGCTGAGCTTCAGTCTGCAATGTTCAAAACAACACAACAGATAAAGCCAGAAATCTAGGTGTAGTCATGGACTCTGACCTGAGTTTCAACAGTCACATTAAAACAGTTACTAAATCAGGCTACTATCACCTAAAGAATATATCTAGGATTAAAAGACTAATGTCACAGCAGGATTTGGAAAAACTTGTCCATGCTTTTATCTTCAGTAGACTCGACTACTGTAATGGTGTCTTCACAGGTCTCACTAAAAAATCTATTAGGAAGCTGCAGCTGATTCAGAACGCCGCTGCTCGAGTCCTCACTAACACTAAGAAAGTGGATCACATCACTTCTGTTCTGAAGTCTTTACACTGGCTTCCTGTGTGTCAAAGAATAGATTTCAAAATACTGCTGCTAGTTTATAAAGCACTGAATGGTTTAGGCCCAAAATACATTTCTGACCTCCTGCTAAATTATGAACCATCCAGATCTCTCAGGTCTTCAGGGACTGGTCAGCTTTCTGTCCCCAGAGTCAGAACTAAACATGGTAAAGCAGCGTTCAGTTATTATGCTCCAAATATCTGGAACAAACTCCCAGAAACCTACAGGTCCGCTGCAACTCTGACTACTTTTAAATCCAGGCTGAAGACTTTTCTTTTTGCCGCTGCTTTTAATTGAACTATTCACATCTTAAACTGCACTGTAACTTTTAACTTGTATTTTTTCTTTTAATGTTTCTTTTATTATCTTTTATTTTTAATGACTGATTTTAAATGCCATTTTCTTAATGTCTTTCGTTTTTTGTAAAGCACTTTGAATTGCCTTGTGTTGAAAAGTGCTATATAAATAAATTCTCCTTGCCTTCTTACAAGTAAAAGCAAAATGAGAATTATCCCGACGCAGCCCGCCATTGTTGCGGTTGTGTGCGACTCCCCAGATGAGCTGAACTCTTTTTAAAACACTCCACCATCGTTCCTGTCCCCAAAAAAACAAAACCCACCATCCTCAACGACTACCGCCCAGTAGCACTCACCTCCATCATCATGAAGTGCTTTGAGCGGTTAGTCAAAACCTTCATCACCTCCTCCCTCCCTGACTCTCTGGACCCCCTGCAATTTGCCTACAGAGCAAACAGGTCCACAGACGACGCCATAGCCCTCACCATCCACACTGCCCTCTCACACCTGGACCAGAGGAACACATATGTGAGAATGCTGTTCATTGATTACAGTTCAGCTTTCAATACCATTGTGCCCTCCAAGCTGGTCATCAAGCTCAGAGACCTCGGGCTCAACAGCGCCCTCTGTGACTGGATCCTGAACTTCCTGACGGGCAGACCCCAGGCAGTGCGGGTGGGAAACATCACATCCTCCACCCTGATCCTCAACACCGGAGCTCCTCAAGGCTGCGTGCTCAGCCCTCTCCTCTACTCCCTGTTCAAACTGTCTGACAGCTTTGGACATAGTGTTTTCACGTCAAGCCCCTACAATGTATAGCAATAGACAAGCATGCTGCATGATTATTGGCTCAGGAACACTGATGAGATTTTCGACTCACGTATTGAAAGTTGGTATTGAATGACCAGGTGTTTTTACTCAATAGTTCAGTAGCCAGCCCTACTCACACCGTCTGCTAGCGGGTTCTGTCCATTGAAATATAAATCAGCACTTATTTGTGAAATTAGTCATCATCTGGTTTTTGCTGAAACAGCATGAGTGATAAGCTTCTTTTATAAATTCACGATCACATGACCTAGACTGCAACGCACAACTGAGGGGAAATCAAAGACCTTATATATTTAAAACAATAGAAGACGACAGGAGAAACATTTAATGATGATATTCACCTTAGTTGAGCATGCTAGCTACATTAGAACAGTTCAGCAAACGTTTTAATATATTCAACTAACCATCGACTTCCCTACTGAGCATATCCCTGATCATGCAGATTTCAAGGCCTGCCAGTAAACCCAAAGCAGAAGAAGAAGTGACGTCAGCGGCTCCCTCAGAGACTTATTCCGGTGTGAACGCGATCTACTAGATAGTTCCGGAACTAAACATTTCCGGGGAACTAAGATACGGGAACTATTCCTGGGAAAGGTACTTGGTGTGAAAGCGCCTATTCTCACGTTCACTATGCTTTAAGATTTTGACCTCTGAAATAGAGGGGCAATCGCTTTGTTTTCTGACATAGGACAACGAGCCACACTGGGAATAACATTACATAAACTTTGAAGTAGACACCCATAGCTAACAAACGTTCACATCTTAACCATAAACTGTATACCAGTCCATTATTTCAACCCACATTTAATAATCATTCAAAACACTTTTACCGGTATTGTGCTAAAGAGAGTGTGTTAACCTTGAGCATGTGTGTTCACAAAATCCCAATATCCATGTGTTGGCAGGATGTGAAACTGCTGACTGATCAAACCAGTACCGCCGCCCCTACTCCACTCACAACAACATTTTGAGAACTCTTTCTCTAAATGTAAATGCAAAGAGAAGGACAGAGAGAGAAAGAGCCAGATGGATTCTGTTAGTTAACAAAGCATGGACCATCAGTTCTGTCATGTTATTATATCCTGTCCATAATCATTGATTTTGTGGACACTGTTGTGCACAGTATTATCACTGCCTTGTGAATAAAAAGAAGACAAATAATTACACTTTCTGCAAGACATACACAGCAGCACCTACAATGGTTGAGACAATATCTGACAAGGGGAACGATTGTTCTGTTACACTGCTTCATTTAACTCAACACGTACTGCTGAATCTACAAATGCAATGGGAGGCATATTAGATGGCTGAGCGGCACTGAGCAGCTCCGTGTGGGGGTCCAGAGGTTATGTCCTGCACAGATCTGTGTGAGGATGGACATGACACTGTTCAGGCTGAATCATCAGTACAAAATATGAGCAACTGTGTTACACCAGATTTAATTATTTGGCTAAAGCTAAAAGCCTTTTAACAAAAAAATGTAAAAAGGGGAAAAGTAAAGCAAAGTTCCCAGAGAACAATCATGCTTACCATTGTTAGGGGTGGAAGTATGAATGGTAATTTAAATAAAGTACCATCAAATCCGTCATATAAATAAAGTGGAGTAAAAAGTATGTTATTTCTCCCAAACATTTACTTAAAGTGGACATATCATGCTATATTTGAAACATATATTGTAGGACCATCCCTATATAAATACATATATTTTTTCAAAATACCAAACAGATCCTGCATTTTAGCCATGCCTCATTTCGCTCTATTTGCTCTTTCCAGCCCTGTTTTTGCAGGGGGCTGATTCTGTGAGCTGCAGCTGACCACGCCCCCTGCCGGAGAGGGGAGTTGCCAGTTACTTTGGCATTAGGGCAGGGATATCTAGATACTTTCCAAGGTTTGACATAGTGAATTGTGCTACTTTTAAAGCACGCAACGATGTTTTCAAATCTGTAATCAAAAAGCTCCTCAAAAACACTATCGAAGCAGTTCCTGCCGTTACTATGTTAGTTCAAACAGTAACAACGGACTATTTTTCTTAGCGGATGCATGTCAATTTAAGTCAATACAACTATTTTTTAAATCAATAAAATCCTTTTCTAAATCCATAAAAGCATTTCAATTAATATTGTGAGTCACGTCGTTACTTTGTTGAGAATGTGGCCATGTAATAAGCGGGATAATGTGCAGCGACGCGGTCATTATGGGGAAAAGAACACCGACAGGCTGATCAGGAGCCCGACGCGAAGCGGAGGGATCTAGATCGGCATGATTATAGTCATTATTCATTTGTTTTAAAGCAGGAGGAGCAAACGCTTGCCTCGGGGAGGGAGAAAAAGAGCCACAGCGGAGAATAAACAGAAGGGCAACCATGCAAGGGAAGTCTTCTTTGCTGCTTTTGTGGCAGACTACAGCGCCACTTAGAGGCCTGGCATATGTACTACAGAGTCTCCAGCGCTTTCGAGCGGCAATGGCCGTGGCCCAACCTCTCATTCCCCTGATAGGTGGAGAATTGACCAATAGCCGTAGCGCCACCGTGCTGATGTCAGGACAGTGCTCAAATCTGGATCAATCTGTATCAGATCCGTTAAAGCTCCGTTTTTAGAGATTTGGTTATGGAGGAAAATAGAGAGGGTTGTGTTTTCTGACACTTGGTGAGTTCCCTGGAACACCGGGGACACATATTCATGTATAAAAGACGTACAAAAGTACATTTTGCATGATAGGTCCCCTTTACAGTCACGTAGTAAATCTACTTTTACCTTCCATCAGTGTTAATGAAGTATTTAGAGCTAACTACCAAACCAAACTGCAGAAGAAAAAAAACATGCTCTTCAGGGCTCAACGCTAACTTTTTTAAGTGGTTGCCAACCAGGCATCAGCTTTTGGTTTCCAAAACTGAAAATACAGTTGCCATTTTTAGTCACCTTATATTTTAAATAATTAAGATACTATACAGTTATACATCAACTTAATAATGAACATGTGACACAAAAGAATGTTGAAATGCTTTACAATAAGTAATTAACAATTATTTGAACCTTAAGTGGTAGTAAACTTGTCCACCCTCAATTGCTGGTATACTAAATACCAGGAGTGCAGCTGCTGTCATGTTCTTCACAGATCCACAAATGAATTGAGCAAGTCACTAGTTTTTTGGTCATCCGTTGTCTCCCTTTCAAATGTGGGTTTTATTGACCTTTGTGCTGACCCCCACCATAGATCCACTGGCCCTTCAGCATTGAAGTCTTGACCTTTGTGCTGACCCCCACCATAGATCCATTGGCCCTTCAGCATTGAAGTCTTGACCTTTGTGCTGACCCCCACCATATATCCACTGGCCCTTCAGCATTGAAATCTTGGATTGGCCAGACTAATACATTTCTAATGTTAAATAAATGAAAACCATTCACAGTTAAGAATTAGATATTCATTATTAATGCTGTAAATTAATATGTAACTATATTTAAAATGTGTTACCTTTTTATAGAAGTGATTATATTTGTATGCCAATATTTTCCTATGGTAAAGTTTCGTTTAGCACTTTTATTTTGGTAGTAATAAGATCGGGACTCTTATTTTGAAGGAACTTTCACCAGAAGTGAATGGATAACGGAGCAGAATGTACATATATATTTCGCCTCCCAATCAATCAATCAATGTTTATTTATATAGCCCAATATCACAAATGTTACATTTGTCACAGTGGACTCCCAAGACTTTACGCATTTCCTCTTTGCTTTTCGTTCGGGTTCACCTTGCGCTTTATCAGTTGAATCACTTTGAACATTCGTTTGAGATGTTGACGGGTGGGCCAAACTTTTTACCCCACAGTTAAACAACTTAATTTGCTTCGCCATTTTTTGTAAAACAAACACACGGCGCACCGCGCACGCGAGTAAACGTGCATCGCTTTCTGGCTCCGTAATCACACCAATGCACGTTCAATTTAAAGTGGACCTATCATGCTATATTTGAATAATATATTGTAGGGCCATACCTATATAAAACATGTCTTCGAAGTTTTTTTTTTCAAAATACCAAACAGATCATGCATTTTAGCCATGCCTCATTTTGCTCCATTTGCTCTTTTTTAGCCCTGTTTTTGCAAGGGCTGATTCTGAGAAGCCTTCTTCGCTGCTTTTGTGGCAGACTACAGCACCACCTACAGGCCTGGCATATGTACTACATCGTCTCCAGCGCTTTCGAACGGCAACGGCCGTGGCTGTCTCCTCCTGATAGGTGGAGAGTTGGCTATATAGGCGGAGCTCCTCGTTCCTGACGTCAGAGATAATTAAAATCTGGATCAGTCTGTATCAGATCCGTTGCAGCCCCGTTTTTAGAGATTTGGGTATGGAGAAAAAGAGAGAGGGTTGAGTTTTCTGACACTTGGTGAGTTCCCTGACACACCAGGGACACATCTACATCATCTACGTACAAAGGTGCATTTTGCATGATAGGTCCCCTTTAAGTATCAGGTTCCGACTGGTCACAACAATAATTAAATATCACTCTTAATACAACAAACAATGAACATTTATCTCTTTTGGGGTGCACATTTTGCTGTCCTTATTTCTTCATGTTAAAAAGTGGTTGCCACTGATGGCAACCAAAGGCCAAGAAGTGGTTGAAAATGTTCTTGAATGGTTGCCAATGGCAACCGTTACTGTCGAGCCCTGCTCTTTCAGAAACGATGGAATATTAAAACTGAATAACATTAACCAGTTGTGTGGTTAAATCAAAGTTCCTTTAGTAAACAGTGTTTCTCTGTGAGGGCATCAACACTCTGGAACACAACACCGATACAGATAAGGAATAACACCTCCTATCATACATTTAACCACTATCATAAGAACTGGCTTTTCAGCAATCAAAAATGTGAACACTTTGAACTGTATCATAGTATGATAGTATTTCATCTGTTTGCAAGTTTGCCTGTTCCTATTTATTGTTGTACTGCTGTTGTCTGTATTCTATTTAATGATGTTTTTATTTCTCTAGTCTGGTTGTGGTTATTTAACATCTTGCCAAGCACAACAGTTGAAAATGTACCTGTTGGCTAATACTGGCTCATTTACAGCAATGTGGATTAATGTGCACTGTCCTTTAAATAAATAAACAAATGATCTAGGACATTGAGGATTTAAATGTAACCATTAATGAATGAAACTTAAAAACAGTAACTGAAATAAAATTGTATCTGGGCCAACGTCTCCCAATCACAGTTTAATGTTTTACCGCGTCACATTGCAGAAGGTTTCTTTACAAAGTACATGACAGCGTTAGAGGTAAGAAGATAT
The DNA here is from genome assembly GCF_902827175.1 of Gymnodraco acuticeps. Lineage (NCBI taxonomy): Eukaryota > Metazoa > Chordata > Actinopteri > Perciformes > Bathydraconidae > Gymnodraco > Gymnodraco acuticeps. The sequence continues at coordinate 944,544 of NW_022992313.1, forward strand.
CAGAGGCGCTGTGAGCTGCTGCTGCTGCTGCTGCTGCTGCTGCTGCTTCGTGTGGCTCTGTTGTTCTGCAGCTGGATACCACACTAACTACAGCTTTCTGCTCTGATAATGCCACCATGTGCCCTTCCTCACTGTGGCAACGTCATCTAATCAAAGCTGCAGCCCAAGGATCATCCTATCACTGACGGCAGGTCTACTGCTTGAGCCCGTGTTGATCATAGAGATCTGAGCTGAGCTGAGACAGCTATTTAATAGACTCACAAGACAGCCCCCCCGCCCCCCAGTCCTTAACAAAAACATTCCACTGAGATAGACCCATAGGCTGACTCATAAATTCAGACTGTGTTCCCATTAGAGCTGAAAGAAGACAGCTGTGCTTGTGAAAGGATGTAGTGGAGCACCAAGTGAGTTCACATTTAGGCATGTTTACCAGGGGAATTAGATGGCAGCTTTAACTCAAACATTTCCCTGCAGCAGCTCTTCAAAGTGCAAGGCGCTGATCCAGGATTTACCTGCAGATTATGGTGCAGATAATACTGTTTCTTGATTTTACAGGTTTAGAAAAATGGCTGACTAAACTTGATACTTATAATCTGGATTCATTCATTTAAACTTAAAGGTGTGTTTACCTGTCTCCCTTTGTCTGGGAGTCCCTGTGTAATAACCTGAGCAGAAACATTCTGTGGCTGTTTGGTAAAGTTGACCTCATGAGATCATTCCGGACCTGCTCTGTCTCAATCAGAGCAGTGTGTGTTCTGTGGGGTCCCAGGTACTTCCTCTATCTGAGCCCGTTCAACACACACCCGGCTCCGCACAGAAAGGCTTGTTTTAAGGTGAGGGCTACACCTCTCAGGCTACAGAGCCGGCCTGTTGGGCCCCTAACACTCCCTCCAGAACTGTAGGGTTTAACAGGGGCAGAAAACACACACCACATTAGGATTTCCTGTTTCCTGGCCCCTCACCCACTACTCTATGCATTATATGAAGTTTGGGATCCCTGCTTTCATTTCATCAGGGTGTCGTATTGTCATACTGATATTCTGTACACACTGTGAAGACCACTGAGACAAATGTAACATTTGTGATATTGGGCTATATAAATAAACATTGATTGAACAAAAATAGTTGTGTATTTTTTTTAATGTTTTTGTTGTGGTGTCATTGTATATTTTGTAATTTTGTTTGTTATCTTCCAGGCAATGATTCCCATAATTAGGAAACACATGTTTCTTTTTACAACAACCATAATGAAGCTGCTCAGAGCAGTGGGTCTCAATCCATGGGTCAGGACCCTCAAATACTAATCTGAGGGGTCACAAGATCATTAAAAGAGATAAAAAAAGAGAACATCAACGTGTGTATTTACTCGTGTAAAAATCTAAATAAATATGAGTGTAAAGTAGAGTCCAGTAAACGGGTTAACATCGAGAGCAGGACGGCTGATAGATAATGTTGATATGTTGTTGTTGGTTTATGTCTTGTTTTATGCATCTGATAAAAGACAATAATACGAATAGACATGTATTTAACACAAATATTGTCAGTACTATCTCCGATTGCTTTAGTAGAAATAAAAACAGTTTCAGTGCACAGCATTTATCAGAGAACAAAAACATACAAAATGGAAATACACAAATAAGTAAATAAGAGAAAGAGTGTCTTTTTGCGTTCATGTGCATTTGTTGTTGTGTATTGGTTTTCAACAAACATCAAATAAACAAGCAATAATACATCTGCTTTCCATGTAACTGTGTGTACGTGCATACGCCTGACGAGAGTACCCAGTACAACACATGTGAGCTCATGCCAGTTTCAAGAGAGGAAATGAGAGGTTAGCCATGTGATCCGGGTGATCTGCGCCCACTAGACCCCCCCCCCAACTCCCCCCCCACGCTGACCTCACCTTCGAGGTTATGATGGAAGTCAAACAGGCCGCTAACTGGTTACATACGACTCCAGTATTATTCTTATCAGGATCAAGACACGGCTTCTCCACAGTAAGGGGTGCTCCATTCATCAGCTGCTCATCAATCATCAGCTGGCACAACACACCTACTGATGAAGCCCTCGATCAACACGATAACCTCAAGTCTGATAAGTCAAGTACACAACATGTGTTTCACCCATTTCATTAACAGGAATTGACTTTGAGTGGAAGTGTGAATGTGTGTGTGTCAATGATAAATCCAGGCACTTCCCCTAAACGCCAGCCAGACCCTGTCCTTGTCTCGGCAGCAGAGACTGTGTGGCTGCAGCTCAAGGACTGGAGGACACGCACAGAATCACGCACGCTTTTTCATGCATACCTCAGATTCCGAATCTGACGCGCGCACGTGCGTGTGTACTCAGTTGGCTTGTAACATTACTTTTTTTCTCTTTCTCCTGAGGAGGTAGTTCGCTGCATGTGTTCTAAAGTTGAATGCAGAAATGAAGAATGGAAATGTAATGCAACACAGAAAGGTCATTGGAGGAGGTGAACATATCCTCAGATGATAAGAAAAGGAAAGGTAAAATACAGACATGTACAGAAACGAGAGTTGAGCTTTGTGCCAGTCGTCACTTTGAAGAGATAATCCAGTTAGTGGCCAGCTTTAACCATTGCATAGAAATGGACAAACATTTACATCGTTTCCTTTTTTGGAGTTTAATTTGTGTAAAGTAACGGAAAGTAATCAGTTCAGTTACTTTTATACAGTGGTGTAAAGTCACTAAGAACATTAACTTAAGTAGTACTATACTTGAGGGACATTTGTTGCTACTGTGTACTTCTACTCCACTTTAGAGGTAAATGGTGTACTTTTACTACACTACATTTATTTAATACCTTTAGTTACTTAGTTAGATTTTAACTAATAATGTGAAATATAAACGACACATAAAAGGATACCTGGACGATATTCACATTCTACCCTGCAGTATACAAAGTAATTAGTAATATAATATTCTGGAATGGGCCATTCTGCATAACGACTACTTTTACTTTATATAATAAGTATATTTTGATGATACAACTTTTGTACTTTTACATGATTAACATTTTGAATGCAGGACTTTTACTTGTAACAGAGTATTCACTCTGGTACTTCTACTTTTACTCAAGTACAATATCTGAGTACTTTCCCCACCTCTGCTTTTATAGTATGATACTGAGATGACCCCCCCAGCTCTGCTGTGAGTATATATGACCCGGTGTTACCGTGATGTGATGTCCACTCCTCGCGTTATCTCGCGTTATCTGACGCTACCACAGCGATTAGAAGACAAACTCAAATGTATGTCGGTAAGTAAGCAAACAGTAAAGAAAGAGAACACACACACACACACACACACACACACACACACACACACACACACACACACACACACACACACACACACACACATCACCACACACACACACACACACACACACACACACACACACAACACACACACACACACACACACACACACACACACACACACACACACACACACACACACACACACACACACACACACACACACACACACACACACACACACCACACACACACACACACACACACACACACACACACACACACACACACACACACACACACACACCACACACACACACACACACACACACACACACACACTACACACACACACACACACACACACACACACACACACACACACACACACACACACACACACACACACACACACACACACACACACACACACACTACACACACACCAACACACACACACACACACACACACACACACACACACACACACACACACACACACACCACACACACAGACAGATCTCAGATTACAGTCTTTTCATGTTTCCTAGCTTCAGTAGAAACGTGTCAAACCGCCACCCTGCCGAGCCAGGGCTCCAGAATCCGCGCAGACTCACCTGAGATCAGCTCGCGCCTGCCCTCATCCAGGTGACTGGAGATCACGTCCCCCATGCTGGAGCGAACTCAGAACCCCAGGTGGACTCCTGGTCTGTGCAGTGTTTAAAGAAGGGAACCGAGCCGGAAAAACTGAGACTCCTGCAGAGGCTGAGCTGTCACCGGCTGTCCAACATCACCGGGCCTGCAGTCAGCGGGTCGAGAACGACTGAAGCAGACGGTGAAGGAGGACACAGTGAGCGGAGGGACACACTGGCGGAGCCGTGGGAGAGGGACACACCCTCATTTAAACCACCCCCCCCCCCCCTTCCCAGCGGCGCTGCGTTCAAGTCATGTGGGGGAATGTAACTCTCCCCTTCAATCTGTCAGGATAAAATATGTTAGAACTATTAGGATTTGACCGCACTGTGAACGCTGAACGTTCAACAGTGTGTTCAAACCTTCTCCACACTGCCAGGAGAAATACGTCTGTGTGAGGAGCACTGAACAAGAGCCTGAAACAGAAGCACCTGAATGTGTCGAACATTCTGGACATAATCAGCCTGCGTATTTCAAATATAGGCCTATTGTAAAACGTAGGGGTTGGCACAAAACAGCTCTGAGAGGACAATGTGCAAAAAGTTTGGGATGACATCTTTATTCCCCACCACTTGATATGCTGTTCCTCTGCTGCCCTCTCGTGGATTTAGCATTCGGTGCCATTACTATGGGATTAGTTTTGTATCATAAAGATAAAGCAACACTTTCTCAGAATAAAGCAAAACTATGAGTTTAAAAGAAAAAAAAACTGAGTCAAGCAAAATCAAATAAATTTCAAAAATAAAACTAAACGTTGCAAACAAATCATTTGTGTAATCATGTAAACTATAAGTATTTTTTTCTTTGTTCTAACATAGGTTTTTGTTTGCAGTTCTTGTTGCTACTTTCTGAATGATCAGACTTTTGCTCTCGCTGCAGCTCTTCTCGTTTGCGCTCCTTCACTTTTTGTTTGAGATTCTGACACAAACCTCCCAGGTGGGCGGGACTTTCAGGGGTGCGTCCCCATTGGCTACTCCGTTTTTGAGTGACAGTCCAGTGCTCCAGCGATTGTACAGTGCAGCTGCGGTGCGGTAGCTGAGCGTGGATAGAACACCCGCAGAAGAACCAGCATTTCAATTATTATAATACTACAAGTGAAAATATATGTAAGTATTGATCATTTGTGTTGTTTGTGCTGTACTATATGGTCTGTTTCTTTATTATGTTAAGTGAGAAGTAAAGCAAAGCTGTGCTATGAAAGTTAGATAAATATATTAACCAGATATTTCCATATGAGTTTCCACAAAAAATAACAGGGTGGACACGGTATGCTTTACCAAAATAGTCAAGCTCTTTAAAAATAATTTAAAAACCTGTAAATTCAGAGGATCAATAAAGTACTTATCTACTATATTTCTATCTAAATGAAGAGTGATTCTAACTCTGCTCCTCGAATAAGATTATCCTGCTCAAAATGAATTCTTCTTCCTGAGTCATACAAATAATAGAATATTAAATGGCCAGGGGATTTAAATCAGAGTAACAGGGGGGACATTCAAACGTTGGACACACACTTTTCAATACACTTTAAATCAGTGGTCACCAACCTTTTTAAGCCCAAGATCACCAACCTCGGCCTAGGTGAAAGGCGAGATACCTATTGCAGAATTTAGTGACAAAGACAGTGCTTCCAATTTGAGGCCTTTTATAGGCTAATTGCATCTGAATGACTGTTACAATGAAGGCTCCATAATCAGCTCAGAGCATATAGGCAGGGGTAAAGTGCTATTTTTTATGAGTGGGGGGCGGACCTCACCTCCTCTAGGGGGGTCCGGGGGCATGCTCCCCCGGGACGATTTTTTCTAAATATTGAAGTTGAAAGCATCAATCTGGTGCACTTTGAGAGCAACATTAAGAGATCTATGGATACTTCTCTCAGCACCCATATGAAACAGAACTGTAAACAGATTTACTTTTTCTTTATGGATATTTTACAAATCACTCCCCTTTCAAACTGTATTCTTGTTTTACTGCCATATAGTATTTCATACCTGTTTTTCATTTATTCTCTTATTGTTTGTATAACTATAATGATCATATGAAGGTGTGCCTCGGAAATAATCTTTTGAATAATTTGTGACAAAACCGTTCTAAACACTCAGAGAGTCCTTTAGCTCACCTGAGCCCCTCAGTCTGACAGGGGAGGAGTCTCCTCCAGCTTGTTGTGGAAACAGCTCCTTATGTCCGTTAGTGCAGCTAGCTAACCAGATGCTAACATCACGGTCCCAACCAGTCGATCGCGATCGACTGGTTGGCGACCACTGCTTTAAACAATACAAATGAATAAATAAAACAGAATTTGTTTGATTGCTTTTTTTATATCTGTTATGGAAGTTGAGCAAACATGACTTGGGACACGGCACTTTGGCCTATTTGTGCTAAAAGAGTCATTATTTAGAATTTTGAATATTCTGAGAATATAACATAGGGGATTACACACATGTAAATGTTATCAACAGGCTTCAAGAAACAGAACAAACAGTAGTAGGCTACACTTAGCCGAGTATTTTTCCTATGATTGCCTGATTTCATGTCAATCATGTTTTCAGTATTTCTTCAAAAGTTGTATATTATAATAAAATTAGTACAACTATACAAATTATGTTTTTAAACTTAAAACTACAAGTACAAAATGATATTAGCTTGTGTTCACCTCGTCAGATTGGTTGTGTCTGTGTTGTAGCAGCTACATGATCTCAAACAGCCAGCTAAGCATCCCGGAATTGTGCTGAAGATCCTACATGTACATTACATGTTTTAGGTTATAAATAATATCACATCAATGGTGCATCAAATCAGCCTTCAAAGGATAACCGAAAAGAGGAACATTGGAAAGTGTCAAAACACTCTTAAATTCTTTATTTGTGGTTTGTGAAGCAACAACAGGCTGCTGAGATGTTTCCAGCTGTGAACCTCTGCCCTCTGGTCAGCTGATGTGGACAGAGAGGAGGGACTTCAGAGGATTCAACATCAGGTGCATCTAAGATCTTTATCATCGTCTTATATTAAGTGTATAGTTAGTCTTCAAATAAAGATTGTTCCAAGTATCTGTGTTGCAGTTTCTCTGAAGCTCTTCTGTTGATTGTCATCCTGTAGCCTACTTGAAGCTCATGTTGTCTGTTTCTGTCTTGGGGCCTGGCTCTGGATGTCTGCTACAGTATGTGCCAACTTTTCAGAGGCGAAGTTCTGAACTTTTGCAGGTTATTGTTTTTTAAAGTTATGTTGTGTTCGGGTCTCCCGTGACCCGTTTCACGTTAAAATTATATAATAACTACGCTCTAGTTTTTTTTAACGGAACAAGGCTTCATGATATCCTCCACAACAGCTATAAACACTACAAAACTGATTTTGACCATTTTAGCCAAGTCTGAAGGTCTCTAAAACATTTGTTGGACCAATCAAGATTCATCTTTGACTTTAGACACCACACCTCTTCATCCACTGTAACAATCATTTAAAACTTTTTTTGGGGAGATTGTATTCTAATATTAGTCTATTATAGTCAGATAACGTAATGATCCACTGTCTTCACTATAGGAAATATAATGAGTGAATTGAATCACATGTTTTACTTAAATATGTGGTGTAATGTTTTTTGGGGCCATAACATAAAATTACAACAGCATTGTACGGTTGTGAATGCATAATAAGTTAGTTATGATAAAAACAATATTGGATGATAGTCATTATTTTTGAGTGTTTTGGACTGAGAAAAATCATGGGTCAAAATTGACCCGCCAACACCATGAACGGTAACAGCTTTTGAACACAACACAACGGTTAAGAATAAGATATTGCTAATATTGTAAGATACAGCACCAGGGCCGTCCCTCCCTACTTGAAGATTAGAGGCTCCACTAGCACCCCCCAAACCCCCCCCCCAATGCTCGCGAAACAGAGGGTGTTTCTCAATGTCGAGGACGCTTGCTTGGTAGCACATGTCTTCCCGAGTCACTTGCTTCAGAAGCGAGGCAAGAAACCTTCCTAGCCTCGGAAAACGAAGAATTGTGGAAAAGGCTAACACAGAGGTCTGCACATTTTTTTACCAAAAGAGCCATTTTGCCCCCTTTTTCACCAATATATTTTGTCTGGAGCTGCAAAACATATTTGATGGCTTGATAGCTTATAAAGTTGTATATATTGTTATATCATTGACAAAAACTGCAGTTTTTTTGCATTTATTATTTATTACATAATAGAAAACTGTTAACCTCTAATAATAAACAAATAACTCTTATAAGGAGAATTAAAAAAAATACACAGGCCTCGCCTACTTTAAAATAAATCAACACAGCATGTTCTGCCCTTACGCACATATCCCTATGCGTAGCTAGACAATTAGCTAACATTTAAAAGTCCTCCAATAAAGATGCAAGGTTTTCTTTCTTGACGTTACTGTTCTTCTTTTACTTTGTAAAACTGTAACAATACAGAAATAAAACACATAAGTGTGCACGCTTTACATAACATATAGCACTGTACAAACGACACACATACTACTATAAAAGGAATTAGCTATCATTAGCATCACTATTAGCTAGAAATAGCACAGAGCTACGGTGGCCCTGAAGTGCAAGACACTACAGCATTTCACAAAACACCACAGCATCTCACATTGGATGGAAAGGGTATTCCTTTAGGGAGAACACTTCTTGTTTGTGATTGGACAGAGCCAGCCAGAGAAGCACTGCTGTGATTGGTTGTTTTTGCTGCCAGTCAAGAAATGACGCTTCGTGATTGGTCAACACCCGACAGCGAAATATGTCCCAACACATCAGCCGTTAGCACACACTCAGAGCTCACAGCTCCTCATATCTGTTCAGAAACTGGACAAAAGTTAAACATGTACAAACCACAGACTGTCTGTGTCATGGCGAATACAGTCGCTGCTTTATTTATGTCTGTATGATGTTGTTGTGAGTGTGGACGGAGCAGCTACAGGTTAGTTTAGCCTGATGGATCCGATTCCATTCAGAAAACACGCATTTTAAAAGCTTTTCGCCTGCCGTCTTATCTGCAGACTTGTCAAAGCGTTAATTCATGGTTTTTACTAACCGTTATCAGTATGTAGTTACTTCGGCATCACTTTGAAACGTGTATTACAATTAAATCACGGTCAAATATGTTCATTTTGTTGTAGTTGGTATCTCCCATAGAATTTACTTGGAGATACGCCCCGCCCCCTCTCAGCGCCTCTTGTTTGAATGACAGGAGCAAACACAGCTGACAGCCACGGTGAAACTCGAGCGATTAGAGCGATGCCAATATTGGGTGGTCTACCATAGTATTTACATGGAGATAAGCCCCTTAAAAACCATGAATTAATAAGCATTAATTCTGTGTTTACTCCTGTCATTCAAACAAGACGCTGGAGAGGGGGCGGGCCGTATCTCCATGTAAATCCTATCGGAATCGGATCGATCAGGCTAAACTAACCTGTAGCTGCTCCGTCCACACTCACAACAACGTCATACAGACATAAATAAAGCAGCGACTGTATTCACCATGACATAGACAGTCTGTGTTTTGTATATGTTGAACTTTTGTCCAGTTTCTGAACAGATATGAGGAGCTGTGAGCTCTGAGTGTGTGCTAACAGCTAACGGCTGATGTGTTGGGCCAATCACGAAGCGTCATTTCTTGACTGGCAGCAAAAACAACCAATCACAACAGTGCTTCTATGGCTGGTTCTGTCCAATCACAAACAATAAGTGTTCTCCCTAAGGAATACCCTTTCCGTCCAACGTGAAATGCTGTGGTGTTTTCTGAAATGCTGTAGTGTTTTGTGAAATGCTGTGGTGTTTTGTGAAATGCTGTGGTGTTTTCTGAAATGCTGTGGTGTTTTGTGAAATGCTGTTGTGTTTTGTGAAATGCTGTGGTGTTTTCTGAAATGCTGTGGTGTTTTCTGAAATGCTGTGGTGTTTTGTGAAATGCTGTTATGTTTTGTGAAATGCTGTGGTGTTTTCTGAAATGCTGTGGTGTTTTGTGAACTGCTGCGGCGTTTTGTGAAATGCTGTTGTGTTTTGTGAAATGCTGTGGCGTTTTGTGAAATGCTGTGGTGTCTTGCACTTCAGGGCTACCGTACAGATCACCATTAGCTAAATTAGCACACATTAAACTAGCTTCAGACCAAAACTTACAAACTTCAAACATTCTGCACATAACACATCCAAATTGCACATGAAGAACTCACAGACAAATAGTCCCCAAGGCTCAAGCATCACAGACACGAACACAGTTTACATGAGGTCTCTGCTCCTTGTGTTGATCTCCGTGCTACATTTACAAAAATCCTCGCAAAGCAGAGAGCGCTCATTCTGACACGCCCCCAGCAAACCAACAAAACCAAGGAGCGCTCACTCTGAGCCAAAAAACATGTCCCAACTCCATAAACATAGAAATAGGCAGCACACTCCCTGCTTGAGATAATAACATTATATCACGACAAATACAATTGAACTTGAAAGGGAATGTCCTCTGAAAACAACATATTAAGAGTTATTTCTCTAAGACTCTGCAAGAAGGACAACAATTTCTGTTACAGGCCTAAGGAACACCTTGGCTGTCCCGTCCTTCACAATCCACACTTCTACTTTGCGGACTGTTATGGAAATCTTAGACCTAGTCAATACTGTGGAGATATACAATTAGAATGATCAATCAATAAACTGGTGAAACAAACAGAGTTGTCTTTCTGGTTCTTTATTCGAGGCGTCTCGAAGGCACAGGTCTCACAGAGTATAGGATAGTCTGCAGGAGTGTGCGCAATAGTCACAAAATAGCAAAGCTTATATACAAGATAGGGCGGGCAGACAGAGTTTTGTGTAGCTAGGCGGAACGCCTCAGAAATCTGCTTTCACACGGATGTCTCATATTGTTATTAGACACCTGTCCTTGAGCTGTAGATAGTATAATGGTTCCCAGAATATGGAAGTTCTTGTGTGACTTTGTGTGAAGAGGAGTAGTCTCAACATAGTCTGCCAAATCAGCTCTGTGGCCTTGAAGCGCTTGGGAATAATACCCCTCATTAGAGTATGCAGAGAAAACAGCACATATCAGGAAAATGGTACAGTAGTGTTAGACAATGCTTTTAGAAGCATTTGGTTTTACCATATAAGGTAACATAAGAAATTGCCACTACAGGACCCTCTTGTCACTGCTTGGAAAAGTCTTAACAACCAATCCCATTGGCCATTCGTTCCTATGGGCTTGACTGTCTTTGAGAAGGACGACGTCTCCTTCTTTGACGTTTGGCTCGTCTTGCGTCCACTTCCTGCGGCTCTGCAGAGTAGACAGATACTCTCCTTTCCATCTCTTCCAAAAGGTGTCGGCAAGGCACTGAACTTGCTTCCATTGCTTTCCGAGCAACTGAGCTGTATCGAAGTTTCCAGGAGGTGCTGAAACTGCACTCATTTTCTGAGTCAGGAGCATTAAGGGGGCATATCTGGGTCAGTAGACACAGACACAAGGGGTCTTGCGTTGATGATCGCCATCACCTCTGCCATGAATGTGCTCAGAACCTCATGTGTAAGACGTACGGGTCCATTAAGGAGCACATCGTTTAGAGATGTTCCCTCATATTCAGCACTTGAGTCGAACACAACTCGTATTTGGTTAAGCTTTTGTGGGTGATACACACCGAATGTTGGTATGTACCAGTGTTCTTTTCCTTTGACCAAAGGTGGTGCAGGCTCAGCTTGGTCATTGTCCAGCATCTTTTGCATGAACTTGATGTAATGTTCTTTCATTTCTGGCCTTTTCTCAAGAGTTTTTCGAAAGGAGAAGAGACGTTTCAAGGCGTGTTCCCTGTTGCTTGGAAGGTGTCGTCTAGGAGAGCTGAATGGTAAAGGAGCTACCCAGCTGTTTCCTTCTTCTTGGTAGACCTCTGCATCCATGATTGCAAGGAAAGCTTTGTCTTCTATTGAGAGTGCAATCTTGTTGTCATCTTTGGACCAGTCAAACACCGAACACCCAAGATTGTCTGTAATCGCAGTGCAATCTGTGTTCTGCTTACATGCAGGGAAGGTGAGACTAGGATGCTGTGTCATGCCACTGAAGTCTTCTTTAACATGAATACTGTTTGGACATGGACTGAGATAAGATGTGCAACCGTAGTGCAGTATGTTGGTCTTGTAGACATTGACCTATGATGGTTTGTGAGCTATCCCCAAGCATACTTCTCCCACAATGACCCAGCCTAGGTCTAGCCATTGTGCGTAAGGTGCATTGTGCGGTCCATTTGCTCACGTACTTTGTGCACCCTTAGGATGTCTCTCCCTAAGAGCAGAAGGATAGGAGCGTTTTGATCTACTGGATGAATCTTGTTAGCAACTGGCTGTAGGTGTGGGTGATGTAGTGCAATCTCTGGAGAGGGAATTTCTGCTCTTTCATCTGGCACCATGTCACACTCAATTAAGGGTGGTAAGGGAAGCTGTACTTTCCCCTCCACAGACTCAATGACAAAATTAACGGCTCTTCTACCTGAAGTCTCTGACTTCCCAGAACAGGTTTTCAGGGTGTATGGAGTGGAGTTACCTTTAACTTCAAAGAGGTTGAAGAACTCTGTCTTGGCTAGTGACTTATTACTTTGTTCGTCCAACACTGCATACATCTTCATTGCCTTCTCCTTTTCCCCTGCAGGATATGCTTTCACCAAGATGATTTTGGAACATGAGCGTGAGCTGTAACCCTCCCCACAAACCTCTGTACACTTTGAGGTCACTGATGAAGATGAGCTTTCACTTTGCTCCCCGCTTTCGTCTATCCCAGCCGTAGCACTGAGCGTTTAAAGGAGGAGGGCCTGGATGCAGTGCGGCGATGTGTCTGTCACTGTTGCACTCGAAGCATTTGACAGTCAGTTTGCAATCTTTTGCCATGTGTTTAAAAGAACCGCAACATCTATAACAGATGCGATTGTCTCTGAGATATGCTTTGCGGTCTTCCAGAGTTTTCTCTCTAAAGAGCTTACATTTTTTCAGTGGGTGTGGCTTCTTGTGAATTGGACACTGGCGATCTGGCTCATCCAATTTTTTAAAAGTAGGACTGCTTTGGGTCTCTGCTGGCTCCTCTGGGATGTCTGTTTTATGTACAGTTACAGAGGCTTTGTTACTTGGCGTGGATATAATAAAGCTTGGATCGTTCTTAGTCTTTGCTTGTTGCTGGATAAACTTGGCGAAGACAGAGAAAGGAGGGAAGGCTACTCTGTAAGGCAAGGCAAGGCAAGGCAAGTTTATTTATATAGCACTTTTCAACACAAGGCAATTCAAAGTGCTTTACAAAAAATGAAAGACATTAAGAAAAAGGCATTTAAAATCAGTCATTAAAAAGAAAAGCTAATAAAATAAACATTAAAAGAAAAAATACATGGATAAAAGTTTCAGTGCAGTCTAAGATATGAATAGTTCAATTAAACATTAAAAGAAAAAGTACATGGATAAAAGTTACAGTGCAGTCTAAGATATGAATAGTTCAATTAAAAGCAGCGACAAAAAGAAAAGTCTTCAGCCTGGATTTAAAAGTAGTCAGAGTTGCAGCGGACCTGCAGGTTTCTGTGAGTTTGTTCCAGATATTTGGAGCATAATAACTGAACGCTGCTTTACCATGTCTAGTTCTGACTCTGGGGACAGAAAGCTGACCAGTCCCTGAAGACCTGAGAGATCTGGATGGTTCATAATTTAGCAGGAGGTCAGAAATGTATTTTAGGCCTAAACCATTCAGTGCTTTATAAACCAGCAGCAGTATTTTGAAATCTATTCTTTGACACACAGGAAGCCAGTGTAAAGACTTCAGAACAGGAGTGATGTGATCCACTTTCTTAGTGTTAGTGAGGACTTGAGCAGCGGCGTTCTGAATCAACTGCAGCTTCCTAATAGATTTTTTAGTGAGACCTGTGAAGACACCATTGCAGTAGTCGAGTCTACTGAAGATAAAAGCATGGACAAGTTTTTCCAAATCCTGCTGTGACATTAGTCTTTTAATCCTAGATATATTCTTTAGGTGATAGTAGGCTGATTTAGTAACTGTTTTAATGTGACTGTTGAAACTCAGGTCAGAGTCCATGACTACACCTAGATTTTTGGCTTTATCTGTTGTTTTGAACATTGCAGACTGAAGCTCAGCGCTAACTTTTATACGTTCTGCCTTGGCTCCAAAAACCATTACCTCAGTTTTATCTTTGTTTAATTGGAGAAAGTTCTGACACATCCAGTCATTGATTTGTTCAATGCACTTACTCAGTGTTTGAATTGGAGCATAGTCTCCTGGTGAAATTGTTATGTACATTTGTGTGTCATCTGCAAAGCTATGGTAACTTATTTTGTTGGGTAATGTAATGTAATGTAATGTTGTTTTTCATTATCTGAGCCAGTGGTAGCATGTAGATGTTAAAGAGAAGAGGCCCCAAGATGGAGCCTTGAGGAACCCCACATGTCATATTTGTCAACTCAGATGTGTATTTACCTATAGAAACAAAGTTGTTTCTGTCCTTTAAGTAGGATTCAAACCAATTTAGAACTGTTTCCGAAAGTCCCACCCAGTTTTCCAGTCGGTCTAGTAATATGCTGTGGTCAACAGTGTCAAACGCAGCACTGAGATCTAATAATACTAACACTGAAGTTCTGCCACTGTTTGTGTTTAAGTGGATGTCATTAAATACCTTTACAAGAGCAGTCTCAGTGCTGTGGTTTGGACGAAAGCCTGACTGGAACACATCGAAACAGTTATTTAAATGCAAGAAATTACTCAACTGTTGAAAAACAACTTTTTCAATGATTTTACCTAGAAATGGGAGGTTTGATATGGGCCTGTAATTGTTCATTACTGAAGCATCTAGATTATTCTTTTTTAAGAGCGGTTTAATGACTGCAGTTTTCAGGGCCTGTGGAAAAATACCTGAGTGAAGAGATTTGTTTACTATATGAAGTAGATCTGAGGCCATGCAACGAAAAACATCTTTAAAAAATCCTGTTGGAATAATATCAAGGCAGCAGAGGAGGATTTCAGAAGTTGAATAATGTCCTCTAGGTTTTTATCATTAATCTGATGGAATTGTGTCATGGTGTTTGAATTAATGTTAAGTGGACACAGAGACAACACATTTGCTGTTCCTGATGCAGAGGCACTGACTGCTTGTCTGATTTTCTGAATTTTGTCGGTGAAAAAGGAGGCAAAATCATTGCACGCCCTGGTGGATAGAAATTCAGAGGCTACTGACACTGGGGGGTTAGTTAGTCTGTCGACGGTAGCAAACAAGGCACGTGCGTTGTCTTTGTTTTTGGTAATGATGTCAGAGAAGAACGATTGTCGTGCGTTTTTCAATTCCAAATTATAAAGGCCAAGTCTCTCTTTATAGATTTCAAAGTGAACCTGGAGATTTGTTTTTCGCCACCTGCGTTCAGCTTTTCGACATTCTCTTTTTTCTGTTTTCACGCTCATGGCCTTTCTCCATGCAGATCTTTTCTTGCCAGACACTTCCTTTACCTTAGTTGGAGCAATGGCATCTATAACATTTTTAATTTTTGAATTAAAATGATCTACTAGCTCATTTACTGAGATGTTAGCAGGGGCAAGTGTGGTAGAAAAATTCTGAGTAAACATTTCCCTAGTATTTTCAGTTAAATATCGCTTTGTGGTTACCTCTTTTTGAACATTTTTGTGAACAGAAATAGAGCTCTCAAAGAAAAGACAGGAATGGTCAGAGAGTGCAACATCAGTCACCACAACCGTAGAGATATTCAGACCCTTTGAGATAATTAAGTCCAGAGTATGCCCCTTATTGTGCGTGGGCTCCGTCACATGCTGAGTCAGTCCATAGCTATCAAGAACACAAAACAGTTATTTTGCCCCTCTGTCCTGGGGGTTGTCAACATGGATGTTAAAATCACCAACAATGACTAGACGGTCAAAGTCAATACACACTATAGACAGCGGTTCAGTAAAGTCATCAAAAAAGCTTGCACAGTATTTGGGTGGTCTATAGATATTTAGGAACAGAGCTCGAGAGGAGCATTTCAGCTGAAGGGCCACATATTCAAAAGAATCAAAGTTTCCATACGATGTCTTCCTGCATTGAAGGGAATCATTGAACAGAATAGCAACTCCACCCCCTTTCTTATGCATTCTTTCCTGACTCATAAAACTAAAGTTGGGAGGGGTTGATTCGATAAGAACAGCTGCACTGTTATTTTGTTCAATCCAAGTTTCTGTTAAAAACATAAAATCGAGATTGTGCTCAGTGATAAAATCATTGATTAAAAATGTTTTTCCTGCCAAAGACCTGACATTTAATAAAGCTAGTTTAAGTTTGTTAAACACACTATCAGTCATGTTTTTTGTAACAAGCTGTGGCTGACATGGAATCACTGCTAAATTAGATAAACTCACACAAACGTTTGAGCGCTTCCTGTATCTAAGATGATTCACTGCTCTTAATCTATTACCTATCAACACAGATATCGGGAAAGGTATAGGCAGGCAGGGCCCCGACATGTCCTGGAAAGAGTTGAGAGTGCCATACGCCCTTGAGCCTGGACCCAGCAAATATCAGTTTGCAGCGTTTAGTACACACACATCCTTATCAGGCTTCGGAGACTGCAGATGCCCTCTCGAAGGGAGGGGAGGCGGCCGACTCAGGCACGGTGATGGAGACATGGGAGATGGTGCGGGGGTAGAGGACATGCTGCCTGGGGGGGAGGTGGTTGACGTAGGCACGGTGATGAAGACGGGGGAGATGGTGCGTCGTTGAGGAGCGGGGGGTAAAGGACATGGTGCCAGCCCTGCATATCGCCTTAGTTTGGTCTTTGAACTCCAGGAAGGAATCGGTGCCAACCCTCTGTATCTCCTTCATGTGTTCAACCATCCCCAGGAGGGTGGGCGAGGGTGAAAGGGTGAAAGGGTGAACGGAGTATCCTCAAAGGCGTTGACAGGGGGGGGGGGTTGACGGGCAGTGGAGACTCCTCCATGTGTCTCCCATAATCAGAACATTCCTCAGGCGGGTGCAGTGATAATTCTTCAGGGTTTTCTGCGCGATGTGTTGTGTCTTTCTCCTGTTTTGATTGCCGCTTGTCCTTGGCAGAGGGAACAGATTGATAACGCAGGCAGTTGAATATGTTAGAGATAAACAATTTCACTCCTGACTTGTTCAGGCAAACTCCATTTGCCTTGAAAAGATGTCTGCGATCCCAGAAAAAGGTAAAATTGTCAATAAAATGAACAGAATGGTCAGTACAGGCCGTTGAAAGCCAGGTGTTCAGTGCAAACAATCTGCTGAATCTCTCCACTCCTCTTCTGACTGGCGGTAGAGGGCCACTGATGAACACCTCTGCATTTAGAGAGCTGGCAGTTTCCAACAAACATTTAAAGTCTTCTTTCAGCACTTCTGACTGTTGTTTCACAACATCATTTGTTCCAATGTGCAGTACCACATTCTTCACAGTTCGGATGTTCAGCCCCAATATGCAGGATCTTCTCAGCCAAGTCAGAGACTACATCCTTGGGAAAACAGAGTACTTTGGTGTTGTTCTTATTACACAGACCTTTTACATCTCTTACAGCAGAGTCACCCACAATCAGAGTTTCAGGCCCAGTCGTTAGCTTTCCCTCTAGCCTTTTACTTTTGGAGTAGCTATTGGTCCTTACCCTGCTGCGTGAAGAGGACAGGTTATCCAGGTCATCAGATCTCCGGTTCTCGGTCAGCGGAGCGTATCTGTTCTGGATTGGCACACTTGGTGGTTTAGGAGGATTTTTTGTAGTTCTCCCTTTAGCAGCTGTCCACTGCAGTTTCCTAGTATGAATAGGGGTTGAAGAGGCGCTCTTCCTGGGTGATAACAATGCAGGCCAGCCGGTCGCATCACAGATTGCAGAGCACTGGGCTCTGCCTGTTATCCGTCCTCCTAAATCCCATGGAAATGATTTACTCTTAGGCTTTGCACCCAGAGAGTTCCAGGGAGGACTACCACTTGTAGATTTATTACCCGGTACACAGCCCTCCTGTTCCTTGGAATCCTTGTAGCTGCTAACTAGCTGTGAGTTAGCATACCCTTCTCCATTATTTTGCAACACTGGTAAAGTGGTGTCATTCCCATGACATAGTCCATTCACTTCCACGTTAACTTCCAACCGTTGCATTTTCATTTCCAACACAGCTATCTTCTGTATAAGTTTGTGGAAGTCATCTGTAGAGAACGGAGGCATTTTGCTACCAACTAGCTTAAGCTAAATAGCATGCAGTAGCCTACCAGGCTTTAGCTGTTGCTAGGCCACGCTACTGTAAGACTGAGGTCGTCGTAAAAATGTTGAAATATGGCTGAAACCCTCCGTCTATTTACGAAGATGAACTGTCCCAGGGATAAGTTAATGTCCAGGAGCCGCTGCTCGAAGTTTTCAGAGAATAAGAATAGGAAAATCACCATAAAAAGTAAGCAGAGGCAGGAGCAAGCAGAAAAGCGTCTGCACTGTAAGAAAGAAACAGAACTTGTACTTGCTTCCAATGCTGGTCCACCTCTCTTGCAGATTATAAGGAAGCTTTTCCACTATTTCTCTTACGCCACGAGCTGTATCCAAGTACGAAAGCCCTGGCAGATCACCTTCGTCCTTAGCACACTCAAGTTCGAGGGGAATGTCGCCGAGTTCTCTCAGTTTAGCATTGTCTTTGTTGGTGAGCTTTGGAAAGTGTTCTATTTTGTTGAGCAGTGAGTCTTCAATGACCTCTGGCGCCCCATAACACTCTTCAAGACGTTGCCAGACCATGTTCACACCTGCTGCAGAATTGAGTACGTGAACTGCACAAATTCTCTTTGCTTGTTGCATGGAGTCGGACCCTAGCCACTAATGGCGCATTTCCACTGCAGCGGGGTAGCCCCGTTTAAGCGTCCCTAAGCGTCCTCGCTCAGGCCTCGGGCTGCCTCGCTGGCCGTCCGAGGCCGTGATGCATTTCCATTACAGTTTAGGACCTGGGGTAGCAACGCAGTGTAGGCGGGGCGATCGGCTTTGTTTTTGTTCACATTTCGAGTTGTTCCGTCGAGCTCCCGCTGGATTTGATCATCCCCAATGAGATGTAGGAACGTCGTCACCTCCTCGGTCGACCACGGTGTGCTTTTCTTATTAGACGTAGCCATTTTTGTAGCTCATCCGTTTACAAAATGCTGTTTATAAAAATGGTGCAAGCTTGCTTCTAAATATATATGCGACGCTAGGGATGAACTCGTGCGCGATCTTGTGACGATTCTCTCTGACCAATCAGCAGGCGAGAGTGTTGACGTCACTAGTTCAGCCCTGGCCCTGGTCTGATAGAACCACGATTTTATGGGGCCGGAAAAAGAGGGAAAAAGTACCCGCTAGCCGGTACTAGGCTATATGGAAAGGCCACCAACAACTGGCCTGGCCGCTTGAGGATGGTTAAGGACGCTTAAACGGGGCTACCCGCTGCAGTGGAAATGCGCCATAAGTCATCAAATCTAGCTCTTCTCTGGCTGTGAGATTCAAGTCCTTAGTGGCACTTATAAAGGAGGCTTTCCAAGACCAGTAATTTTCAGGCTTGTCATCGAATTGAAGAAGACCTGCACTCACCATTTCTTTTCTGATGAGGTATCTTGCGAAGTGTTGTGCACTTTGTGACTCATACTGTTGATCAGCGTGCTTCGGAGTACTGTGAGGGTAAGTATTTGATGTCGGTTCATTTTGTATGTCTTTGTAGACTGACTTAGCTTGAGGTGGTTTCAAACGTCTTTATTTTTCTTTCCTGTGCCTCCACTGCTACCTGTGTATGATGCGTTCCGGAATAGGTGTACTGAGACTGCGCTTGAACATACTTGGAAGTGTGTTGGACTGCACTGAAGCGCTCACCTTCAACAATGGGTTCTCAACTTAGCTTCACGCTTTCAACATCTGCTTCTTCATAAGCTATAGCTTCAGCTTCAGCTGCAGCTGCAGCTCTTTGGCACTGGAGCAGATGTAGACTGGCGTCATGGTCGGCTTTTTGCTTTAGCAGGTCTGCCCTCACATTATCAATATGACGTTATATTAATGTTAATTATTGATGATTGATGAAAGGTTACTTAAACATTTTTTCTTAATGTTCTAAAGATGTTTGGGGCCCCTCTCAGTCACGAGCCCTTAGAATCGTCCTAACTTTTCACCCCCTTACGGCACCCCTGTAAGCAGCACACCGGTAGTTTCTGTAGACCTGTCTGCCCGTTGTGTGAGTGCACTGCGCGCATGCGCACTTGTGGCATTGTTTGGGATGACCTAATTAAAATAGCGTCCACCCAGTAAAGAAATCCCCACACAACGCTGAAGTTGGCTTCCGATTCAGAGCATCCGATTCGGCAGTTAAGGGGAAAGTTAAGGGACATTTAATTTACAGCGTTGAGCGAACAATCCTCCGTGTTTGAACCTCTTAAATCGCTGCATAACCGATTTATTTGGACTGGATTATCCCAGAGAGTCTAAAGATTATTTATAACCCAGTTTGAGATTTGTGAAACCTTTTTCTATTTGTGAAAATACAAACAAGGGAGATTTCAGTGCTTTTTTCGCATCCTGACCACATTAGACCAGGTCCTGATCTAAAACCACTAGACCTAGAGACTCATCAAATCTGGACTGGATTATCCCACGGAGGCTAAAGATTCTTTATAACACAGTTTTAGATTTGTGAAACCTTTATTCTATTTGTGAAAATACAAACAAGGGAGATTTCAGTGCTTTTTTCACATGTAGACCACATTAGACCAGGTCCTGATCTAAAACCACTAGACCTAGACTCATCAAATCTGGACTGGATTATCCCAGAGAGGCTAAAGATTATTTATAACACAGTTTCAGATTTGTGAAACCTTTATTCTATTTGTGAAAATACAAACACAGGTGGAAGGCTGAGGTTGCTGCAGCAGGCCAGGATCAGAATCAGAGAGTGAACCTCCCAGCTGGGCAAGCCTTTATGCCTTCTTGTATCAGTCCAGATTTGATGAGTCTAGGTCTAGTGGTTTTAGATCAGGACCTGGTCTAATGTGGTCTACATGTAAAAAAAAAGCACTGAAATCTCCCTTTTTTGTATTTTCACAAATAGAATTAAGGTTTCACAAATCTGAAACTGGGTTATAAAGAATCTTTAGACTCTCTGGGATAATCCAGTCCAGATTTGAGTTTTAGATCAGGACCTGGTCTAATGTGGTCAGGATGCGAACAAGCACTGACATCTCCCTTTTTAAAATGTTCACAAATAGAATAAAGGTTTCACAAATCTCAAACCGTGTTATAAAGAATCTTTAGACTCTCTGGGATAATCCAGTCCAAATAAATCGGCTATGCAGCGATTTAAGAGGTTCAAACACGGAGGATTGTTCGCTCAGTGCTGTAAATTAAATGTCCCTTAACTTTCCCCTTAACTGCCGATTCGGATGCTCTGAATCGGAAGCGAACTTCAGCGTCGTCTACACTACTGTGTGTGTGCGTGTGTGCGTGTGTGCATGCGCGCGCGCGTGTGTGTGTGACACGAGAGCGGAGGGTATGATAACGTGTCACGTTTAATCAGCGTTAATAACATGAATATGGGCAACACACCCGAAAGATCATAAAGTCAAGGTAACGATAAACCCGCTCTGAAATGTAGGCTACTTAAATGAACTTCCCCGCCATAGTTTCTGCACACTTATGTTTACGGAAGTAAATATATCACAGGGCTTTTATTTTGGAATGATCGGACCGGAAGTGCGGTGCTCATCGCACGAAGCCTGACAGCAGGTGGCCCGTCAGTCAGTGAGGAGGAGAACACGCAGCATCATGGCACCACTTGGTCTGAAAGCCATTGTCGGAGAAAGTGAGTTTATTATATTTCTAAGTATATTTGTACTTTCATACTGACATGTTGACATGTAATCCATACTTGATTTGTTGTTAATTAGTTCGAAAGCATGTAAAGTAGGCCTAGTGAATGACGGGTTGTCCCTTCACAACAGATGAGGACTTGAGGAATAAGGCGGCTTGCATTATGTCTCTTTCTCTATGTTGCTGGTAATGAATGTCAATGAAGATGTGTTCAACTTTATGTTGGGTAGTGCATGCGCATGGACGCACAGACCATGCGGCTTGCCTCTCAAATGTAAGTCAAATGGATTGACACACAAATATTTTCGGTGGTGTTTTGGCAAACTGGAGTAAAGTTTACATGGCTTTGTGAGCCATTATTGATGTATACAGACGGTTATAGAGCACAGTCCTGGTTTGGTGTAAATCCGGCCTCACTAATCTTTGGCTGCGGATTAAGGGCTGTGACATCATTCAGAGCAGAGGAGAGGTTTCTGCTGCTCCCCCCATCACTATGCGGGGAGACATTACACACCATGGAGTCATTATGATGACGCAGAGCGACAGGTCTGTCTGGTCTCGGGACTAAAGATGTTTTTGGATGAAATGGCTTTAAATTACATGAGTATTTAAAGAAGGCTTACTCCAGGTTTCTCTCTGTTTTACACAGTTTCAGCCAGAGGTGGAAGAAGTGTTCAGATGTTGTTCTTAAAGGGGACCTATTATGCAAAATCCACCCTTTTCATGTCTCTACATCAACATGTGTCCCCTCTTCTTCATGTCTCTTACTACTCAACATGTGTCCCCTCTTCTTCAAGTCTCTTCTACATCAACATGTGTCCCCTCTTCTTCATGTCTCTTCCACATCAACATGTGTCCCCTCTTTCTTCATGTCTCTTCTACATCAACATGTCAATCTTCTTCATGTCTCTTCTACATCAACATGTGTCCCCTCTTCTTCATGTCTCTTCTACATCAACATGTGTCCCCTCTTCTTCATGTCTCTTCTACATCAACATGTGTCCCCTCTTCTTCATGTCTCTTCTACATCAACATGTGTCCCCTCTTCTTCATGTCTCTTCTACATCAACATGTGTTCCCCTCTTCTTCATGTCTCTTCTACATCAACATGTGTCCCCTCTTCTTCATGTCTCTTCTACATCAACATGTGTCCCCTCTTCTTCATGTCTCTTCTACATCAACATGTGTCCCTCTTCTTCATGTCTCTTCTACATCAACATGTGTTCCCCTCTTCTTCATGTCTCTTCTACATCAACATGTGTCCCCCTCTTCTTCATGTCTCTTCTACATCAACATGTGTCCCCTCTTCTTCATGTCTCTTCTACATCAACATGTGTCCCCTCTTCTTCATGTCTCTTCTTCATCAACCTGTGTCCCCTCTTCTTCATGTCTCTTCTTCATCAACATGTGTCCCCTCTTCTTCATGTCTCTTCTTCATCAACATGTGTCCCCTCTTCTTCATGTCTCTTCTACATCAACATGTGTCCCCTCTTCTTCATGTCTCTTCTTCATCAACATGTGTCCCCTCTTCTCATGTCCTCTTCTACATCAACTGTGTCCCCTCTTCTTCATGTCTCTTCTACATCAAACATGTGTCCCCTTCTTTCATGTCTCTCTAATCAACATGTTGTCCCCTCTTCTTCAGGTCTCTTCTTCTCATCAACATGTGTCCCCTCTTCTTCATGTCTCTTCTTCATCAACATGTGTCCCCTCTTCTTCATGTCTCTTCTACATCAACATGTGTCCCCTCTTCTTCATGTCTCTTCTACATCAACATGTGTCCCCTCTTCTTCATGTCTCTTCTACATCAACATGTGTCCCCTATCTTCATGTTATCTTCTTCATCAACATGTGTCCCCCTCTTCTTCATGTCTCTTCTACATCAACATGTGTCCCCTCTTCTTCATGTCTCTTCTACATCAACATGTGTCCCCTCTTCTTCATGTCTCTTCTACATCAACATGTGTCCCCTCTTCTTCATGTCTCTTCTACATCAACATGTGTCCCCTCTTCTTCATGTCTCTTCTACATCAACATGTGTCCCCTCTTCTCCATGTCTCTTCTACATCAACATGTGTCCCCTCTTCTTCATGTCTCTTCTACATCAACATGTGTCCCCTCTTCTTCATGTCTCTTCTACATCAACATGTGTCCCCTCTTCTTCATGTCTCTTCTACATCAACATGTGTCCCCTCTTCTTCATGTCTCTTCTACATCAACATGTGTCCCCTCTTCTTCATGTCTCTTCTACATCAACATGTGTTCCCTCTTCTTCATGTCTCTTCTACATCAACATGTGTCCCCTCTTCTTCATGTCTCTTCTACATCAACATGTGTCCCCTCTTCTTCATGTCTCTTCTTCATCAACATGTGTCCCCTCTGTGGAAAGAGACTCTGAAAGTTTCAGGAACAAAGATTTTCTCTCTTTTTGATCCATTTCTATAAAAACCTGTCTGAAAATGAGCTGATCAGATTTTGGCCACTTTATGATGTCATAACGATGTTTATGCCGTTAGCCAATCACCAACCAAGGTATCCCCCCCCCCTTATCACCTGAATCTCCTCCTAGAGCACCATTGAGCTCTTTGTAACCAAATGTCTCTCAGAGGGGCGTGGGGAGGGGCTCCTTATTTTCATCTAAAGTAACAGACAGAGAATCAGCACTTTGGAAACAGGGCTGAAACAGAGGGGATTATGGGTAATGCTGCAATGATCTGTTTGGTGTTTGGAGCCAAACACTTCAGAGACATGTTTGTATATATCTGAGGCCTATAATATATTGATGAAAAACAGTATAATAGGGGACCTTTAAGTCAAATGTATAATACCACAGTGTTACAGGTTACTCTGTTACAGGTAAAAGTCCTGAATTCACAATGTTACTTAAGTAAGACTACAAAAGTAACATAATATACCTAAGTATCAAATTACCATTATTAGAATAATGTACTGTATATTATATCATAATTAGCTATGCATGGATGTATTGATTATTTTTAATTTAGCCATTTTTAAATAATTACTTTTTGACTCAAGTACACTTACTTGAGTGCATTTTACTTTGTTTCTTTCCATCACTGGTTACAGCTCAAACACACACATGCAAACAGGATATACAAATTAGGCCAAAAATACACACATGCAAAAAAACATGTATTGATGGAGAGGTGAGGGTGAAGGGGCTTCCATAGCTTCGCACAATAGAGCAGTTGGGGGTCTGGTGCCTTGCTCAGGGACCAGGCCCGGCTCCAGGATGAAATTACTGAGGGGGCTGTTAAAAAATCAGAGGGGAAGATTTTTTTTCTCTCACAACAACGAAAAATACTGGCAATGTAATGAATTGACACACCAAGCTTTGTTCCTTCTCACTGCTCTACAATCTCTTTGCTTCTTTATTTGTATTCCCGATTGACCCCTCTCATTCTGTTCTGTTCCTCTGATCTTTAATAACAGATAGTACATTATCAGATGGCTGCACTTTGGTTAACAGACTAACATTGATTTCCTCCATTTATAAATTGGCTCTGTAATTATACCATAACCTTTTCTCCTCTATCCCTTAACTCGTCTTCCTATACAGATGTTACTTACTTACTATCTATCTAGAAAAATGTATCTGGTTGATTTTTTATTTCCAGGATTGAATGTTCAGACCAAGGCCTAAAACCTGGCATTTCATAAGAAAGTGACTAACTAAACCACATGTAATATTGGATAAAACACTACACCAAATGGACAGACACAGATTAAAAGTAAAGTCCCCTGGTTTGTCTCTTGAGTCAAACTGCCATGAGAAAAATCAAATCAATGTTCCAAAATCTGCCACTAGATGTCGCTCATTGTACCAATACGGTATATATTACAGATTACCACAACAGAGCTGTCCCTGGGGACAATACATCTAATCTAAACTAATGTAATATTCAATCCCATACTTGGCGATTGAGAACATACATTCGTAACTTACCTTGTTTAAAGTACTTTTGTTGTAATACTATGGATTTATCCAATATCTTGCGGGCAGGTACATTGAATTAGAAGAAGAAGAAGAAGTAGTAGAAGAAGAAGAAGAAGAAGAAGAAGAAGAAGTAGAGGTAGAAAAAGAAGTAGTAGAAGAAGTAATACGCTTATGCTACAAAAAGGCACAACACTGTTACTCTGTTTTTACTGACATGTAACATTTTATTTCACCTTGCTCTGTTTTTGAACGCACATTCAAAAACGGGAACATTTTCGGGAGTTTCAAACCGGGTACCGGCCACCAAAAACGGGGACTTTGCCTGGAAAACGGGGACGTTTTGGTCACCCATCCGACTGTGTTTACAGCTAAGCACACACGCTAACATTAAGACTACAAGCTCACTTGGGGTTGAGGCTTGTTTACACGTTGCTTGACCCACACATCTGATCTAAACATAGTAACGTGTGTTGGGGAAAATAATTATTTAAAGTTATTTAATAATCGTGACTAGGGATGTCCCGATCACCTTTTTTTGCTCCCGATCCGATTCCGATCATTTGATTTTGACAATCTGCAGATACCGATTTTTCCCGATGCGATCTTTATGCAATGAGAAAAAAAAGGTAACAGATAACGGCTGGTCATCCAACGCGATGAATTCAGCTATCTTGGCTGTTGTTTTTTTGGCCTTTTCACTGTTCTGGGGCAGTTTCTCTTTCCTTTTAAAAGTCTCTGAAAGTGTTGGTTGTGTCAGTGCCGTTCCCTGAGTGGCCGCTGTGTACTCGTCGTGTTGTTGGTGTTTGTTTCTCAGGTGGCGTGTTAGATTGGTCGTGTTGAACGTAGCTCTGTTCTTTCCACCAAGCGGAACCTCCGCCTTGCAAACATTGCATCTGGCTGTTACACTGCCTTCGCTTTCAATGTTATAATACTTCCAAACTCCTGACATTTTCTCTGTCCCGACTCCCGAGTCACCAGCTGAACGTAGCCTCTCGTTAGCTTACTGCTACTATTGGACACTGCGCCCACTCTGTTGCCAGATTTGAGAGAAATAAGCAACCAGGTCTATGAAAACAAGCCCAAAAGAAGCACCACATACATGATGTTGTGTCATTTTAAACCAAAACTAAGGCCTCAGGATGACTTGAAGACGTGAACATGGTCATTTTAGTTTTGTAACATTAAATTAAAAAAAAAAAAATTATAAAAAAAAAATATATATATTCCCGATCCCCGATTTTTATCTCCCGATTCCGATCTTTTGAAAATCACGTGATCGGCTCCGATCCCCGATCACGTGATCGGATCGGGACATCTCTAATCGTGACATTTATTGTACTTTTTGATGGATGAATGATGCTGAAGGTGAGGGGGCAAATAAGACAACTGAGGGGGCAATGCCCCCTTTTGCCCCCTCGTGGCGCCGGGCCCGTCAGGGACCCCTAGGCAGTACCAGGAGGTGAACTGTCACTTCACCAGGTACCAGTCAAAGTCAACTTAATTGTCAATCTTTCAGTTTGTGTGTACAGACAGAGAGATCGAAGCACCGTTTCCCACAATCCTGAATACAAAAACAACTATATATAAAAATATGTATGCAAATATGTATAAACCTATATATACACAATCAAAGACACATGTATACATATGCACACATTAAGACCTAAATAAAAGCACAACAATCAATATATACAAAAATAACAGTCACACAGTAACATTAGTGCAAGACTGTTCATAGCAGCGTAAAAAGTGTCTGGTGCTGGATTTGAGTGTCTGTGTGTGCAGGGTGTTAAAGTACAGTGGGGGCAAGGGGGAGGGAGGGAGGGAGGGAGAGAGGGAGGGAGGCGAGAGAGTTCAGCCTCCTGACAGCCTGGTGGAAAAAACAGTTTTTTTAGTCGGGTGGTGCTCGACCTCAGGATGCGGAACCTTCTCCCTGAAGGCAGGAGGGTGAAGAGGCAGGTGGAGGGATGGGTGGGGTCACCCACAATGCTGAGTGCATTGTGAGGCGGGTGTTGTAGAGGTCCAGGAGTGATGGGAGTGAGGCACCGATGATCCTCTCTTCCTCACTATGCGCTGCAGGGTCTTGCGGTTGGATGCTGTGCAGCTTCCGAACCACAGCGTGATGCAGCTGCTGAGGATGCTCTCGATGGCGCCTCGGTAGAAGGAAAGCATGATGGGGGGGGTACTTGGTGATGTGCACCCCCAGGAATTTGGTGCCCTGCTCTACAGCAGCACCGCCGATGGTCAGTGGGTGGGGGTGTTGGGTGTAGGTTCTCCTGAAGTTGACAACAATCCCTTCTGTTTTCTCCACATTGAGAAAGAGATTGTTATCTTTGCACCACCTAGCCAACTGGTTCACCTCCTTCCTGTAGTGGGTCTCATCGTTGTTGCTGATGAGACCCACCACGGTTGTGTCATCCGCAAACTTGATGAAGTGGTTGGAGCTGTGGGTGGGTGTGCAGTTGTGGGTCAGCAGGGTGAAGAGCAGGGGACTGAGCACACATCCTTGGGGGGCCCCCGTACTCAGTGTGATGGTGCCTGATGTGTTGTTGCCGACCCGTACAGATTGGGGTTTGGCAGTGAGGAAGTCCAGCAGCCAGTTGCAGAGAAAGGGGCTGAGGCCCAGGTTTGTTGGTTTACAAACCATCTGCTGTCCACACAACATATATATTATTTTGGTCTCCAGGGATTTCGAACCATTGAGCATCTGCAGACACTCTAGTTACCAAACTGAGCCCTCACTGAGCTACTGAGTATTTTACTTTATAATACAGCCTGCAATGTCTGTGACATTCCCTGACATTTACCATGTATTTCAATTTCCATTATGGTGTTGTATAAATCAAGACATACAATCAAAAAACGAACCAGTTGCTAACGTACAGTGGAACAAAGGAGCAGGCTAGCAATTAGGACATTTACAGAATTATTTAGGCCATAAGTATTTTTGTAAGTAACCTACTGGTTATCTTTTGGGTAGTTTAGAGGAAAGGAAAAACTATTGATACTCAAAGTGTTTTTGAGTTACTGCAGCGACTAACCCCATGAGCTATCACCACTCTTCAGCTCACTGAGCACTCTGAAGCGTCTTCCTGCTCAGAGCCTCGGTGTGGTTTCCAGGGATGAGAGAGAAGTCTCTGGCTCTGGTTGGTTGAGAGGCAGTCCAGGTACCAGGATGTCATCGAACAATCACAAGTGAGTTTCTTGTGATGTGTCCTCTTTAAAGTTTATGGACACACCAATATTGGAAGACAGACATCCCAACCTGTGAGTTAGGACCGTCCGAGGCACACATCATCTTGAGATCCATTTGGGATTGTTTTCTGAGAGACATTACATAAGGTTTATGAATACTAACTTGTTTCACCCCTCTGAATCTCCCTATGATTACATCTGTTGAAATGAATTAGTTATTTTCAAAATGTCTAAATCAAACTTTGCATCTGGATTGGGATCATTCTGCACATCAGCAGCCGCCTGTTGTTGTGTGTCCCGCCGTAAAGCTTCAGGTCAGGTGGCGTCCCATTCTTTCCCACACACTTCCTCCTAATCCTGTTTACCAGCTGCTTCACCTGGCCTCTCCCTCCTTGTCTCCAGCCTCCCTCCAACACAAACATCTGATGCACCCCAATGGAAATATTTGTTGGTAAATCGAATCATTCGTCCTTTAGGGGAGACACCCCAGGTGAAAAGTATAAGTAATCTAGATGTGCAAATGACGCCTTTTCTAATACTAACCTTTATTGAATTTATACGAAAAACTGAGAAATAAACACCTACATGTGTATTTTAGGTACACGTGTAGATGTATTCTTACTTGTTCTTACTACTACAACATGTTATGTAAGCAATATAGCCCAAACTCTCAACCATGAGAAGGGTAAGATACATTCTGCTCCATCTGTCATTATGTCTTTCACAAGTACCGTCCTCAGCCCCACAGTGAGCTCACTTTCATCATGTGATCCAAATGTGTGGCCACCTGAGTGTCTCTCTGTGGAACCAGGACATGTTGACGGGGGAGGATATTTTGGAGGAGGAGTGCAGTGTAATAATCTGTGTGTGTGTGTGTGTGTGTGTGTGTCCGCTGACACAGAAACAGGAATAGCTGGGTGGGAGGCAGTAAGAGGATTGTAAGGATTGGCAGATTAGAGCAGTGATTGCCGCGTCCCTTCATGTCAGTCTGACAGAGGACAGATGCTCTCCCCCACACACAGTTATTAGAGCACCAGTGGAGGAAATCATAATACATGTTGTAGGAGCCATTTTATGGGTGTTGTTGGTGTCTCAGTTTATTTAATTGATATGTATAGTGCAATATTATTTGGAACACTTGGTGGCGGGGTTTAGCTGCACCAGGTGTATAAAAGGGGTCATAGGTGACAGGAGAGGACGAGGACACAGGAGGAAGAGCATTCCGATTCTACCACAGCCCAGACAGCCTCGGCAGATGCTCATACCACAACTATTGACACAGTGTACTTAAACCTTGGTATGTAAAGCAATAAAACATCATAGAACTTCTTCTGTTTGTGTCTGCGTCAGGATCACTCTAAACCCTCCTGTGAAGTAATGGCAAAGGATATAGGACATTGGAACAGTTACAATTGCCATTACACATGTGTAACATAGACCAGTGGTTCTCAAACCTTTTTCAATAATGTACTCCCTTTGAAGAGAAAATTCTGCCTAGTACAGTACGGCGCTGCACCATCAGTGTCTGAGTTATTAAAAGATTAACCTTGTAACTGAGAAACACTTAATTGCTACTTTACCAGCAAACTGTACAGATATTTCTGAGATGTGCTTTTTAAAATGTGGTATTACTGTTAATACTAAGCTAAACACCAGCTGCCTTTGCAGTGTGCCGTCATAAAGTGTAACCTTTGACAGCAAGCTTCTCTTTTATAAGGGAGACCGCAGCATAAGAAGATACAGACAACAACAACAACCAAAGAACAAAGAAGAATTGATATACATGAGCACAGTGACATACCAACTGATCGGTTTGCCCTCATAACAGTTCTGAGATCAGGCAGAGACCAACTTCACTGAGTTCCAAGTCTCTCTGCAGGCTAGTGAGGGGAGCAGAGTGTTATTCCTAGTCCTGCAGCCATCAGATCTGGGCAGAACGAGGCAGGTTGACACATGTCATATCTGCAGCAGGAAATCTGATAGAACCAAAAATAAATCAACATGTTGACATTTCTCCTGGACATAACTACTGAAGATTCTTAAGAGTGAATTCAAGTCAGTCTCCATAGTTATACTTCGCTTTATCAAAGCCAGCTCACCACAAGACTGATATCCAATTAGAATGCTTACTCAATCCCGGGTCCAATTAAACTGAGAGTTGAATGGTTGTGTTATGTGCAGTCCAGGTTTTTTTGTTGATGTCTTGACTATAATGACCTTTTCCTTCTTTACAGAGATAATGAATGATGTCATCAAAAAGGCACGAGAAAAAGGAAAATGGAAGGTAACGCTCCTGTTACAGTGATTACATATGGCGTCATTCCCCTATGATCTTGACACTGGATAATAAGATGTAAAAGAGAATGATGATTAAGCCCCCTGCTGTGTCACCGTGCTGCAGGTGCTGGTGGTGGACAGACTGAGTATGAGGATGATTTCCTCGTGCTGTAAGATGACAGACATCATGTCCGAGGGAATCACAAGTAAGTTCCAGCTGGTCCCTCACCTCACTACAGCTGCGGCTTTGAAATAACTTTATGCGGGATATATGAATTCAGTTCAGCTGGAAGGGTCTGTTTAAACCCACTATAAGGTGGATGATTCATTTCTAGATTGTGTAATTTAAGTATTTATGGATGGAGGAACTGTGTTGAATTGCTCACATTGGCTTTCCAAACACCTTTCATGTGTTTTATTAAAGGTCCCATGTCATGGCCATTTCCACTGATCATAATTCCATTGTTGAGGTCTACTAGAATAGATTTATATTGTGCAATTTTCCAAACTCACATTGGTTTCTCAAACAGCATCTCTGTAAACTACGTGTATTCACTGAATTTCACTCTCTGCCTTTAACGGCTCGTTGTAGCTCCAATAGCTCCAGCCCCCACCCTCCCTGTGAGCACAGTGTGCTCTGATTGGTCGGGACGTTGTGAATCGTGCTGAGCTCCGTGGAGGTGTTGTTTCCTTGTTTAGCGATACACAGCCAAACTCATCCTGAGCACACACAAAGTCACAGCCTAAGTAAAAACAATAAGTGTGGCTTGATATTGAGTAAGAAAAAGGTTGATAAACGCTGTGAGAATGGGTCTGCAGAGAGAATGGGTCTGCAGAGAGAATGGGTTCTGCAGAGAGAATGGGTCCTGCAGAGAGAATGGGTCTGCAGAGAGAATGGGTCTGCAGAGAGAATGGGTCTGTAGAGAGAATGGGTCTGCAGAGAGAATGGGTCTGTAGAGAGAATGGGTCTGCAGAGAGAATGGGTCTGGAGAGAGAATGGGTCTGCAGAGAGAATGGGTCTGGAGAGAGAATGGGTCTGCAGAGAGAATGGGTCTGGAGAGAGAATGGGTCTGCAGAGAGAATGGGTCTGCAGAGAGAACGGGTCTGGAGAGAGAATGGGTCTGCAGAGAGAACGGGTCTGGAGAGAGAATGGGTCTGGAGAGAGAATGGGTCTGCAGAGAGAATGGGTCTGCAGAGAGAACGGGTCTGGAGAGAGAATGGGTCTGCAGAGAGAACGGGTCTGGAGAGAGAATGGGTCTGCAGAGAGAATGGGTCTGGAGAGAGAATGGGTCTGCAGAGAGAATGGGTCTGCAGAGAGAATGGGTCTGCAGAGAGAATGGGTCTGCAGAGAGAATTTCACCGCGATCCCAACTGTCTGTTATCAGCCTGCAGCCAGGGAGGAGAGATCAGCAGAGCTGCATGCACTGAGTGTGTGAGTGAGGAAGTTCGTGGATTGGTCAATTTGGACCAATCAGCCTGGTCATAGCTCTGGGCGTGGCTACTGGGTGTTCAGACGTCACAATGTCCAGGAAGAAAATGAGAAATCTCCAACGAGGCGTTTTGGGGAGGTATTTTCTGTGTTAGAGTTTTACTCCCTACAGGGTGTACTTTGAGGGTTTTGACTCTGCACACCGTTTACATGCATAGAAACCTCCATAACACACAAGGGGACGGGTAATAACCGGAAAAGCATGACATGGGACCTTTAAGCGTTGATATAAAGGAATCGCCTGCTTTAATCGCAGAGGGTGAGATTGATATCTCATCTCATGTGCATTTAGGAAACTACAGAGCTAGCTCGTCAGGATGTTGTTAGCATTGCTTAGCTCAAAGACAACACACAACCTGTCTGAGTGTGCAGAAACACACCCACCAATAATGGTAAGGTTTAATGGTTATAATGTTTTGGATGAAATGACTATCACAATGTCACAATTCTGATTAGTAATATGTGAGGTGTTCCCACAATGAGTGCAAGTATTAAGCCTATGCCCTTTTTATTATGCGCGCACTAAAAGTTTATCTCAACAATCTTAGTTATTATATATGTTTTGCAAACCAAAATGACTTGTAGGTTGACAACATAAATATGTGTCCTGATTTGCATGTGTTATAATGTCACGTATTAAAATGTCTATCAGAAATAAGAGTCCCATGCAGCCACAGCGATGAGTTCATGTACACTAAGCTCTTGGTGCTGTCCATCACTCACATGACATGGATGATGTTACATTTTAAGATCTTGTAATAATTGGTAAATGTTTGCTGTAATTCAACAGCACTTCTGTTCCTTTGAGCAGGAACAGAAGTTCCTGCCTGCAGGGTCGTTTATTTTAAGTCCTTGTTTGAAGGCATAGTTCCGTAGCGCTGATGATGAATATTGATTATTGTTTTCCCCTGCTCTCCAGTTGTAGAAGATATAGGCAAGCGGCGTGAGCCTCTCCCCAGCATGGAGGCCATCTACCTGATCACCCCCTCAGACGAGGTACCGGTCACAGCCCTTCACCCTGGCTCTTCATGAGTTAACCGTACAAATGATTTCAGCATCTCGTTCATCCTTCAGTATTTTGTTATTGTGTCAAGCAACTGACAACAGAATAGTTCAAAATGAAGTTCCAGTGGGTCTTATGGTTAGTGTGGTTTATGAAGATTTACATTTTTGTTCTTTTAAAACTCATGCAATGATAAAGTCAGACAAGATGTAAGGTTTTTGAAAAACTAATACATATCTGCATACACCGTAGAATACCGTTTTTAGAACCAACATAGATCTTAGCCAGGCAGTCCAATCACTACTATAAAGCGGAACACGCATAACATATATAAACACAAACATATTGATTGATTGATGTAGTGAATAAAAGCTGTTTAACATTGATCTCGATATTTCTAGTTCATGTTCATAGAGTCATGCTTTGTGTATCGGATATCATCAGTGTCAACTAGCTCTGCTCTGATTGGTTGAATTTAAGAGTAATATATACTGTATCCTATAAATATATATACAATATGTATATACAAATATATTGCTAGTTCTGCTTGAAGATAAAGTAAGAAGCACACTGGGCTATTTCATTTCACTATCTTTTGAACAGAATGAATAACAGTTCTAGACTAAAGCCCTGTTCTGCTGTGTCAGTCTGTCGAGGGTCTGATCGATGACTTCAGAGACCCCCAGTCTCCAAGGTACCGAGGGGCTCACGTCTTCTTCACCGACAGTGAGTACATCCATTCCTCACCAACAACACACACATAGAGATATATTTGATGTAGTCAAGTTGACTCCTTGAACATTTATATTTTCTTTGTTGAAATACCCTAATCCAGTGTCATGTCAGAAGTGGTTTATGGCTGATCCAATCTTAAAGTAGAGACCGTCCAATAGCCCCGCCCCCCCCCAAGCTTGGTACATGCCCATCTTACAACTCAACCTTTGTTTTGATGCTAACCACACATCCATACAGTTTCATGATAGCATGTTGCAGGGTGAGGCCATTGTGGCGGTTACATATTCTATGCACAGACACACATGCAGACAACAACTTGTTTCTATAGGTAGAATACTTAATCATCATGATATTCTTGGCAGTTATGTCCCTTTCTATGTCGACTACTTATCACAGTTTGACCGTGTGGCTGCACGTCATTGGATGAGACGTCTTCACAAGTCTACAATATTGCACGCTATCTGAAAATGCCCTTTGGAAAACCTTCCTTAATCCAACATACTACAAAAGATTTCTCAAAACATCAGATCTCTTCAGAAGGGCCAGTCACAACTTATGTGAACTAACACAGGATTCTGCCCACCATAATCACTACCAGTTAGCAGGCAGCCTTGGTGAGAAAGAAATGCATTAAGTAGGGATGCACCGATAACGATACCAGTATTGATCCAATACTGTGCTCATGTACTTGTAATCGCAAATCTACTCTGATCCAACCGCACTCGACACCGCTTTACAGCAACGTGACGTTAACCTCTCCTCAGTTTAGCAGGTAGCCGGAGGAGGAGCAATGTCTGCAGTTTGGAAATATTTTAGGATAAGCGATGATGACAAAAGTAGAGCAGTCTACAAACTAAAGGGATTAATGTGCAGTGAGGCGTCATTACCAAGAAAGAACACCCAACTCATTATCCCGCTTAATACATGGTCACATACTAAAGAAACTAACCACTTTACTATTTTATTGACTAATTAATTTAACAGCACTGATCGATGTTCACAGTTCCTGTTCCACTAACAAGTCCTTAATCAATGCCAAAGCCCATACCGTGTTCCTGTGAGTGTTTTCTTCCTGTCTACCTTCTTTAGCCCTTTTTTAATTTTCCCCTCCTTGACTCCTCTCCTCGACTCCTATCCTCGCCGCATCAGAGCCGGTGACACCAGCAAACTCAATAAACTGATTGAGAAGGCTAGCTCGGTCATTGGCGTCAAACTGGACACTTTTGTGGCTGTGGTGGAGAGGAGGACACTGAACAGGCTGTTGTCCATCATGGATAACCCCACCCCCCTCTCCACCTGCACATACAGATAACCCCACCCCCCCTCTCCACCTGCAGCTGGACAGACAGATAACCTATGAAAGGCCGTGTAGGCCAAAATTCAAACTCACCTCGCACACACACTACTGAAAACATCTGGCCTTGCACAAACACTACTGAAAATTAAGCTCACACACACTATTGAAATACTTGTATTTGAGAAGACTTCTAGACAAACATGAATAACTGCCGCCAAAACTGAAAACGTGACGTGGATCATAAATATATCAGCAATTAAACAACATCTTACATTTCTTTTCACACAATACGTCTCCTTGCAGTATCAACACTAATTCGGCTGACTTTTATATTTGATCCAATTGGTAGATAGGCTGTATTTACACCATAACGGTGCACAGCTGATAGAAAGGGACACCTAGTGGTTAAAGCATGTTATTGAATTTCATTATTTTTATTATTAGATATTAATAGGATCCCTATAAAGTATATTCAGTACTCGTTATTCTCTACTAATAGTTCATTAAAGACTGTATATAATGACTATTTTGCACATCCCTTTCAAGATTTCAAGATTTTCTAAGGTTTATTGACATATCATATTCACAAACGGTGTAGTTATGCAATGAATGAAAAACTTGGGTCACAGGTTCCTCAATAGTGCATTACAAGACATCTATCAATATGTGTGTATACCTCCAGCAATGTTAACTATGTTGAAGCACTTATTTTAACTGATATTATACATATGTATTATACTCTTATAAGATGTATGTAGATAGTATAAGAAATGTGCAGAATACGACAGTTTAATGGTGGAGGTATACACACATATTGATAGATGTCTTGTAATTCACTGTTGAGGAACCTGCGACCCAAGTTTTTCATCTCCGGCCTTGTCAGGTATTGAACAATCAATAAATAAAGAACACAGAATTATTAAATATAAAACACAGAATTTGTGTGATTATACTAAATGATTTACAAATAAACACCACTGCATATTTACAACTGTTACACATGCTGATGTAACGCAAATGTTTCCAACTCGGGATCAGTAAAGTATATCTTATCTTAAGATGATCGATGGCTACTGCCATATTTGCAAAATGTGCCTCTGAACCTTGACAAGTGCATGTTTCAGGCTTATCAATTAACAACAGGAGGGGTCACAAACATAAGACCAGCTGTTATATAAAGCTCTTCTGACCTTAGCTGGCATGTGTGTATATATATTAATGCTGCCCATTATGGGCACAAGCAATTTTCACCCATTTATTAATTATATGTTTTAAATTTGAGTGTTTCCTATCCCCTAAACCTCCAGGGATGTACACAGTTTAATACTGGCAACTTCTTATTATGGGAAATACGAAAACGTCTTTTAAAACTACAACTCCCAGTAGAGACGTGCCATAGATAGAGAACATGTTGCGAAACACAATAGCCAGCATGTGTAGTTCTGGGGACGGGGTGGGGGAGGGGGCGACGGGGTGGACCCGTTCAAATCCAGTTTTGGACAGTCTGCCGTGGTTCCATCCCATTTCAAGTGCTGTTCGACGCTCGGCGTAACCCTCGGCGCACACTCAAACATCCAATCACAGAGCTTGAGGACTATCACAGGGTTTGTCAAGCGAACCGGAGAGAATACTTACTTCCCAGTGTAATATTCTCTAAAGCAAATGAGCTGCTCCGACCCTCGGTCCTGACGGACTCCAACTTGTGTTTATTAATCAAACAAATAAATAAAGACAAGGATAATTACGTGTTATTGTTGAGTAAATGGAGAATTGCACAGGGGAAAATAACGTATCTATGCCACAATTTTAGATGCGGATTTTGTTAAACTAATACGTTTGCGCTGTGGACCAACACCATCAATTGACGGGGAAGGGGGTAGCAATAGAGATAACACCATTAAACAGTTGTTATGTTCATATAATAGTGATTTCAATGCCACCCCAAAATGATCACTGGTTCCATCCTGGCCACCCCACTGAAAATGTCCTGGCTCCGCCACTGATGAAACACTGGCTTGCTTGTATCAAATCAATACATCCCATACATCATTGGAACGGGAAGAATCTCAGCTAAAACACTAACTAA
Organism: Gymnodraco acuticeps; assembly: GCF_902827175.1. NCBI lineage: Eukaryota > Metazoa > Chordata > Actinopteri > Perciformes > Bathydraconidae > Gymnodraco > Gymnodraco acuticeps. The sequence continues at coordinate 982,381 of NW_022992313.1, forward strand.
ATCATTTCCATCGGCCCTGTGTGCGAGAATTCACGAGTCCAAGTCTGAGTCGCGTCAATCAGTGCGCGAGTCCGAGTCGAGTCACGAGTCCCGAAAAAAATCGGCAGTCGAGTACTCCATCTCTGGACGACAGGACGCTCATCGACGGCCAGACATCTATCGACGGCCGAAATCGGCTTGGTGTGTCCGGGCCTCACTTAAACACTTCTACTTAACATGTTCTTATCAAGCTCCATGTCCCACTTTGAACAGCAGGCCTAAACCACTGCCTGTGAGCCCAAATGAAAAGAACTAACATTTGGCATCATAAGGTTTTTTCAAGTGAACAGAAGACCTTAAAAATATTTGTACAAGTTGTGTGGTACTCAAACTTACTTTTATATGTGAACAACTGCATTTCATCTATCAATAAACTGTATATATTTTAATTTAATAAAGTTGAAATATTCATGATTGATTCATTGATATAACATTTTCCAACTTCTTATTATCTCAGTAAGTCAGTGTGTTTCTCTGCCTTGCTCTCCAGCGATCCCAGACTCTCTGTTTGGACTGCTGACCAAATCCCGCGCCTCCAAAGCCATGAAGGCGTTGACTGAGATCCACGTGGCCTTTCTGCCCTACGAGTCTCAGGTACACATCGTCTACACTTTTGGATTAGGCTACATATGTTCATCTGATTAATCATCATGTTTGATTATAGCCATTTAAAAAATATGTGAAATTGTAAGTGTAGCTTGACAACTTTGCATAAAAGACTAGATTGAAATATAAAGGTGCGGACAGATTTACAATAGGGGGGGGGGGCAGTACTGACGAGGATCAGAGCAGCAGCTTTAGTTTCAATTATCTGTCGTCCTGTACTTTTAATCCGGAGAGGGAGGCCCTGCCCTCATTGGATGACAGAACCATTGCTCATACTCTGCAGCCAATGGGAGCTCAGATAAGATGTGTGACAAGAGATAGCACAGAGATTGCTGTCATGTAATGCAGTCAGCAGCAGATGGGTGCAAACCATAGGTGCAAACATGTATTTGAGTGAGTTTGTGAGTGTCTCATTGTGTCAGCGTGTGAATGCCAGTTTGAAGGATAAACGTCTCTGGTGGTCAATATTTATACTTAATATTTTTAGCTTAACCAATTTCAAGCCCAAATATTATTATTTTTAAATACGATCTTTCTATCATAGCGGACATTTTTTAACACTCCATTAAGATCCTTATAAATCACAAAAACTCTTGATTAAATAAGTTTATAAAATAGACAATCCTTGCTTAGTTTTATTTGTTATCTTTTATTTTATTGAGTGATCAAAAAAGGCTAGGCGGTATGACAAAAAACTAATAACATCCAGTTATTCCCTAGTTTAATCAGCGAAGGGCCCTGAGTTCGTTAACTCAATACATCTAAACTTAAACACATTAGTTTAAATACCTATTAATATAAATCACCAAATATCACACTGGAATCAGTTTTAGAAATAGAGATCTCAATTATTTTACTGTATACTTGTGAACAAACAACAGGAAATACACAGTCAGAATGTACCTTCAATAATGTCTGATTAATAATCCCTTTAACTGGAAATTATTAATCATATCAAAATATTATAAGCAGGGCTGCACATAACTGGTGCGCAGGTGCGCATGCGCCAAAAAAAGAGCACCGGGTCATTTGAAACAAAGCGCATTTGCGTACCAACATTGAGAGAGAGAGAAGGGAGAAGAGAAAAGAGAAAATAGAGGAGAGATGAGAGAGAGAGAAGAGAGAGAGAGAGACATTTATTTGCGAGTTGCATACATGTATGAACCATGATATGAACTCAGGGTCGGCCCGTATGTTCGCTGGCTAGATGTTCGCCTAGGGCGCCAGATCTGTGGAGGCGCTGCGCTGGCAGTTCTGGGAGGGAAAAAAACATTTTGACCGTTGGCGCTCATCCTAATTGTTGGCCTTGATGTAACAATATTCATAATTAAGTAAATGTAACACCCTTTTCACCCCGGTTACACGTTTCATTTGCCCTGTACGATGGGCGCTGTAAGTGATGAAAATGGGGGATGTTGGCTTATCTGGCGCCCGCAGCTCACAGCCAAAATGCGAGTGAGCGAGGGAGGGTGCACCGGTACCAGGCCAGCGCTGTTGTTATTAGAATCTGGTGCCGTGCTAGCTGCTCTAACGGATATAAGAAGAAGATGTTTCTACAATAATGTGGAGGGAGAGTCCTCTCCAGCCAGACTGATAACTACAGCTCAATGAGGTAAAGTCTAAGTTCAAACGGTTTGGTCGCAATTTATGTAAACACATATTTCCAAGGCACTCCTTTGTAATTATTGGGATAAACAGGTTTGAAATCATTCCAATGTATACTATAGGACAGTAACCAAAAATATCCTTTAAAACTGGAAAGATAAAAAAAAATGCATAAATAAATAAATGTTAAGGTAAAATAAGATATGAATGAACAACACAAATAAAATAAGTTACATTCATTTGTTATTGGCTATGGTAGGTTATTGGTTATGTTCACATACTTATTTGATTACATCCACTTGTCTAAGATGACAACAGAGACTTTCGACCCAAACCCAGCTGTTGACTTGTGGATGCAAGCATCTAATCACAGACTCAACCAGAGAGAAAGAAGTAGGTCTACATCATCAGCTACCATGTCTGACAGAGAGGAAGACAGTGAGGAGAACAGTCAGGAGGGTAGTGATGACAGCTTGTAGGATTACTGCTCGTGCTAATGTTGTCTTGTGTTCACCTCTGCATGTGTGTTCTGTGTTCACCTCTGCATGTGTGTTCAGTGCCGTGTGTCTGGTAAATAAAGTCAAGACCCCCTCAAAAGTTACGGTTTATTTCATTTTAAGGATGAGCACCAAGCAACATCTCCAGGTGCTCCTTTGAGAACCAGGGCAAAAAAGTTATGTGCACCCCTGATTATAAGGTCACCTTTGAATACAATTTCACACTTAACTCAGTGGGCCCACACTCACTCAGCACACACACACACAAGCCGGCAAATGAAATGAAATAAAACCCCTCACGTTGCAGGCCTGATGTGATGCTTGAGAGCGTTGAAAGTCAAAACTATTTGTCTTCTTCACTCAAATGAGCAATAAAACCAGAGCGATACCTTACATCTTCAACTCCAAACTGCAGCTGTACCGATCCCTCAGTCTCAGATGGTGATCAATGGTGGCGGGAAGGTGTCCAGCGACGGCGTGCTCTCTCGTATTGTCCAAAACTCCTCACTGTCACCAATTTGCAGCAAAACTGATAAAGATCTTCAGGGTTTTCATGCCAAAAAAACCCAAACTGAAGCCAATAAGGTCAGCTGAGTTAGCTATAACGTGGCTAAGAGTCCATTCACTGTATTAATGAATGCAAACACTCAGTTGCTAACAAGCTAATACACACACGTGGATAACTGGGACAAATTTGGAGTAGAAAGGTAATCAGTTCCTTGCAGACAGCATGTAGAAAATAATCCATATGAAGACTGTCAAGTTGATAATCTTGAGATACTAACTACATACTTATTTGCTATAAACTGTCAACTTTTATTCACTCTCTGTGCTGCGACTTTGTCAGTCAAGCCACCACTCTGACACACACTCTCCTGTATGACTTTTACTCACACGGTGAAGAAGTCCATTTCTCATGACCAACTTTCCGACTTCTTTTTTTATTAGCATCATCTCTGGGTTAGACTGGATATCATCCGGCTATTTGCCACACTTCATGGCACTGATTGTAGCTCCTATCACATGATCTCGACCTTGAGCTGCCATCAACTCCTGCCGGGACATTTGTCCTAGTGTGTTAAGCTGTAGGTGAGTAGGAAAGGCATATATATCAGGTATACAGTCAGGTGGAGCTCCAAGCTGTCCCACGTACCTAGGAGAGTCTCCAGCGGAGTCCAGGATACCGATTCGCTGGCATATGGACTTAACTCCAGCTTGAGAGATTTTTTGCCACTCAGTCTCTCCTTCTCTTGGTTCCATTCTTGATAACAGATCAGCGTCAATGTTGTTCCTGCCAGGTCTGTAGATAATGTCAAAATCATACACTGACAAATCCGACAGCCAACGATGTCCCGTAGCGTTGAGCTTCACTGTGGTAAGCACATAAGTCAGCGGATTGTTGTCCGTACGTGCAGTGAGACAGGCTCCATATAGATAGTCATGGAATTTTTCGACCACCGCCCACTTTAGAGACAGGAATTCTAACTGATGAATGGGATAGTTCTTTTCTGAAGGGCTCAGTTTTCGGCTAGCGAATGCAACTGGTCTCAGTCCTTCTGGATGTTCCTGATTAAGAACAGCGCCAAGTCCGGCTAGGCTGGCATCCACATGCAACACATATGGTTTGTTTGGGTCAGTAAAAGCCAGAACCGGGGTTGTCGTGAGGCAGAGTTTTATTTCCTCAAATGCTTCAGAGCATGAGTCATTCCACCTCGCTCCAAATGGATCCTGTTCATTCAGATAGACATCTTAGCATATCCCTTAGTGAGGTCAGTCAAGGGACAGACAATGGAAGAGTAATTGTGGATAAATCTGCGATAATACCCACAAAATCCTAAAAATGATCGTAGGGTCTTCAAGTTGGTAGGCTTTGGCCAGGTGGTGACAGCCTCAATCTTCGCTGGGTCTGCTGCTACACCCTCAGCTGAGACTATATGACCCACATACTTGACTCTCGTTTGACAGAATCGACATTTGTCAATGGAGATCTTGAGCCCTACTTTTTGGAGTCTGTCCAAAACCTTTAGGAGTCGTTCTTCATGTTCTTCCAGTGTCTTCCCAAACACAATCAGATCGTCCAGATACAACAGTACTTGGAGTAGGTTCATGTCTCCGACTGCCTTTTCCATCAGTCGTGATGCCTTGTGGTATCCTCTTGAACTGGTAAAAGCCTAGAGAACAGATGAAAGCTGTTTTTTCCTTATCCTTCATAGCTATTTGATAATAGCCACTCCTTAAATCCAAGACAGAAAACCACTGACTACCGGATAGTCCAGAGCCTCATCGATGCGTGGTGTAGTGTATTGGTCAGGCACAGTACGGCTGTTGAGAGTACGGTAGTCGATGCACATCCTTACATCTCCGTTCTTCTTCCTGACAATCACTATTGGTGACGCATATGGACTTTTAGACTCTTTGATTATGCCTGCTGCCAACAACTTCTGGATATGACGGCGCACATCATCAATATAAGCTGGAGCGATGCGCCTGGAACGTTCACAAAATGGTCGTGGATCTGACAGGCAAATAGTGTGCTCCACTTCCTTGGCGAGTCCCACAACCAGTTCATCCAGAGATAAGACATTTGCTCTCTTAGACAACTTCTGACGTAGCCTTGTTTTCCATACTTCCGGAATAGGTGACTCTCCAAAGTCGATGGAACTGGCATTACAATCTTCAATCACTGGCTGTTGTTTTGATGCTGTTGTAACAACATCAGTAACACAGAGATGACCTAACACAGTGCCAACTGGTATAGTTGCATCTTTCAGCGACTCGTTCTGGACTAGGACTATGAACTGATTAACATCCACAGCAATGCTTGGTATCACCATGGGCTGCAACAGTACACCTGCCGGCAGAGGGTTTGTGAGAGAGGCTTCGACCATCAATATTTCATTGGGTAAGGGCTGCTTTATCTCAACCTTGCAGATGACTTTACCACTGCTTCCTGCAGGTAATGTCAGGGGTCCTGGGCCTTCCCACTTCACACATCCGACTTCATCATCCTCTTCTCCTTTCAGCTCTGTAGTCCTCATCTATTTCTCTTTCTCAGTGCAAGTGTTGCGTATCCCGAAAGTGTGGGCCACAAACACTCCAGTTGTATCTTCACACAGCTGAGCTAACCGCTTGGCAAGGCTTGCTTTGGTGTTGGTCCCTATGAGCACAGGTGTTTGATCTGGACCTGGTGGGTCAGGACAAATTAATGCCAGGGCGGACATAGCGGTTGGCGTTCCTGCCATTTTCTTCGGAAACTCTAGGTCTACCACTACGTAGCCAAGGTACGGATAACTAGAGTCACCCAAGCCCCAGATGTCAAGTTTCTTCACTGGGTGAATCTGAGTGTCTGACAGATATCTCCTGTACCAGGATTCAAAGATAATGCTAACCCAAGATCCACTGTCTAGTAGTGCATCACATAGGTGACCGTTCACTTTCACTGGCTCTAAGGATGGCCCTATTAAACCTTCTGGTATGCCACAGGAGTCGAGCATGTCCACTGCACTCTTCCTTACTGTACAGGATGTATTGTCCTTGGGTGCAGCTTCACCTGTAGTGTTGGTCTTGGCCTTTTTGAGAGCTTGAATAAGTCTCTGAATCACTTTGTTTTGATTTTCAGGGTTTCTGCATTTTCCTGCCATGTGTCCGTTTTCCCCACAGCGGTAACAGAAGCGTTCCTCTGAATCAGTTAAGGGTCGGTTTGGAATATTAACAGTCATTGCAGTAGCTGTAGTTCCAGCCTGAAGCGACATTTTTTAGTTCACTTTTTGTTGTAGCTGTTGCACTTGTATTATCAGAGCTACTACTTCTGGATCCAAATTAGTCTCTGTAGCTGGTTCTACGCTAACTGGCAGTTTTTCATTTCTCTCATCTATGTCTTGATGGGTATGTGTGGAGAGTGCTGCAAACATTGATTTTATTTCCTTAATTTCAGCTCTCAAACTTTGTATTCCTGACTGTTTGTTTTCCACTTGAAGCTTAGCATGGACTGTACGTACTGATTGGTTCAGTGTTGCTCTGGAAGCTTCATACTCTTCTTCTGTGCGAATTTCACGCAGTAGTTCAAGAAAGGTTGGAGGGGTTGCCCTCCTCTCTCTGAGTCTTAGTTGAATTAACATCAAGTCAGCAGCTACTGCACCTTTAAGTAGTTGCTCGAGCCGTGCTCTATCCATACCACTGGCTGGAAGACCCCCTCTTTGTACTACTTTTGACAAGCATCGCTCTAATCTCCTCAAGAAATCAGACAGTTTCTCCCCAGATTGTTGCTGCTGCAGTCTAAAAGCTAAATACATATCGTCCCCCGACTCTGCCAGTCCAAATGCACTTTCAAGAGCCTCCAAGCTTTTTTCTGGAGTAAGATCAGGGTCAGATAAGCGCACTGCTTTTATCACCTCTAGTGCTGGCCCCTTTAAGCTTTCCATTATTCTTCTCCTCTTTTCTTTTGGGGAGCAGTCACTCTCTTCAACCATCAGGTAAGCTTGCTCTAACCAATGGTCAAATTGTTCTTCCCCTGCTGGAGTAGGCATAGTACCTGAAAAGATACGCAGACGGCGATATCCTCCGCTCTCCATAGATGGTTTAGCTGATTTGTCTAACAGGTCACCAACAGCACGAAGGATGGATTCTGTGGGTGAGAAGACTGACTGCTGTGTGAGTGCAATAGCTGTGTGTGTGTGTGTGTTTGTGTGTGTGCGTGCGTGCGCGTGCGTGTGAGATTTTTGTGTTTGATAGTGTGTGTGTGTGTGTGAGACATAGATTGGGGCATATATCTTGTCTAGGAAACAGATATACCAGGCAATTTGTTTGTGCAAGAGAAAGAGAGAACAAATTAACAGAAGAACAATAATGATTCAAATTCTGCAAATAGATCAATTCAATAAATGCATGTTAAGCTCTTTGTAGACGAAAAGTGCAGAGTGTAAGAGTTGAAGTGTTGGGCAGCAGAAAGCAGATCTCATGTTTGTGTCTCTGTCATGTCCTCTGTCAGGTCTTCTCTCTGGACAAAACTGATGCCTTTCAGGACTTCTACAGCCCCTTCAAGGCTGACGTGAAGAACAACATGCTGGAGCGCTGTGCTGAGCAGATGGCCACCCTGTGTGTCACGCTCAAAGAGTACCCTGGAGTCCGCTACAGAGGGTGAGCCCAGCAACACTCTTGCATTGTCTTGTTTTTTTTGCCATTATGTTACAAATGTTAATGCACTTTTATATATAGCATTAGTGCATTTGGTGTCTCTTGCCTCATTTTTTCTTAATGAGTGGATATCTATAAGGATGTCCAGCCTACTTTCCTTTCTTTGAAGTAACTCACATGCAAAGCCAATTCTGTGTGGCTTATTCACCTTAAACTGCAGAGTGAACCAGTAATTTCATAATTATCTAACAAGTTGTATACTGTGGTACTGTCACAAAACCTACTTGTCTGAAGCACTGCAGCAGTAAATGAAGCAGTTTTTGTGTGATGCTGTGTGTCGGCTTAGGGATTACAAAGACTGTGCAGTCCTGGCTCAGATGCTTCAGGAGAAGCTCGATGGCTACAAGGCTGATGACCCTACCATGGGAGAGGTAGGGAAGTGGAGATAAATGACTTAGTTATTAATGGTGAACAATGTGTATATGTGTACATTTATATGTGTTCATAATGTCCTATAAGACAAACATCATTCCACAATAATCTGGCACAGAAGTATATGTGACATGAATCCTCCCCAAATGGGGATATTTCAAACATATAATATCAATTCCTTGATATGATCAGACTTCAGTTGCACCGAGTAGAAATGGTATGTTGCATCACATGATTGACTGGCCGTTATTAGAGGCCATCAGTATCATAGGTATGGTGTTTATAGTTATGATATTTGATTTATTTATTTAATAGGGACACTTCACATCAATAAACGTTAGCCAAGAGGCTGGTTTTCCTTTTGCATCATTTTTATCCTGTGTTAAATTTTAAATAAAACACTTAGGGATACGTATTTTAATCACAACCATGATCTTTTTCATAAGTCTAACAACATAGGTTTGACGCCTAAACCTAATAAAATAATGAATTATTATTAAATAAAGTTGCTTATGCACATTTCGTCCGGGTAGTTAACATGCTATATTAAAGGCAACCTCCTGGGACCCGAGAAAAAAAGTGTCTTCCAATTTCTTTTTTTTTGTGATTTCCTACTTATTTAGGGTTAAAAAAACATCTTGCAATTTAGACTTTTTTAATTTTATTTTTAAATGTTACAGTATGTCCACTGTAGAGGATGTCGGGACCATATTAGTTTGAAAAGACAGCCAAAATGAACAGATAGACTATGTAACGTATTATGGTTATAGAGTGATATTAATACAATAATACATTCACCTTTATTTAAAACATAAATAAGTAATTGATCTGAACGTTGCTGTTTATTTGGTCAATAAAAAACTAGTTTGATTTTTGGTGAATCTTTCCAGATCTTCAAAGACTTTGTAGTCGATGTAGTGGAAAAGTACCTCATTGACTCCAGTCGGCACGGGCTGTAGGGTCATCTTGACTAGTTTTATGGATGTGGTCTCCATCTGACCTGCTCATAGAAACAAACTTGGCATACCTGAGGCAACTCTCATTTTTCATGGCTCCACTTGAAATGAAAACAACAATAAGACATATGTGCTACTCTTGGCCCACAGCGGGCCATGTCTTTCCAGCTCGTCCCTATCTGTCTCTCTGTCTGTATCTGTGCGCTCATGGAGCCTCCTGCATCTCCCCCCCCCCCCTTCTTCTTGACTCTCTTCTATCCCAGGTGTGAAAGCCTCATCTCTCTCATCATCTGAGAGCTCAAAATCTGAATCTCCCTTAAAACTATCTGGTACAGAAAATGTCTGCTTCAGTTCCGTCTCCTGCAACAATATTGAGTCATAAAGTCCATGAAGACGGTCCTGACGTCCACTAGAATGGACATTTATAAAAGGGCTGTTATTTGAAAACTTGAATTATTGAATTGCTTTCAGAACTAATTATATAGTTCCTCACATGTTAATAAACAAGAACATATATGATTTTCAAGGTAAAAATGACAATTATTCAACAATATTTGACTTCTCCTCCTGCTTCTATAACATTTTGTTTTTGGTATGTCAGCCATTTTGGATGAAAAGAAAGAGGAACTTCCCAGCATGCAATTGTAACCCACTACAGTGGACATTTTCAATGGGCTGGGTCCCAGGAGGTTAAACGGCCATTCAATGGGCTGCTAACATGGGAAATGTGAACATGGGAAATGTAGCAATATGAGTCAAGTACAATGTGTGTCATACCTTCACAGTGTGTGTAGTGTTTATTTTCTGCTCTGATGCCTTCAGGGTCCAGACAAGTCTCGTACTCAGCTGCTCATTTTGGACCGTAGCTTTGATCCCGTGACACCCATCCTGCATGAGCTCACCCTTCAGGCCATGTCCTACGACCTGCTGGGCATCGAGAACGACGTGTACAGGTCAGACTCTACACAGGAACAGCTGGGAGTCATAGCATTGTCCATATCTGTATTTAAATGTATTCATTGTTGTGAACGTCACTTAGTTTGGGTATACTCAGTGGTGGGAAGTAACTAAGCACATTAATTTGAGTACTGTACTTGAGTAAAATGTTGAGGTACTTGCACTTTACTTGAGTATTTCCATGATATGTTACTTTGTATTTCAATTCAATTCAGAGGTAAATGGTGTACTTTTATTCCACTACATTTATGTAGTACCTTAAGTTACTTTGCTAATACAGATTAATGATCAAGCAGTATACTAGTCAAACTAGCCGCACCTTTACCAGCTTTGATAACACTTTAATGATCAATCATTATAAAACATATCATATATATTATTCTGAAATGGACCTGGATGGAATGGATCTGCACAATGACTATTTTGACTTTTGGTACTTTAAGTATGTTGATGCTAAAACCTTTGTACTTTAATGGAGTAACATTTTGAATGCAGGACTCTTACTTGTAACTCTGGTACTTTTACTTAAGTACAAGATCTGAGTACCAAAAACAACAAAACAATAGTGCACTGCACAACATAAAGAGAACATGTTCTTCAGTGTTTATGTGGTTAGACTCTCTCTTTCAGATGCACTCATACTGTTTGTAAACCTCTCTCGCCCTCTCTGTCAGTTTTGAGACCAGTGGGATGGGAGAGACGAGGACAAAGGAGGTCTTGCTAGATGAGGATGATGACCTGTGGCTGACTCTGAGACACAAACACATTGCAGAAGTGTCAACGTGAGGGCTTTTGACTTTCTCCTCACACATGCACACCCCCAGAGCTCCGTCACAAAGCCTCCTTCCTTATTTTCCTCGTCCATTTCTGTCTTGTGTGTCTGCACAGGGCTGTGACTCGCTCTCTGAAAGAATTCTCTGCCAGCAAGAAGATGAACACTGGAGAAAAGGTAGAGGACACATATGGAGTCAGATTTGGGTCAATATTCTCGCGCGTAAAACAAGCTACTCACGAGCGGAAAATGTGCTTTTACACGCGCATAAAATGACCCTCGCGCGCAGATTAAACCCCCGCGAGCCCTCTGCGCCCGCGAGCGGCTCTGCGCTCGCTCGCGAGAGAGACACCCCTCTTGCTTGCTCGCGGGAGTGTCCGCCTCGCGGAGTCTGTCTACGCGCGCGTGAAAAGTTTCTGGCACTTTGGGGCGGAGCCACTGGACTTTGATTGACAGCTGCCAGGAAACCCGGGGTTGCCAGGTTTGATAAATGCCTGAACTACCAAGAGCCGAGCAGTGACGGCAGCAAAATCTAGGTGCGTACAGCAGACAGTAGCTAGCAGTTTTCGACGGACACAGCCCACTGAAAAATATATTGTTTTATATCAAATTAATGTATATTACATTACATTACATTGCATTTAGCTGACGCTTGTATCCAAAGCGACTTACAATAAGTACATTCGACCAGGAAGACACAACCTTGAAGAAAACAGAATCATATATATATATATATATATATATATATATATATGATACTATTATATTCGTAAAGTGTACAGCTAATATATATATATATATATATATATATATATTAGCTGTACACTTTACGAATATAATAGTTTTTTATGGACAACTTTACCATTCAATCTCGTCCAACTGATTTTGCTGCCGTCACTGCTCGGCTCTTGGCAGTTCAGGCATTTATCAAACCTGGCAACCCCGGGTTTCCTGGCAGCTGTCAATCAAAGTCCAGTGGCTCCGCCCCAAAGTGCCAGAAACTTTTCACGCGCGCGTAGACAGACTCCGCGAGGCTGACACTCCCGCGAGCAAGCAAGAGGGCTGTCTCTCTCGCGAGCGCAGAGCCGCTCGCGGGCGCAGAGCCACTCGCGGGGGTCATTTTATGCGCGTGTAAAAGCACATTTCCGCTCGTGAGTAGCTTGTTTACATGCATTTCCTGGAGACTTATCCTAACCTTAACCATAACCAACACATGCCTAACCCTAAACCTTACCCTAACCCTTACCCTTACCCTAATCCTAAACAAGTCTTCACCCTAAAATTAATGATTCCCCTCATGGGGACCTCCAATTTTTCCCCATAAGGGAGGCGAGTCCCCACACGTGACTGTGTAAACAGATGTAGGTCCCCACAAGTATAGTAATGCTAGGCCACACACACACACACACACACACACACACACACACACACACACACACACACACCCACACACACACACACACACACACACACACACGCACACACACACAGGTGACTGAAGAGCCCAAGTATCAGACCCTGTAGGTGGCACTAGAACAGAGCATTTCAGATTGAGGCCAACAAACTTAGACCTGGATATCACTCCCACCATCACTGAAGTATATCACTCCTCTGCATCTTTCAGACCACCATGAAGGAACTGGCTCAGATGCTGAAGAAGATGCCTCAGTATCAGAAAGAGCTCAGCAAGGTAAGTGCTGGCGTGTTTGTGAGCATATACAGTTACAGCATGTCATGTATACACTATATATATATATATATATGTATTAAACACACATTTTGTATATCCAAGACTTGGAAGCGGTCAACTTTATTGTGCAGATTTCCAAAAGTGTATTTATGAACCCTGAAACAAAGCCTGTTTTTTGTGTTTGTGTTGAGTTTGCTCTGTGTCACTAACATCAGCTCTCTTCTCTGGCCTATTCAGTATTCAACCCATCTGCATTTGGCTGAAGACTGTATGAACCGCTACCAGGGCACTGTGGACAAACTCTGTCGTATAGAGCAGGTAAATCAGACAGACGTTTTGAATTAGATCTGTTTCCAGAGTAATAGTGTGGAAATGAAGGAATTTAGCTCTGAACGGCATTCCACAATATGAACAGATACAGTCTGAAAGTAGAAGGCACTCGGAGGGTGCAGACCATGATGCACTAACATGCTGATTGGATCATTTCATGATTTGGAGAGTCATTCTTCCAAATGTGGTGTGTTCATGCACTACATTATAATTTGGAAACAAAATGGACTCCAAAAAGATGTGTTGTATTTACTGCTCACAGCTGTTTCTGATAGTTGTTGTTCAGACTTGAGGGGGTGTCCACATGAATTTCACCAGTTGTGATCATCCCACCTAATGGAACTTATCCCTGACAGACAGTTGTATTCATCATCTTGCATGTCTGAATAGCATTATTAACTACTCAGAGGAGCAGTGTGCAGGATTAAACGGGGCAAAAATAAAATGTATTATTCATTGTTATACTTTGAACTCGTCATGATCAAAAGAATGAGATTGCGAATGGCAGGCATCTCCCTTAGTGTTGAGGTGAGCAGCTCAGTACTCTGGGAGGGGCTCGGAGTAGAGCCGCTGCTTCTTCACGTACAAAGGAGGCTCCACAGTGCCGGCCTGCCCCATGGATGTATACAGAGAACTGGATTGGTGTTGGAGGTGGGACACAGACATGGCTGCCTCTAGAGAGACAGAAAGAGTCTCCATTCTGCTGAGTCACTTCCACTCTCGGATCAGTCATATGACTTTTACAACTGTTAGACCCTAATGATTTCAATGATGGCTTACATAGTGTTCGTACTGGGTAGTCCTTATAGTTCATCTTTTTACAGTCGTCTCTTGGCCGATATAAGTCAAACCCAATAGAGAACCGCAGTGACGCGTCCTAAAACCCGGAAGTAAGTTAGCATTTTTACCACGTCCGGTTCCTTCGATAAAAAGCAATGCATTTTCTCCATAGGGTTTTGGAAAATAGCTCCAAATAAGGTCTGTGTTTGACACAAATTGAAGAGACAGATCACGTTTTGTTCTACGACATTAAATACATCAGCAGTGACCCCGCTGGTGATTTCTGAAGAGTTCACGTGTCTGAAAAACGATGGTTGTTACCAAGTGGCTGAATAGGACTACAGAAGTTGTCGAGGCCGTTTTACGTCATTACACCGAACACGTAAAATACTCCCGCTAAGTTAGTTTGCCCTGTTCTGCTTGAAAGCAAGTAGCTGCCTCCTGCAAACTGTTCAAACAAACACTTCAACTTGTACCATTTAGAGTCTGTAGTTTTGAATATGGATCTTAAGTCGGCGTGACGTTGAAGCAGCGACCCTGCTGTAGTTCCTTTATAGCATAACGTTAGCATTTTGCTTCTTGCGACAAGATTTATGATTCGAAAATTATAAAAGTAGGATAGACATGTGGATATTATCCGGCTGAACACAACGTGATCCGTCTCTTAAATGTGTTTCAACCACAGACCTTATTTCCAGCTATTTTCCAAAATCCTATGGAGAAATTGCATTGGTTTTTGACGAAGGAACCGGAAGGAGTTTACATCCGGGTTTTAGGACGCGTCACTGCGGTTCTCTATTGGAAACATGACATGCTGCCCCCTTTGTCTTTGGAGCATGTGGCCAGACAGCACACATTGCACCTTTTGAAAGCGTGCAGATGAATCTGATTTAGACTCGTGCTGAGTGTTCTCCTCGTTTGTTGATAGGATGAGACCGCTCCCTGATGACTCCACATACTCTCTAACTTCTAAGCTACATTTCTGCACAGAACCTCTTATCAGTATTGTTCAAACGGAACTTAAGTTAAGCTCTGCTTTCTTCTGACTGTTTTCAAGGATCTGGCGATGGGCATAGATGCAGAGGGGGAGAAGATCAAGGATCCCATGAGGCTCATTGTACCCATTCTACTGGATGCCAACGTCACTGTGTCGGACAAAATCCGCATTATCCTGCTCTACATTTTCCTTAAGAATGGTCAGATATTCACTGTTCCTAATGTTTTTCACATCAAATCCTTCCGAGGTTTATTTCTCCTTTATAATGACAAAAGCAGAAAGGAACAGTGAGAGTGCTAAATGTGTATGCAATCACATTTCTTTAGTTTCTCCACCGTTGTTCACTTTTAGTTTTCCTCCTTGGTGCATGCTGCATGTGTTAATGTCTGTATGTGTGCCAGGTGTGACTGAGGAGAACCTGTGTAAACTCCTTCAGCATGCTAACATCCCACCAGAGGACAGTGACATCATTTCCAACATGGCCCACATGGGCATTCCCATTGTCTCTGAGGTGAGCCGAGTGTCTCATCATGAACCGAATGAAGCTTTGTCTCAAGCCGGATCCTGTCTTGACATGTCATCAAATCCCTCATACTTCTTATATTGCATAATATAGAAAGTCTTAAGCTTGTCTTATTCTCAACATTTTTTAAATGGAATTGTGTGAATAACAATGTGAGACCCCTACACAAAAGCACATTACATATTGTTAACTTATTTAACTCATTATCAGAGTCTCTTCTTGTCCTTGCTGCTGGTGTTCTGTATTCTGTCTGTGGCATTTAGCCCCACAAGTAATAACCTCCACCAGCGTGATCAGCTCTGTTTCTTCAAAGGTGATCGTGAAGAAAGCCAAGAAGCCGGATCGTAAGGAGCGAGTCAGTGAGCAGACCTACCAGCTGTCCCGCTGGACGCCTCTGGTCAAGGACCTCATTGAGGTACTTCTCACGCTATTATCAGACATTATGCAGTAACTTCACGCTTCAATAACAGTTATTAATGTTATACAAAGTTCTGATTTCACATTAGTTTCTCAAACTAAGTAATGTGGCCTTCAATTGGGTAGTGTGTCAAATAAGACAATTAGAGCATTGTCTTTTCATATTAGTGATATACCGTATTATGCTTGACTTGGTCATCTTGAAAACGTTCTGACAGTTTGAGCTCACACGCCTACTTCTGTTTGATGAGGCTTAGCCCCATATGGACTGGATATATGTCTCTGGTTGGGTGATTTTAACATGAACTGTTCTGGTCAGTAACTTTTGACATGTGATGATTAACAATAATAACAGCCATAATTACATACAGAGAGCCAGAGCTTTGGATAATATCAGCTGAGTTGCTCCACTCGATGACTGTTGTTTACTGTTTGGTTTGCAGACCTCTTAGTTGTTGTTTGGTGATTAACACAAGCTATTTGTTAGCCATTAGCCTCTACGCTATTGCCTAGCAAGTGTTGACAGACACTTTGGCACAATAGATCAATGGTAAGAGACACTGAATCAAGAACAACATGTTTGGATAGTGAGTGCCTGACTGTAGAGTAGCTGAGATGAACCTTACTTTTCCCTGGTGCATTCAGACAGCACAGCTACAGTACAGTGGGAAATTGAAACTAGTTTCCATATGGTATCGTTTAGGGATGGAATATTTTACTAACCATCCTCCCTGTGATGTTAATCCCGTCTGAATGTGGCTTTATTTTGGGAAAGATGTGTAACATGCTTGAGTCTGTCTTTGGTGCAAACTGAATTGAAATGTGTTCCCACAGGATGCCATTGAGGAAAAACTTGACCCGAAGCAGTACCCGTACATTTCCCAGCGACAGGCATCTTCCAAAACCAGCGCTCCATCAAGGTGTGTGTTCTTCAATACATGGAGCTTACACTTTGTGTAACGCTTTAAAATACAATGAATTGCTTAACTTTATAATTAACTTAGTAGATGTGAACCATGCAGTTATTTTGCAGTTAATGCTTCTGTATGCTTGTTTTACATCTTCTAGTGCTCGCTATGGTAACTGGCATAAGAACAGGGGCCCCACAGAGATGAAGACAGGGCCCAGGATCATCGTTTTTATTATTGGAGGGATGACGTACAGTGAGATGCGCTGTGTGTATGAGGTCACACAGGCCAATGGGAAGTGGGAGGCTGTGATCGGTGAGTTCACTGGACAGAAGTCCGTACACTCTACTGAAGAGTACACAACATGTTTGGAATAACCCTTTGTATATGACATTACATGTTAAATCTAGAGTGTTATTCCTATCAAGGTGTCTACAACTCCATTTCAACATTACTGCTACATTTTGTTGCATACATCGACTAAATACAGTTAAAATGCTATAATTATAATTTGTATACTGTACATTCAGAAAAGGTTTCAGCTAGTGAAGTATAGATGCTTAGTTTAATTCGAAAAGATTATTTACAATGACACAATATCCTCATAGTTCTCTGGGTTGTATTATTCATTATTGTTCTTAATGTGGTTTGACATGTTGGCTCCAGCCTTGGCTGACATGCTCTTGGATAAATCAGTGTTTGGACCTTTATAAGGGTCTTTGTGGATATGGAAGAGTTTCCTGTGAAGCTTGACTTCAATGTTACACTGACCCCTGAGACAGTCCTATTTATTAGTAACCTGTAACTTTTAATACCCACTGTGAATTTAATATTGTTGTTGTCATGATCAGTTTAATATATTATGTTTATTACGTAATAAACCAAGATTCAGGATTGAGTCCTTGCTAAGCTTTCAGGCTGTTCTCCCCATAGGTTCCACCCATATTCTGACCCCCCCGAAGTACCTAAAGGAACTACAGCACCCAGACTTCCTGGACCCCAACGCCCCTCCAGAGGGCACAGAGGGCACAGAGGGCCCAGAGGAGCCGCCTGCAGAATGAAAACACATTTGGAAGTAAATACACAAATCATGCTGTGGTCTGTAAATCCCTGTTTGCCAACCCCCATCCAGTGAGCCATTGATCCCTGCTCCAGCTGAGCCTGGTCCTCCTGCTCCATATCTATATCTCGAAGCAATATGACAGCATTTTGGGCTTACCTCTCAGAGAGTATATTCTCTAATAACGTGCATGTCTTTATAGTGGATCACTGTCTCTACTGCTCCCTGCTAACTCTGTTCATGCTGTTGGCAAGATGAGAACTTGGAGCACATACAGCTGACTACATTTATATAGTGATGATCGAATCGTAAAGACCACTCAAAGGGCTTTTCCACTCATTCATCATACACTGGAGGCCGAGGCTGCCACAAGGTGCGGTGTGATCAGGAGAGAGGACCAATCACAATCATCAGCCATCAGGAGCACTGTACAGTTCATTACCCTGTCAAAGGACACTTTAACATGTTGACTGCATTGGCTGGGGATTGAAAGTAGTCCATGTTTCAGTTTTTACAAAGATAGTTTTATGACCAGGGACCAGTGAAAGTTTTTGTTTGATTTCCGAGTTAAGCAGTAAAGTAGAATTACATGTGTTCACTTAGTGGTAAAGTGTGGCTCTGTGTTCCCTCCCCAGTCAGTAGAAAGACTGAGCAGCAAACAGACAGTGTGTGCAGAGTGACTCCATGCCTACACAGTTGTATATATTTTGGCATTTTGCTCCTGTTCCAGGGGCTTTAGTCAAGCAGTACACACTCTCTTTATGCTCTCATTGAACAGTATGTCCCTTATTGCCCACTGGACGAGAGAAGGCAAACGTTTCTGAGATGCATATTTCCCCTTCTCTTATCTGCTCAGACACCATGTGATTCCAGCATTAGTGTCTGAACACAAGTCAATCAACAGTTGAACAGCCATAATATACATAAGGAGAAATATACACAAGCACTCAGATAATAATGCTTCCACCATGGCTGTGCTATCCTCTACATGAGTAACCAACATCTTGCATGTTAAGCTTAAAACGTAGACTCATTTGCACAAAACGTCAACAAAACTAATGATCAAAATCGTGCTGCAATAATATAATCCTTGAAAGATGAAATATGCAGTTCTTTTGAGTTTACTTTTGGCATTATTGGTGATCACATAAATAACATTCTTTTGGCATCAAAATATGATGGATCGGAGGAATTAAAAATAGGAAGATGTGATATATGGTGTGTCTTTGGTGAATAGATGTCCAAAGTTTGGCTTCTAAAGCTTCCAGTTGACGAGAGAAGCACTCTGTCACCGGCTCACACAGCATTCATAAAGCCAGATAGCACGATCAGCAGGTAGCAGCTAAACAAGTCGTTGTTTTCCCTAAGATTCCCTTCACCAAATTCCACTTAAAACCCGGACAACAATACACAAGAACCTGAAGAGCCCGAATCATTACATACATTACATTACATTGCATTTAGCTGACGCTTTTGTCCAAAGCGACTTACAATAAGTGCGTTCGACCAACAAGATACAAACTTGAAGAAAACAGAATCATATAAGTACATCAGGTTTCATAGAGCCAAAACATTTCAAGTGCTACTCAACTGGCTTTAGATAAGCCAGTCCTTTATTAGTATATAAGTGCTTTGTTAATAGTTCTATCGCTCGAAGTGGAGTCTAAAGAGATGAGTTTTCAGTCTGGAAGGTGTGTAAGCTATCTGCTGTCCTGATGTCAATGGGGAGCTCATTCCACCATTTAGGAGCCAGGATAGCAAACCCACGTGTTTTTGCTGATGGGAACTTGGGTCCCCTTCGCAGCGAGGGTGCAGCGAGCCGTTTGGCTGATGCAGAGCGGAGTGCACGTGCTGGTGTGTACAGTTTAACCATGTCCTGGATGTAGGAAGGGCCAGATCCATTCGCAGCATGGTACGCAAGTACCATTGTCTTGAAGTGGATTCTAGCAGTTACCGGAAGCCAGTGAAGTGAGCGGAGGAGCGGAGTGGTGTGGGAACATTTAGGAAGGTTGAAGACCAGACGAGCCGCTGCATTCTGGATGAGCTGCAGAGGTCGGATGGCACATGCAGGTAGACCAGCCAGGAGGGAGTTGCAGTAGTCTAGGCGTGAGATGACGAGATCCTGGGCCAGAACATCGGACGGGTTGAGAGTGGGTTTCTTTCTTTACTCTTGCCTCCTTGAGACTGTTTGGAAAGTGACCAGAAGTTAGAGAAGTGTTGATGAAATGGGTGAGAAACGGTAGAATATCAGGAGCGATAGTCTGAAGGAGGTTTGAAGGGATAGGGTCCAGAGGACAGGTGGTAGGGCGGGCAGAGGTAATGAGGGTAAGAACCTCACTTGGAGAGAGAGGGGAAAAGGAGGTCAGTGTGTTGGTGGAAGGAGGGTCTGGTGACCCAGCGGTGAGTAAAGGTGAGTCAGAAAAAGAAGAGCGAATATCATCAACCTTTTTTTCAAAGTAGTTAACGAAGTCGCTTGGAAGAAGTGAGGAGGGGGAAGGGGCTTTGGGGGGGTCCAAGAGGGTGGAGAAGATGGAAAATAGTTTTTTGGGATTGGAATAGGAAGATTGGATCTTATCTTGAAAGAAAGTGCTTTTTGCCTGAGAGATCGAAGCAGAGAAAGAGGAGAGGAGAGCCTGATAGGTTAGGAGGTCGTCACGGTGTTTGGATTTCCACCGTTTCCGCTCTGCTGCCCGAAGGATGGTTCTATTAGCATGCAGTGCATCATTTAGCCAGGGAGCAGGAGGGGACTGACGAGCCTGCCGAGATGTGAGAGGACAGAGAGAGTCCAGAGAGGATGAAAGAGTAGAGAGGAGAGTTTCTGCAGCAGAGTTTGGAGGTAGTAGTTGGAACGAGTCCGTGGAAGGGAGGGCTGAGAGCACCGATGAGGCAAAGGTAGAGGGGGAGAGGGAACGAAGGTTACGGCGGACAGGTGCAGAATGAGAAGAGATTAGTTTGTTATGTTTGGAAAGGGGTAGAGAGAATGAAATGAAGAAGTGATTCGATGTGTGGAGCGGGTTTACAGAGAGGTTAGAAGTAGAGCAGTTCCTTGAGAATATGAGATCAAGGACATTGCCAGCTTTATGAGTTGGTGGGGATAGAGACAGTGAGAAAGCAAAGGCGGTTAACAGAGATGTTAGTTCGTCTATCTTCCCCGTCTGGAGGTTGAAGTCTCCGAGAAGTACAGCGGGAGGACCAGTTTCAGGGATGTGTGAGAGGAGATTATCTAATTCCTCCAAGAAGTCCCCCAAGGCGCCTGGTGGACGATAGAGAACAACAATGGTTAACTGTATAGGATGGGTTACTGTGACGGCATGGAATTCAAAGGTGGAAGGAGTGAAGTTAGGTAGCTTGAAGAGGGAAAAGCTCCATTTGGGAGAGAGCAGGAGACCAGTGCCACCTCCTCTGCCAGTGGGTCTGGGTGTATGAGAGAAGGAATATACTGTGGAGAGAGCTGCTGGGGTGGATGTGTTGGATGGAGTAATCCAGGTCTCAGTGAGAGCAAGGAAATCCAGAGACTGCAGGGAGGCTTAGCCAGAGATGAAGTCAGCCTTAGGAACAGCTGACTGGCAGTTCCACAGGCCCCCTGAAACTAGATGTTGGATCTCAGTGGAGCATGTGGGATAGACGAGAGCAGGCCGGTTACAACTATTACGAGATGCACGGGGCCAGTGATAATTGCGATAGGACACATGAACAGGAATGGAGAATATACACATGATTATAGCATGAGGGGCTAAATCAATCAG
The DNA here is from genome assembly GCF_902827175.1 of Gymnodraco acuticeps. Classification (NCBI taxonomy): domain Eukaryota; kingdom Metazoa; phylum Chordata; class Actinopteri; order Perciformes; family Bathydraconidae; genus Gymnodraco; species Gymnodraco acuticeps. The sequence continues at coordinate 1,003,829 of NW_022992313.1, forward strand.
AATCAGAATACCTTCATTAGTCCCACAGAGGGGAAATGTACGTTGTTACAGCAGAAAAAAAGCCACAGACAGTTTAATGTTACATAATTATGTTACATGTGTCACATGCATTAAAAAGTATTAAAGTAAAACAAAAAAAGTTATGATATGATACAAAATATAATTTAAAAAAAGGTTACACAATTTACAAAATACACATCCTGTAACAGTTCTTAGGAATTAGCAGCCAGGTTATTGCACAGTTATTAACGGCATATATATATATATTAGGGCTGTCAGTCGATTAAAATAGTTAATCGCGATTAATCGCAAATTAATCGCACATTTTTGATCTGTTCTAAATGTACCTTAGAGGAATATTTTTCAAGTTTTTAATACTCTTATCAACATATGAGTGGACAACTATGCTTTATGCTAATGTTTATTATCATTTGAACAATGACAAATATTCTCATGAATATTAAACACAACAACCTCTGAACATTACAAATATTCGCCTCAATTCAACCTGGAACCTCTCTCATTCAATAATACAATACAAATGGTGTGTGTGTGTGTGTGTGTGTGTGTGTGTGTGTGTGTGTGTGTGTGTGTGTGTGTGTGTGTGTGGTGTGTGTGTGTGTGTGTGTGTGTGTGTGTGTGTGTGTGTGTGTGTGTGTGTGTGTGTGTGTGTGTGTGATGGATCGTTGGAGCTATGTGCAACTCAAGGCATATGCTCGAACGGGAGCTGCCTGGATGCTGCAATCATGTTGCGCACACTATCCGTGCTGAGTGTGCTGACTTTTCGTACAATGTCCCACTGTCTGGCTTCCTGCATAAAGTCAAGTGCTTGGCGCAGTTGTGGCGAAATGTTTTCATTTAAACAGCTCCTTGTATCCGTTAGCGCAGCTAGCTAGCACCAGATGCTAACAACAACAATGCACATAAGGTCTCTCTCTCGCTCGCTCTGGCCACACATACACACACCCTCCCGGTCCTCCCAATAGCCTGCCGGTGAGCGTGGAAGTGTGGTCTGCCACAAGCGGGCGGCAGGAGCGGGGCTGTCAGCATCAGCTTGTAGATGGTATTTTAAACTCGATGCGCTCTGAAACTACGGGGCGGCCGAGGAAAAAAAATACACATGCGTTAATCGCGTTAAAATAATTAGTGGCGTTAATTTTTTTTGCGTTAACGCGTTATTAACACGTTAAATTGACAGCCCTAATATATATATATATATATATTGCACATATAGCACATATTGCACATAGTTGGTTGGTATTTAACAGCAAGGGGTGTTATAGTCTGTGTGTGTGTGTGTGTGTGTGTGTGTGTGTGTGTGTGTGTGTGTGTGTGTGGTGTGTGTGTGTGTGTGTGTGTGTGTGTGTGTGTGTGTGTGTGTTGTGTGTGTGTGTGTGTGTGTGTGTGTGTGTGTGTGTGTGTGTGTGTGTGTGTGTGTGTGTGTGTGTGTGTGTGTCGGGGGGGGGGGTCTACTAGGGGCTGTGCTGGTTGTACAGTCTGACCGCTGCAGGAAGGAAGGACCTGCGGTATCTCTCCGTGAGACAGTGCCTGTCGCTAAAGGAGCTGCACAGTGAGGACATGGTGTCCTGGAGGGGGTGGGACACATTGTAGGAACAGCTGACTGGCAGTTCCACAGGCCCCCTGGACTTCATCCTCGAGGTCGACGGCTGCTCCATCTCCCCATCTCCTGAAGCCCGCAACCTGGGTGTCATCCTGGACTCCACCCTTTCCTTCCATTCCCACGTCAAATCTGTGACCAAATCGGTCTTTTACCACCTAAGGAACATTGCCAGACTCCGACCGTCACTCTCGGAGTCGGTTGCCGAAACCCTAGTGCATGCGTTTGTCACCACCCGCTTGGACTACTGCAATGGTGTCCTGTTCGGGGTTCCCAACAAAACCCAGGACAGGCTCCAGTATGTCCAAAACTGTGCTGCTAGGGTAGTCACGCACACAAAGTCGTGGTAGCACATCACTCCCACCCTCATCCACCTACACTGGTTGCCGGTCAAGTCCCGCATATCTTACAAAGTCCTCCTCCTTACCTACAAGTCCCTCCATGCCCTTGCCCCCCAGTACCTATCGGACATCCTTCACCCACATGCCCCACCCCGGAACCTGCGGTCCTCAGACTCTGGCCTGCTTACCACTCCCCGCACCAAACTGCAAACCTTCGGGGACAGAGCCTTCTGCGTGGCAGCCCCCACCCTCTGGAACGCTCTCCCTGCGGAGATTCGCAACATCCCCACACTCTACGCCTTCAAAAGGGCCCTCAAGTCCCATCTGTTTGCCAAGGCTTTCGGCCCCTAATCGATCTGTTGTTTTGTCTGTCTGACTTTGGTTTTGTTATGTTTGTTTTTGCCCTATTACTTGTAAAGCGACCTTGGGAAAGGCGCTATATAAATCCAAGCTATTATTATTGTCCAGGAGGGAGGACAGCTTGGCTGCCATTCTCCTGTCTCCCACCACCTCCACAGTGTCCAGAGGACTCCTGTCTCCCACCACCTCCACAGTGTCCAGAGGACTCCTGTCTCCCACCACCTCCACAGTGTCCAGAGGACTCCCCAGGACAGAGCTGGCCTTCCTTACCAGTCTGTCCAGTCTCTTCCTGTCAGCAGCCGAGATGCTGCTGCCCCAGCAGACCACACCATAGAAGATGGCTGATGCCACAACAGAGTCATAAAAAGTCTGAAGGAGTGCCTGAAAACATGATGATAATAATGAGTACCTGTGCTGTAGTGGCTTTGCTAAGTAGTTCTGAAATGAATCAGGGTTCATTAGTTTTACATTGCCTAATGATTTATACATTACAACAACGACAAATCAGACGAGCCATACTCACAACAGCTGGTTATATTTGGTCTCATTTTCATTGTTTTGTTCAACATTTCTATCAGTCGAACTGTTGTGTCCTTACACAGTGACATTAATGCCACCAAGTTAACATACTAATATTAAACAATACAATCATTAATAAACACACTTTATTTTGTGTTAAAACTGACAGGGAGTGCACCTGAAATGTCACTAAGAATTCACGGTTGCATCAGGAAACTGTACACTAGCATGGTAGCAACCAGTTATGCTATATGGGCCCCAAAGACATGAAATGATGTGCCCATTGAGCATCTATAGTTATCTATATCAGTTAAGTTACTCTTCTTTACAATATCCATAGTAAACTAACATGGATATTTAAACTTACAGTACAGGATAATATAACTGGCTGTTTAACCTGGGTTTAAATCAAGAATATATTGTTGTTGAATTTTATTCGATGATTTTAAAAAACACTTGATTATTTGTTGCCAATGCTTTTGAAGTTCTCAGTTACTGTGATGTGTTAGCAATTGTCCATGATGGATGTAATTCCTGGAGTTACCGGGCGGTTCAGGTGCTCGCCCAGTCACTCTATGGTTAATAAACCATAATAAACTGAAATGATCCTTTAATCAAAAAAGAAAAACCCATGTATGATTTTGTTTATTATAGTGTTCTGAGTTGACAAACAGATATTAAAAAGGGGCTTTCCTTTAATGATGTCTACGTTATTATCCTTACAATACTTCTCTAAGGTAATTCGACTAAAAAGTGATCATCCCACGTGTTCTGTCTTCCAGGGTCCCTGCATCTTCACCCCTTCTCGCCTTCTGAAAGCCCTCAAAGACTTGGAGCAGTGGTCCGTCATCAGCCCTCAGCAGAAACAACAGACCCCCCAGCATGATGCATCACATACATGTTGTTTAAGATTCAGTTGTTGTTTACTCATAAAACCAAACTGTTTTTAAGATTTATGACTGTGTTGATGTTGATCACATTTTGTCCGACAATATTTAAATTATTTGTAATGTTGTCTACTGTCTATTGTGGGAAGTAATTTTTTGGAAAATAGATGTATGTGAATTAGGTTAGATGATCAGATGAGATTCAGGGAGTATGGCTGTAAATGAAAGCTGCTTACAGAGTATACTGGGACACAGATATAAAACATGCTTTGACCTTGTCTGTGGATATTCTAGAAGCTGTCCTCTACCAATCATTTATTTTCCTTTGTTGGACAACGACTATTTCAAGTAGTGCTATAGCAACCATGCCATTCAGTACAATCATATTTTCATTGATGTTTCGGAAGACTTGGAAATGCCAACATAGAGCCCCCGAGTATATATGTAGCTGTAGATCGAGCTTTGGAGAGATGCATACAGTGTCGTTGGATTGTCTAATACATGTGTCAGTTAACATACGTGTGTTGTTCCTGTAGAGATTCAGTTTGCTTTTGGCTTCCTGTGTTTGACCATTATGATGTGATTGATTATTGTTGTGTAGTGATTCTCTTTAACTAGTAATCCACTGTGTATGAAGAGAGATGTCAGTATTATGACGAGTATGTTCTTGTACGTTCAAATGGATGAACAAAACTCACAGGATGTGAGTTAGCTAATAAACTGCTTCCATATAGCTCTTCCCTTGGTTGTTTTTAATGTCTCTCCTGTGTGGTCTGAATGAATAGGAAACGCTCATTAGCTCTCCAAAGTACAATGTGAGAGTGTACAGCATACTGCATTCAAGTAGAAGTCGAGTCACAAATGTGTCTTTATCTTTGCGTATAACACCCTCTATCCTTTTACAGAGTTTTAAAGCAAATTGATTTAGTTTACAGTTCAGAGTTCAGGTCAGTGTTTTTATTCTGCATATAAAGTCATGCAACATTAACCTGGCACTCTCGTGATATACTATAACCCAGGGGTGCCCAACCTTTTTTGAACCGAGAGCTACTTTTAAAGTTGCCAGTCTGCCGAGATCTACCAGTCCAAATAGAGAGGCGTAGCCATTACTGACAGCCTACTACCAGGTACATACACACTTCTACTTGTATAAAACTGACCTTTGTACGATTAATACTTCATAAAATACTGCAGATCCTTTATCTTACCTCTTTCTAATCTACACACATACAAGTATTTAACTGAAGTTACACAACAGTGTTGTTGATACAGAGTTGGAGTTTATTCACACGTCACTACAGTGGGTAATGTATTCAAGAAACATTGAACAGTGCTGCCACATATGACACAGGAAAAAAAGAAAAGACTCTGAACCCTTTCTTTGCCATTATATACAAATAGTGTTGCTACAAAAGTATAAATTACGCTTACTAATAAGACAACTCAGATCTGAAGCTACACAGGAATCTGCTGCCAAAGTGCAATACAAAAGACAAAATTAATAGAATCAAACCCTTTTTTTGTTGCATTTTAGTAGAGTATAAAAATAAATGCCTTTAAAAATAGGATGCATTGCAAGCAACACTAGTTTCTTAACCTGAATTGATAATAGACTATAATCAATTTAAACAGAACAGATCTTAATGTTTGCATTCTTATACCATTTTGTACAATAATTATAATGAATAAGTTCAAACAAACTAAAACTTACAGCTGATTAATAACGGTATCTAACTTGAGTTTTTATTATGTCAAAAACCTGTTGAAATGCTAGTTATTTTTACTGTCCCCCAAAAGCGCGTCGGCAGCCTCCAGGAATGCTTCTTTCACAACTTCGCCGTCTTTGAAAGACTTCATGTGTTTCGCAAGAACGTGACTGACGATAAGATGCTCTGGTAGGAGCCTTGCTCTTGTTGTTGGGCCTGGTGAAAATGGACTGCTGTGCATTTAGCTGTCCTTTCAGGCCCCTCCCCTTTTGGGAGCGTAGGGCAGAATTAGGAGGGAATTCCGTCTCGCAGCGTTTGTGCACTGTTTTGAAATGCCGCTCCTAAATTACCCTTCTTCGATAAAGCCACCCTCGCATTGCAGATGAGACAGATGGACTTTGAATTGGAATAGATACAAAAATAATCATCCTCCCACTCGGAGTGAAAATTATATATTTTGTTTTTTTTTGCTTCTGCCATAATTACGGTCTTGTGTGTGCGGACTGTCACTCCTGCAGTGTTGACACGGACAACATCAGCGAACTAGTGCACTGCCCACCAGCCACGCCCCGACACATGGGGTCACGCCGGCCAATCACAAAGCTTTGATGCGTTCAAGTGCATTTTTCTGGCACAGGAAGATTATGTTATAGGATATTAACGATAACACCGAATATTGTTGTTCTATTTTTAGACACATCTCGCGATCGACTGGGAATCTCCCCGCGATCGACCGGTCGATCGCGATCGACTGGTTGGGCACCCCTGCTATAACCAATCATGACAACCATAAAGATGGAAATGTTTAAGTGTTCAAGTACCTCGACAATGAACTCAACATTTCATTTGATATAAACTCATGAATATTAGTCAGAATACATCACCATAATTCTGTGATCAGTCATGGTACATTGAGTATTTAGGAGATTAGCCTTGTTAAATAATACTCTCCGAAAGGACAGCTGTTATTTGTCATGTCACTGGAGGGAGCCTTTGCCAAACTAAAGCTAAAGAAAGTTGTTAAAGCTCGACAGCTGAGGCCTTCTTTCTGAGAGCATGTGATGTCAGCAGCACAGCTGTGATTAAAGGCAATTTTTAGAGTTATTTACTAGTTATTTCTCTGTGGGCATCCGACCAGTGAACCAGCAGTGGGAAGCCGTGGAACACCAGAAATAATGCTCTGCTATCTATCTGGTTGAGGATCTGTTTATGTAACACTGTAGTCTACGATAGGCCCAAGGCAAAAAGGCAGTATGATACTTTATGAATCATTTTAACTCTATGGAAACCAGTATCCTGAAGAGCTGGAGAAACTAACAATTCATAGAAGTCAAAGTCCAAAGGTTAATTCTCAAAGCCAGCCATTGATAAATCAAGGAAGTCAGTCAGGAAAAGGCCAAACTCATGCAGGGAGCAGCCACACCCCGACTTCATGTCCAAGCCTATAGCACATAACCAAAGATAATGTCTTGTAACCAGTGTTGGGCGTAACGCGGTACAAAGTAACGCGTTACAGTAACGTAACTACTTTTGCCGGGTAACGAGTAGTGTAACGCGCTACTACGGAAAATTTGGTAACGTAGTTTCTTCATCAATTCGCCGCAACGTTACTTTTCCCAGGGACGAGTGACAGTGACACTGCCTACTCAGCTGTGTGCTTACGCATTAGGCACAAGCTCTCATTCCACACTGTACGTGATAGAGGCTGGCCGCTGGTGGTGGCATGAAGACTGAAGATCAGTGATGGCAAACGAGAAGCAGGCGCAGCCAACGCTAACATTCGAGAGATGGAGGTATTCCCATTACTTCGAACTTGTTGAAACTAAGGGGGGAAATGTGAGTGTAAGGTGTACGTTGTGACCTGGCCAGAAACTTGTGTCCACTGCCGTTAACTCCACTGCCAACCTCACCAAGTATTTGAAAGGAAAACATGCTAGCATGAAGCTAGTAGCTCAAGATCCCCGGGGAAATGATGATATTTCGAGTCCAAGCCTATTTAGTAGCCTATTGATATGATTTGCACTAGCTTTGCACCTATTTTGGGGCTAGCCTGTAACCCTTAATGATTATGATTTTATATTGATATTGTTTGATATTATTGTTTAGTGGTGGTGTTGACGCCTATAGCCCAATGTTTTGTTAAGTGCTCTGTGGCATTTTTTTATAATAAAGAGCACAAAAGACATATATGTTATGTCCTCCATAGTAGAACTTTATGTAAGCCTACACATTTAGGAACAGAGATGGGGTTCTGCCCAAAGTCGACCAACATAAAAGTAACGCAAAATGTTACTTTCCTTGGAGGGTAACTAAATAAAGTAAGGGATTACTTTTTTAAAGAAGTAACGAGTAATGAGCAAACACTACTTTTTAAAAGTCACTTCCCCAACACTGCTTGTAACACGTTTAGTGTCTACATTCTGCTTCACCTCAGATGTTACAGAGGGCAATCCAATCTTTACTGCTCTTGTTAAACTTATCTACAAATAATTGTACTGCTTGGTTCATAGAGCCAACAAATGTTTTATAATTAGTTGGTAGAACCTTATGGCGCGTTTCCACTGCAGGCCTCGCTCGGTTTGGTTAGGCCTTATTAGGCCTGACTCACTTTAATGCTGCGCTTCCATTACAGTTTAGGAAATGGGGCAGTTACTATAGTAACGCAGTGTAGGCGGAGCCGTGACGTCATCTTCAATGAGGGCCCCAGAAAAACAACACAGCCGTTAGCTCTTAGCACTCAGAGCTCACGGCTCCTCATATCTGTTCAGAAACTAGACAAAAGTTAAATAAGTACAAACCACAGACTGCCTGTGTCATGGCGAATACAGTCGCTGGTTTATGTATGTCTGTATAGGCCGTTGTTGTGAGTGTGGACAGTCGGAGCATATATAACGTTAGCTTAGCCAAGCTACATTTAGAAAACACGCATTTTAAAAGGGTTTTTCGCCTGCCGTCTGTCTGCAGACTTGTCAAAGCATTAATTCATGGTTTTTACTAACCGGTATCAGTATGTTTTTACGTCGGCATCATTTTGAAACGTGTATTACAATTAAATCACGGTCAAAAGTGTAGTTGTAGCCCCCTTGCCAGCGATTCTCTCTCTAGTTTAGCATACTCAGCTCGACTCAGCCTGGATGTTCCTGGCCCTAGAACTGAGGTTACCTACTGTAACCCAGCTTCTATGAGTATTGGCGCAGCCCTCTAAGCGCTGGGCCCCACTGGCTCTACGAATAGCTGAAGAAAAGTTATATTGTATGGGAGCAGATCGCCTGACAACCTCCCTATTTATACCGGAAGGAGGCCCGAGGGTGGGGCCCACCTAGCGGGTGGGCGTGGACTACAAGCGTTTTCAGTACTGCGCGGGGGCGCAGAAGGGTAAATCCAATAGCGATAGCCTTAGAGGGCTGCGCCAATACTCATAGAAGCTGTGTTACAGTAGGTAACCTCAGTTCTATGCTTTATGAAAGTGGACAATAGAGAAAATACTCTTCATTAGGTTGGAACTAAAATACAAAAGTGAAGTGAAACTTATTGTTGTCACCATCCGGTCCACATATGAATCCCAATACGTATGATTGTATGAAAATATTTTAAAATAAAATACAATTGTATTTTCAAACATGTTTAAAAGGTTTAAGAAGCTCAGTAAACACTATGAAATGTTGACTATTTGATCGTTTGAGTAAAAAACTAACGTTCATATTTCCTATAACTTTCCTAAGCTAAACTGACAATTCGAACCCAACCATAACCTCGGTCGTCCCACAAACATGGAGCTGAAGAACGCTTCAGTGAATCGGTCCTCTGTTTCTTTGAGGTAAACTGACTGGAATAAAATGTCACACTACAAGGAATTCTTCTGTTCAGCTTTTAGGATAAAATCACTCATCTGCATGTTCAACAAAATAAACTAATAAACTAGAGATAGACTCAGAGCAGCTTCAAAATATCTACATCACACAGTGGGTAGAATATCTGTTAGCATCAGAATAAGAGCAAGGGAATTTAAATAACTCTTCTGCGCACTGAGGCAGTGTGTGATTCTTCAAGAATAACTACGACTTTCTTTGGCAAGACATATCAACATGGACCTCTTTATTGCAACATACAGTCATCTGCTGCCGCTTTAAGATCTTTCTGTAGACCCTCAACCTGAAAACTCAGTATGGTTTGGGGGGCTAACTTAAAGGTTGACTGCAGTTTTAAACAACACTTGAACTATGAATGACCCCGAGGGAGTGTAGATCCCCTGCACCTCTTCCTTGAGACTGAGGCCCCTTTCAGAGCCTGTTCTATATAAAGGGTCAGAGACAGAATGGGGGGTTAGACGCTTTTATCCAAAGTGACTTACATACACTCAATACTGTGGCACTAAACAATAAGACAATATCCTTCCCTAACACACACACACACACACACACACACACACACACACACACACACACACACACACACACACACACACACACACACACACACACACACAGCACTGCTCCGTTTGCTTCAGAGTAAAATTGGTAGATTTGCTGTTTTGTTGCAGCTGTGTTTCAATACACATACAAACTACCTTTTCAGAGTTCTTCAAGAGATATGCAAGACCAAGGTCATTCCGCTTTGTTCCGAGGTGGAAAACCTCATGTATTGAGGAATCAAGTGATCTTTTTGATATGTCATCCTATTCACCCAGCACCCTGATTTTATTTGTATCTTCACGAGGAACAAAAGACAAAGGGTTGGATCCCCTTAATTACACTGCTCAAAAACATTTAAGGAACACTTTGAAAACACATCAGATCTCAATAGGAAAATAAATCATGGTGGATATCTATACTGATGTGGCCTGGGAAATGTGTAAGAAATGAAAGTATGCCACATCGTTTGATGGAAATGAAAGTGATCAACCTAGAGAGGGCTGAATTCAAAGACACACCGCAAATCTAAGTGGACAAATTATGCTGCAGGCTGGTCTATTTTCCTGAAATTGTAGCAACTCAAAATGGTACTCAGTACTGTGTATTGCCCCCACGTGCTTGTATGCGTGCCTGACAAAATGCTCCTAATGAGCCGACGGATGGTGTCCTGAGGGATCTCCTCCCAGATCTGGACCAGGGCATCACTGAGCTCCTGGACAGTCTGAGCTGCAACCTGGCGGCGGCAGATGGACCGAAACATAATGTCCCAGAGGTTTCTATGGGATTTAGGTCAGGCGAGCGTGGGGGCCAGTCAATGGTGTCAATTCCTTCATCTTCCAGAAACTTCCTGCATACTCTCGCAACATGAGGCCGGGCACTGTCGTGCACCAGGAGGAACCCTGGACTCACAGGGCGCCAGTGGCCGACCTGACAATTCTGGTGTTCTATGGCAAATACCAATCGAGCTCCATAGTGCCGGGCAGTGAGTACAGGGACCACTAGAGGACGTCGGGCCCCATGAAGTGTGTTTGATGATTTGGATAGAGACATTCTCACCAGTGGCCTGCTGGAGGTCATTTTGTAGGGCTCTGGCAGTGCTCATCCTGTTCCTCCTTGCACAAAGGAGCAGATACTGGTCCTGCTGATGGTTTAAGGACCTTCTACGGCCCTGTCCAGCTCTCCTAGAGTACCTGCCTGTCTCCTGGAATCTCCTCCATGCTCTTGACACTGTGCTGGGAGACGCAGCAAACCTTCTGGCAATGGCACGTATTGATGTTCCATCCTGGAGGAGTTGACTGCCTGTGCAACCTCTGGAGGGTCCAGGTATCGCCTCATGCTAGCAGCAGTGACACTGACCCTAGCCAAATGCAAAAATAGTGAAACAGTCAGAAAAGATTAGGGAAAAATGTCAGTGGCCTCCACCTGGAAAAGCATTCCTGTTTTAGGGGTCGTCTCATTGTTGCCCCTCACCAAAGCAGCTGAAATGGATTAACAACCCCTCTGCTACTTAACTGACCAGATCAAAATCCCAGAAGTTTAATTGACTTAATGCTATACTCTGAAAAAGTGTTCCTTTATTTGTTTTGAGCAGTGTATAAAAAAGGGCTAGTTGAAATGGTAAATGGTTTGTTAGATACCTACAACTCCAAATTGTGGACTGACATCAACACAATGAAGTTAAATGGAATTTAGTTTTCTAAGCACTGAAAGAACAACATCTAATAAATTCAAATACTTTTTATTAACAGTGTGCATAAGGTCTTATGATTAGATGTCTTTGGCAGTGAATAATGATTGTGGCTGGTTTACTTCAAATTAACCAGAGGTAAGACTTCCAGCCAGAAAATCTTAATTGTCTTAATACCGACTAAACAGTGGAGACACCGCTTCAAAAATGGCCTAAGGACAGCTCCTGACATACATTCATGCACATTTCAATAGAATTATAATGATAACAAGGCATATTTTGCAATGAAACTCTTGGGAAAGCTGACAAAAACGTTTCAATTATAGAAATAACAACTGTCGTCGCCTCAAACTGTAACTTAACCAAACACTGTCACAACATCTATATGCAATATATGTACATTTCCCTGCTGTGGGGCGAATTAAGGATTCATGACTTTTGAATGTAAGAAATGTTAGTAAATAAATAAGGGCCGTTGTCTGGTCGAACTTGCTTTGTCCATATATAAAAGTGCAGTTTTATAAACAACTAATGTTCTTGTGACATCCCTGAAAGCAACATGGGTAAGTGCAGTGCCAGGGTGTCACCTCTCTCATGAGGATCTGAGCCCTCTGGACAAACACTGAGGGGCTGGACACGTCAAACCTCTGCTGCAGACCCTCCAGACTCAGCGGCTCCACCTTCTCATAGCAGCTCTGCATCTTCACTGGGTGGAAGGCCAGCATGGAGATCTTATCCATGTGCTTAAGGAGAGGAAGTGGGGGCAGAGTATTATTTTACATTTGAATTCATTAATACATCTGTTTCACAAACCATAGACGGGCCGTTACGGCCCGTCTACACTACAGGCGTCGAAAAAGCTTGAAGCTGGGCGTGTCTGAGGCTTGGCGCTTTCTCGGGCCCAAGGCGACCAACAACCAATCAGGAATCTCCCGCACGCCCCCAGCATACAAAGCAAAAAAAAGCCCGGTTCTTCTACACTATTGCCAAAATGGATGCCGGTTTTGTAGCAACGGTAGCGTTGGTTTATGCAATGTCTCGCAGGAGGCCACATATAGTGCGTCGCTGTTGGGTACATACAATACTCAGAAAACGTCTGCAACGGGGGGAATACCACGTTCTTGTCCAAGAGCTCCGCCTGGATGGTGTACTGATTCAGCAGTACTTCAGGATGAGCAAAGACGCGTTCGACCAGTTGCTCGGAAAAGTCGGTCCACTGATTGCAAAGGCAGACACCCGTATGCGTTTGTCAATCGGACCCGCCGAGCGACTCGCCATCTGCCTACGGTCAGTGCTGGAATTGGGCCGGTACTCACCGGTACGCAGTACCGGCACTTCTGGTTCTGACCCATGGAGTACCGGCACTTCTTGCTCAGTACCGGCATGCTGGCGGTACTCCGGTACTCATGCACCGTGCCAGTACTCAACACTCTCCCGCCGTTCTTATTATACATCCATATATATATATACAGCCGCCCGGTACTCAGTAGATGCGTCATGAGGTGCCGAACGGACATTCTCATCGCTCTAACCGCTGGAGTTTCACAGCGGCTGTCAGCTGTTTACTCCTGTCATTCAAACAGAACGTGCTGGAGAGGGGGCGGGGCTTATCTTCTCCATGTAAATACTGTGGTGGAAACGACTATGTCAAAATTAACCTATTTGACCGTGATTTAATAGTAATACACGTTTCAAAATAATAATAATAATAATGCCGAAGTAACAACATACTGAAAACTGTTAGTAAAACCATGTTTTAATGCTTTACAATTTACATACCAAGATGCACGTGTGTTGTGTTTATGCAGTGCAACTCCCACCCAGTGGGTGGCTATGTAGAGTGATAGAACAGAGCAGGCACGCCCCCGAGAGAAGGAAAGCAAGTCACGTCACAAATTAGCATTTCTAAAATGTTAGCGTGGATTAATAAAAGTGCAAAAAGACAGCGGTTGTCGCCGGAAGAAACTTCAAATACAGAGAATGCTGTGCCTGTGTTGGAAATTGTGTCCGATGGGGAGCTTTCTTTGGTTGATCCTCCTGCTCCAAGTTCTAGTGCATTAGCATTAGCACTAGCTCCGCCGCCTCCTCCAGAGCCTCTAACGTTAGCTGCTGCTGGCGCAACTGCCACCACCAACACCGGGCAAAGCGATGCACCTGACTGCTGGACAACGGACCAGGTGCAATATTTTTGCAAGACCAATGCATGGCTCCTTCTTAAAGATAAGAAGCTAGGATGTCGGATATGCAGAGATGTCAAATCTTTGGGAATACACACTGGACAAGGACTGAAACTGTCAACTGAATGGGGTGAGTGTGCAGTGTCTCATTTCGGTGTTGACAAGGGCAAACAACAAGCTAGTCTGAGAAAAAAAATCAAAGAACATAAAGAATCACAAGCCCATGTAAAAGCTGCTGACATCCTTACATCTGCTTCATGTGAAACTATTCAACATCAAGTGCAGTCTATGCATACATCTGAATTAGACACCACTATCAGAGTTTTTCGAACGGCATATAAAATTGGCAAACATAGCCGGCCATTCACAGACATGCCAATTGATTTGAATGTACAGAAACTGAATGGGCTGAACGTGGGCAGGGTTTTGCACTCCAATAAAACCTGTGGCGAAATCATCGACCACATAGCTCATGAGCTGAAGAAAAAAATGGCAAAAGACATTACAGAAAACCAAAGAAAACTCTGTGTTTTGGTCGATGAATCTACCACTATTAGTGGTAAAACGGTGCTTGTTGTGTGTCTACGCTCAGCATTAGCTGATGCTGAGCCCGAAACGTTTTTTTGGGAGCTGATCGAGTTGGATGGAACAACGGCTGATGACATCACAAAGGCGTTAATGGAGTGTCTTGGAAGAGATTTTAACGAGGACTTTTTAGGTCAGTGTTTCGTTTCTTTTGCATGTGATGGGGCTTCAGTCATGCTAGGGAAGAGAACAGGCGTTGCTACCCAGTTGTGTAGTAAATTCCCAAGCCTGTTTGTGTGGCACTGCTCCAATCATCGTCTAGAGCTGGCAGTTGGGGATGTGGTCAAGGAGGTCTCAGGGCTCAATCATTTCCAGATCTTTTTTGACAAACTCTATTCCTTGTTCCATGCCTCCCCCAAAAATCAGAGGCAGTTAGCGCAGTGTGCGCAAGCAGTCGGACAGCGTCTCCTATAGGGCGTGTTTTGTCCATCCGCTGGGTGGCTTCAAGTGAAAGGAGCGTCAGAGCAGTCTGGAAAAACTACCGAGTGCTTCATGATCACTTCACAAATGCTGCAAACGACACGAGCAGGGATTCCAGAGACAGAGCAAAGTACAAGGGCCTGGATGATGTGCTCACATCTGCAACGTTTGTCAGCAATCTGGGACTGATGTACGATGCGCTCACAGAGCTCAGCGACCTCTCTCGGCAACTCCAAAAAAGAGAGATGACACTGCCTACAGCAGAATCAGATAGGCTCTTAACTCGAGAAATACGAGTTTTTGAATCCATGGTCACCATGCCTGGCCCACACATGACTACAGTTCATACAGCTCTAGCTGAGAAGTCCTTCAAGGGTGTTGCCCTGCGTGAGAATGGCAGGCTTGTACAGATTCATGCAGGTCAGTTTTTCCGCAGTATGGTAGAGAATCTGAGACACAGAATGACTTCCACAACCTCCTCTCATGTCAGCACAAGAGAAATCCCATTACATGGCCGGGAGGCCCGGGACAATCAGCTAATCCAGGACATGAAAGTTATCCATCCTGGAAGTTGGCCTGAAGAGGAGTTAGACGTACAGTATGGGGACGTAGAGGTGCTACGTTTGTGCGAAGTGCTGAAAGTGGACAGAAGAGAGACTGTTCAGGGCTTTCGCGAATACAAGGAAACCAGGGCATCCCGTACACCTGCTGCCATGGCGCCTCTACTGAAAGCAGTCCGAACCATCGCTGTCTCCACTAGTGAGTGTGAGCGGGCATTCAGCTGCATGAACGATATCCTTACTGCAAAAAGGAATGCTCTCTCTGTCAGCCGACTGTCCAGCCTGGTTTTCATTAAATGTAATGGACCATCACTAGGACAGTTCAATCCGGAACAGTATGTGAGGTCCTGGCTGGCAAAGGGAAGGAGAAGTGCTGATGAAAGAGCCTGTCCAGCTCCAGCCCCTGATACTGATGTCCCCAAGGCCTTCTGGAGCCTTTTCTAACAATGTGAAGTATATTGCAAAGCAGCTCACCCAGTGAGAAGACTTTTGGCATAATGTGCCGATTTGTACAGATCCTGGAGATAGAAGGACTTCAGACCAACCAGGGAGTTATCTGATCAGCTTGGTGTTCAATGTAACTCTTTACCATGGCTCAGACTTTGTTACTTGCAGTTACAGTTTCTCATTTTAGATTGTGCAAATTTTGCATTTGTTTTTACATGTTCTTTGTTCATGCTCTTTATCATTTTTCTGAGTTGGAAAGTTAGATTGCATCATAGTTTACTTTATACATATTTGTATTCTTCAGTGGTGAAGTATATTGCAAAGCAGCTCAGCCATGTGAGAAGACTTTTGGCACTTTTTCGTTTTTCGTTTTCTGAGTTGGAAAGTTAGATTGCATTCAAAATGTACAGAAATACTTAATTTTGTTAAAGCTTTTTATAAAAAATGCTTCTGACCAGAGCTTTGTTTCCTTGTCATTAATGTTGAACACCACCAGAGGGGCTCTCACCTGAAAGGTCTCTGCTTCATGTGTCTTCAGCAGAAGATCTAGACTTTGATTGCTATATTTTCAGTTAATATTGACCTTACTGAGCTTTAGCCATATCCGCTGCCTATCATAAAAAATGTTAAGTACAGTGAACCTTTCTAAAATATACAGTAGTAAAGAGACAAACCCACCAGCATTATAGTAGCCAAATTCTTGTTTGTGGGCTGTATATATAAAATTGACTTGAAAAAGTTGCTGATTTTAGAGTACTGGCACCTTTTTCATTCCAATTCAAGCACTGCCTACGGTACGTTTTGTGTATTTCTACTTCTTTAATATGACTCTGTATATAAAGAGAGATAATGCATGCAATGGATGAATGAAGTCTGTGATGTAGTTCAGATGAATGACATTAATTAAGATAGCTAGGTAAACGCAGTATTGCTCCCCTGTGTGTGTGTGTGTGTTTGTGGTCTGTGTGTGTCTGTGGTGTGTGTGTCTGTGTGATGTGTGTGTCTGGTATGTTGGTGTGTCTGTGGTGTGTGTGTCTGTGATGTGTGTGTCTGTGGTATGTTGGTGTGTCTGTGGTGTGTGTGTCTGTGGTGTGTGTGTCTGTGTGTCTGGTGTGTGTGTGTCTGTGATGTGTGTGTCTGTGGTGTTTGTGTCTGCCTGTGGTGTATGTGTGTGTCTGTGATATGTGTCTGTGTGTGTCTGTGATGTGTGTGTCTGTGGTGTGTGTGTGTCTGTGTGATGTGTGTGTCTGTGGTATGTTGGTGTGTCTGTGGTGTGTGTGTCTGTGGTGTTTGTGTCTGCCTGTGGTGTGTGTGTCTGTGATGTGTGTCTGTGATGTGTGTGTCTGTGGTGTGTGTGTCTGCGTGGCGTATAACTTTAAAAAAAAAAATCTTGTATATTACTTTTTTCTCAGGTACCTGGCAACCGGTGACTCGTACAGGACCATAGCATTCAGCTATCGGGTCGGGCATGCAACAGTGGCTGTCATCGTCAAGGAGGTTGCGGGTGCCATCTGGACCGCGCTGGTCGAGGAGACCATGCCGGTACCACAGACGGAGGGCTGGAGAGCCATCGCTGCTGGGTTCCAGGAGCGCTGGAACTTTCCAAATTGCGTTGGTGCCATTGATGGAAAGCACGTGGTGATCCAGGCTCCGGCAAATTCTGGGTCCCTCTACTTCAACTACAAGTCCAGCCACTCCTTGGTACTGCTGGCTGTTGTGGATGCTGAGTACCTCTTCAGGGTAGTGGATGTCGGAGGTTTTGGAAGGAGCAGCGACGGTGGGAGCCTGCGGAATTCCGCTTTTGGAGAGAGCCTCAGAGATGGCAGTCTGCAGCTACCACCTGACACCGTCATCCCAGGAGCAGAGCGGCTGGGCCTTCTTCCCCATGTGTTTGTTGGAGATGAGGCTTTTCCGCTGCTGGACAACCTGCTGCGTCCGTTCCCTGGACGTCAGCTCACGCGTGAAAGGAGGCTGTTCAACTACCGCCTCAGCCAGGCCAGCTTGGTGGTTGAATGTGCGTTTGGCATCCTCTCATCTCAGTGGAGAATGTTCCGGCGTGTCATCACCACCAGCCCGGAGGTAACAGAGTTGTGTGTGAAGGCCACCTGTGTGTTGCACAACTTCCTCCGCAGGAAGACAATAGGAAGGTCATCACGCACACCTGTTGTCGCAGAGTCGAGTGATGAAGCTCCAACCCTGCGCGATGCACCTATGATGGGCTCAAACAACGCCACACGCCGATCCATCCAACTGCGGGAGACCTTCTGCTCCTATTTGAATGAGGAGGGTGTAGTGTCATGGCAGCATAAAGTGGTGTAGGGTCACCATGGCTCCTCCAAACCAAAAGCTCTTTTAAGAGCTACCCATTTTCTTTAAAGAGCAAATATTCCAAATGAGCCATTTTAAAATCAAACATTCCTAATAAACATGTTTCTTGAATTGATATTATTATATCATGATATGACTAACAACCTTTTTCTTTCAGCCCTGTTTTTACTGATAAACCACTCATAATTTCAATAGGTTTTCACATGACCAATTACAGAAGAAAGCACATTATATATATACTGACATACATGAAGCTTCTGGTATGTTGCAACTGACAAACCACATGAACAAGTGAAGACACAGTATACCCATAACATACTTGAAATAATGTTTTATTTGGTGAATTTGAGTGAAGTGTGTGTGATGAGTGATGAGTGTAAAAAAATGTAATGTGGATCAGTATGTGTGAAAAAATTATAAATTGTCCTGCTGGTCCACGTCAAAAATGATTTGGTGTACCCCGAGGCGGACTCTTGCCCTCTGTGCCCTTGTCATCTGCCTCATGGTGGGCAAGAGGCTCTTGAAAAATTGCAAGTCCTCGTCCTCCTCCACCACTGGTGGGGTTGGCTGGGCAATTGCTGGGTAATTGCTGACAGCAGACTTCGTTCAACGGGGACATCTCCCTCCCCCTACCCCGTGTTTTGCCCCGGACCTCAGCATTCTCCTCCTGGCTGACTGCTGCTGGTTGACTGGCGGACTGGCTGGTGGACTGGCTGGCTGACTCACTGTCTACCTGGCTCTCTTCCTCTGCCACCAGGGTGGATGGAGGCAGGGTCTGCCGGGGGACATTGCTGGACGTCTCACGGTCTATGATGAATGGGGTTAAAAACCCCATCACTGCCATGAAACGCCAGGGCTTGTACCCCCCTGCAGACCCTGCCCCGCTTCTTTTGGCCTCCTTCTCCATATTCTTTTCCTTGCGGAACCTGTCCCTCAGACTCTTCCATCTCTTCTTGCAGACATTATCTAATAAAATGAAATGAAATAATAAAGTTAATAAATAATAAAGTGAATTTCTTGAATTTACTAAATTATTCCTCCATTAATGAATGCTATTTGTATGCTATATTCCATGCTGGCTAAATATACTGTCTATGCTTGATAGCTGTGAATCAAATCAAGTTTGATTTAAATAGCACATTTATAAACGATTTTTGGTCGAGCCAAAGTGCTGTACATATAAGAAAATTAGCCTACAGTAGAGACACTTTACAGCAAATACAACAGCACAGATTGTTCAGAATATCAGTATGAGAAAAACGACACCCTCTGCATGTATTATATGTTATATATTATGCTTATACTTATTATATTATATATAATATTTTTGTATTAATATACATTATATGTTATGCAACATTACTAGCTGGCTAAATATACTGTCTATGCTTGATAGCTGTGCATGTATTATATGTTATGTTATATATTATGCTTATTATAATGTTTTTTTTATTATTATATTAATATATATTATATGTTATTATGCTACATTACTAGCTGTCCATTCAATGCTAAAACGAAGTAAACTGGATATAAACTCCCCAAACAGTTGAAAACCTACCAGTTTCACCAACTGTCTCTGCCACCTCCCGCCATGCCTGGTTCCTCCGGTTTAGGTCCCGGTAGGTGAACAGAGTACAGTCATACAGGACTGGGACATTTGCCACAGCAATGATTAATTTGTCCTCCATTTTATGACATATGGAAAATAGTCAAGACCTGCGGGATCAGCATACACGCGGTTTGATTGGCTAGCGCTTGTACTGGCGGGAATTGCAAAAACGGGATTTGATTGGCTGACGCCAGCTTCGAGAAAGCATCGAGCCTCAAAAGTTGAACAATGTTCAACTTTTGAGGCTCGCGACGCTTGCAACGCCTTGCCAAGCTACCCACAATGCAGTTCGGCGAAGATTGAAAATATCCTACGTCACCCCATTCAAATGAATGGGCAAAGCGTTGAAAGCATTTTTTGACGCCTGTAGTGTAGACGGGCCGTAAGGCTATCGCTATTGGGTTTACCCTTCTGCGCCCCCGCGCAGTACTGAAAACACTTGTAGTCCACGCCCACCCGCTAGGTGGGCCCCACCCTGGGCCTCCTTCCGGTATAAATAGGGAGGTTGCCCGGCGATCTGCTCCCATACAATATAACTTTTCTTCAGCTATTCGTAGAGCCAGTGGGGCCCAGCGCTTAGAGGGATGCGCCAATACTCATAGAAGCTGGGTTACAGTAGGTAACCTCAGTTCTATTTCGTATATATATCGCTATTGGGTTAAGGGCGAAGCATGATGTAGGCCCAATCCCAAACCACTCCCTCGACCCTCCCCCTCCGTGACGGAGTGAACTCCGTCTGTAGGCACACTCACAGCTGAATGAAGTTCCCTCCATTAAGGGTTAAGGGTATAAATACAGCGGCAAGCTTTGGGACGGCCTCCCCTCTCTCCGCAGGAAACGGAAACGGACGTCATGGTGTCCAACTCACATCTCCATCTGTCGGCTGCATTGACCTGCGTTGCTATCCGTCGCCTGTTAGCGGGTGCAATGGCAAGATCCAACAGAAGGCGCAGAAGGTTGAGGCGCATTTTAGCGATGTGCCAGTGGCAGGTAAACATTTCAATATTGCTAATACAACAATTATCTTCACTTTATTTCTTATATAGTAGCCTATGAACTTTGTATGTGTAATACAAATAGATATTTAGATATATTGTGATATACATTCATTTATTCTTTCCTTATAAACTATACGTGTATATCTGTATAGTGTCTGTAGAATTCCAACACAGAAATGTTGTCAGTAGTTTATAGAATAAAAAAGGAAAGGTTAATTTGACTTGGTCTCAGAATTGTTTCCAGAGCTGTGTGTGTGTGTGTGTTGGAGTATAGTTATTGAACAATACTGTGTCCTGTGTTTGTCTTTTACAGGGGGGCAAAGGTCTTTACATGCAGCTCAATGCCACTGCCCCAATTCTCGCCGTGTATGCCAACCCTGAAGCCTGTCTAAAGAAGGACTTTAGAGTTAAGCGATCTAGTGTGGTGTATTTAGTGCAGATGCTTTCCTCCCCAAAGGACCACGGATGGGGACAAGACATCGAGGTGCTTGTTCTCCTCTACAGCTTGGCCCATGGACTATCACTCTCTGTGGTGGGTTCAGCATTCGGGATTCCCAAATCGACGGTCCACAGGATCATCAAACACGTCACCGGGAAGATAAAGGCCAACCTGAAGACCCTCATTTCCCTGCCAACCCCAGATGAGCTGCCAGAGATTGCAGATGGCTTCTGTCAGCTTGCAAAGAGTCCTGCATTTCACCGTGCTGCTGGTGCGATTGATGGATGCCATATTCGCATCAAACCTCCAGGAAACGAGTACCACAAGGAGTACATCAATTACAATCTGTTTCCTTCCATCCAGATGCAGGCCATCTGTGACTCAACTGGGAGATTCCTGGATGTCTTCATCGGCTATCCAGGCTCCGTTCATGATGCCAGAGTACTGCGAAACAGCCCCATCTTCTGCCAGGCACTGTTTCCCCCAGCTGGTTGGTTCCTCTTTGGGGACGGTGGTTATCCCTGCCTGGAAAAACCAGTGGGATTACTCACACCCTACAAGGTCCCTCGCGGCCAGGTGCAGGCCAGATTCAACAGGCATCATGCCAGGGCTCGGTCTGTGGTGGAAAGAGCATTTGGAAGGATGAAGGCTCGCTGGAGGGCCACCCTTTTCAAAGCGCTGGAGGTCAGTCCAAGCTTTGCCCCTGACATCATTGCATGTTGTGCATTTCTGCACAATCTGTACATAGACATGAACGATGTCCTTGAGGATGCTGAAGCCTTCCACCCCTGAAGATGGGGACCAGAGTCTTCCCCCTGCCGCAGCATGTGGACAAGAAAGTCCTGGACACCACCTAAGGAACAGGATTGCTGCACAACTCTCTGCTCCTGTCCAAATGGCACCACACCTGAGAGAGCACGATTACATCTAATGTTTTTTTTTTGGAAAAACGTGGTTGTCTATTAACTTGTGTTTTTGAAATGATGTGCACACATACCTGATTTAATTTTGTTTGTTTTAGTGAGCTCCACTTCTCACTTTAGAGAAAAGAGGTGAAATAAAATAAACCTGTGCACCGTTGATTTCAAACTTGGTTTTCCTGAATTGTCTTTCTGCATAATCCCAAATTGGAGACAAATGTCCTTACCTCTTGGATCATTCAATCACGAGCACAGCGCAAAGGTTCAGAAAATGAACACAGGTCTTCTAATACAATCACTTTAGTTTTTGAGTGAAACTCTGCAAATGGTTTGACATGAGCAATTAAGACCGTAAATGTCATGTATATTTTAATGCCTTATACCTATGAAGCGCACAGACATATCTTTATTTAAAATGCTGATATTCAGGGTTAATCTTCAGACTTTGGAAAAAACACTTTAGTTCCGTGCACAACATTACTTTGTGCAAAACTTTTCCTTCTACATTATGAAACCCACACAGAACAATGTAGCCATCTAACAATCAAGCAAACGCAATGTCACCTTCATCACCCGTCTACCTGTATTTACTATATCCCATACAATATTGAAGACATGAAGGACAGTACGTTAAATTAGGTTTATTGTCTTCCAAATAAATAATACAAGCGAACAAAAACAAGTATTTTAAGTAACATCAATAATCAAACATAGAAATGGCCAATGGTGGGGGGAAAAAATAAATCACATTTTGTCGACCATTTTTTCGAACAGGGTTAGAAATGTATCTGAGTGCTGCATTATTTCTCTGTGGCGTTCGTCCTGTTTTTCTGCCTCGCGTTCTAGGCACTCCAGCACTCCCATAGCACCTTTTCTTTTTTTTGGGGGGGGCTGCTGGGTGGTTCCAGCCTCAGACAGTGATGAGGGTGGTGAGGGGTCTGGATCATCAGCCACATTTGGGGGGGGGAAGGAAGAGGAGCAGGAAGCAGCCTCCGGATCAAAGAGGATTGTGGGGTTTGCCAAGGCTGAGGCAACAAAGACAGGAGGACTAATTGAAGGCATTGCACCTATGGCCTCATCCATGGCCATGAAGAAGGACCATGTTGCAGGGGTTTCTTCCCCCTGATCAGTCCCTGTTCCAGTCCTTGGCCTTTTAAGTTCCTATTGCAAACAAATGCATGTTATAAATCTTTGTTCAGCTTTTTCAAAAACAAACATGTTTTACAATAACAATACACCTTGTATTTCTTTTTTAGGTTCTCCCATTTCTTGGAGGCCTGTTTGTGAGACACATGTTGCCCAAGGTCCAGTTCCTTAATGATTGACCTGTTATCATAGAATATTTAAACAATATATATTGGTGTTAAGGCAATGACCCACAGTGCACATTCATTACTTTCATTGCACAAAATATGAATTGAGTGCATAACTCACTCCCATGCTTCTTTGGCAGCATTGCGTTTTTTGCAGAACAGGTCATCCTTTTCCATTCTTAAAGCAATAAGTGCCTTGGTTTTTACCAGAGTCCCTGAAATTACAAATCACACTTAAGTTTAAACCGATTTCGTAAGTGAATGGATACATGAATTGACACGTGTTGTTAGTTTGATTCCGATTTAGATTTGTACATCTTCAAAATAAAAATCTAATGTAATCATGGCAAATCAAATTAACACGTGTAGATTTATAAATACATGTTCACAAAGGCATGTTTTAGTTAAGGCAACGTATTATTTATCATTTAAAAAAATAACCACGGGCTACCAGATATGTTCGGGTGTATTTCCGTCGCATCCGTCTTCCGTCATATCCGTCATATACTCACCTCCCTCTGCTCCCAGCGCTCTGCTGCCACACACCGGCCGTCTGCGGAACTGCAGCCGGAGGAACTCGGGACAGCTTGTTATGTGTGGGGTGCTATGGTGGGGTCCCATGTACTTGTGCACATAAATAATGTTTCTAATTATTTACAATTAAAAAATATATATATTCTGCGTTACTTTAGCCAACACTTTTATAAGGCCACTAGATTAGATAATTACGAAATGTGTAGATAGAATACATATATTTCAGGTTGTTATTTTGTCATTATGTTTAATGTTTTATTTACCTTTTAGTATTTTTATATAGTATCTGAACTTTGGAGAGGAGTTGGGAGACACACGACACATCAAATCACATCTACAGATCAAGGCGAAGCGAATGGAAGTACTCCCATACTCATAGCGTGAAAATGTTTGTGAAAACGTGTGCAAAGTCTCCGAAAATCCTAAAAATAAGCTCATATTTGAATTCATCATAAAAAAACACATCATTCAGTAAAAACAAGGCCCCACTGATCATCTACTCTCTGAGACGATTCCAGGGATGTCTGGCTTGAGTTTCGACCACCAGGGAAAGTGGACAAAAGTGCCCGAGATCAGCCTCTTAATTTACCCAGGGCTTAGTGCTTGGCTTTGGGCATGAAAATTCAGGAAACTCCCCTGAGTATTTTATTAAATATCTGAACTTTGGAGAGGAGTTGGGGGACACACGACACATCAAATCACATCTAGAGATCAAGACGAAGCTAGTGGAAGTACTCCTAGCGTGTGGAAATGTTTGTAAAAAACGTGTGCAAAGTCTCCGAAAACGGAGCAGTGGCTGTGAAGCTAGCTTTGCGGCTAGCGGTTAGTTGTTATTGTTTGAAGTTGTTGCAACATGACGGAGAAAAAATAAAAATTAATATCTTCTACATATAATAACGGACAAAGTAAAGAATTAAGTGTAGGCTGTGGTGATTGACATTATTCACCCACGGATCTATGGGTTGGGGTATTGTTCCGCACGGACATTTGAGTGAGCCGGACTTCCTGTTTCCGCCGGTCTTCGCTTCCCGGGCATGAAGTTGTTTTACATGGGTGTTCCGATGCTAAATAAAAGTAGAGCTTGTAACTTTGATACCCCGCCTCCGACTCCCGTCTCTCGGCACCACATTGGTGACCCCGACATAAGTCTTGTTGAAGGATCCGAGACTGAACCGAGCATGGCAAGTAACGCCGTTTTTTTCAAACTGCCGGAGTTTTGGGAGACATTTGCAGCTGCATGGTTCGCTCAGGTGGAGGCTCAGTTCGCCCTCCGCGGAGTGGCTGACGACGCAGCACGCTATTTTCACGTCGTTTCGGCGCTGGGGAGCTCCACTGTGACCCGGACGGTGGGCTTTATTACATCTCCTCCTGCCCAGGATAAATATGCAGCGTTCAAGGCTTTCCTGCTAAAGACTTTCGAGCTGTCACGGTCGGAACGGGCCCGACGCCTGCTCGCTATTCATAGCCTGGGGGACAACAAGCCTTCTGACCACATGGAGATGATGCTCAGCCTGCTGGGTACGGAAGAACCTAATTTTTTGTTCATAGAACTGTTTCTTCGGCACATGCCGCCGCATGTATAGACAGCGCTCGCTAACACGGCTATTACTGAGCCCCGCGCTTTGGCCGAAGAAGCTGACCGGTTCTTCCTGGCAACCCAGCGTTTTGCCCCGGAGGTGCTGGCCCCGACACGCAGCGGCACCTTCCCTGGTACAGGCATGCCACCTAGCAGAAGCTCCGGGGCCGACGTCAGCAACTCCAGCCCTGGCCTGTGCTATTACCATGCACGCTATGGGGCGAAAGCGAAGATGTAACAACAATGTAACAAGGTAACGGGAAACGCCAAGGCCTGCGCTCGGTAGTGGCCGCGAGCGTGGGCACATCCAACCGGCTCCTGTTCATCAGGGACACCCTCTCTGGTCGCAGACTCCTTTGTGACACAGGAGCCCAGCGGAGCGTCCTGCCGGCTACCGTGGAGGACGCTGCCGGTGGAGGCCACGGCCCACCTTTAACGTCCGCTAACGACACCCCTATTCGCACCTATGGCACAAAGACAGTGGCCCTGTGCTTCGAGGGTCAGCGGTTTAAGTGGGATTTCGTCACGGCTGACATCTCCTTCACTCTCCTCGGCGCAGACTTCTTGTGCGCTCACGGACTGCTGGTGGACGTCAAGAACAGCCGCCTGGTGGACGCACTGACGTTTGCCTCGTTCACGTGTACCCGCGGCGAGGCGTCATTCAGCGGGCTCTCCAGCTCACTCTCACAGGGCGACAAGTTCCAGCACCTTCTCAGTGAGTTTCCCGACTTGACGCAGCCCACCTTTTCCGCTGCCACTACCAAACATGGGGTAGAGCACCACATTGACACTGAAGGCCCCCCTGTCTACGCTAGGGCCCGGCGGCTCAACCCTGACATGCTGGCAGTCGCCAAGTCAGAGTTCGTCAACATGGAGCGTCTGGGCATCATCCGCCGCTCAGACAGCCCTTGGGCTTCGCCGCTTCACATGGTCCCTAAATCAGCCGGTGGCTGGCGAACGTGTGGTGACTACCGCCGCCTTAACGACGCCACTACGCCAGACCGCTACCCGGTCCCTCACATCCAGGACTTCTCTGCACACCTGGCGGGCAAGCTGGTTTTCTCCAAGGTGGATCTGGTGCGGGGCTACCACCAGGTTCCGGTGCACCCCTCGGACGTCCCCAAAACTGCGGTAATTACGCCGTTTGGGCTTTTCGAGTTCCTGCGTATGCCGTTTGGACTTAAGAACGCAGCTCAGTCCTTTCAGCGGCTGATGGATTCAGCGCTCTGAGACATGCCATTCATCTTCGTCTATTTAGACGACATCCTGGTCGCCAGCTCCTCCTCCGAAGAGCACCAGGCACATCTCCGGGTCCTTTTCGCGAGGCTCAACCAACACGGCCTGATTATCAACCTGGCGAAGTGTCAGTTCGGGTTGTCCTCCATCCATTTCCTCGGGCACCTCATCAGCAAGGACGGGGCCGCCCCCCTCCCGTCGAAAGTGGAGGCCGTGTCTGCCTTTCCACGACCGCCTACAGCTCGGGCGCTCCGAGAGTTCCTCGGGATGGTGACGTTTCATCACCGGTTCATCCGCCGGGCGGCCCACACCATGCGCCCGCTGTACGAGGCCCTCAGGGACAAATCCCCCGGCCAGGCCATAGACTGGACGGCTGAAAGGGAGGTCGCTTTGAACGCCACCAAAGCCGCCCTGAGCGAAGCCGCCATGTTGGCTCACCCAGGGCCAACATCGCTATCACCACCGACGCGTCTGACTACGCAGTGGGCGCGGTGCATGAACAATGGGTCGACGGCGCCTGGCAACCGCTCGCCTTTTTCAGTCGCCAGTTGACTCCCAGGGAGCGCAAGTATAGCGCTTTCGACAGAGAACTCCTTGGTCTCTATTTGGCGGTTCGCCACTTCCGTTTCCTGCTGGAAGGCCGGGAGTTTGCGGCGTTCGTGGATCACAAGCCACTGACCTTCTGTATGTCCAAGGTGGCCGAGCCGTGGTCCGCCCGACAGCAACGCCAGCTTTCGTACATCTCCGAGTACACCACGGACATACGACACATCGCTGGCAAGGCTAACGTGGTCGCGGACTGCCTCTCCAGAGCGGTCATCGGAGCTGTGCAGCTGGGCCTCGATTACCTCCGCATGCCCGCTGACCAGGCCTCTGACCACGGGGTCCAGACACTCAAGGCCTCGGTCACGGGATTACGCCTGGAGGAGGTCACGGTCGGTGACTCTGGCGCAAAGCTGTGGTGTGACGTCTCCACGGGCCAGCCTCGACCGCTGGTCCCTGCGGACTGGCGTCGACCCGTTTTTGAGGCGGTTCACAATCTTTCCCACCCCGGTAGGAAGCCGTCCGTGAAGTTGTTGTCACAGAAGTTCGTGTGGCAGGGGCTTAAGAAGGACGTGAGGTCCTGGGTCGACTCGTGCGTGGCCTGTCAACGGGCCAAAGTCCACCGCCATACTAGGGCCCCTTTTGAACTTTTTGCGGTTCCTGAGAGGAAGTTTGACCATGTCAATGTCGACCTCGTAGGTCCGCTTCCCCCCTCTCACGGTTTCACTTACCTGTTTACGATGGTGGACAGGACGACCTGCTGGCCCGAGGCCGTTCCCCTCGCCTCGACATCAGCTTCCGACGTCGCCCGCGCTTTCATCGGCACGTGGGTGGCGCGATTCGGGACCCCGTCTGACCTCTCCTCTGACCGCGGTTCTCAGTTCACCTCGGAGCTGAGGAACGCTGTTGCTGTGGGTTTGGGGGTCAAGCTGCACCGCACCACTGCATATCACCCCCAGGCTAACGGATTGTGTGAGCGGATTCACCGGTCCATGAAGGCGTCACTGCGTGCCGGCTTGATAGACGGGAACTGGGTGGATAAGCTCCCGTGGGTTATGCTCGGCCTCAGGTGTGCCCCCAAAGAAGACCTGCAGTCCTCGTCGGCGGAGCTCGTCTATGGTCAGATGCTACGGGTCCCTGGGGAATTAATTCCCACCGCCACTGTGCCCTGGTCTGCAGCCGGGCAGCGCTCCTCCCTGCTGGAGACCGCCGGGACATTCACGCCCGTCCCCACGTCGCAGCACAGCAACCCAGCTTTCCGGGTGTCCCCCGGATTACGGTCGGCCGATTTCGTTTTTATTCGCCACGACGCCCACCGCGGTCCCCTGCGGCCCCCTTACGACGGTCCGTTCAGGGTCATACGTCACAGGGACAAGAGCCTGGTGGTGGATGTTGGTGGCAGGCCTGAGACTGTGTCCGTTGATCGGATTAAGCCTGCTCACGTGGACATTTCCAGGCCGTTGGAGTTGGCTCTGCCCCCACGTCGGGGCCGCCCTCCCATGGCCCGCCCCCTGTGGGGATGCCCTCGTTGGCGCCCCTGCCCTCGCCTGCGGCCCCGCCCTCCTCGGCCCCTGTGGTCCGTACGCGCCGGGGTCGGGTGGTACTTCCTCCCAGGCACGAGGATTTTGACTATGGGTGAATATGGGGGGGCTTGTGTGGTGATTGACATTATTCACCCACGGATCTATGGGTTGGGGTATTGTTCCGCACGGACATTTGAGTGAGCCGGACTTCCTGTTTCCGCCGGTCTTCGCTTCCCGGGCATGAAGTTGTTTTACATGGGTGTTCCGATGCTAAATAAAAGTAGAGCTTGTAACTTTGATACCCCGCCTCCGACTCCCGTCTCTCGGCACCACAAGGCTATGCCTGTTTGAAGTTGTTGCTAAGGAAACAACATGACGGAGAAAAAGTATAATCTTCTACATATAATAACGGACAAAGTAAAGAATGAAGTGTCGGCTATGTTTAAATGTTCGGAATTTGACCGTGATGGCCCTCTTGAGTTGCCGTAAAATATGACGAATATGACGGATGACGGATGCGACGGAAATACACCCGAACATATCTGGTAGCCCGAACATATCTGGTACTGACACCTGCATCCATGCAAACTCGCTGTCGGAGGCTTTTATAACCAGGGGCCCAGTCCAATAGTCCATTTAGCTTAGGAACCTTCCTAACCAAGTGAAATGACCCGGAAGTACGTCACTGGCAGCCATGATAAGTGCCGTTCCAATTCTCCAAATGAAAGGAAAGGAGGTTTCAAACTTCCTTTATAACCTCCTTTAGCTTAGGAACCACTGGACCTCCCTAGCTGAAAGGAGAGGAGAAAATTCTGCCCCACAATGCATTGCAGCCGTAGCATTTGCCGTCACTCAACAGTCGGCCGTTCACGGACACAAACGATAATGGGAGAAATTATATCATGAAAGTTACGGTGCTTATTAAGCATTTTAAAACGTATGTGGTAAGTTGCCAAAGTGCTTTGTTTTGAACGTTCATCAGTATTATAATCAAAAAGAGAAATATGAACGTTAGTTTTTACTGAAATGATCAAATAAAGTCAACATTTCACTGAGCTGTGTGGGGTTGTTCAACTTTTAAAAGATGTTTGAATGGTGATATACACAGTGATAGATGTTAAGGACTAACGTTTATAATAAATACATTTGTATTTATTTTAAGATCTTTTAATAGTTCATACAATCATATGTGGACCGGAGGGAGAGGGTGACGAGCATAAGTTTCACTTTCCTTTTTTATTTCAATTCCAACTTTGGTCATGAAGAATATGTTTCTCTGTTGTCCACGTTCATAAAGCATAAAACAACAGCATCAGAGCACGGTGCAGAGTCTCTAGATGAGTTTACAGTAGTCCCTCGTTCTTATTGAACATCCATGTTGTAGTCTGCTGTATAGAAAACTGTAATTTCCATAGTTTCCCAACAGCAGCAGACGCACATTCATGACGTCCGCTGGCGCATCATAAGTCGGATAGTGAAAGTGCATTCGGATTCTCTAGTACCACAGTCTCTTCTCCTAAATCCTTTTGAATTCTCCTATCCACTATCCCTTAACCCTGTGACGTTTCACTCAGAGGTCAAGGAATAGGAGATAGGGTTAGAATTTAGGAGCTAATTTTTGGATTATCGGAACGCAACCCAGGGCTGCACATAACTGGTGCGCAGGTGCGCATGCGCACCTCGGCCAAAAAAAGAGCAGAGAGAGAGAGAGAGAGAAAGAAAGATATTTGCAAGTTGCATATGAACTCAGGGCCGGCCCGTAGCGCTGGCGTTGATTTTCGCCTAGGGCGCCAGATCTGTGGAGGCGCTGCGCTGGTAGTTCTGGGAGGGAAAAAAACATTTTTGACCGTTGGTGCTCATCCTAATCTTCGGCCTTGATGTAACAACATTATAATTAAGTAAATGTAACACCCTTTTCACCCCGGTCACACTTTTCATTTGCCCTGTACGATGGGCGCTGTAAGTGATGAAAATGGGGGATGTTGGCTTATCTGGCGCCCGCAGCTCACAGCCAAAATGCGAGTGAGCGTGGGAGTGAGCGAGGGAGAAAGGGAGGGAGAAAGGGAGGGCGCTGTTGTTATTAGCATCTGGTGCTAGCTGCTCTAACGGAAGAAGAAGATGTTTCTACAATGATGTGGAGGGAGAGTCCTCTCCAGTCAGACTGAGAGGCTGATACTACAGCTCAGTGAGGTAAAGGACTCTTGAGTGTTTAGATAGTTCACTTTAGTCTAAGTTCAAACGGTTTGGTCACAATTTATGTAAACACATATTTTCAAGGCACTCCTTTATAATTATTGGGATAAACAGGTTTGAAATCATTCCAATGTATACTATAGGACAGTAACCAAACATATCCTTTTAAAACTGGACTTTCGACCCAAACCCAGCTGTTGACTTGTGGATGCAAGCATCTAATCGCAGACTCAACCAGAGAGAAAGAAGTAGGCCTACATCATCAGCTACCATGTCTGACAGAGAGGAAGACAGTGAGGAGAACAGTCAGGAGGGTAGTGATGACAGCTTGTAGGATTACTGGTCGTGCTAATGTTGTCTTGTGTTCGCCTCTGCATGTGTGTTCTGTGTTCACCTCTGCATGTGTGTTCTGTGTTCACCTCTGTGTGTTCTGTGCTGTGTGTCTGACAAATAAAGACCGGTTTATTTATTTCAATTTAAGGATGAGCACCAAGCAACATCTCCAGGTGCTCCTTTGAGAACCAGGCCAAACAAGTTATGTGCACCCCTGTTTATAACCCACTACACCTCCGCCCTGATTGCTTTGGACCAGCCCTCAATATGGCGGACCCTTCGCGTGAACGCGCAAACGGAGGGGTAGGGTGTAGGGGGCGGTTTGGGAATGGGCCGTAGTCTGCGCACCACTGGGTCCGTCCAGCACTAGCAGCACAGACATACCTGCTTAATAACACCTCCCTGCCTGTTGTGCCATGCGTAATGGCACATCCCCGTCCCTGGAGAAAACATACCTGTTTTCCTGACGGGGTGAAGGCTGGGAACAATACATACCGACCGCTGTGAGAAAGTAGAGACGAAGGTCCCACCTTGTCCTGCGATCATAGAGGGGGAACAGCCGCTCTCTCCGTGTCAGCCAGGTAGGAGAGCTCTCAGCTGGATCCCTGACGTCACTCACTCTGACAGGACACCCAGTACAGGGCGTGTCAGAGAGGAAAGGGAGACATCCCTCAAATAAAATTGAATAAATGAACAGGGGGAAGACCAAGATGCAGCCGTGCAAATATCTTCCACTGACATTCCTCCGCGCCACACCGAGGAGGAGGACATTCCTCTGGTTGAGTGCGCTTTGATATTCTCCGGGGGCTCCACCCCAGAGGAGACATATGCCTGTGACACAGCCTCACACAGCCAGTGTGACAGCCGTTGTGTAGACAGAGGTTGCCCGATCGAGCTCTCTCTGTAGTGCACAAACAGGCGCTGAGAACGGCGCAATGCCGCCGTGCGTGCCACATAGCAGGACAGCGCGCGCACCGGGCAGAGGAGATGAGATGTTTCTTCTTCCTCCGACCTGTAAGGAGGGGGGAAGAAGCCAGCCAGGGTGATCACTCTTGACCTACAAGAGTTGTGATGACCTTATAGGCATGAAGCCGGGTTAGGGCGTAAAACAGCTGAACTGCATCTCCATGGATCCGGAGACATGACGGAGCCACCGGGAAAGCAGACAGATCACCCTTTCCTCTGATAGAGCCAAAAGTAGTACCAGTGCATGACATTAAGGATTTTGGGAGATGGCCCTATGGGCCATCTAAGCTAATTTACAGATGGCCCTGAGCCCAATAGAGATTGCCCTGAAAAATGCGCGCGGACGAAATGACGCACGAAGGGTTTGGGGGGCCTCCCCCTAGAACATTTAGATTTGTGCAGGTCTTAGATGCTGTCTGGTGCATTCTCTAGACTGAATTATAAGATGAACCACCACAATATTGTATTGTACAATTTCAATTGTATTCTTCATTTCACTTGTTTGTTTGTTCTTGTTTGTGTTTGCTCGCTTGCATGCCCTGCATAGCTATAAGAAATACTTAAGTTGTTGGTCAAGACACTTTCCATCTGATGAAGGCAAATGCCTTCCCAGATGTAAAAAAGTAGAAAACATTACATTCAGTTATAACTGCCAAAACAAACATTATTTACACTATTATGGCCCCTGTTAAAAATGTTTGTAATGTTATCTACTGTAAATTGGTCGAACGAATGCCTCCTCATCCGGAAGCTGACCGAGCAGCAGTCGAGAGGAGCCGAGCGCATCCGCGAAGCACACAAAATGGCGCCGTCAGAGTTCCCGTTAGCCGGCAAATCTAAATCTCTTCGGTCAAAATAATTTCCCTTTAGCCCAATACCGCTTCAGTTGCGCCACTTATGTGACAGACAAGAAGAGTATGTGACAGACATGAATAGTCAATTCTAATGTCTAACACTTAATGTGGAGAAAGATATCCTGTGTGGGTTGATTGTGCGTTGATCTGTTGGTAATGCCTCGGGGTTCCGGTGGGCATGTAAACAAATGCATAATGCTGCGCTATACTTTGTGGCCTCACCCAGTTGCATAGCGACACTTATTGTTTAGGTGTCTTTTAATAAGCAGGTAGTCATATCATTAGCTAGAACTAGCTGGATCTGATCGATATGGACATAAACGCGAGTGAAGTCTAATCTGACGGGAGAGAGAGATCAGCTGCTGCTGACGAGTCGACACGCAGCTCTGCATGATCACATGCAGCGGTGAGCGGACAAAACACACACTTCAGGTTAGAATATCACACATAGCTATTTTAATTACCTCTCAAACTAACTGAACTAGTTATAGATATGTTTAGTTTTACTGTCGGGTCACTCATTACTGGATCCGCGAGCTGCATGATACTGGCATAATAGATTGCCCGATCGGGCAACCAGCAGGTGAGGCTTCATTGCCCGAGCTAAATACTAGATGGCCCCGGGCCATCGGGCAGTCCTTAATGTCGAGCCCTGAGTACTACTTTGGCTGAATACAGTTAAGGGGAACCTGATCAGGTTCAAATGGGGTTTTTCTTTAGTGCGCGTAACACCAAAGCCAAATCCCACTGAGGCGCCAGTGTGCGTGACACAGGTCTGAGTCTCCATACTCCTCGCATAGCACGGCTGCTGCATTCTGCGAGCCCCACGGTTAAATTCGGCGGAAATAACACTGTTCCTGGGATAACGGGAGTGTTTCTTGTATCCCATAGAACTGCTGGGGGGAGAGGCTTCTCTGTGATGTGCCGTAATGGTCGTCATGGTGACGTGCCACGCCCTCGCCGCTGCTGCCCGTGAAGCAAAAAAGCTGCGAGGGAGTTTCCACACGCTGCATTCCACTCTGTCTCTCATCATGAGGCGCGTACATGCCCAGAGGATGAGAGGTGTGTGTATGCTGTCCTCACGAGGCGTTATAACAGTGCTCGTGGATTTATTATGACCGTGTGTAAGGCATATCTGGGACAGAGGAATGCCTCGAGCTCTGCAGTTTATAAACCAATAGGTTAAAACAGCAGGCTTCTGCAGTGAATGAAGCACCTCTGGAGACTCCCCCTGTGGGGGAGACCCAGGGGAATCCCCCCTGTGACCAGCTGACGCTAATGCCGAGCAGCTACGTTACGGAGAGGGCTGTGTGGTTTGTGACACGCCGGAGGAGAGCTGTCAGTTTCTCACTCGCTGCCAGAGAGCGCTCTGCTGCTGGCTGAGTTTTTAATTCCACTCCAGATAACGTTTGTCTGAGAGGGAAGGGAACAGCTCTTCTTCCAACTTGTTATGAAACCCAGGCTTTGACAGATGCGATACGTGATGTACCGTCCGTCTGTAAAGCGACTTCCTCCCTGGAGCGAGCCAGCAACTAGCAGGTCGTCCAAAGGAAACCACCCTCTCATCCCTCCTCTGTGTAGCGGCTCCAGCCTTCTCTACACAAGAATGGGAGGAGACAGGAAATATCCAAACGGCAGACAATTGTCTGGTCTGATATTCCCTGAAATGAGAAACCGCAGGAATT
This sequence comes from Gymnodraco acuticeps, assembly GCF_902827175.1. Lineage (NCBI taxonomy): Eukaryota > Metazoa > Chordata > Actinopteri > Perciformes > Bathydraconidae > Gymnodraco > Gymnodraco acuticeps. The sequence goes on from NW_022992313.1 coordinate 1,038,601, forward strand.
TCCTGTGTTTCGGGATGATGGGTACGTGGAAGTATGCATCCTTCAGGTGGAAGTGAACCAGTCGTCCTGGTGAACACATTCCAGCCCCTGTTTGATCGTCAGCATGTGGAATACTGACAGATCGAGGATGTCTCATTGCCCCAGTCTTTTTCGGGATTAGAAAAATAACGGGAGTGAAAACCCCTGATTTTCCTCCCTTTGAGGAAACCTGGAAATATCCTCTTTCAACAGGAGTTCCAGCAGCTCGGATTTGGAGCGCAAGACATAGCTTCTGGGAGGACAGGAGTGTTTCCTGTATCCCATTGAACTGTGGGGGGCTTTTTCGTCACCACGCTGCGGGGTGTGACATGTCGAAGGAGAGCTGTCAGCGTGTCCACTCCACTCTCTGCCGTGAGAGTCGTGCTCTCATGCGGGCTGAGTTCAATTCCACCCAGGTAAACAATACTCTGGGCTGGAATAGGACAGCTCTTTTCCCAATTTATCATGAAACCCAGCTTTGACAGATACGATATGAGTTGTACCGTCTGTAAAGCCGCTTCCACCCTGGAGCGAGCCATGCAGCAGCAGGTCGTCCAGGTAAAAATAGTACTCTCATCCCTCCTCTGTGTAGCGGCTGCCACGCCGTCTCTACACACTTTGAAAAAGTACGAGGAGCCAGGGAATAGCCGAACGACAGACGGTTGTACTGGTACGCTATTCCCTGGAATGAAAACCGCAGGAATTTCCTGTGTTGCGGAATGATGGGTACATGGAAGTATGCATCCTTAGGTCTATAGAGGTGAACCAATCTCCCTGGTGACCACACTCTAGCACCCTTTTGACCGTCAGCATGTGAAAAGGCCTTTTCATTATTGCCTTGTTGAAAGCTGACAGGTCGAGGATGGGTCTCATTCCCCCTGTCTTTTTCGGGATAAGAAAATAGCGGGAGTAATACCCCTGATTTTCTTCCTCCTGGGGAACCCTGGAAATAGCCTCTTTCAACAGGAGTTCCCGTAGCTCTGCTTGGAGCGCAAGACACTGTTCACGGCATGTCACCTGTATCCCGTTGAACTGTGGGGGGGAGGCGAACTGCAGGGTGTACCCTCTGCTGATCAGCCTGTGCATCCATCCGTCCATCAAACACATGCGCTGCCACGCCGAGAAACACTCTGACAGCAGGCGCGCATGCTCGAGATGTGTTGTGGTTGTCATGACGACGAGCCACTCCAAAGCCCTCGCCGCCGCTGCCCGTGAGACAACCCAAGGTGGGCCTAGAGCGAAAGGGCTGTGCGGAGGCCTCCACACGCTGCGTATCACTCCGCCTCGCATCATGAGACGTGTACACGCTCAGAGGATGGATGGAGGTGTGTGCAGTAATATCCACATGAGGCGTTAACACTGCGCTCATGGGCTTATTATGACCGTGTATAGGTGGCGTATCTCGGACAGAAGAATGCCGCGAGGTCTGTGGTTTAATAACCGAAGAGTCATAACCGTCATAACCATCAGAAGCCTGTCGCGAACCATGCCGCCTACTAATCATCAGATTGGAGGCAGTTGGTGTAATTATTGTGCTCCGCAGCTTATTAATCGATAGATTAAATAGCGCAGGCTTTTGTACCGAACCCGGCTGGCTATTAACCGACAGGTCATAGGCAGCTCCCAGGGTGGGGGATATGTGACACACATTTGTAACTGATGACTCAGACCACATGTTAGGAAATAAACGACTTTTATTTCGATCACACTCCCCCCCAAACCGTCAAGGCCGGCTTTGTTTTTTCAGCGGCTCTCGTGGAGTAGACGCCGAACGGGAGTACCTCACTCCCTTCTTACCCCCCCTCTCTTGTGGGGGCCCGTAGGTGCGGGACGGTGCCCTGGAGGTGCGGGTCGGTGCCCCAGCCGCCGCTGACGGACGATTCTGACGCCTCGGCTGCTGTTGCTGCTGGTGTCTGTCCGTCTGCCGCTGTGGTCGGGTTGGCGGCTGCTGCTGCCGCTGGTGTCGCTGCTGCTTCACCGCTGGCTGGAGCCACCCGACGTGCTGGTGGATATCCTCCGCCTGCTCCGAAGCCGCCTTCATGGAATCAACCATGGCCAGGAACTGGGGCCCGAACAGCCCGTCCGAGCTGATCGGAGCGTCCAGTAAGACCTTCCTGGCTGGCTCTGTGACCGCTGCCTGCTGTAACCAGAGGTGACGCTGGATCTGTGTCATCCAGGCCGTAATCCTCGCCTGGGACACCGCCACGGCTGCGCACAGCATGAGCGCCGTGCTGACCGCCTTAGCGATCTCCTCCGCCTCCTCTGGAACCACGGTGGTGGATCGCTCGACCAACGTCACCACCGAGTTGGTCAGCAAAGCGATATTGTTTGCCGCTGCCGACGCCTGGAACGCACACTGGTGCGCCCGGTCAGCCTGGCGGGCGACATACTGGCCCTTGGGATCGGTCAACATAGGGCGCCGTCCGGCGACCAAGTTGGCCTGTCTCACCCCGAAAAATGCCGTTAAGCTCGGTTCCAGAGCGGGGGTGGTTGGGAAAACCTCATCTGTGAAACCCTCCACCTTGGTGAAGGGGACAAAGGTGGCCACCGGAGCCCTCAAGCTCCTCGGGTTCGCCACTGCACCTTCCTGATAACGCCTAATGGCGGGGAAGCGCGGCCAGATCGGATCACTCCTGCCCGTCTGCACCTGGGAAAACACGCCCGCCATGTCGTCCAGAGCCACCCTCTCCCGTACTCCTGGAACGGGGAGACCTCTACATGCTGCTGCCTTGCCGATTATTTCCGGCAGCTCCAGCATGATGCCTCCCAATGCCGGTAGCGCCGTGGCCACGGAGAAGGGGACCACGTGCTCCACCGCCACCTCTGACTCTCGCTCCGACCCCGTCTCCCCCGTCCGGGGAAGAAGGGGAAGGGGAGAGCCGCATGGTGAGCCCTGGAGGGAGGCGGGGAAGGAGTCGTCCGACTCCTGCCCCCCACTCGCCTCCATACACAGGCTGTCCTGGATGGGCTCCTGCCCACCCCAGACGTCTTCCTCCCCCGCAGCAGCTAGAGCGTCCGCCCTTCGCTTCCTGTCGGATGAAGGAAGACGCACACAGTGAGGACATGCGACCTGCTGGCTGAGAGCCGCGTCCGCGTGCTCTGGCCCCAGACAGGCTGCGCATATCGGATGTAAATCGTAGCTCATAATGTAGCCCGTATTGCACGAAGGGCACATACGGACACACTCTTTATTGCTCATAATGTTGCTTTTCTCGTGCTTCAGTAAACTGCTGGTTGCTGAAGAAAAGAGGGGAGCAGATCGCCGGGCAACCTCCCTATTTATACCGGAAGGAGGCCCGAGGGTGGGCGTGGACTACAAGTGTTTTCAGTACTGCGCGGGGGCGCAGAAGGGTAAACCCAATAGCGATAGCCTTAGAGGGCGAAGCCATATACGAAATAGAACCACGATTTATTCAACCATAAACAATACGGAGGCTAAATAAAGTTCTGATTGGTCAATTCAGAACATGTGACATGTTGTTAATCCAGTAGAACAAACCGCTGTCAAGGACTGTAATGACCATTGCTAAGGAGGATCAAGAAAGAAGGAAAAGAGGTTCAAATACAAAATAAATCTTAACAATGAAAATGTTTCCACACAAATCATAATGTTTTGCAAATGATTTAGTGGCAAATATTGAATTTACATTTATTCAATTCATTTATTATTATTATTGCCACAAAAAATTAAAGGGTGGCCAACACGCCATGAAATGGGAAATAATTAGCTCTAACGAAGAGTGGGATTAAAGGAAAAATAAATATGCTTGCCATGTTGTGTTTTTGGTGGTATTTGTGCTTGTGAAATGTTGAAGTGATCCTACTGACTATCTTTATTTCTCCTGTTTTTTTGTTGTTTTTGTCTGAGATGGGAATGTCATCTCCTATATGTTATTGTTATGTCCATGTTTGTGTCTTTAGCCTGTACACAATTAATTAACCTGCTGCTCTAGATCAGGGATGGGCAACTTGGATGGTGGTGGAGGCCACATAATTGATGTACTGGCCACCAGGGGGCCGCAGATTCACTTGGGACACACGCACACACATTCCATGTATTTCCATGTAGTTATTAACAAATATACTAAGTCTGACATCTTCATTGACATAATAATAATAATATATTTATTTTGTTAGCGCTTTTACAGGTGCTCAAAGACGCTTTACAGATGTTACAATCTTTCAGGGAACATCCTCTAATAAGCTCACTAAACAAATATCAGTTCACAGAAATGTTATTTAATTTGTACAAGTGGCATTTTTGTATTGAACAGGTTATTAAACAGTGGAATAAAACTATTTTAAACTATTGGAAAGCACGGAAAATGTGTGTGTATTAAGATTAACCATTAAGATGACATAAACATGAAGTCATGAACACTAACCCAGACATTAGTTGTCTAACTTGAACCTAGCTAAGACACTTGTAGCCAATCTCTGCTGACGCACAATAAGGGGAATGTCAACACAGACACCTGTCAACCCGCACTCTGCTGTTCCTCAGCGCCGCTCCCCCTCCCTCCCGCTGAAATTATGAATGAAAAGTGTGCTGCCCCTTTAAGAGGGCCTGCAAAGGGTTTTGGGTTTTGCACTGGATGTCCATAAATGCTTGCCATAGTTTCCTGTTTCTGTCTGTCTATGGAGCACATGGGTTGTTTCCTGCCAACAAAATTCTTGCTCAAATCCTAGGGTCTTTATGTCTGTAAGTATCATTCCATATATTGTCCGTGTATACTTAGTTGCACATTTAAATTGATTATATGCAAACATGAAGAACAATGAATGATGCTAAACTTGTTAGCCTGTGAACAGCAGTGGAAATGTTTGTAGCATTTATGCTAACAGGTACTCTGTTGTTTGGAATGTTTGTTTTAGTCTAGTTTCTTTGTTTATTTAGTGTTTAATGTGACAACGTCTCATGACTTTGGGTTTGTTTGTATTTCAGTTTTACAAAAATGGAAATGGAAATGAAAATGGAACTTAATCAGTAAACATCCAAAACTGAGCTGCTGTCTCCTGGGTGTTTATTTCCGTGTTAAGCTATCTGCCAAGCCTGCAATCCGAAAAGTATTCTTGCGAGGGCAGAATAGTAAAAAGACACACGCCTGTAGGATTTGCCACAGAAGATGGGATACCAGTAGAAACAACCGCATTCTTCTGTCATCAAAGCTACAGTCTACATGATGGCAGACAACAATGATGAGTGGGAAACACGATCACAATGCTCCAACACCTCACGTTCAAGCCGCATGTCCTCAGTCAACACCATGGCAGCTAGAGCTCGTGCAAAAGCAGAGGCTGCACGTGTCCAGGCCTCTTTTGCACAAAGAGAAGCTGACATGATTAAAGCACAGGCATCTATTGATGCTGAAGCTACAAGAAAGAAAGCGGAGCTTAAAGCTAGTCTCAACACATTGCGGCTAGAAAGTGCTGCTGCAGTTGCCATCGCTGAAGCTGAAGTTCTCGAAGCAGCTGCTGAGGATGCATATGGAGATCCAGATCGTGCAAGCCTAAAGAGTGCGTACACTGAGTGGTACAAGGGGAATCCAGCACCTGACTCTCACCAAGACTCAAAGCCACAACAACCCATACCCACACCGGGGTGCCAGCACGCAATGGACGACGGTGAGCAAGCTAAAGGCTACATGGGAAGAGGTGCTGTACAGCCACGTGGGGTCATTGAAGGTGGATTTCCTAAACTACCTGCTCAACATGCACACAATCAGGAGCGAGATGCCAGCCAGATATATAGCCCTGCTGAAGGTCCATCCAGAAACATCTACAGTCATCATGGGCAGTCACACGCAGCAAGACCATCCAGTCATGTTCAGCAATCTGCTCAGCCACATGCAGATGTTTCACCCAGAGCCAATGAGTCTCATTCATCAGCTACAGCAGATTTGGCCAAGTATTTAATACGTCGGGAAATGGTTAGCTCCGGGCTATTACAGTTTGATGACCAGCCGGAAAACTATTGGGCCTGGAAAGCATCATTCCTCAGTTCCACAGAGGGCTTGAACCTGTCATCAAGAGAAGAGCTCGACCTCCTGTGTAAATGGCTTGGACCGAAATCCTTTGAACATGCAAAGAGAATCAGAACGGTTCACATCCATAATGCGGAAGCAGGTGTCAATATGCTATGGCAAAGGTTGGAAGATTGTTATGGGTCACCTGAAGCAATAGAAAATGCACTCCTCAAAAAAGTCGATGATTTCGAAAATCAACAACAGAGAAAATCAAAAGTTGAGGGAGTTGGGAGACATTCTTCTGGAGCTTGAAGCCGCCAAGACAGATGGATTTCTATCTGGTCTGAGCTACCTAGACACATCCCGTGGCATCACTCCCATCGTCCAAAAGCTGCCATATTCCCTGCATGACAAGTGGGTCTCTCTAGCATCACGTTACAAAGAAACACACAGAGTATCGTATCCACCATTCTTTATCTTTGCAAAGTATGTTTGTGACCAAGCCAAGATACTCAATGATCCAAGCTTTGCCCAGCTCCCAGGTGGTCCGAGTATAAGCAAGACTGAGAAGCCTTTCAAACCCAACATGAGAACGCCAGTCTCTGTAAGGAGGACAGAGGTCTCAGCAAACTTTGATAACAGCTATGAAAGCTCAGCAGCAAAAAGAGCTGTCGACCCAGATAAGCAATGTCCACTCCACCACAAACCACACCCTCTCAGGAATTGCTGTGGTTTCAGGTATACATCTCTGGATGAGAGAAAAACCTATCTTAAGGATTCAAACATTTGCTTTAGGTGCTGTGCATCAACCAGCCACCAAACCAAAGACTGTGACAAAAAGGTTCAGTGCAGAGAGTGCAACAGTGACCGCCACCCTACTGCACTACATCCAGGACCGGCTCCATGGACAACAGGGGCCGCCGTAACCTCAAGATATCAAGGCGGGGAGCAAGACGAATCTCCTGCTTTCGCTGTCACGTCAAAATGCACTGACATCTGTGGGACTGAAGTAAAGCCAAGATCATGCACCAAGATTTGTTTAGTCTGAGTGTATCCAGCAGGCCAGAGAGAGAGAGCTGTCAAAATGTATGTTGTCCTAGATGAGCAGAGTCCTTGGCAAAAACAACGTTTTTTGAACTCTTTGACGTTAATGATGACACAGCATCCTATACACTGAAGACATGTTCAGGAGTCTTTGAAACCTCAGGGCGACGAGCAAACAATTACATAATGGAGGCATTGGATGGCAAAACGTGTATTTCACTTCCCACTCTAATCGAATGTGATTGTGTCCCAGATGACAAATCTGAAATTCCCATGCCTGAGATCGCAAAACAGTATACACATCTCAACCGGGTTGAGGACAAGATCCCTGCACTAGATTCTACGGCAGAGATTCTCATACTGCTTGGCCGAGATATACCACAGGCACATACAGTTCGGGAGCTGTGCAATGGACCCCACAACGCCCCATATGCTCAACGCCTCGACCTAGGTTGGGTGATCATAGGAGAAGTCTGTCTTGGAAAAGCCCACAAACTAGACAGCGTCAATGTCTACAGGACAAACGTGCTGAGTAATGGACGTACATCTCTTTTTGACCCTTGCATTAACAATCTGCACATCAAAGAGTGAGTGGACACTCCAAAAAACAAAAATACCATTCATTTTTTTAAAATATGTTGTGTAGTAATAGATGTATTTATTTCTCTTCTCAAGAGAGTACCAGAATGTGTATTTTATGTTAGTATTTCAAAAAATCTCCTGGGGGAGAATCCCCCCAGACCCCCCTGCAGGGGTTGGGCTTTCAGCATGTCAACTCTTTCACCTGTGGGGAAATTGCAGGATTGGCTCCAGGTCGCCCTTTTTATTTACTACAAGACAAATGTGCCTTTTTATTTCATACAGTTCAATTTGGATTGAGACAGGGAAATAATCTAAACCTCACGCGTGGCGTTTCACTGTCAAGGGGAGCGTGTATGTAATTACATTGCAATTACTGACTTGAGCCCCACCACTGTATGGGTTAGCCCTACCATAGATTACCCAACACAAATACTCTGGAGCCGCCATGACAGAGAAGAGCCTGTCAAGTTTAGCTGTACTCAGCATTGAATCAAAACGCACCATAGCTTCTTCATCTTAATACATTTGTGAGGCGTTTTGCTGATCAAGATGGTAATCGCCACATTCAGCTGTTATAGGCATGCCAACTTGATGCTCTGCTCACGGATGAGTCGATGAGAATAATAAACTGTTAAGATGATGACCTTACGTGTGTATAATATTTTTCTTCTTTGTGGGGGTCTGCCCCTAAAAAACAGTTTCAAGTCCTGAGAAAGTCAAATAAGACGGTGTGTAAAACTTCACTGCCCAGCCAAAAGAAAGTAACCACTTTGATTTAACTAGGCCAGTAGGTAAGGGCTTTCCACTGGATAATAACTGCAGCAATGTATATGTTTTAGCTGAATACACGTTTTTTTTTTTTTTAACCCTAACTGATGCAGTTAGTCACTTCTTTAATGTTTGTTCTTTCTGATGTAAAGTCAAGGTTGTAACTGTTTGCAGTAAAGTTGTGGGGCGCTGAACTGTTCCTTTGAATCTTTTGATATATGATAGTAATGACTTGTCTTTCAAATTTGAAGGAGGGTGAGCAAGCATCTTGAGGAACATTCATCATTAACTCCTCCAAAAAATATAGTTTATTTAATAATAACACTGAATATGTGAATCATAACAGTGATTGACAGCTGATAGGAATAATATGATTGTTAATAGTATAACATGCATTCAGACAAACATCGATGAGACAGTTAATTAATGTACTTATTGCAGCAGTCTGCATTGATTTGGTACCCCTGCTGGTCTAAGAGTGAGACAAACTCATTCAGTTATTGTTCAGTTAAAATTCATTAAATGATGTCTGCCACCTTATATATTTATATGTAAGGCTTTACTGATGTGCCACAATAATGTCACCTATGTTATTGAGTTAAAATATCAATATTGTGGCTTTCCAAGTTAAGATTGATTGATATGACTGCGATTAAATCAGCATATACTTCTGCCAGGGGATGCCACCCCTGAAATTCTCTTGCCACCCCATGAATATTTTTCTAGATCAGCCCCTGGTCATTGATCAAATGATAATAAACAAACATTTGCATGAAGCATATTGGTCCACTCATATGTTGATAAGAGTATTACAAACTCGAAAAGTATTCCTGTAATGGCACATTTCCACTGCAGCGGGGTAGCCTCGTTTAAGCGTCCCTAAGCGTCCTCGCTCAGGCCTCGGGCTGCCTCGCTGGCCATCCGAGGCCATGGCGCATTTCCATTACAGTTTAGGACCTGGAGTAGCAACGCAGTGTAGGCGGGGCGATCGGCTTTGTTGTTCCGTCGAGCTCCCGCTGGATTTTATCATCCCCAATGAGATGTAGGAACGTCGTCACCTCCTCGGTCGACCACGGTGTGCTTTTCTTTGACGTTGCCATTTTTGTAGCTCCTCCGTTTACAAAAATGCTGTGTATAAAAATGCTGCACGCTTGCTTCTAGATATATATGCGACGCTAGGTCTAGGGATGATCTCACGCGCAATATTGTGACGATTCTCTCTGACCAATCAGCAGTCGAGAGTGTTGACGTCACTAGTTCAGCCCTGGCCCTGGTCTGATAGAACCACGATTTTATGGGGCCGGAAAAAGAGGGAAAAAGTACCCGCTAGCCGGTGCTACGCTATATGCAAAGGCCACCAAAAACTGGCCTGGCCGCTTGAGGACGATTAAGGACGCTTAAACGGGGCTACCCGCTGCAGTGGAAATGCACCATAAGATACATTTAGAACAGATCAAAAATGTGCGATTAATTTGCGATTAATCGTGATTAACTATGGACATCATGCGATTAAATATTTTAATCGACTGATAGCCCTAATTTTGGACAATGATGCTCAGAGGACGAGAATATATTAGATATGATTCTCCCTATACTCGTTAGTTATATATTTATTGTTGGGTCAACCCATCAGTCTATCATCACTGTTCAGTTTGACAATTTGTTTGCCCCATGTCTTAAATAAATCAATAACCATTACCATTTATAGAATAAAAAACTCCAAATAAATCCTTGACCATCGTATTGTGTCAAATATGCAACCAAACGTTTATGCATTAGTACTAATCACACCTTTTTTATTGTCGTTAGGAAATTAAAACTAATTGGGGAATGTTTGATAATATAATTTTTTGGGGCAATTTCACAAATAAGAGCAGGTGACTTGTTCAGGAGGATATTATTGTGGTAACAGTTGCAGAAGGATATGAGAAGGAGACCAACTAGAGAGGCAGACCGTCAGCCACAGAGAGGTTACATAAACAAAAACTCTCCCCATTTACAGTACAGTAAAACTCTATAAATATATGTGCAGCTTTTTTGTAAGAGATCAATCCTTTTTGAGCAAAACAGTCTCATTACACATTATTCAATAGCACTATATTCTCCCCAACACTTCATCGTTGAATCCAGAGCCTTTAATGTTGCATTGCTCATACATGATATCACTTAACTCCTAACTATCTCACTGAGTGGGATTATGACATTGGATTACAAAAATATAATGTCCATCCATCCATCCATCTTCTTCCGCTTATCCGTGGTCGGGTCGCGGGGGTAGCAGTTCCAGCAGAGAGCCCCAAACTTTCTTTTCCCTGGCGACATCAACCAGCTCTGACTGGGGGATCCCAAGGCGCTCCCAGGCCAGCGAAGAGATATAATCCCTCCACCTGGTCCTAGGTCTACCCCTTGGTCTCTTCCCAGCTGGACGTGCCTGGAACACCTCCCTAGGGAGGCGCCCAGGTGGCATCCTAACTAGGTGCCCGAACCACCTCAACTGGCTCCTTTCGACGCGAAGGAGGAGCGGCTCAACTCCGAGTCCCTCCCTGATGACCGAACTTCTCACCTTATCCCTAAGGGAGACACCAGCCACCCTGCGGAGAAAACCCATCTCGGCCGCTTGTATCCGAGAAAAAATATAATGTAACCATTGTAAATAGAATCTTCTGAAAATACATTTGTGATTTACTTCTACCGGCTCAATTCGGATGAATGGTTTTACCATATACATTTGGAACATATTGCAGGGTGGATGCGGTTATAAATCAAACATATTCCAAAACACTTTTCAGCTCTATTAAACAAATACACACTTTTTATGAGCAGCTCAAATAAAAGTCACATTTCTGACTGTTGTGTTCATCAGCTGCAGGCGTTCATTTGGGTGTCCTTAGTTACAAATGTATCATGGAATAAATGAACTTTTGCTTGAAATTGTAGTGTACGAGCTATCCTGAGTGTTGGTCCAAAAACACAAGATTATTTATTTCCCATAACGCTAGCGATAGCATCTTTTAGTTGGAAGCAATTATTTTCCATGTAATCTTCACCTATGCAGTTTATAACACCGTTTTGTAGTCATGGATGTGAGGTCTCCAATTCCACACTGAGATAACCCTGATGACATCACTATGACAGCAGGGTTATCTTTAGAATATGTTTTTGGGACAGCACTAAACGATTTCTATTTCAAAAGGTCAATTATTATTTTTTCAATTCCGTCAGTTTCATTTTTCAGCACTGGAGGTCGGCTATTGTGAACAAAACAGGCCAACATCGCCCCCTCAGGCAGACAGTGGGACAGCGGCCTGATGCACTGCCACGTCAGGGTCATTTTTATGACTGTATTTCATCTTTTTACCAGAACTGCTCGGACAGAGGATTTTACGGCTTTATGAGTTGGTCATGCTTTCTGTACAAAGCAGAAAAAGCACCTGACATTATGCTCTGTTCCTCATGAGGCGCTATCACACCAAGTACTTTTCCCTGGAATAGTTCCCGGAACTTAGTTCCCCTGGAAATCTTCAGTTCCGGAACTATCTAGCAGATCGCGTTCACACCGGAATAAGTTCCCTGAGGGAAGATTACGCAAATGAAGCCGTTGATGTCACTTCTTCTTCTTCTGCTTTGGGTTTACTGGCAGGCCGCAACCAACTTCACGGCGTATACTGCCGCCCAAAGTCCCCGGCCGGAAGTCCCCGCAGTTGGGGACTGGCTTCAGTAGAAGCTGCTGGGACTCCCAGCAGCTTCTACTGAAGCCTTCCGAGTAAATCGCCAGAAGCGCCGACACCTCCTCATCACTCCACCATGCTTTCTTTTGTGTTGCCATAAGTTAGTCTCTCTCTGTTGGTGTGCTGGGCTAATGCTAATAATAAATAAATAAATAAATATAATAATAATAACAATAATAATAATAATAAATAAATAATAATGCTAATGCAAGCAAATAAAATGGCGGCTTCACAACTTTTCTGCGTTTTACGGGGCGTGGTTTGCAATTCGCCCAGCCAATCAGAAATAGGAAACTTTTCCTCCCCAGGAAAGTACCACCTCTCTAGCAGGGACTGAAAAGGGGTTAAAAGGTTCCCGAGAACTAAGTTCTAGTTCCAGATCTTGTTGGTGTGAACGCAAAATCCCAGGAACTATCGGAACTATTCCTGGGTAAAGTACTCCGGTGTGAACGCGCCTATGGTGTGTGTATACACCTAAGTGATTCTGATAGAAGACCCAGGCTGAGTTTGCTGTACAGTGCTTTAGCAGAGTCTCAGTCCCCATCCCCATCATTCACATGTGACCTTCATTGACCTCCACTGTGTAGGTGGATGTGGTTTCATTTAAAACATGGAACATCCTGCACTGCAAGCTATTTGTAGTATACATAACATACATTAGGAGTAATGTAGTATAGAATATTGGGAAATATGAAATTATCTTCTATCGTAAACTATTTTATATTATAAAAAGTTGTATAGAGTATGTTCATTCTACACTATATACAAACTAACATACCATTGAGCATTAGCATCCACCTTATTTGGAGATAAAACACCCCTGCAATGTCAGTACTACAGCAACTGTTGTCCAGTGGAAGGATGTTTGGTCGTTGGTTTTGGTGTGCTCCCTTCTGGTTGTACCTCCAAATAAAGTAGTGCTTTTCTGACTTTTCTGTTTACTTTCAACATGTTCAACATGTCTGGCAGAGTTTGTTTCTGTTCAAAGGTCATAGTATTCATTGTGGGAGTTTCAGTATAGCAGTAGAGTTTAGTGACATTGATGTGTTTTAAAGTATGTGTACTTTGTGAGTACAAATGTTATTGTTGCTAATAGAAATGAAAAAGATAACTATGTCAGCCAGAGCAGCTCAGCCTCCCCATATACAATAATATAATATAATATATAATATCATATAATATAATATCACAAAACATTATATAAAATAACATATAATAACTGCATGATATAATAACTGTTTTCAATATTAGTTGAACCACACTATCAAGTCTAATTCAGTCCTTCTGGTGAAACAAACAATACAACTTAGTGTTTGAAAACGATGACTTATGACATATGACTATTCGCCAATATTAATGTAATATCATTTTCCATAATGAAATTGTGCAAATTGCTGTAGCGTGCAATAAACTAAAAGCTTTCCACAAAACCTTTTCCCTGAAATAAAACTGATAACATCATGTTGAAACTCAAAGCAGTAAAACGGTGTCTTTCTAAAGTGCAAAGTCCTCATACTAGAGTCCTGGATCCACTACCAGGACGTCGATGTGGTCCTTCTCTTTGGTCTTGAAGGCCTCAGTGATGATCTGAGCAGCATCTTTGTGCTCCCGCCCTCTCAGGGACACGCCGTCCACCTCCAGGATGACCTGACCCTCCTTCAGCTGTGCACAGTTATCAGCTGAGCCTCCTTTCTGTTAACAGAGATATTAAGGGGAGGGGGGGGGGGGGGGGAACAATCATTTGATATAATTACATCAATATCTGCAAACACAGAGTGTTTTTGTTGATGTTATACTAACTTGTAGCGACTATCAAATAAAAAAGGATTTAGCTGCTGGATAATGAAGGGAGATCTGTCTGACCAGCTGTATTCATACTGAACAGATATAGTCTGGAGTTGCATATCCACAGAGGTGGGAGTAAGTTCTACATGTGCAAGTCATGAGCAAGTCTCAAGTCTTGACCTACAAGTATCAAGCAAGTTCCAAGTCACTGTGGTGAGAGTCAAGCAAGTCAAGTCAAGTCATACGAAATTCTGATGAATAAACCCAGTTTAAATCAGTTAAAAGACAGTGGTTATGAAAATGGATTCAACCCACACTATGATCTTCATTACATACACAGTTAATCATTTGAAATCTAATTTAGACCGATGACAATCATATTAGATTAATTTTAACCCTAGAACTGCAGACGATAAAGCTAGGACTCAAAAAGTCTGTTCAAACAAGCAGAATTCCAGGTAAGAAAATCATATATTTGCCATTACACATATTTAATTTAAAGGTGGGGTAGGTAAGTTTGAGAAACCGGCTCGAGATACACTTGTTATATTCCATGGAATGCTCTTAACATCCAGATAGCAATGAATATCTGAAGTGCTTTGACAAAAAATCCATAAAAAAATGTCATCTGTGGAAGCTGTAGTACTGTAAAAAGCACGACCAATCATCTGAGCCGGCCCGGCTAAAGTAACTGGTCACAAGGACAAATAGTGAAGAAGCTTAATATTTAAAAGAAAAGGTTTAAAAAAAGGTATAAACAACAACATGTATAGCCTCAATGTCCTGAAATAGCTGAATAATGTAATAGTTGAATGGTTTCTGCAGCTGAAAGTAGGCTGAAGGAGTTAGATACATATTAAATGTAAGTAGTAGTGAATGAATGTTTATTAAGAAGAGAAAATAAAGTAAAAACGCTTTGAAAAGCAGCAGAATATTTTAACTGCAAACTTTTGAACTGAAACCATACGTCACCAATAATGTATCAAATATGTGGAACATGTTGAAAGTTTTTGTCACTTCATGCCCTTAAGAGGCATTTTGTTTAATTGTTTTGCTTAATTTAATTAAATTGTTCAACATAGGAGAGGTTTTCCTACGTTTTTCATGAAAAATGATGTCCAAGGAGTGTAGGGTTTGGGAGTTATGGCAGGTTTAAATCTTTTTATTGGGCGAATTTCAAGCTTTCCTCCACTCTGTTTTGAGATCACGCACTCTAGCTGCGCAATACACACTAATGTTAAAATCTGAAGAAGGCCTCTTTACCAAGCTACAAACTAAGTTATAAGTAATAAGTATGTCGAATACTAGACTGTGTGTGGCTTCGCCAGTCACACAGAAATATAAAAACATACAGATTGAATATTTATTTTTGGGTATTTAGGACTAATGACGTCATCCATCAATCAAATTTATCTTGCAAATCACATATTCCAGAAGTTCCTCTCCACAGAGGCTGAAGTTGTTTTCAGGCCAGGTGAGATAATAATCCTTCCAGTGAGTTCTGGGTAATGAGTGAACGTGCCAAATGTATCAAAGGGACGCACTGGCATGCAATCGGCACAAAAAACCCTATCAATTACAAATACACTCAGGGAATTCAGAGCCATGGATTTCCTATTGTTTGTTTATTGTGGTAAACAAATAATAATAAAAAAAGCCAAGTTAAGGTGAACCTTGGCAGCTGCCCTTCACAATCCATCCATCACAACTAATGATGTAATAAATAATAGTTGAGGACCTTTTATATCCTGCTTCTTTACACATAATCTCTCCAGTACAGGTTAGCTCTGAGTGTTAGCGATGCTTGCTAATGTAAACAGACAATATTACTTCCAAAACACGTTGCGTATTGTTTATGATAGGGGACGATAGGTTGGGACGTGGGTCTGTATTAGCAAGTCTAAGGTATTTCAGTTAAAAAAGCCAGCAAGATATATGTATGAAGTCCTGCAGTCAGAAGTACAAATCAGGGAGGGCAGCTAGGTAAGGTTTCTATGGGTTCCCGCTCATTGATGGGGAATGAGAGGGCAATTGGACTGGCAAGAAGGGGAGGATAGAAATGCAAATATGTATAAGTAAGGCAGAGGTTAAATGTGAAATCTAGAAGAAAGATAGGAGGGACAGAGAGGGGAAAGGGAGGCATCTACATCACATTCAAACGAGTGTCAAAGTTATGAGGGTATGTAGTGGATATAGGAGACAAGAAACAGTGTTGACTAGATTGAAAACATTAGAACTGATAGGAAAACATCAGACCAGTTTTTGTGAGGAATGTCAGGAGGAGGAATCAGTAGGACATGTAGTACTGAGATGTAGGAAATATGTCACACAGAGAGAGATATTGAGGAATCATTTGAAGGAGTTAGGCATAAAGGATCTCAATTTAAAAGGAGGACTGAGCGAGGGAGCGCAGGGTAAGGCCCAGACACACCAAGCTGACACCAAAGAACACGTCCTGACGGAACACAACTGTTGTTCACGTCTCCTGCGTCTTGGCCAACAGTCGCACTGGAACACACCGCAAAGACTTCAGCCGATGGCCAAGCAGCACGTACGAATGCGCATGCGTGAGTGGCAATAACTCTCCTTACCAGCAGGCGGCGGTAGTGTGTATTCGTCATTCAAAAGAGGCAACAACCGGAAGACAGACTGCGTGATACAAACTTCAACTCTCTGAAGCAGAAATAAACTATTTAAGCGCTGTGGCTGGCAATCTTAAAGTACTGCTGCTACCACATTCCATGCATCAGTAATTATAATCCAAGATTATATTAATATACAACATCATAACACTGACTGAAATGATGTATCATCTGTATCTTCTGACTTTTATTGTAGTATAGCTAATTGTATCCTCATTCTAATGTTGTGATATCTAATGGCTGTAGTATGGGACGAAATAAAGTTTTGTATTTTGCAGTAGCGGTAAAAAGTGGTTTATTATCAAATGTAGAACTGTACAATGTAAACAATCGACTAAAATACAATAAGATAAAAATAGTATGTAATAGGCCTACAATGAAAAAAAATCACATCGTCCAGGGTCATGTCCGTTAAATACTTGAAGAAGCTATTGTCCACCTCATGCAGGCAACTGAGTTGGTGTTCGGTTTCTTCATTCCAGATCGCCATGATGTAAAATACATTCTTGCGTCCAGGTGAGATGAAAATGAAAAATAATAGCCGTCTGTGTGTGCCTTCTTCACTTCCGCTTCGCTTCTCATGCACTGAGTCGCTAAGCTGAACAGCCAATCAGAGTGATTTATTTTGCCGACAGGCACGGCCGAAAAGACACGACGGTGCGGGACACACCAATCTGAGTAGGGCGACAGGACGCTCATCGACGGCCAGACATCTATCTATCGACAGCCGAAATTGGCTTGGTGTGTCAGGGCCTTTCGGGCACTGCTATATTACTTAAGGAGTACGGGGGTTTTCAAAGGATCGGAGGTGTTATTTATTTATGTTATTATCATTGTGAAGGGATTTAGATTGTAAACCAATGTGTATTGTCTGATCCACTCCGGAACAGAAAGGTGGCGGTAATGTACCATTATGCTGGATGCCAACCGCCGTAAAACTCCAAGAAGAAGAGGAAGAAGAAGAGAGCTGCCATTAGAGCCGCTACACGAGCAGCAACAGGTTTCTCCTATTTTAGAGGTATATTATTTAAATGCTCCCCTGCATAGCGGGTGTCAGGGATGAGCGAAGCAGGCAGGACCCAAACGCAGATTTCTCAGAAAAAACACCTTTATTTCAAGGCTATAAAGAAACAAAACAGAACTCTTCCCTGTGAACACAGTCCAACAACAACAAGGAACTAACAAAGACTAACAGAAAACACAGAACCTAAATGCACACCTGACTAATCAAACAAACAAGAGACAGAAACAGGCAAAACCGGAGGTGAACATTTAAAAAAAAAAAAACAGGAAACCAAAGACAGAAAAAGACAAGACAAAACACAACACAGACAGATCGTAACAGTACCCCCCCCCCCCCCCCCTCAAGGGACGGATCCCAGACGTCCCAAAAAAACTGGAGAGGGGACTCGAGAGGGGACTCGAGAATTGACTAGAGGAGGGACTTGAGAAGGGAATTGAGTAGGGACTAGAGATGGGACTAAAGGGACTAGAGAAGGGACTTGGGAAGGGACTAGAGGAGGGACTCGGGAAGGGACCAGAGGAGGGACTTGAGAAGGGACTAGAGATGGAACTCGAGAGGTGACTCGAGAGGGGACTCGAGAGGGAATTTGAGAGGACACTCGAGAGGAGACTCGAGAGTTGATCAGGGAGGGAAAACAGAACCAACAGGCAAAACAGGAGGTGAACACTTTTACAAAATAAAACAGGAAACCAAAGACAGAAAAAGACAAGACAAAACACAACACAGACAGATCGTAACAGCGGGGCCTGTTACAGTTAAAAATAAAGAGGATTCCTCCACAACCACCCAGTTAATAAATATTTCCTTTTTTGAGATGTTTTTCTCTGTGCTGTAAACATGTTTGGTGCATAGCCACTACATCCATCAAGAAGGTGGGATTTTTCAGGGTGGGATTGTAAAACACACCTCAATGGTCAGAGAAACTAAATCAAAGGGCATGCGGAAAAAAAGTCAACCAACCAACAGTTGTCTGATTAGACCTTAAAACAGCTTATTGATCTGTTCCACATGACCTTAATTCAAGAAGGACTGAACCACTATTACAGATCATTAGCTATTACAGACATGATCACCAGCTTCTGTTCCTAGGAGGTTTCAAACTCAGCACATGTCACAACCAACTGGAAGGACCTTCAGAAGTCTGACTTGACGTACCATTTAGCCCATATTGCTTTTCAAAGGTAGAAACGTCGGGTTACGTATTGTAACCCTTGTTATATTAGCACAGGCTCCGCCCTCTACTGGACTCTATGGGTACTACCTTATCATGCAAGCATTCACCTACTGAGATTTCTATGGACGTAGCCGGCCCCGGGGCGGGCCTACCTGAATGCGTGCGCATCTCACTTCCGTATAAAAGGAGGCCTCGCCTCCTGACCATCATCCTACACCACTCTTCAGCGAGCGGTATAGGACAGACAGTGCCTCCAAGGTAGAGGGCTCCGCCTGTTTTAATATAACAAGGGTTACAATACATAACCCGACGTTATATCTCTCACAGGCTCCGCCCTCTACTGGACTCTATGGGTACAGTGGGCGGAGCCCCGATGTATGCACGCACTGTCGTCCAGCACACCGTTCCACCTCACTGTCCCTGACCGGCTTTAGCAGCCACTGCGCCTCACTCACCTCTCCCTCGGTTGTAACCGTGGAGAAGTCTGGGCTGCGGCCGATAGAGCACACCCTGACGCGCTTGCCTCGCGAAAAAACGTGTGCTCGAAAAAAACAGTGCTGAGGGCTCCCCTGCGTCCACCTATAGGCAGACAGGGAAAAACCCCCAGCCCTGTATGGGTTCACTATGCACTCTCCCTCCTGAGTCCCTAAAGAGCACGGGGAGAATGCAAGTGCCCCCTATGTCACCTTGCGATATTTAACTGAAAATACTAGGGAAATGTTTACTCAGAATTTCTCTTCCACACTTGCCCCTGCCAACATCTCAGTAAATGAGCTAGTAGATCATTTTAATTAAAAAATTAAAAATGTTATAGATGCCATTGCTCCAACTAGGTTAAAGGAAGTGTCTGGCAAGAAAATATCTCCATGGAGAAAGGCCATGACCGTGAAAACAGAAAAAAGAGAATGTCGAAAAGCTGAACGCAGGTGGCGAAAAACAAATCTCCAGGTTCACTTTGAAATCTATAAAGAGAGACTTGGCCTTTATAATTTGGAATTGAAAAACGCACGACAATCTTTCTTCTCTGACATCATTACCAAAAACAACGCACGTGCCTTGTTTGCTACCGTCGACAGACTAACTAACCCCCCAGTGTCAGTAGCCTCTGAATTTCTATCCACCAGGGCGTGCAATGATTTTGCCTCCTTTTTCACTGACAAAATTCAGAAAATCAGACAAGCAGTCAGTGCCTCTGCATCAGGAACAGCAAATGTGTTGTCCCTATCTCCACTTAACATCAATTCAGACATCATGACACAATTCCATCAGATTAATGATAAAAACCTAGAGGACAATATTCAACTTCTGAAATCCTCCTCTTGCTGCCTTGATATTATTCCAACAGGATTTTTCAAAGATGTTTTGCCTTGCATGGCCTCAGATCTACTTCATATAGTAAACAAATCTCTTCACTCAGGTATTTTTCCACAGGCCCTGAAAACTGCAGTCATTAAACCGCTCTTAAAAAAGAATAATCTAGATGCTTCAGTAATGAACAATTACAGGCCCATATCAAACCTGCCATTTCTAGGTAAAATCATTGAAAAAGTTGTTTTTCAACAGTTGAGTAATTTCTTGCATTTAAATAGCTGTTTCGATGTGTTCCAGTCAGGCTTTCGTCCAAACCACAGCACTGAGACTGCTCTTGTAAAGGTCTTTAATGACATCCACTTAAATACAGACAGTGGCAGAACTTCAGTGTTAGTATTATTAGATCTCAGTGCTGCGTTTGACACTGTTGACCACAACATATTACTAGACCGACTGGAAAACTGGGTGGGACTTTCGGAAACAGTTCTGAATTGGTTTGAATCCTACTTAAAGGACAGAAACAACTTTGTTTCTATAGGTAAATACACATCTGAGTTGACAAATATGACATGTGGGGTTCCTCAAGGCTCCATCTTGGGGCCTCTTCTCTTTAACATCTACATGCTACCACTGGCTCAGATAATGAAAAACAACAAAATAAGTTACCATAGCTATGCAGATGACACACACATTTACGTAACAATTTCACCAGGAGACTATGCTCCAATTCAAACACTGAGTAAGTGCATTGAACAAATCAATGACTGGATGTGTCAGAACTTTCTCCAATTAAACAAAGATAAAACTGAGGTAATGGTTTTTGGAGCCAAGTCAGAACGTATAAAAGTTAGCACTGAGCTTCAGTGTGCAATGTTCAAAACAACAGATAAAGCCATAAATCTAGGTGTAGTCATGGACTCTGACCTGAGTTTCAACAGTCACATTAAAACTGTTACTAAATCAGCCTACTATCACCTAAAGAATATATCTAGGATTAAAAGACTAATGTCACAGCAGGATTTGGAAAAACTTGTCCATGCTTTTATCTTCAGTAGACTCGACTACTGCAATGGTGTCTTCACAGGTCTCACTAAAAAATCTATTAGAAAGCTGCAGCTAATTCAGAACGCTGCTGCTCGAGTCCTCACTAACACTAAGAAAGTGGATCACATCACTCCAGTTCTGAAGTCTTTACACTGGCTTCCTGTGTGTCAAAGAATAGATTTCAAAATACTGCTGCTGGTTTATAAAGCACTGAATGGTTTAGGCCCAAAATACATTTCTGACCTCCTGCTAAATTATGAACCATCCAGATCTCTCAGGTCTTCAGAGACTGGTCAGCTATCTGTCCCCAGAGTCAGAACTAAACATGGTAAAGCAGCGTTCAGTTATTATGCTCCAAATATCTGGAACAAACTCCCAGAAACCTGCAGGTCCGCTACAACTCTGACTACTTTTAAATCCAGGCTGAAGACTTTTCTTTTTGTCGCTGCTTTTAATTGAACTATTCATATCTTAGACTGCACTGTAACTTTTATCCATGTACTTTTTTTTCTTTTAATATTTAATTGACTGCACTGTAACTTTTATCCATGTATTTTTTCTTTTAATGTTTATTTTATTAGCTTTTCTTTTTAATGACTGATTTTAAATGCCATTTTCTTAATCTCTTTCATTTTTTGTAAAGCACTTTGAATTGCCTGGTGTTGAAAAGTGCTATATAAATAAACTTGCCTTGCCTTGCCTTGCCTATGTCCCCACACTCAAACACTGACCCCGTGCAGAGTGTGTAGGGACTATAGTATGGAGGGCTCTCCCCCTCCTGCCCCCAGGGGAGCCCTCCAGCCCTGAAAAGGGCCCAGAGCACCCCACGTCCCCTGCGACCCTCCAGGGGGCCGGAGAAACGTAAGGGCATTTTACGCCCGGGTAGAGGGTCAGATGCCCACTGACCAACAGCCCCCCCCCTCCTCACCAGTCCTGTGTTGCCCCAGCAAGCACAGACGTTGAGAAAGAGCCAGACATATCCAAGAGATAACACTTTATGAAGGGGCCTGGCGTTGACCAAGACGCCGCCGTGCATATATCCTCTACACTCGCACCGTTGAATAAGGCTGTTGATGCAGCCACAACTCGTGTGGAGTGCGCACGGACCCCCGTGGGACAGGCTCTCCCTGCCTGCTCGTAGGCGTGTGCAATGCCTTCGCAAAGCCAGCCTGCCAGGCGTTTCTTGGACAGAGCTTTTCCAGTCACCCCGCCCCCGAAGCACACAAACAGCTGTTCAGTGCGTCTCAGGGTAGCTGTGCGCTCTACATAACATGCTAACGTGCGCACCGGGCAGAGGAGGTGTAATTTAGCTTCCCTGGCCCCACCATGGGGTGGAAAACTAAATCCCTCCAACTGAATAACCCTCGACCTGAACGAACTCCTTAGGTTCTTGGGCACAAAGGAGGGGTTCGGTTTGAGTGTCGCGCCGCTCCGGTCACCCCGAATCAGTAAACAGCTCGGGTGCACCGACAGAGCGGTTAACTCGGACACTCTTTTGGCTGACGTTAAGGCAAGTAGCAATGCTGTCTTCCACAATAGTGCTTTCAGGGAGGAGAGCTCCAAAGGCTCAAATGGTTCTGTGACCAAAGCCTCGAGCACCAGCGGCAGGTCCCACTGTGGGGTGGAGACGCGCACTACTGGGCGCAGCCTCCTGACCCCCTGTAAAAACCGCAACATCAGTGGATGAGAAAAGGCTGACCTGCCGTTGAATCCCTCATAACAGGACGAGATGGCTGCTGTATACACTTTTATAGTAGAATGAGCAAGTCCTCTGTCCACCAATAACTGTAAGAAGGACAAAATAGAGGCTAACTCACAAAATAGGGGCTCTATTTTCCGCTCCTCACACCATCGCTGGAATCCCAGCCACTTTGGCCTGTAACAGGCTGTGGTGGATCCCGCTCTAGCTGCCTGGATAGACTGAATAACACTATCAGACAATCCACCCTGTCTCAGCCTGTCCGTCTCAGGAGCCAAGCCTGGAGAGGACGGCCCAGAGTGGGTAACGCCCCGATTGCACCTGCCTCTTGAGACATCGCCCCCCAGAACTGGGGAATCGCCCAGGGCTGGCCCACCTTCATCTGTGTCATCTCTGAGTACCACGGCGCCCCGACGCGATCCGGTGCTACCAGGATGACTGCCAAACGTTCTCGCCTCACTCTCCCCAGGAGAAGGAGAATGAGACGCAACGGTGGAAAGGCGTAGAGCAGCTTCCTTGGCCATGGCTCGTGTGCAAACGCGTCTACCCCCAAAGGCGGGTCGTCGCTCAGGGCCATGGAAAACCACAGGATACAGTGGCTGTTGCGCCGGCTGGCGAACAGATCCACTTCCGCTCTCCCGAACTGGGCCCAGATCTGCTTCACCACTTCTGGGTGAAGCACCCACTCGCCTGGCAGGGGGCCGCCCCTCGACATGAGGTCGGCTCCCCTGTTCTCCAGTCCCGGGATATGGAGGGCTCTCAGAGATAACACCACCTCTGATGCCCATAACCACAGCCTCTCTGCTGTGGCCAACAAGGCGGCGGAGCGGACTCCGCCCTGCCTGTTGATATAAGCCACTGTGGTGCTGTTGTCGCTCCTGACCAATACATCTCCCTTGAATTAGGGGCATGAAATGCTGGAGGACTAACACTACCGCCCGTAGCTCTAGGAGGTTGCTGTGTCGTGTTTCCGTTAGAGACCAGCGCCCACCTATAGCCCTCTTCAGGCAGGTCCCTCCCCATCCTGTTCTGGATGCGTCCGTGAACACTGTGATGTAGGAGGTTACCCGCCCCAGTGGAGACCCCCTCCGGAGGCGCCCGGGAGACCCCAGAACCGGAGGTTGCCCTCCACTGAGGGGGGGATGGTCACCAGCCGCCGTTTGTGCCTCTTGGGATCCAAACGCAAGCTGGAGAACCACCTCTGCAGGGGGCGCATATGCAGTAACCCCAACGGGACTACAACGTGAGCAGCCGCCATGAGACTCAAAGTCTGCATGACAGTTAAAGCTGTCACTGTCGCCCCCTGTCGCAGCCTGTGAACCGCCCGGAGAAGGGACGCACGTCTGCTCTCTGACAGGGTGGCGCGTAGCGCCCCTGCATCGAGCACCACACCCAAATACAACGCCTGTTAGTGAGGTATGGGGGTGCTCTTTTTCCAGTTGATTGCAAAGCCTAATTTGGTTAGGTGTGTGATCAACTGTGCTGTGCAAAACATTGCCTGTTCCCGGGACCCAGCCATGACTATGAGGTCGTCTATGTAAAATAAAACTCTCATGCCATGGGCGCGCAGCGGTTGAAGCGCTGTGGCCACACATTTGCTGAATGTGCGTGGGGATAGGGAGTAGCCGAACGGGAGTCTGTTGTACTCGTAGGCCTTGAAAGGCAAAACGCAGATACTTCCTGTGCTCTGGCACAATTTCCACATGAAAGTATGCGTCTTTCAGGTCGATGGTGGTCAACCAATCGCCCGGTTGCCAGTGGCGGAGCTGGGGGGTGGCTGGGAGTGGCCGTGGCCACCCCCAGCTGAATCCTGGCCACCCTATTGGCCACCCCAAACACCCTCACCACGGGGGCCCAAACTATTTTAGAACATTAAGAACAAAATGTTTAAGTAACCTTTCATCATTCATCAATAATTAACATAAATATAACGTTATATTGATAATGTACTCACTAAACTTACAATTCATTTAACTTAATTTCTTCCAAAAGTTAATTATCCAAAGCCTCTGTACACCCCCTTCTATTTACAAGTAATGGTTTGGTCCCGCCTCCGCCTCCAAACGGCACTTTCTAGCAGAGAGTGAGAGCATGTGAGCAGCAAGCCTCCAGGAAGTGCGCCGGACTCAGATGAAAATATTCGTGGTGGCCAAACGGCGGTACTGCACATCCGTTTGGTTGCCAGGCCCGGAAACACTTTTTCCCATTGACTTACATGGGGAAAGAGTGGTCTGTAACTCGTTGGATAATTTTTTTTAAACTAAATAAACTACCCAGTATGAACGTTTGTATAGCCCTTATTAAAAACATTCGTTCCTCAAGTTGTAAAAATGTGCTAATAACGTTATTCTGAGAGTTATTTCCCTCGGCATTATGAACGCGCATCTAACCCACGGGACCGCGCCGCCCGGCACGTTCAAGTTACGTGTTCAGTACTACATGAGTTTATCTTTACCCATGGATGCACAATAATCTTACTGCCATCCCACGGAGCTGTAATAATGGATATATATTGCACATGTTTGCTGTAATTCATCATTTGTAAAATAGTATATTACATGGGCTGTATGATTAAATCTTGTACCGTAAATGTTGTATTGAATAAAGTTAATATTACCGACGTTAGATTAACGTCCCTGTAGTTTATTATTGCACTAAGAAGCGTATTGCACTGTGTGTGTATATATACAGTGCAATAATTATTTCATGCTAAATGAAGCTCTGTTGGATATCACTAGATCCTGTTACAACGTAATATAAGTACATAACAATTGATGTGTACATTAGCATCATTACTAGCTAGCCGCTTGCTGCTAACTGCCGCCTCGTTAATATCAAATCCATGATAACAACAATCCATTACCATGCTGTCATGAACGCGCGGTGCTGTTACGTGTACGCAAATTGACATGCTTGATATGAACGAGCATTTTGGTTAAAGTTGCACATGCGCTATGAGCGCACATACGGGTACTTCTCAGGCATGCCGGGTAATCTGTGACGTTTCACTCTCTCAAAAATTGGGCCATTTTATCATCATGCGCTAATGAGCGACTCTCATAGGAGTGAATGAGGCCCCGCCTCCCACGCTGTATCCAGTTCTTATTATACATCCATGAGCTAGACCCTTCTCGCCTTTTGGGCGGCGTGGTTAAAGTTGCGCATGCGCTATGCGCGCACATACGGGTACTTCTCAGGCATGCCGGGTAATCTGTGACGTTTCGCTCTCTCAAAAGTTGGGCCATTTTGTCATCATGCGCTAATGAGCAACTCTCATAGGAATGAATGAGGCCCCGCCTCCCACGCTGTATCCAGTTCTTATTATACATCCATGGTGAGCAGGGATGCTAGTACTTACGTGTGTGCCATTGTGACAGACAAGAATAGTCAATCCTGAGAGATAGATGTATCCTATTGTATGGGCTGATAGTGCGTTAATCTGTTGGTAATGCCTTGGGGTTCCAGTGGGAGGGATCACTGCGCTCTTCCTCTCTCGATTCAGACGAGTGAAGGCGGGAGCTGCGTGATTGTATGTCTTCACTTCTCTCACTCACTATTTCCCTTTTTTAAGGTACAGTATACAAAGCACTATAAATCTATCAACCCATGTTATATATAATCCGTATTACATCACCGTGGTTCGTTGTGAGAGGAAAGTGTGTATTTTGCACTTTGTTGTATTGTTTGAAGGTTCTTGCTAATTCTGGCTAACTTTGTGGTCATTGAAGCTAGCTGCTGTATACCTTGTGGTGCCGCTGAATCTGGCCGTTTGTCATGTTGTTAGCAGCTAAGCTAGGCACTGTTGCATTCACATGTCCATACATATGTTGTTTTACCACTGTTAAAGAGATAAAGATAAAGGAGAATTTAGTCATAATTATTGGTCCTGAAATTTGAGTGTATTCATTGTAGGGCTGAACGATATACCGTGTTATGGCGATAACCGCGGTATGCGCATGCGCGGTATTCACACCGCAGGGACGTGCGGTTTTATTCATTTAAAAAAAAAAAAATGCTAACGCACTTTAGCACAGAATTCAAAATAAAGATACCCTTATTACTTATCGAAACTCCACATACAATATATCCGATTAAAGCTGAGACTCCACAGATTATCTAAGTATAGTCACTCTCACTCCTTATTTGTTCATGTGTTGGTGTGTGTAGAACTTCCCTTGATATTTGACCTTTTTAGACAGATTTAGCACAAAAAAAAACCTCTTTTGGGGCCATTTGGGTGGATTTTCCATATCTCTGGCCCACCTTGCTGGATTTTGACATGTGACATCTCTTTCTGACCGTCAGAGCCAATGGAATCGAGGGGAAATCACACAGTCCTTATTTGGTAATGTGTGTGTGAGAGACTTCCGCATAGCCAAGACCGGAAGCAGCAGCCACTATGGTGGCTACCATTAGCAGCTAACTTTTGCTCTGCGATATTTACATAAAAATGGAATTATGGATTATAAATTAAATCATTTTTTTATACAGAGACGTTAAAAACCTATGGATTAACCGATTCAGCCGCGTTTTTTCTTTCTCGTTTTAATGCCATTGAACACGTCTTTTGATCAGATTGACAGCTACGGTGAGACATCTCCCCTCGAAGCTACGTAAAGGTACGTGTTGTGATGTCTGTGTTTGCTTCCCCTGTCCGAGTTCAGATCACTCAGTGATGATACTATATACCTAAATAATCTGTGGAACCTCAGCTTTAATCGGATATCTTGTAAGTGCAGCTACGATAAGTAATAATAAGGGTACTTTTATCTTGAGTTCTGTGCCAAAGTGCGTTAGCATTTTTCGCTCAGGGGTAGGGATGGGTATCGTTTGAAATGTATCGATTCCGATTTCGATTCCGGTTCTGCTTATCGATTCCGGTTCTTATCGATTCCCCGTTTCGATTCCAAAATTGTAAAATAAAGAGGTCAAACGTTTAGATAACAAAAATATATTTATTCTTAAAAGCTTTAACTGAAATTGTTACTAAAAAATATACATGCAATACAAATGTATTGCACAATAGCTGTGCTTTATTTTAACTGAGCTATGCCTGTGGCAAGCTATTAACAGGCATTACACTTTGCCTTTTCTTTTTCTTTTTTAGTGTAGTGGAGCCTCACTTCAGAGTGTTTACCGCGACCTATCTTTGGTGTTATGAAGTGACTGAGCTCGTGAAATGTCTACGGGAGGGCGGGGGAGCATCGCTGCGGGGCAACTGTGGACCTCTGTCGCCTGTCAGCACAATTTATATGATGCCGTTTAAAAAAAATGAAGGGCGGTGCCGGCCGTCAGCGTACCGAGCCGGCCGTCAACGGCCCGCTGACGACCGGCCGTTCTGTGATTCTCCAGGTCCGCCCTGTATTCCACCGGGTCACCGCAGCACCGCGGTGCAGACGGACCCGCTGGAATACAGGGTCTACCGCGTTTAGGAACCGTTAAGCAGAACCTAAATTGTGTATTGTGTATGGGTACCCGGTACCCGGCATTTTCTTATCGGTTCTCATCTGGAACCGAGTTTCGGTTCCCAACCCTACTCAGGGGTCATTTAGATGCTTCTTATGAGACTTGTGTTTTGTTTTGGTATAAAATGGTTTGTATCGTCAGTTAGCTGAGATTATTTCCGTTAATCTGGTATAACACATTAATAGGTTCTTAAATATTACGATCCCCTGAGACACTGTCGTGAAAAAAAAAAGTAAAGTACCCTGCCGGGACTTTGGAGTTTAACAGGTTAAAAAAACCGCAATATATACCGCAGGGGGGGAAAAAACCGCGATGTCAGTTTTTTTCAATACCGTGCAGCCCTAATTCATTGTAAATGTACAAGCTTCATTATAAAGATGGCTCGATTCAGACGAGCTGCGTGATTGTATGTCTTCACTTCTCTCACTCACTATTTCCCTTTTTAAGGGTACAACACCATGTCTGAACGACTCACAAAGCCATGCTTTGAAAAAGAAAAGAAAGGAGAGAAAGAAAAGAGAGAGGAACTAAAGGGCGACAGTATGTCACCCAGTATTTCAAGAGAAAAGGTGAGTGTGGTCCATGAGTGGTGGAAATTAGTCTGTTAGCTAAGCGTAGTCCATTGTAAATAATAATTGTTACTAAGCTGACATGAAGTACTGTTAATATCTATAAAGAAAATGCAGAGGTTTTTAATTTCACTTTGAAGCAGGTGAGCTACATTGTGTTGAATTGCATGCCACTTAACATATCTGAAGGGAGACTGGAATACAATATATATATATATATATATTAGGGCCGGGACTTTAACGCGTTAATTAAGATTAATTAATTACACAAAAATGAACGCGTTAAAAAAATTAACGCATTTTAATCGCACTTATTTTTGCACCGCGGAACGTTTCTCACTGGATGAGTTTCAGGCCTACCGATTATACTGGAGCACCAACTAACGTTCATGACTTCGGACAACAACAAACCACAGTGAACAACAGTGGGAAATGTTGTTTTAAAAAACGGACGGATGGGAGCGTCGATAAGAGCACGGTTGTGTGCAAATTATGCAAAAAGGAATTCGCATATCACCGCAGCACATCAAGCCTCAAGTATCACCTCAATGCAAAACATATAGCAGCTAGCGTGGAAGCTAGCTGGTTAGCCTCTTTTATCGCGTTCACACCAAAAAGAGCCGGTACTAAAATTAGTTCATGAGAACCTTTTTACCCCCACGAAAGTCCCTGCTAGAGAGCAGAGAGCAGGGACTTTCATACGGCTCTCTTATGAGAAAAGAGCTATATTTCTGATTGGCTGGGCGGATTGCAAACCACGCCCCGTAAAACTCCCAAAAAGTTTTGTGAATTTTATTATCCTCGCATTAGCATTATTAGCATTAGCCCAGCGCAGAAACGCAGAGAGACTAATTTATGGCAACACAAAATAAAACATGGGAGCGGTGGAGATGAGGAGGTGTCGGCGTTCTGGCGATTTACTCGGAAGGCTGCTGGGACTCCCAGCAGCTTCTACTGAAGCCAGTCCCCAACTCCGGGGACTTCCGGCCGGGGACTTTGGGCGGCAGTATACGCCGTGAAGTGGTTTGCGGCCTGCCAGTAAACCCAAAGCAGAAGAAGAAGAAGTGACGTCAGTGGCTTCATTTGCCTAATCCTCCTCCAGGTTCAAAGAGTTCTCATGAACTAAATTCTCATGAACCTTTGTGGGAAAAGTACTGCGGTGTGAATGCGCCTAATGGTATACTAAAATCCATGTGAAAAAAATTGCTTCTCACTGTTCTCAGGTCAAATATTTATATGTGATTAAAAATGCGATTAATTTCGATTAATTAATTACAAAGCCTCTAATTAATTAGATTAATTTTTTTAATCGAGTCCCGGCCCTAATATATATATATATATTTATATAACAAAACAAAAAGCTAACATCTCATTTCAATTATACATTTCAAATACAGTATTTTCCCACATATTTAAGTTATATTTATTTGGATTGATGCATTCGTGTTGAGAATGTTCCATTCAAAAATGTTATTATTAAAAAGGCATTTACACCGTAAAAGATGACTATTGAGATCTATTGTCAGGAATGTTAGTCTTATATGTATGGCCAGAGGGCAGGACCTATAAACACATTTACTACCCAATAGCATGGTGAGGCTGAACAAAAGGACCTGTTGACTATGTAAATGTAGTCTTTTAAAAAAACAAAAACATGTACTGACTTTTTTAGGATAGCTTAAAGTAATGTTGTAAAATTACAACTGGGGGCCTTACAGGGTTAAGGGCTATTGTTTATTGTTATTTACTTTAAGATGTTTATTCTTAACCTATCATTTGATTTAAAAACTCTTATTTAAATGATGTGTGTGTCTCTCTGTATTCCTGATGATACACTGAGAGAATGAGCTCATAGGGCTGCTGATCATCATAAGCTAAACAGTCTGTATATTGCACTACATTTGTATAATGTCAGCTTCGTTGATACTTTGCCTGCGGGAATACGAAAAAAATAGTTAGATATACTGAATATTATTTGATCTATTCCACCACTAGCTTAATCCCAAATAATGTAGAGGTGTGTTGTAGGTGCCTTAAATAACCCCTTATTTTATAGTGCGATGTATTTTTATGTTCATATAATAGTGATTTCAATGCCACCCCAAAATGATCACTGGTTCCATCCTGGCCACCCCACTGAAAATAGCCTGGCTCCGCCACTGCCGGTTGCACCAGCCTCATTAACTGTTTTATGATTAACATGCGAAATTTCCTGCGGCAAATGTGAAGATTCAGGCTGCGCAAATCGAGAATAGGTCTGAATTCCCCTGTCTTCTTGGGAACCAGGAAGTACATGGAATAAAACCCCCTTTCTCTGTGCTGAGGATGCACAACAGACACTGCCTCTTTCTGCACCAGGGCCTGAATCTCTGCTGAGAGGAAACTCATCTCCTCCTGGGAGGACAGAATTACCTCTCGCATGCCTCTGAATGGAGGTGGGATGCTGCAAAACTGGAGTGAATAACCCCGTTTCAGCGTCCTGTCCATCAGCTCTGACAGCTGAGTTTCCATTCCCCATACTATTGAGTTAACGGACAAGCCCTCAGCTGTGGGGCCGCAGCTACAAAGCTGTGATACTCTCTGGTGACCCGTTCCGCCGCAAAAACCCCCGTGAAGGGAAGATTTGCCCATGGAGGGTCGACACAGAAAGGGCCGATTATTTATTGAGGTCCCTGAACGCACGGCCAAAGAGAGAGCTTAGGCTCCGCCATAATGCAGCTCTTACCACTATGGTAAACTGCATTAATTGGAGCCTTTATTTTAAGCGAAGTGTGTTCCCTAACCATAATGCGCCGACCAACAAGCCCCTGCACCCGCATAGCGCTTCTATAGCACTTCCTGCGGTTTATCTCTCTCATCTGCGCATGCCCACTAGCTATCTCCTTTACAGGAGCAACAACCGGGGTAGCGAGTGGG
This sequence comes from Gymnodraco acuticeps, assembly GCF_902827175.1. Taxonomy (NCBI): domain Eukaryota; kingdom Metazoa; phylum Chordata; class Actinopteri; order Perciformes; family Bathydraconidae; genus Gymnodraco; species Gymnodraco acuticeps. Next base: position 1,070,337 of record NW_022992313.1, read on the forward strand.
GAATATGTACAGTCAACAACGTGTGTGAGTGCAGGATTGTGAAAACAAATGACAATCAGACTTGGATACAGGTCACTTCTTTCTTTATTAGTTTCTCTAATAACAGGGACCTGGGCATTGAACAAGGAGGAGGTGGGATCCACCCTAGCGTCCTGGGTGGAGAGACCCGTTGAGACGCTTCCTCCCCCCGCCCGTCAGCTGTGTGCAGGTGGAGCGCCCCATCCGGCGGTCCTCTGCTGCTGCTGAGACTGCCGTGGCCGGGCAGCCCGACCCCGTGAGTGCCGGTACGCTGGTCCCACGGGGTGGGTCGAAGAAGCGGGGGGCGCTACAGATACGGGATTAACGTACCGGCGCCTCTCCCTCTGTTTTGCTGTTGCGCTGCGCTCCGCTGCCCACTGAGGAACGCGCTGCACTTCCTGGGGAGAAGCTAGCGGTAGCGTGCGGCTAAGCTGCAGCCTCTCCTCTTCCAGACGGCTAAAACGCTGGGTGACCGAGGCTATAGACCCAAAGAGCCCTTCCGTGGAAACGGGGGCTCCAAGGAGATCCGCTCGATCTTTTTTGGACAGTGCGGTGAGTCCCAGCCACACATGACGAGACGCCACTGTGGCTCAGGACATCACCCGCCCAGCTGCGGTGGCCACTCCATGGATCAGATTATTCATCTGACCTATGCAACGGTCCGGATAATCTTCCCCGTCCTGAGACGGGAGAGCGGGGGCGTCTGCTCGAGGAGTAATCAAGGAGACGCCCAACACACCCAGATTATTGTCCGCAGCCGCCATCTGTGAACCGAGTCTGAACATTTTATCCAAATATTCCAAAGCCTCCCGGTCCCGCGGCAGCGGGGGCAGAGGTTTCTTCCCCTCCACCCAACCAGCTGATCGCGGCAACAGATGGGCCGCCAGGCTCTCATCGAGGGGGGGCACGCCAGAACACACCGTGTCTCGGCCCTGCACCCTGATAATGCCCGACATAGATGATATGGAGGCCTTCGTCTTTAATGGACGCCGCCATGTCGCCTCCACACACTGCCAGATGTCTGGCAACGGGGGCGAGACGTAGGCCGGGCCGTAAAACCCCTGCCTAAGGCGGTTTATAGGCCTTGGTGGCAGCGGTGGGGGGAGCGATAATCCTACACGCTCGGCTGCCTGGGTCATCACCGCTGGAAAGTCCAGACGCGCAGACCTGAGTGCTGGGCCCTCCTGGACGTCAGAACCGGGGGTGTCGGACAAGGAGATGTCGTCATCCTCCTCCACGAAGTCAACCACTCGGTCCCTCGGAAGGACGAACTCGAACGGAACGTCCTCCAGATCGTCCATGTCCACCACCTCGAGGTCCTCCTCTTCCTCTACGTGCACCTGCGGGCTGAACTTCTGCACGATGCCGGCGGTTCAGCATCGGGATCGAACGGCAGGCAACGCAGGCCGGTGTCTGGCCTATTCCCTGCTCGGCATGATCCTGTCCCAGGCACTGGAAACACTGACGATGCAGATCTGCTCCCGCAATCAGGCCAGGGCACGACGGGCAATTACGATGCTCCAGGAGAGGCTCCATTTTCAAAATACTCTCGCTTTCTTCCTTTCTCTCAATAGTACGTCTCGGACTCAGTGCTAGGCTATCACCTCCGCTCGCTGAAGAGTAAAGGATGATGGTCAGGAGGCGAGGCCTCCTTTTATACGGAAGTGAGATGCGCACGCATTCAGGTAGGCCCGCCCCGGGGCCGGCTACGTCCATAGAAATCTCAGTAGGTGAATGCTTGCATGATAAGGTAGTACCCATAGAGTCCAGTAGAGGGCGGAGCCTGTGAGAGATATAACCTCCTAAATGTAGCAGCAGAAGAAAGTGGCCCAGGATGGGAGAAGGGCATCGTCCAGCCTGCGCTGTGAGGGTTCATGGATGAAAGCCTCAGCCAAATGTAATGTAATGAATGTGCTTGGGAGGGGAGTTTCATGTATCACTGAAAGATGGAGCCAATGTCAGATATGCTCTGAAGCAGCCTAAAAAATGGCTGAAGAAGACCTGGTTTAAATTCAAGACCTGGCTCTTCTGGCAGGCCTTTTGTATTGTCTCTTTATAGATTAAGAGTTCCTAATGACTACTGTTGAGGGGTATGAGAGGAAAACCAACAAGCACCTGCACAAATAACTCATTCAGTGATTGTGGCTGATTCACCTCAGCTCATGTAAAGGACTGCTGTTTGTAGAGTGTTGTATTTAACAAAGCAGGAATGCTATCAGAGAGAAATATCAAAAGAAGGGTTTTATTGCTTTTCAATGCTATCTGTGAAGAAAATGCAATCTATTAATCAGATGCTTATGGAACCTATTTTTTAAAAAGGAAATAGCAGTATTCTAATGCTCCGAAATCAAGTTTTTCATTCAAATACGGTAGTTTTTAAAGACAATACTGTAAATAAAACAATGGCTTTGAACCCTAAGTCATTGTATAGCTGTCTCACCTGAATTGTGACTATGCGCGGCAAAGGTTGCCGTGTGTTGGCTCCTCCCTCTATAGCCATGCCAAGGGTGTTTGAATTCTTCACCACTCGTACCAAGGTAGCGTTCGGCACTGGTGAGCCACACTGCTGGGACACATAGGGAACACAGGTCACAAGCGACAGCAATTAAGAGCAGGGTCCAACTTCATTTGTCAAATGTGTAAAACCCTTCACCTTTATGCAACATTCAAACATTTGTATTATGGTAGTGCCTTTTTTTTTGTACCTTTCAGGAACCAACAATTTTGAAAAAGCTAACAGTACGTCCACACAGCAGCTTTAAACAAATCTTCCAACGCTTCTCTGCCCATTGACTTTGAATGGGGATGACGTCACTTTGCCTCGCTTTTCGCCGAACTGCATTGTGGGGGAGCGAAGCGAAGATTTCCAGGATTTCCAGGATTTTCAGGATTCAAAAGTTGAGCAATGTTCAACTTTTGAAGCTGAGCTGGAAGCGTCAGCCAATCAAATCCCGTTTATGCAAATCTGACAGTACAAGCGCTAGCCAATCAAACCGCGTGTAAGCAGGGAGAGCCAGACCACAGTTCATTTCCTCATATTCCAAACGAGAAATTACGGTAGCAAATCACCCGGTTCTTTATGACCAGACTATTTACCAGGATACAAACCGGAGGAACCAGGCATGGAGGGAGGTGGCAGAGACAGTGGGTGAAACTGGTAGGTTTTCGCCTGTTTGGGGAGTTTATATATATATTGCTCGCATAAAATCCCTGGTTTTTTTTGCTTTGTATGTCGGGGGCGGGAGATTCATGTGATTGGTTGTTGGTCGCGTTGCTCGCAAAAAATCCCCAAGCTTTCAGACACGCCCAGCTCCAAGATTTTCAAGATTTTTTCAAAGCTGCTGTGTGGACGCACCGTAACTGATGGATGAGCTGTTAAAGTGTTTGGACGTCATCCAATCATTCAAAATTACCTTCTCTACCTTTTATTTGTGCAACTGAGTGCTGCAGTGTAAATTGATTGTATCTCAAAATGTGTGCCATTATCCCTATTTGTACCATTTATGCACCTCACCCCTCATAGCCGTTTTTTTTTTTCGGGTTTGATGCTTTTCATACCTGGCTAAAAAAACGAATTTGCACCTACCCTGAACTTAAATGACCCACTAAACTAATGTAAGCATTTTTTCCTCAGATGCTTTGACTTGAAATTATGCTGCTTAAAAAACCCACAATATCAGTGTCTTATGAGGAAATAGGGAGCAGGTATACATGTGTTGATGGTCAGGATGCTGAAGGCAGAGAAACTGTGAGGACATCTGGTGGGCAGGTGGGATATGACGGTCCATGGGTATCTATAGAACAAGATACGCTAGAATTGGGTCTAGGTTCGTTTTTTTCAGCACAGGTTGAACTACTGCATGTTTGTAGTGAGCTGGGACACAACCACATTTCAGGGAACTGTTTATAATGAAGACCAGGCATTGAGGCAAACGGTGAACTTCGAGCTTAGTGGATTTCCACAGTCGCTCTCTCCTACGACATCTTCGCCGGAGACAGCGAATGGTGTCATCCAACCAGGGAGACGGATTTATGGAGAGGACAGATCGCAGTTTGCATGGAGCCACTTTATCCAAAATTGTGGAGCAATGAGTGTAAATGATTCAACCAGACAATTAACGTCTGTTTGTGAACACAGTGCTGTGCTGTGGATCGAAAGCTGCACAAACAACAGACTCTCACTCCATAATCGTCCAGGAGCGACGCTTGGTCAGGGTACCGTGGCGTGCAGTTGTGACGCTCCTAGGCTCCTTCAGCTTCATAAAGGGACGCAAATAGCTTTCAACTGATTGCAATGTATTCCCATCTGCGGCGGGATTTGACGCTCATGGAAGCACGGCATTCGTTTGTGTCGGCTGCCCTTAAAGGCAATGTGAGCGTCCATTCTCATTGGATAACGGAGAATTGTACACCCGGAAGTAAGTATTCCCCTTACTGTCGATTGATTTTACAGTGATATCTGCACTACTCATCGACTAAAAAACACCAGATTATCCTTGTTAGTTACACAACATTGATTGGTTTAAATTGTGTGCAATGCTTTTGTATTTTTCCCCTTCGATTCGGAGAAACAAATATTTTTTCGGAGTAAAGGATGGCAGAAGACACTATACTACCCAGAATCCCAAGCTATCGTTTAGGACTACACCATGTGCTCTGTTTGACAAACCCCGTTTTTTTTCACCATTCATTCCAATGGCTGGCGTCTATGTCACGTGATCTTCAAATTTCTCCCTGCAGAAAAAAAAAACATGGCCGAACTTCGTTTTATTCTCGGTGTAAAATGCCTATTTTAAAGTTAGTTTGGCCATTAAAATGCGTTTTGATGTCATTTGATGCGAGAAATATGAGTTGTTATTTCAGATGATGTGTGCAGTGGATGTACATGATCTTTAGTTTGCTAGTTATTACGAAGATTACTTCAGGAAATTGCGTCCATAGAACGTTTTCATTGATACCAAGGTGGTTGCTAGGAACGCTGCTATCGATATTATTTCTGTTATGTTGTGTAACTGTTTAATGGTGTTATCTTTATTGCTACCCCCTTCCCTGTCAATGTATAGTGTTGGTCCACAGCGCAAACATATTAGTTTAACAAAATCCGCATCTAAAGATACGTTATTTTCCCCTGTGCAATTCCAGTCTCACATCTCACAGCACATCGTCATTAACAAATAACGGAAACAGACCGAAAACATTTAAAAAAATAAAATAATACTTTATTCCGAGTGTGCTTGCTTTTCTCTTTGAAAGTCATCACATAACGGCATTGTAATACACGGTTCGGCTGCATTAAATATTACATATCTGCCGTAGTTCTGTATTTATAGAGCCCTGAGGAGAAGACTTCTAGACAAACATGAGGAACTGCCGCCAACACTGAAAATGTGACGTGGATCATAAATATATCAGCAATTAAACAACATCTTACATGTCTTTTCACACAATACGTCTCCTTGCAGTATCAACACTAATTCGGCAGACTTTTATATTTGATCCAATTGGTAGATAGGCTGTATTTACACCATAAAGCAACACACTCTCACTCCCTAAGCGTCCAGGAGCGACGTTTGGTCAGTGTCCGTAGCGTCCAGTTGTGACGCTCCTAGGCTCCTTCAGCGTCATAAAGGGACGCAAATAGCTTTCAACTGATTGCAATGTATTCCCATCTGCGGCGGGATTTGACGCTCATGGAAGCACGGCATTCGTTTGTGTCGGCTGCCCTTAAAGGCAATGTGAGCGTCCATTCCCATTGGATAACGGAGAATTGTACACCCGGAAGTAAGTATTCCTCTTACTGTCGATTAATTCTACAGTGATATCTGCACTACTCATCGACTAAAAAACACCAGATTATCCTTGTTAATTACACAACATTGATTGGTTTAAATTGTGTGCAATGCTTTTGTATTTTTCCCCTTCGATTCGGAGAAACAAATAGTTTTTCGGAGTAAAGGATGGCAGAAGACACTACACTACCCAGAATCCCCAGCTATCGTTTGGACTACACCATGTGCTCTGTTTGACAAACCCCGTTTTTTTCACTATTCATTCCAATGGCTGGCGTCTATGTCACGTGATCTTCAAATTTCTCCCTGCAGAAAAAGAAAACATGGCCGAACTTCGTTTTATTTTCGGTGGAAAATGCCAATTTTAAAGTTAGTTTGGCCATTAAAATGCGTTTTGATGTCATTTGATGCGAGAAATATGAGTTGTTATTTCAGATTATGTGTGCAGTGGATGTCCATGATCTTTAGTTTGCTAGTTATTACGAAGATTACTTCAGGAAATCGCGACGTTTTCATTGTTACCAAGGTGGTTGCTAGGGACGCTGCTATCGATATTATTTCTGTTATGTTGTGTAACTGTTTAATGGTGTTATCTTTATTGCTACCCCCTTCCCCGTCAATGTATAGTCTTGGTCCACAGCGCAAACATATTAGTTTAACAAAATCCGCATCTAAAGATAGCCCACGTTATTTTCCCCTGTGCAATTCCAGTCTCACATCTCACAGCACATCGTCATTAACAAATACCGGAAACAGACCGAAAACTTTTTTTTAAATAATACTTTATTCCGAGTGTGCTTGCTTTTCTCTTTGAAAGTCATCACATAACGGCATTGTAATACACGGTTCGGCTGCATTAAATATTACATATCTGCCGTAGTTCTGTATTTATAGAGCCCTGATGAGAAGACTTCTAGACAAACATGAGGAACTGAAAACGTGACGTGGATCATAAATATATCAGCCATTAAACAACATCTTACATTTCTTTTCACACAATACGTCTCCTTGCAGTATCAACACTAATTCGGCTGACTTTTATATTTGATCCAATTGGTAGATAGGCTGTATTTACACCATAAAGGTGCACAGCTGATATAAAGGGACACCTAGTGGTTAAAGCATGTTATTGAATTTCATTATTTTTATTATTAGATATTAATAGGATCCCTATAAAGTATATTCATTACTCGTTATTCTCTACTAATAGTTAATTAAAGACTGTATATAATGACTATTTTGCACATCCCTTTCAAGATTTTCTAAGGTTTATTGACATATCATATAGGCCTACACAACTATGGTGTAGTTCTGCATTGAATTAAAAACTTGGGTCGCAGGTTCCTCAATAGTGCATTACAAGACATATATCAATATTTGTGCATACTTCCAGCAATGTTAACTATGTTGAAGCACTTATTTTAACTGATATTATACATAATGTATTATACTCTTATAAGATGTATGTAGATATTTCATCTCCGGCCTTGTCAGGTATTGAACAATCAATAAATAAAGAACACAGAATTGTTAAATATAAAATACAGAATTTGTGTGATTATACTAAATGATTTACAAATAAACACCACTGCATATTTACAACGCGGTGGACCCGTTCAAATCCAGTTTTGGACAGTCTGCCGTGCATGGTTCCATCCCATTTCAAGTGCTGTTCGAGAATCGGCGTAACCCTCGGAGCACACTCTCCAATCACAGAGCTTGAGGACTATCACGGGGTTTGTCAAACAGAGCACATGGTGTAGTCCAAACGATAGCTGGGGATTCTGGGTAGTGTAGTGTCTTCTGCCATCCTTTACTCAGAAAAAACATTTGTTTCTCCGAATCGAAGGGGAAAAATACAAAAGCATTGCACACAATTTAAACCAATCAATGTTGTGTAATTAACAAGGATAATCTGGTGTTTTTTAGTCGATGAGTAGTGCAGATATCACTGTAAAATCAATCGACAGTAAGAGGAATACTTACTTCCGGGTGTACAATTCTCCGTTATCCAATGGGAATGGACGCTCACATTGCCTTTAAGGGCAGCCGACACAAACGAATGCCGTGCTTCCATGAGCGTCAAATCCCGCCGCAGATGGGAATACATTGCAATCAGTTGAAAGCTATTTGCGTCCCTTTATGAAGCTGAAGGAGCCTAGGAGCGTCACAACTGGACGCCACGGACACTGACCAAACGTCGCTCCTGGACGTTTATGGAGTGAGAGTGTGTTGGCACAAAACCTTTCAGCTGACATATGATTTAAGATGCGGGAGTATTTCAAACTTTTACTGGGTAGATAATCTAAGTTAAAGAACATGTTAAACAAAATACAACTATGGTCAGTAACACCTCGGAATACGCATCGTCAATGAATAAACCAAGTGTAAATACAAGGTCCAGATTATGCCCTCTAATGTGTGTGGGAGCAGACACGTGTTGAATAAAGTTAAAAGATTCCGTGACATTAAGAAAATCAGCAGCAAAGCCACAAGAGGTATCATCCACATGAATATTAAAATCACTAACCATAATAACCCTGTCCAACCTTATGATGGAGGATACAAAATCGCTGCATTCAGATATAAAAGAGCTGTTGAAACCAGGTGGTCTGTAAATTCAAATACTATAAAACGGGTTAGAATGACCAACTTTGGTTGACTTCAGTTCAAAAGAGGAGACGACTGCAGTGGTCACCAGCCGACTCTGAAAACAGTTCCTGAAAACCACAGCGAGACCCCCACCCCGGCCTGAGGATCTCGGGGTGCAGATTAAAGTGCAACCAGGGGGGCACAGTTCGATAAAAGGGGTGTAATCCATACATTTCTGCCATGTCTCGATCAGAAACAGAAAATCCAAGCCTTTAGAAGTGAACAAATCATTCAATAAGAAGGATTTATTTAAAATGGAGCAAGCATTCAACAGCGCCATACTGAGGGGCACAGCCATTGTTTATGTCATATGATGCTCTGCTATGCGTTGCATCAGTCTTTGCACACTAAGAAGATAGAGTTTCACTGATGTTCAGCAGAGAGAGGAGAAGAAGACAGTTGCTAAGCATGAAATACATTATATACTCCAATTTGAAACTGTTGAATATTGTTTGCATATGTTTTTTTCTCTTTCTTCACCTGCATCAGAATGTTTACTTTAAATCTTTGAATGATAAAACTCTTCTCTAGGTTTTTCCCCTCCCATATGTCTTCAGGCCTGCTAGTTGAAATAGCACGTGTAAATAGTTCTTATGAGTTTCTTTAAACCTACTTAAAGACCCAAATGTAGTTTGAAAGTCATTTTCACAAATATTCTGCTGTTTTAGTCATTCAACTTAATACATACAATACTTCCAATCATCAGAAAAGCCTTGACATGCCTAAAACTATTTTAAGATGAATGATAATGCAGCAGTTATAGAGTGTGAACAAAAAGTGCTGTGTTTTTCAGGACAAGGTCAACCTTGACAGATCCCTGCCCAGACTTTGAACTGTGATGGAGAGAAAGGACTGCGCCGCCCAGAGATCGATGCTGAGGCTTCTAATGAAGTCAGCTCCAAAATATTACTGTGCAATTGTTTGTGATTGGAAAGTGGAGTTCAAACATTAGTACCAGACATCTCTTTTATGATCTGCTTATTGTTTTTGATTTAGTATTTATTTTTTAATCTGTACTTGCATGCCCCAACTGGAATGAGATAAAACTGTATGATTTTTTCAGTTACATTTTTGTATACATTTAAATTAAAATGTTTCCACATGTCGCACTATAAATATTATAACTCTTGCTTTGGTGGCCAACAAGACAATCTAAGTCTGTGAATAGCGGTCAGAACCTGTTCTTTTGAGAACTTCATATCTTGTTAAAATGTTACAATGAAAAGAAAACAAATTTGAACAAACATTACACAAACAATACATTATTGAAAGCTTGTCTAACGCTGACATTAGTGATTTACCTCTCCTTGTATGCAGATGGCTTCAGATTTATATTTGTTTGAGTCGATTGAATCAAGGCAACAGGAGTAGTGTTGAACAGAGCTGAAGTCACACATTCTTAACAAATTGAGTTTAACAGGACAATCTGGATAAGAACAAACTAAACATGGTGCATCCAGCAACTTCTTGAAGGGATTATTTACCTGTCTGGTTCCTGGAGGGGGGGCATGGGCCCCTGGCTTTTCTAGATGGCCCTGCAGGTTCTTGCTGGGCCGAGGGCTGCCGTCCTTACTGAGGCCCCCTGCCTCGGCTATATCCACCCCACTGTCCTCACTCAGAGTCTGGCCACTGTCTGACAGCTGGGAGAGAGTGGCCCCTGGATGAAGCCCCACAGAGTTAGTCAGTCCACACATGCCGCGGTTCTGCTGTTACCTCAGAACCACATAGAACCATTATTCAACAAAGACATGCTATCTATCTCATATATAAATATTATATATAAATATGTATTTCCAACATTTTAATATGATTTGATGACACTTGTATTAGTATAGTATAGTATTTTTTCCATAACGGATTGTATATACTGTATAGCAAATATTCTAAAATATATATACATAACAAAATCACAAAGGCAATGTTGTTTATAGGTATTTGTAACAAATAAGAATTTCTCGCCCATGTAGAGATGGTCTCTGCAAAGGGAAACCAAACACTCATACGTGTACCTCTTTGCTGTGTTCGGCAGTCTGCAGACAGCCAGTTCATGTCGGTCAGGATGACTTTGTGGGTGAGGGCAGGGGAGCAGGGCCGGTCAGGACTACAGGTTGGAGCAGCAGGTGTGATGAGGGAGGGGCAGGGGGAGGGACATGGGGAGGGGCGAGGTGATAGATGAGGGGATTGCATGGGAGATGCAGCTTTTGAAGAATTAGCTGACTTTGCAAAGTAAGAGGACTTCTCATAGGAGCTAGATCTGCAAGCCATCCTGACAGATGCCTCCGAGGGCTGCCGGGGAGGCAGGAGGCCGGGGCAGGTGTGGGGTCCTGAGCTGTGCCAGTTGCTGGCCCCATGCTGGTGGAAGGGATGAGCGAAGTTGGAGTGGTTGTATTGTTCAGGGTCAGATATTTGAAGGGAACTCTGGCATGTGTGATTAAGTGCATTGAGGGAAGCGTGGTGGCTGGCAGCAGCACAGGTGTGTTGGGCAGAGGGAGGCAAAGACTGCTGGGTGCTGGGGAGGGATTTGAGGGACTTGTGGAGGCAGTCCTGGAGCAGCCGTATTGGGCCAGTGAGAAGGGGGCTGGAGCTGAGCTGCCCCCGGCGGGCTGGAGGCTTCCTGCTGGGCTCCTTGTCCCTGGACAGCCTGCTGTGAGCCTGGGGGGAGGCATCTCTTGATAATGCGGGAGATTCACCTGAAGCACGCATTTCAGCCTGTCAATGAAAAAAGCTCCTCTATATGAGTTTAAAAGCTAACAAAATGAACAAGGCTTATACAGATTACTGGTTCATTTAGTGACAGCTGTGGTTGCAGACTTTTCCTCTCAAAATTAAATGAGAGGATTAATAGACTGGAAGCTAGGAAACCGCTGGCCTGGCTCTGTCCAAAGTTGAAAAACTCCAAATAATCACAACTCTAAAGCATTCAAGAAGACACATTCTGCTGATGTTCAGGTTCATATCAGTATGTAGTGTCTCTACATGTCTCCATGCTTTAATGTTCAAAAAGCTCTTTATCTTTCTCCTACTGCCTGTGCTGCAGCACCTCTTTTCACCCTCCGTCTGAAACCAGAGCCCACTCAGCTCTGATTGGTTAGTGGACGGCTCTGTTGTGATACAATACATCCTTAATGGACCACCTCCTGGGCCTTCCTTAATCTTGTTGCATTGATGTATCATGTCCTCTGAAAATATAGTAATACTGTGGTGTGAGGCATTATATGTTGATTTGTAATCTTTGTCTTTATTAGGATCCCCATTAGCACTAGCATGAGCATTGGCTATTCTTCCTGGGGTCCTCACACACACAAAACATACATACACATACATACAACAAAATTAAAACAAAACAGCTCATAATTTCATGCAATTTACAGTGCTGTATGAAATGAAAACTAAAATGGTCATCTAATTTTCGCCATCCTAAGGCCAAACAAAAAAATAGAAATAAGTGTACATAATAATATAGACATACCCACAGGCACAGTTAAATGTTAAAGAATTTCAGCTGATCATGGCTCTGTACATGACTGTTTTCTGTCACATATTTGATTTAGATTTGGGTAATAAAAACCTTCCTTCTATTGCATGTCGTGTTTGATAGTTATGTTGAGCATATTGCGCTATAAACCTTTGTGATAATCTGGTGAGTGAGTCACTGTAATATTTCTGACCAAATGTAACAAAATATAAACTGACCTCTGTCTGACAGTTAACCATTTCAGTGTCTCCAGCATTTCAGTGACTTTGGTTCTGTAGGAGCACTGCAGTGCACATCGTGCTGCCTTATTTTGTGCTACTTGTATTTTTCTGCAGCACTAGACTATAACCAAACAATAATCAAGCTGCGACAGAACCAAAGCATCCAGAACTTGTCTACTGACATCTATTGGCCAATATTTTACAATTATTTTTACAAGTGACACACCCCTTCCCATTTTACATACAACACTATCAATTTGTTTAGAGTAGACCGAGATCATTTATGATCCAGGGTCATACCTAGCAATGTTGTCTCCTTGACCTGTTCAATTTCAATATGGTTTAAATGTAATTGCAATTTTGGTTCACCTTTTAACTGATGATTTGATCCTATTAATAAAGATTTTGTTTTTCCAGCATTGAGTACTAACTTATTATTTATGACCCACTCTGATATCAGTAGTAGATCTTTATTCATAAAATTAGTCAACTGTCTTGTATTCGATGCTGCATCATGTATTGGTGAGTCATCTGCATACATTACAATTTTACTTTTTTTTTGGCTAACACTAATGGTAGGTCATTTGTGAAAATAGAAAATAAAAGTGGTCCAAAACAACTACCCTGAGGTATTCCACAAGTGACTGTCTTAATCTTTGAAAGACTTCCATTAAGAAAAATGACTTAACTTTCTAACTACCTCAGTGTATCAAAATTAAAACCATATTGTTCCAGGGTGTAACAGCAAAGAATAGTCAATGACATCAAAAGCAGAACTAAAATCAAGTAGTACTGCACCCACTAACTTCCTATTATCTAGTTCGCCCTTCCAGTCATCTGTCATTTGTCACAGCCGTGCATGTCGAATGGCCAAGGTTGCGGTCGAATAGTCCAAAAATCAGCTCCTATCGTCTATCCCTTGACCTCTGAGTGAAACGTCACGGGGTTAAGGGATAGTGGATAGGAGAATTCAAAAGGACTTAGGAGAAGAGACCGCGATACTTTAGAGAATCCGACTGCACTTTCACTATCCGACGTGTTTATGATGCGCCAGCGGACGTCCTGAATGTGCGTCTGCTGCTGTGGGGAAACTATGGAAACTACAGTTTTCTATACAGCGGACTACAACATGGATGTTCAATAAGAACGAGGGACTTCTGTAAACTCATCTAGAGACTCTGCACCGTGCTCTGATGCTGTTGCTTTGCTTTATGAACGGGGACAACAGAGAAACATATTCTTCATGACCAAAGTTGGAATTGAAATAAAAAAGGAAAGTGAAATGTATACTCGTCACCCTCTCCCTCCGGTCCACATCAATACAAATGATCCCAATACGTATGATTGTATGAACTATGAAAAGATCTTAAAATCAATACAAATGTATTTATTATAAACGTTAGTCTTTAACATCTATCATATCAGGACCTCGACACAAACTGATGAACCCAAATGCACGACCCAGAGACAAAGTCTTGAATATAAAAAAATGTATATTTATTTATACAGTTCAGGTAATCCCTCTTAACAGAGTAGGTGGTTTAAATAACAAAAGGCGCTCACAAGGAGGAAAAAACTAGCGTAACAAAAAGATAATTAAATCATTTATTAGACATGTGGAGTTACTTTTAATAGTTTGATTCATATTTCTCCTCAAATGATTCACTTTATCAAGAAAATAATCAAGAAAATAATTAGCCATTTGGACTGGTTTAGTCAATGTCACTTCCACCTCAAGATATGTTGAGGTGGAAGTTGGCTTACGGCCCATCATGCGATTTACTAAACTCCACAGTTTTTTCTTGTCATCCTTTATATCTTTAATTTTATTTTCGATAATACAATTGTTTTTATTTTTATTGAATGCTGTAACATAATTCCTTAACCTTCTATACATGTCCATCTGACTCATAACTTGATGAGAGCTACATGTTTTGCATCATCTCTTTGTTTCATTAGATCCCTTAATTCCTCATATAACCAGGGTGCTCTAAAGTTCCTTACTGCCTGCTTTCTAAGTGGAGCCTGTTTATCAATCACCTGCATGAATAACAAATTAAAGACATCAAGAGCATCATCTGGATCGACTTTCTCAAAAACATGTTTCCAACATATCTTTTGAACATCCTGTCTAAATGACTCTTCACAAAAATATGTCATTGATCTCCTCACAATTACTTTTGGTCCTGCTTTTGGCACCTTTGTCTTTCTCACGATAATGATTAAATTATGATCAGTACAGCAACATTTTGTAAATATATGATCAATACAAGTTGCACTTTTTGACCCATCTTTCTTTATGCATATCCTAGTAGGTTTAGTCACCATTTGTACCAAGTTACATGCAGTTATTGTCTGCAGCTTGTTTTTAAGGGCACAGTGCAACATATTCCAGTCAATGTTTAAATCTCCGATAAAATAAATCTCTCTGTCAAGATCACAAACTTTATCTAACATTTCACATCATTTGTCTAAATAAGTTAGGTTTGCATTTGGAGGTCTGTAACAACATCCTACCAACAAAGGTTTCAAGTGTGGTAAATGCATTTGCAACCAAAGTACTTAAATATCAGCAGACATCAAATCCTATCTCACTTTAGCTGGTATTTGCTTTTGAGTGTATACTGCCACCCCACCTCCATATGCATCCCTGTCCTTTCTAAATATACTGTATCCATCAATATCTACTGCAGCGTCATTAACTATGTCATCTAAGTGAGTTTCAGATATTGCTAACAAATGAATACCACATGATAATATTTCCTCTATCTCAGACACTTTCTTAGACTACATATATTTATGAGCCAATTTGAACCCTTTACTTGGTAACTTATTTGACATTAAGATGGCAATTTAAATGTTATCTCTTTTTCACTTCCTTTCAAATTGAGAGCTGAACTAAAACATACATGTAACACAATTTCAACCACACACACCATCACATACACAACCCAACATTTAACTGCACATAGATTGCTATACATGTGCATATTCACTCGCTCAATTAGACGAGCCTCCCGGTAGCTCCCAAACATTTTTAGATAATAGTCATTGTATGAAATAGATTCATGGTAATGCCTTACAACACACCAGATCTAATTAATAAATCAAAATTAAATTTTAGCAGGAATTAACAACAATAGAGACAGTTAAAATTGGTCTATATTCAAAATCGAATAAACCTAATCTCATAATCGCAGTTGATGAAGTAAGTAACATTCATCTCATGTCTGAGGTCTTGGTTGTTAAAGATTGACAAACATAGAAACACATTCATGAACAACACTGTGATCCCTGCGTGTGCATCTTATTTTGAATGCAGAATAAAATAAATGACACATACCATTGTCATGTTTTGTAAGGCATTAGTGTTCTCCTGGTTATTTTCTGTCAAGCCAGCAACAGAGCCGTCAGTCTGGAAGAAACAGCATGTAGTCATGTAATACTGCAGGCATGAGTCTGTAACAAACACTTAAAGTACACTTTACTGTAGCCTACTTAATCATGCCAGATGGAAGGATTCTCCCCACAGGACAACATAACGAGAGCACGGAAGTTTAGAGAGTTAGAACAAAGTGTTTGAGAAACAGTTTTAATTTGTTCTGTAAAATCTGAATAAGGTGATGGAACTACAGGCTGGAGTCTATCATTTCAATGAACTTTATTTTTTGTTACCACAAGCTATATGCTGTTGTTATGTGCTAGAATGCTTACTTGTTTTTGTACTTGTTTGCATTGATTCTGTTTTTATTTTGTTATCATAAATTGTGAAGATGATCAGAAGAAGAGGAATAGAGTCAGTAGAGGAAGAGCTGTTGATGGTGTACAGTCTTCTGTCCAGATGTCCAGTTTCACTGATAAAGAGAGCTAACCACTCCCATCTTTGAATTTTGTTTGGTTTTTGAAAGGATAAGACTAAATCATTTGATGTAAGATGAAGAACAGTACCAAACTAATGAATTGAATACAACAATGAAGGGAACATTCACACAGCAGCATAGATACCAGTCAATCACATTCAGTGCATACGTCCAATCCAACTTTATTTATATAGCACTTTAAAACCTTCAGACCAAAGTGCTGTACAGAGAGATAAGCTCACAAAACATCAAATAAATACATTTAAAATAAAAGATACAAACACAAAACAAACCAGAATAAACGTAATAATTAAAAAATTAAAAACAGCCATATAATAAAAAAACAATAGACCACTGAAAGCAACAATCTACTTGTTTACGAATGTTAAGGAGAAGAGGTGATACGAGGAGTGAAGCAGGTAGGACCCAAACACAGATAATACTGATGATACCTTTATTTCAAGGGCTAATATATCACATGGACAAACAAAACACTCCACGGTGAACTCCGTCACCAACAAAAGACGAACCAACGCTGAACACAGGAAGATACAAGACTAAATACAGGGAGGGGTAATCACAAGACGAGAAACAGCCGGGCAGGGGAGGAGAAACACAAGGGCCACAGGTGAACACAATCAGACAACTAGACACACCAGGGAAACTAACGACAGGAGGAAAAACACAAGGAAAAGGACCAGACAATATACAAGGAGGAAAACATGACAGGGAGAACCGAACAGCAAAATAAACCCAAACCTAGACATACAAAACTAAAAACGTGACATAACATAAGATTTGTGACAAGAGGTGGGTTTTAAGACGGGATTTAAAAACAGACAGTGTGGGAGCCTGTCTGATTAGCAAGGGCAGCTCGCTCCACAGTTTAGGGGCGGCAGCAGGGAAAGCACGGTCTCCTCTGCGCTTAGACTTTGTTGTTGGCACCCTCAGGAGCAACTGATCAGCTGACCTGAGAGTGCGAGTTGACATGTAGCTGTGTAACAGCTCAGAGAGGTAGGGCGGGGCCAGGCCATTGAGGGCTTTAAAAGTAAATAAAAGAGTTTTAAAATGAATCCTCGAATGAACGGGCAGCCAGTGGAGCGAAGATAAGATGGGGGAAATGTGCTCGTGTTTGCGTGTGCCAGTTAGTAGCCGTGCTGCTGCATTTTGCACCATCTGCAGGCGAGCAAGCGAGGATGCACTTATCCCCATATATAGTGCACTACAATAATCCAAGCGGGAGGTGACGAAGGCATGGATTACCGTTTCAAAGAGGTCACTATTTAAAAAAGGCCACTATTTAAAAGAGGCTTTATTTTGGCTAGCTGCCTGAGGTGAAAGAAGCTGTTTTTAACAACTGCCTTGATCTGGCTGTCCAGCTTAAGTTCAGGGTCCATCTTTATCCCAAGATTTGTGATGGTAGGACTGGTGGAGTGGCCCAAGGATCCTAGGTCTACAGGAGTGGTCCGAGGGGCACCAAAAATCATCACTTCGGTTTTGTCATCATTTAATTAAAAAAAAGTTGTATGACATCCAGGATTTAATGTCTTCAAGGCAGTTTAACAGTGGTTTAACTGAATATATGTCGTTCTTTTTAAGTAGCACATATATTTGGCAATCGTCTGCATAGCAATGGAAAGCGATACCGTGCTTCCTAAGAATGGACCCAAGAGGGAGCAAATACAGGGAGAATAACAGGGGGCCTAACACTGAGCCCTGTGGAACCCCAAAAAGGAGAGGAGCAGACGAGGACTCAGAGTCCGCAAGGCTGACGCAGAAAGTCCTACCAGTCAGATACGACCTAAACCATTCGAGGGCTTTGCCCCTAATGCCCACCCACCCACTGCTCCAAACGAGCTATCAGGATCTCATGGTCCACTGTATCAAAAGCGGCTGTTAGATCAAGGAGTAAAAGGATAATGCATTCACCTGAGTCTGTTGCTAAAAGGATATCATTAAAAACTCTTAAAAGAGCTGATTCCGTGCTGTGCAAGGTTTTAAAACCAGATTGGAAGACCTCGAGTACCTTGTGCTCTTCCAGAAAAGCGAGACGTTGACTGTATACAATCTTCTCTAGGATTTTGGACATAAAAGGCAATTTGGAAATGGGCCTAAAGTTTGCAAGAACTGTGGGATCCAGACTAGGTTTCTTAATAAGTGATTGTACAACTGCATGTTTCCAATTTTCCGGAACAACCCCTGTGAGCAGACTGCTGTTAACACTAGAACCGCCAATCGGATCAATTTGACCCAGAGCTGTTTTTTATTGTAAATAACTTTTTTTCAATAACATATTAAAGTCTCCCAGTCCGTGAATTTTCCTGAAAGTGTGTTATGTAGCACCCTATGTTGTTAAAATGTGTCAATATGAAGTCAGATTGAAGAAATCGCCAAAAAAATGGCCATTTATACCTATTTCCACCAAGCGGGTCATATTGACCCCATCCCTTTTCGCGCTATTGATTTTGCGTGTAAACACACATGACGTGTTGCTATAGCAACACCTTTTGTCTACTGCGGTTCCTTATAGATTGAGAGAGAGAGAGATAGATAGATAGATTGATAGCGACAGTCTGTAGTGAAGGAGCGCGCTCCCGCTCACGGGAGAATGCTCGCGCTGCGCTCCGCAGCAAACAGCTGTTTGCTTTTCACCCAACAAAGACAACTGCCTCACGAAACGCTATGTTGTACCGTTAATAAACGAAACAATTTAACAAAATTGCTTGTCAAAATACCAATACCACAGGACCATTTTTCTTTTTAAAGCAATACTTTTACCTTGAAAATCAATGCATTCTAATGCGGTTTTAGGTATAAAAAATCTCTGGCGGTTCTAGTGTTAAAAACGTCAAGAACAAGAGGTCCTATAGTGGAGAATACCTCTTTAAAAAATCGAGGAGGGACAGGGTCGATTGGAGAACCAGAGGGCTTTATTTTAGAGACAATCTCCTGCACAGAGGACAGAGTCATAGGCTCAAAACGGTCAAAAACAGCAAAGCAGGGGGCAGAGACAGAGGTGTCGTTTGATGGAGCAGTGATTTGAGTCCTAGTGGAAGTGACTTTATTAATAAAAAATTGAAGAAAATGTTCACAGACTGCAGGGGAGGTCTCCACACAGGTAGTCTGAGGGGCATTAAGAGCTGAATCTATTGTCTGAAATAGTACACGAGGTTTGTGACAGTTTAAAAGAATGATGTCAGAGAAATGTTTTATTTTTGCCTCTTTTACAGTTTTCTGATAGAGACGCCAACACTGCCTCAGTGTCTCAGCATTTGAAAAGAGACTTGTAGTTTGTCCTTATTCCATCTTCTTTCAGCTCTACGGCCAACACATCCTCACTCCCAGGTCGGCCTATGTTGACGTTATGTGAAGTCCCCTGTCGGCTTTTTCCAACGCAAGGGGGGGGGGCCTTAGCGTCCATTTTCAACGCAAGGTGGGGGGCCCTTAGCGTCCATTTTCAGCTTTCCGGGATGTCCATATGCTTCTATGGACGCTCATGGAAGCACGGCGTTCGTTTGTGTCGACTGCCCTTAAAGGCAATGTGAGCGTCCATTCTCATTGGATAACGGAGAATTGTACACCCGGAAGTAAGTATTCCCCTTACTGTCGATTGATTTTACAGTGATATCTGCACTACTCATCGACTAAAAAACACCAGATTATCCTTGTTAATTACACAACATTGATTGGTTTAAATTGTGTGCAGTGCTTTTGTATTTTTCCCCTTCGATTCGGAGAAACAAATATTTTTTCGGAGTAAAGGATGGCAGAAGACACTACACTACCCAGTATCCCCAGCTATCGTTTGGACTACACCATGTGCTCTGTTTGAAAAACCCCGTGATAGTCCTCAAGCTCTGTGATTGGAGAGTGTGCTCCGAGGGTTACGCCGAGCCTCGAACAGCACTTGAAATCAGTGGCGTTTTCTCCCGGAGGCCAAGGGAAGCCAGGCTTCCCCTGTTTTTTCGGATTGTAGTTATAATTGTAATAAATAAATAAAAACACTTCGTTTGGTTTCGGTAATTTTTCTATGCTGTGTGTTTCTGCCGGCCCGTCTCTCCCCCATTCTCATTGAGTATTTCACAAAGAGTGAAACAGCGGCCCTCTACATGTTATGGTGAAACAGTAGATGGCACTCTCTGTTGCGAGAGGAGGCTAGCCGAAATTGGCTTCCCTTGGTGAAAAAAAATTGAGGGATTGACCTATCAGATGAGGCTCACGTGATGCCCCTTCCAACCTGTGATTGGTCAGGGCCATGCCAAGGGAAGCTGGAGGCGGCTGGCTTCCCTTGCCTCACAATCCAATCAAATCGCATCAATTTAGTGTTGCAGTGACGCGTCCTAAAATCCGGAAGTAAGCTGCGCTCGGTTTCCCTCGACAAAAAATCAATGGGATTTCTCCATAGGATTTTGGAAAATAGCTTGAAATAAGGTCAGTGGAAAACGAACCTGTTAGATAAATGCACGTTTTGTTCAGTCGGATAATATCCACATGTCTACCCTACTTTTATAATTTTCGAATCATAAATCTAATCGATAGAAGATAGATAGCGTCACTGCACCACTCTCACCGCCGTTAGAAAGTAGCAAGCAACTGAAGCAAGTGCAATTATGGAGGGTGGAGATTTGGAGTATTTAATCAAAAATAATTGTACTAAACTTCCGCTACAGCAGCAACAAGAAATACAATCTGATGACAGGCCGATGCCCAAACTGGAGCTGTGTACAGCGAGGAAAAAAGGAGCGAATCGGACGTAAAACGTTAAAGGTCTCCTGATTTAGTTTGTGAATGAATGCTTATTAGAGTTTCGGCTGGAGAGTGCGTGCGGACCTGTCGGTTAGATAACAGGCGTGTGTAAGTCCTGCATCTGTATGATACAAATGTGTGTAAAATGATACCGGGTGCTGTAATCACTCATCTGGTTACGTTATTATATTGACCACCACAACCCCGACTCAAAAGAAAGGACGTATTATTGGCTTCCCCTAATTTTTTCCCCACGCCACGCTACTGCTTGAAATGGGATGGAATCACAGCAGACTGTCCAAAACTGGATTTGAACGGGTCCACCGCGTCATGTGTAACAGTTAAATATGCAGTGGTGTTTATTTGTAAATCATTTAGTATGATCACACAAATTCTGTGTTTTATATTCAACAATTCTGTGTTCTTTATTTATTGATTGTTCAATACCGGACAAGGCCGGAGATGAAATATCTACATACATATTATAAGAGTATAATACATTATGTATAATATCAGTTAAAATAAGTGCTTCAACATAGTTAACATTGCTGGAGGTATGCACAAATATTGATAGATGTCTTGTAATGCACTATTGAGGAACCTGCGACCCAAGTTTTTCATTCAATGCATAACTACACCATAGTTGTGTAGGCCTATATGATATGTCAATAAACCTTAGAAAATCATGAAATCTTGAAAGGGATGTGCAAAATAGTAATTATATACAGTCTTTAATTAACTATTAGTAGAGAATAACGAGTAATTAATATACTTTATAGGGATCCTATTAATATCTAATAATAAAAATAAGGAAATTCAATAACATGCTTTAACCACTAGGTGTCGCTTTATATCAGCTGTGCACCTTTATGGTGTAAATACAGCCTATCTACCAATTGGATCAAATATAAAAGTCAGCCGAATTAGTGTTGATACTGCAAGGAGACGTATTGTGTGAAAAGAAATGTAAGATGTTGTTTAATGGCTGATATATTTATGATCCACGTCACGTTTTCAGTTCCTCATGTTTGTCTAGAAGTCTTCTCATCAGGGCTCTATAAATACAGAACTACGGCAGATATGTAATATTTAATGCAGCCGAACCGTGTATTACAATGCCGTTATGTGATGACTTTCAACGAGAAAAGCAAGCACACTCGGAATAAAGTATTATTATTATTTTTTT
Organism: Gymnodraco acuticeps; assembly: GCF_902827175.1. Classification (NCBI taxonomy): domain Eukaryota; kingdom Metazoa; phylum Chordata; class Actinopteri; order Perciformes; family Bathydraconidae; genus Gymnodraco; species Gymnodraco acuticeps. The sequence continues at coordinate 1,092,284 of NW_022992313.1, forward strand.
TAATGTTTTCGGTCTGTTTCCGGTATTTGTTAATGACGATGTGCTGTGAGATGTGAGACTGGAATTGCACAGGGGGAAATAACGTAGGCTATCTTTAGATGCGGATTTTGTTAAACTAATATGTTTTAGCTGTGGACCAACACTATACATTGACGGGGAAGGGGGTAGCAATAAAGATAACACCATTAAACTGTTACACAACATAACAGAAATAATATCGATAGCAGCGTCCCTAGCATAATCTGTATGTCAAATATGTCTTATATGTCTTAAATGACATGATGAATTGGAAATGGGGGACCCTGATGTAAACAAGACGAAAGTCTTTCTCTGGTCTGCATCCCCTTAACAATTGTATGTTTTGAGCTGTACTGTACTGTACCCAATATACAAGCTGTTAATAAACTTTTCAATCAATCAATTCAATCAAGCAACCACCTTGGTAACAATGAAAACCTTATGGACGCAATTTCCTGAAGTAATCTTCGTAATAACTAGCAAACTAAAGATCATGTACATCCACTGCACACATAATCTGAAATAACAACTCATATTTCTCGCATTAAATGACATCAAAACGCATTTTAATGGCCAAACTAACTTGAAAATAGGCATTTTCCACCGAGAATAAAACGAAGTTCGGCCATGTTTTTTTTCTTCTGCAGGGAGACATTTGAAGATCACGTGACGTCAAACAGAGCACATGGTGTAGTCCAAACGATAGCTGGGGATTCTGGGTAGTGTAGTGTCTTCGGCCATCCTTTACTCCGAAAAACTATTTGTTTCTCCGAATCGAAGGGGAAAAATACAAAAGCATTGCACACAATTTAAACCAATCAATGTTGTGTAATTAACAAGGATAATCTGGTGTTTTTTAGTCGATGAGTAGTGCAGATATCACTGTAAAATCAATCGACAGTAAGGGGAATACTTACTTCCGGGTGTACAATTCTCCGTTATCCAATGAGAATGGACGCTCACATTGCCTTTAAGGGCAGCCGACACAAACGAATGCCGTGTTTCCATGAGCATCCATAGAAGCATATGGACATCCCGGAAAGCTGAAAATGGACGCTAAGGGCCCCCCCCTTGCGTTGAAAATGGACGCTAAGGCCCCCCCCCTTGCGTTGGAAAAAGCCGACAGGGGACTTGACATAACGTCAACATAGGCCGACCTGGGAGTGAGGATGTGTTGCTACGGCATTCACGTCGGGTAGCCCGAGTCGTGGCATTTTTAGCCAAGGCTTGGATTTAGTTTTGGGTTGCCTTGTTTTTAATGGAGCCACAGTGTCCATAGCAGCTTTACATGTGGAGTGAAACCATAAGCTAAGCTCCTCCGTAGTGTTAGACATAGGCTCATGGATAACACCGTTTTCATGATTAAACACGGCCGAAAACTGACCAGCAGTGGAAGTGTTAATGATACGAGATAGCCGGGCAGCAGCTCGCGGTTTGACAGTAGTACAGGCAAGTGTAACATCAAATAAAACAGGCATATGATCTGAGAAAACAGCATCACATATCTCCAAGTTAAGAACAGGCAAACCATATGATAAAACAATATCAAGTGTGTGTGCGCGTTCTTGCGTGGGGCCAGACACATAGGCCTACTGAGCAAGACTAAAATAATCAACGAGGTTTAACAAATCCTTTAGGTTTCTTAGGACAACACACATGAATATTAAAATCCCCAACAATAAGGACACGGTCATATCTTGGCATAATTTCAGCCAGAAAGTCAGAGAAATCATTTAGGAAGTCCTTATTGTATTTGGGAGGTCTATAGACCACTGCACACAGCACTGTGTGAGAGCGGCCGAGCTCGAACACGCTCAGTTCAAAGCTGCAAGGAGAGAATGACAGCGATAGTTGCTGACATTTAAAAGCACTCCTGAAAACTGTAACTACTCCTCTGCCTCGGCCCGAAGTCCGTGAAGAGTTAAAATAGCAGCAATCTGGAGGTAAAAGCTCGGTAAAGGCGCTGGACTCACCAGTACCGAGCCATGTCTCAGCAGTAGCGTGGCGTGGGAAAAAAATTAGGGGAAGCCAATAATACGTCCTTTCTTTTGGGTCGGGGGTGTGGTGGTCAATGTAATAACGTAACCAGATGAGTGATTACAGCACCCGGTATCATTTTACACACATTTGTATCAGATGCAGGACTTGCACACGCCTGTTATAATCTAACCGACAGGTCCGCACGCACTCTCCAGCCGAAACTCTAATAAGCATTCATTCACAAACTAAATCAGGAGACCTTTAACGTTTTACGTCCGATTTGCTCCTTTTTCCCTCGCTGTACACAGCTCCAGTTTGGGCATCGGCCTGTCATCAGATTGTATTTCTTGTTGCTGCTGTAGCGGAAGTTTAGTACAATTATTTTTGATCAAATACTCAAAATCTACACCCTCCATAATTGCACTTGCTTCAGTTGCTTGCTTCGTTCTAACGGCGGTGAGAGTGGTGCAGTGACGCTATCTATCTTCTATCGATTAGATTTATGATTCGAAAATTATAAAAGTAGGGTACACATGTGGATATTATTCGACTGAACAAAACGTTCATTTATCTAACAGGTTCGTTTTCCACTGACCTTATTTCGAGCTATTTTCCTAAATCCTATGGAGAACTTCCATTGCTTTTTTGTCGAGGGAATCCGAGCGCAGCTTACTTCCGGATTTTAGGACGCGTCACTGCAACACTAAGTTGATGCGATTTGATTGTGAGGCAAGGGTTGGCAGGGGCATCACGTGAGCCTCATCTGATTGGTCAATCCCTCCATTTTTTTTCAACAAGGGAAGCCAGATTCGGCTGGCCTCCTTTCGCAACAGTGAGTGCAATCTACTGTTTCACCATAACATGTAGAGGGGCGCTGTTTGTTTCACTCTTTGTAAAATACTCAATGAGAATGGGGGAGAGACGGGCCGGTAGCAACACACAGCAAAGGAGAATTATCGAAACAAAACAAAGTGTTTTTATTTATTTATTTAAATTATAACTACAATCCGAAAAAAACAGGGGAAGCCTGGCTTCCCTTGGCCTCCGGGAGAAAACGCCACTGTGTCTCAGTGACGAAGAGGAAATCCAGTCCTTTTGAAGTGAAGAACTCCTTAATGACAAAAGTCTTGTTTGTCAATGATCTGGCGTTTATGAGGCCAAACCTGGCAGGAGCCAGTGGGTCCGCGGCGTTTGAGGTCCAGGGAGCCCGACAAATAGACAGCAGGTTATTCAGATTCACCCCGCGCCTGCGGGGACGAGGGGAGCAGGGCCCGCGGCCGGGCTGGAAAGCTTCGTCCGGGCTGATGACAGGTACCAACCAGGCATCGACAGGGTCCAGATAGCGACGATGAAGAGACAGGCGAGGCACGGTGAGGTATTCAGCCCTTGAGATAGGACAAGCTGAACATTCCTTCATCCTCACCAGTCGACCACGTTTACGGCGGGGAGTTGGAGCCGGGGTGCGGCACAGGTAAGCTGGTACTCCCAATAAGAACGGGGGGAGCGATTTATGTCCACGATCCGAATTCACAGGATTTAATGCCGAAAAACGAAGATCCAGAAGTGTTTGGCAATCGTATACTAATAGAGAGTTGACATTTAGGGCAAAAAGTGACAAAAACAGCACAAACACACACAACGCTCGCAGAGACGGACGGCAGGCCACACACACTGGCGCCATCTTGCGCACACACACTTCCACAACCTGATACGTCTATGCATAAGTATACCTTCTCTCACAATAAACAAGTAATATACTTAACATCAATGCAGGTAAGAATATATCTCTTTCGAGTACATGTGGAGGAGGACAAAGGAGAATGAGGGAGGAAGGAGGGGGGTGACATCTTCAAGTCAGCATCCTGTCTTGTTTCAAACTCCAGATGTTTAACAAATTAAATTACACAATTTCTATTATTAAAACAGGTTGGTTTTGCATTGCACATTAATTGGTGCTCATTTTATTTGGTATTGGTTTATTTTATAAGGTTTATAGTTTGAAGTGCCTCTGGTTTCTGCAACCTCCCATCAGCTTCATTGTACTCAATTGAACCGAGAAGAGGGGTGAAATCTTTTTAGCTTTTTATATGTATTATTATTTTTTGTTTTCTTTCCTAGTTTTGATAAAAACATTTTGCTTAGTTTTAGATATTTATATTTGTATACACATGTTTTTATTGAAGGTGTAATATGTATAAAATATGATTCAACATGTCTTACATATGGTTAAAAAATATATAATATATAGGAGATGCTCCATGTATTTCGGACTGCACTCTAAGTAGAATGGTTAGACCGTTCACTGTATGGGTTACACAGAAGACTAAACCCAGGACTGTGGCTTGTCTATCTCGGCTGGAATCAACTTCTCTGCTGCTGTGACCATCACAATCATGCTTTCTTTATAAAAAATTATAAAAAGTGAACCAGCTTCGTAGTACCGGAAATCCCCTGAAGTTAGCTTGCTAAATCCTGCTTCGTAGTATACCCCCCTTGGTTAACTTTTTAGCGGGCTAGATCTCCATGGTGACTTATCCTGGAACCTAGTCTGTGCTCCGAAGCAGGATAGGTTCCAGGATAAGATATCAACTCAGCGAAAGCACCACGCCTGCTGACCAATCAGAGCTCAGTGTGCGGAGGAAATAGGCAGTTTAAACTGCCGTTGCAGGAAAGACGAACGGCCAAAATCACCGACTGTGAATGTGAAAATAAATAGAACATCACCTCCCATCTTCAGAGCAATCTGACTATTATAACATTAGCGTTAAGAAAGCTTACTTAAATATCTGCCACAACATAAGTAACCGGATCAAAGTCATTAAGTACAGTCCGCGGCATATCACTTCATAATGTATCATATATCTCCTGATCTGAGTCAGCTGAGTCGTATCTGGCCGTGCAACACTCACAGTGTCACATACTGTATGCAGAAGTATTATTTTAAGCAACACATTAAGTTGACGAAACACTCGAGTCAAATGTAATTAAAGTCAGATCGTGTCTTAGACGGGCAGGGGCGGCGCCAGGGGGTATCTTGGAGTTGCTATAGCAACTCCAACAATTGGCTTAGCAACGGCTTAGCAACCCCATTGTTTTGATATGAAAATGTATTATTTATACACATTCTCGCAGCCCGCGAGAATGTGTATAAATATGATACATTTTCGCGGGATCTATCAGGGGCGGGTCGTTGTAATTTACTGCGTGAACTGTTACTTGGCTAATTCTCAGTAGATCGAAAATGGAAACATTTCTCACAGTCACAAGTCAGCGTAAACGACCGCGATCTCCAACGGAGCCGGTCCAGCCGGACAACCCTGCTATCCACAAGGATCCCGATGTTCACTATGAAAACCGGGAGGATTGGGACCACGAAGAACAGGTGCCCCCGCCAACTGACCCGCTGCACCCGCAGCAGCAGGACCAGCTAGCTGCTACCACGAGCTGCAGTGGAACTAGTGGAACTAGCGCTGCTCCTCTCCGCACCGTAATTGACATCAGCCAGTCAGCCTGTGATGGACCAAGACGTCCTATGCTGAGAAAATACCCGTCAAAGAAGTACGGACTGCAAATGCGGTCATTCAATCGCCGATGGTACGAGCAATATACTTGGCTAGAGTACTCAATGACTATGGACAGTGTATTGTGTTTTGCCTGCAGGCATTTTGCTCATGAAGGACGCCGGTTCCATAAAGAAACCGCCTTTACCCATGACGGATTTAGCACCTGGGTGAAAGCTACGCAGTCATTCATTACTCATGATGTGAGCAGTGGACATAAATGTGCCAGGGATGCATGGTCTGAATTTAAATTAAGGAAAGAAAGTGGCTCAAAAATCAGCAACGCACTCAGCGAGGGACATTCAAAACTGTATGTGAAAACAGGGAATATATGCGGGCAGTTGTGGAAGCATTGCGTTACACTGCATGTCAAACCATTGCACAACGAGGGCATAGGGAGAGTGAAGCATCATCAAACAACAGGGGAAACTTCATCGAACTTTTAGACCTGATTGGCAAGTTTGACAAAACTGTGGCAAAAAAAATATCCGATAATCCGAGAAATGCAAAGTACACACACCACGACATACAAGATGAGCTCATTGAGCTGATGTCAATATGGTCAGGGATCAAATCAGTGGGGAAGTACAGGAAGCTGGAGTGTTTGCACTGATGGTGGATGAGAGCAAAGACGTGAGTAAAAAGGAGCAGTTGTCTGTGGCAGTGCGCTACATACATAATGATGGCATACAGGAGGAGTTCCTTCACTTCACCCCCAGCTGATGAACTAGGACGCCGATTCACTTTTGACAACGATCAAACAGACGCTCAGTAAATGTAACATTGATCACAACATGTGCATTGGCCCAATGCTACGACGGTGCCGCTGTCATGTCGGGGTGTAATAACGGTGTGCAGGAGAGATTTCGGAAGGAGGTGCCACAGGCCCTTTATGTACATTGCCATGCCCACCGGCTAAATTTAGTTTTAGTTGACTGCGTCAAGAATGTAAGACCAGCAGGGGATTTTTTTGAAGTTGTGCAGATGCTGTATAATTTCTTTTCTGGCTCTGTCGTGCACAACATTTTCCATAAAAAACAAAAGGAACTTGAATCAACAGAAAAGCCGGTTGAACTAAAAAAGCTGTCAGACACTAGATGGGCGTGTCAGTATTCAGCACTGTGGGCCATTCAGAAAACACTGCCAGCAATCTATGCCACACTCGATGAGGTCATCACGCAGTCAAACGCTCGCAGGAAGACAGAAGCTAGAGCAGTGAAGGCACTGATAGACGCTCACTTTGCTGTGCAACTCACTCTATTTGAGGATATGTTTCGGGCCACCAAATTCTTGTCCGACCATTTACAGTCTCCAGATCTGCAACTGGCATCTGCTACGGATCTTGTTGATTCGGTAATTACATCCCTCTCCGAAAAGCGAAATGAAAAATCATGGAATGACATTTTGGACAAAGCACAAGCCCTCTCCACCAAGACTGGCATCCTCCTCCAGTTGAGACAAGAGCGACGTCAGACTCAGCCTGCATGTCACCTACAGGAGTTTGTAGTTGATGCTCCAACAGGAAAACTTACACCACTCACCTCCTCTGATGACATCCGAAAGCACTGCTACTACCCTGTCATTGATAGACTCGTCAATGAAATGAAAAGGCGGTTTTCGTCATCTTGTGGAGTTCTACAGGGCGCGTCTGCCTTAAATCCAACACATAAGTCATTCCTTGAGATGGAACACCTATCACCCATAGCCCAGTATTATGGGGTAAAAACTGACAACCTGTCTGCAGAACTGCACCAAGTTCGACGGCTCCTTGACCGAAAAGAGCAGCAGCAGGGACAAACTGTGAAAACCACGCACAAATTTCTCTCCCTTCTCCGGCCATACAAGGATGCATTTATTGATTTGCACAGACTTTTGTGTATATCGGTCACACTGCCTGTCACGTCTGCAACCTGCGAACGCAGCTTTTCTTGTTTACGGCGTGTCAAAAGCTACATGAGGAGCAACAGCGGGGACTTAAGGAATAGCAATTTGGCTTTGCTGTCCATCAATGCAGAACGTGCAAGAGCCCTAGATGTGCAGGAGATCATAGACGCTTTTGCTTTGAACCACAACAACAGACGCATTGTCCTGCTCTGACAGATGTGACCCATTGTTCGAGGCGTGCTGACAGTGAGATCTAACACGGGGAATTGTGAATGAGGAGAAGAGAACTGAGAATGAGGAGGAGGAGGAGGAGGAGGAGGAGGAGGAGGAGGAGGAGGAGGAGGAGGAGGAGGAGGAGGAGGAGGAGGAGGAGGAGGAGGGTCACAGAATGAGGCCAGAGAGGAGGAAAAGTGCGTTATTTAGGCAATGTTGTTGGTGGGAGTTAGGGAGAGATTGCCCCTTCCAGGTGTGTGTATGTGTGTGCGTTTTCCGGTGTGTGTCACGTGAAAGTCATGAGTGTTACACTATTGATTGGTTCTGTAAATAAAGAGAACGTTTTCGACATTGAAGGCTTGAGTGATCTTGAATAGCGGTGAACGCTACAATATGAACAGGCTCGTGCTTGGCCCACTGGTATTGTTTGTTTATTTTGAAAATTAACTAGCAACGCCGTGCTGTCATATAGCAACTGCTAAGCTACTGCAGCAAAAAAATCCTGGCGCCGCCCATGTAGACGGGGCAGTGATATCATAAACCTGTTAATGTACGCATTCAAACACTTGTTCTGTTACCAGCTGTATTCACCTTGCAGGTGCAGCTATGTGGCTTTGATCCTGGATAAAGTATTTAAGTCATGGATGTTTAAAGTTTAACTTCTTTATATTTGACTAATTATATAGTTGACTTTTCATTCAGAAAGTATGACACTGCGCTGTCAGTACGCTTCTCCATGTTTGTGATTGGTCGTATGCTCCAGATACCACCCCCTTCATGTGAACGTGCACCTAACTAGATAGGACACGGCTTGCTTGAGCGATCCACTTGATAACCCGCGTCGTAGGACCGCTTAGCGAGAGCGCGTATGTTTTGGATTAGGCCAACCGGCTAACTCAAACATATCCAGGTTAGGTTGAACCAGCTTCGTAGTACAGGCCTCTGGACTAAGGTTTTTCTTTAGTCTTCTGTTTATTTATTAGTCACTGATGGAATTAACTTTAAAGCTTCAGTTTATAGATTTTTTTAATGCACATCACCAAATACCTATTTAATAATAATAATAGTAATAATAATAATAATGATAATAATCAATTTGATTTATAAGTGCACAAAACTCAAAGTGCTACAGAGTCAAATGTTAGCAACAAAATAAAAAAGAATATAAAACAAAAAGCATTAGGCAGTCAAGGCAACAAATGGGTGGTTAACGTTCTAGTAAACGGCTCTGTTCAAAAGATGGGTTTTTCGGCCTTTTTTTTGGGTCTGTGGTGTGTCTATGAAGCCAAACTGCAAAGAAATATCAATCTATGAAAATGAAATATAACATAACAATAAAACGTCATGTTTGTTGCTGAATAACTAAGTGTCTGTCAATTAAATCCAATTAGCCTTATATTAGGAGTTGTAATAGAATAACCACACATAATATGATGACAGCACACATGTATTAACGGTCCTCACATTTCAGAAAAGTGACCATTCATTTTGTAAAAATTAAGTAATGAATAAGTATGCTTGTATAAATGTGAGTATTATTTGGGGACACTGTAACAGCTGAAGGTTGAAAATGATAATATACTGTATAAATGCTACTTGCAAAATGCATGATGGGATACTACCCCCACCTCACAAACAGCTGAGCAAGAACACTTCCAAGCATCTGGACTGCATGAGGACTCGTGTGGAAAATATTGAGAAAGGCCTCACTTGTTTAACAACTTTTTAAAGTTTTGATTCTGTATTCAATGAGGTATCTTCACATCATTTTCACTAGTATTTTTATCAGAAGATTTGGTTAGCAGCGATGTAAGATAAACATGTAAGCAGGTTGTGATTTTTATGCTCAAATGTTAACATGCCACAGTATTGATGTAATGTGATGTGGGATAATGGACCTACCATAGCAGGGTGGCCGTGTCCTGCATTCTGGTTGCAGTAGCCCTGAAGATGCAGGACCCCCGGACCTCCATGCCAGGCCTGGTGGGCTTCTCTCTCACGATGCAACACCAGCCTGTCGTACAGCTCTAGGTCCAGGGGGGCCACCAGACTTCTCACGTCTGCCAGCATGGACAGCTGGAGCAGAGAAGAAGAGAAGCGAAGCTGAGATAAGAGCATGCTATGTGTGCTTTAATATGGATTACAGCATGTTATCGAATAATTCAAAGAGCAGAGAATATCAACTTCTTGGGCATTTAAAGAAAAACATATTCCCAATGTAACATGACCTATACATGAATGAAATTGCCACATACTTTAGACAGTTTTCCAAAAATCTAAAATGAATGGATCTATATATGAATTTAGTACCTTTGCATGTGTGTTAAAAAGCTCACAGAGAGCCATGGTCAGCGGCTCCACTCCTATGTGTCCCTCCTGGTACTCCTGCAGGTAGTAGACCATGGTCTGCCTCTCTGGCTCCGTCAGCAGCATGTAGGCCTGCTGCTCCAGAGACACCTGAGCACCTGGGGGGCCCACGCCTCTGTATACTACAGGCTGACAAGAGAGACAGGTTGAGAGATTTAACAAATGTGAGTGAGTGAAACAGAGGTCACAAAGAACAGTTATCTACATCCCAAAGCATGCATCTGGAAAGTCTTCAGATGTGACCTTCCAGCCCCCCTCCTCATCCTGCGACCCTCTGCTGTGACTGAGCTCAGGGAGATTCAAGGCATTTATTGTGTAATTTGTACATAGCTTCAGTGTAGATATGTCAATGAAAAACTGAGGTCACAGGCTCCTCCAACAATGCAACATAATAAACAGATAAAATAGTGCAAGTAAATACAAATAAAATAGAAATAGTGCAAGAAGAGTCAAGTACAAGTAATTTGAATATTATGATATATTAGATAAATAATTTGTAAGTTGCAAACAGATGAATGTTATGGATGAAGCCACCGCTTGGAGGCTGCCATCAGAACTTGAATGCCTTTAGAACTATAGTGCAGTTATCTTTTTTAAGCATCCCACTTGAGAACTAACATTTTCACTGTTGGTAGATTCACTGTCCCAATGCTTTGCATCAGCTGTGAAAACCTTCATATAAAGTAAAAGAATAAATAGGTCATTTGGTTACTGTTCAAGAAATGTGTTCAGTTTGACCTGACACACTACTATAAGGACTTGTTGTACTCATTAAAACAGACTATAATTTATCACGAGTTGTTATGTTTTAATTGGCTAAAATATGTTTAGCTGCTTCCCCTGTATACACGATAACATTTATAGACTTCTCTGCATGTTCAGGGGCTTGAATGGTTAGCCTGATAAGATGGGAGATGCTTTATGTGGTATTCATTTATTAGACATGAAGGAATATATGATTCGTACCTGTCTTGGTTTGATATTTTAAGTTGCAGATACTGCATTTGGGTGAATGGAGGTACAAACTAAGACCACTGTGCAGACATGTCTGCTCCTGTGATAGATATACATGTGTAGCATCCACTCTGTTGCCCTGATTTCACATGATTATGTTTGATGTCTGCAATACTGTATGAGCTTTTTATTTTAATGTTACTTTTAATTGTGTCCATGTCCTTGCATGCATGCTGCACTGAGAAGTGTTTTTTTACTAAAGATATAATCAGTAAGTACGTTTATTTTATTTGTGTCAAAGTGAAGATTTAGCGGAGATAAGTTTTTCACTCAAAGACTCTTTAGTAGGTTATTTTTCTCTTTATGCTTTCATGCTTTCTTCCATGCTTCTGGCACTACTGAGCATGAAGCAAACCGTTGGGGTCAGTCAGTGCTACTGAATGGTTCAAGAAATAATAGGGTTCAAACTCCCTAGACTCAATACACATTTTTTCCATGTTCGCTATAGATTAGAATACGTGTTAATACAAATAAACAAGGCAGCCATACCAGAAGGCAGGCAAAGGGATCATACAATTCTCCTGGGAAGAGCTGACTTAAAAAGTAAGGGTTACATTTATCCTGACACAATGTGGATACAAAACCTTTACCTTTAAGTGGAAATAGGCTTTTAAAGACAAGTAACCATTGAAATATATTGTTTAACCTTCCATCTTTAAGAACAAACAGCAGGCATAAAGTCCTTTCTGTGTTTACTTTGAGCCAGCCACTTGCTATACTAGCTAACCAAAGAGCCCTGCATGTGGTAATGATAGAATAAAGCCTCTAGAAACACATATTTTGTGAGGTTGTGAGAATAAACTTAAATGTGGTAGTGTGTTTACTGTGTGTGTGTGTGTGTGTGTGTGTGTGTGTGTGTGTGTGTGTGTGTGTGTGCGTGCGTGCGTGAGAGAGAAAGAGAGAGAGAAAGTAGCAGAGAGAATTTTGCAACCTAAATAAAAATTAACCCCCCCATCAAGTCATTATGATAAAACGACTTAATGCTAGTCGGCCTTAGCAGGTTTTTGACTTTGCTTAATATCGGCTGCATACTCAGCATATAGCACTGTTCCTAGTACTCAGGCCACATCAGTAAACTGATTCTCCTAGACTCTCTGCACCCTTCGACATCATGTGTCATGATATCAATCAATCAATCAATCAATGTTTATTTATATAGCCCAATATCACAAATGTTACATTTGTCTCAGTGGACTTTACAGTTATATCCTCCTCACCCTCCTGTCTGGACATCTTGGCCTTACCGACTCCGCCCTCTCCTTCTTCCACTCATAACTCTCTCACCGGACACAATTTGTGACCTACGCTGGCTGTAGCTCCTCCTACCTCTCTGTTAACCATGGTGTCCCCCAAGGCTCGGTGCTCGGTCCCCTCATCTTTACAGTCAACCCTGACTCCTCAAAATTACGTTCCCACGCATTCTCAATTATGTTAAACTAGAAACGTATTTTCTACCACATTACGTTTGTTTTGGACGTAACTCAAATATGTTTATTTTCTACATATATTTGCCATTTATTGTCTTGCTTTCCTACAATGCGCCTGTTACAGCAGCTGCTACCTTGTGAGCTTAAGTCTGTTGGTGTATGTAAATGAGCTGTGCAGTTCCTCTGCTGTCATTGGCCGTCCGGACCGCTCAACATCCGCGGGGATTGGACAGACGTCGCCCAACCCCTGCTCGCTTCTGTCACGTCAGCCGGGGGAGGAGTATAAAGGCTGAGCACGGACAACAGTCGAGAGGCTCTGTATTTTGTGTCAGATGCCTCAACCCTATCCTTGTGATAAGCCTTCCTTCTGTGAATTCTGAGAGTATTTAGCCGTGTGTCTTTTGTATTAGCTCCACTGATTAGCAGTGTCTGTAGTAGGGTTCTAGGCGAGCACACTGAGTAGCAGTGTGTCGTCGGGTTCTGTGTTAGCGTAGGGATTTTGTGTGTGTGTATACTGCTTAGATCCAGGTTGGTTAGCACCTGTCGACCAGCATTCCTGTGTGTTTATACTGCTTAGATCCAGGTTGATTAGCACCTGTAGACCAGCGTTCCTGTGAGTGGATATTGCGTAGAGCCAGGTGATTAGCACCTGTAGACCCGCACCAGCTGTGTGGGTTTCCACAGTCCCGTTTTGTTTATTGTTTGTTTCCACTTTAGTAGTGAGATTTGTTTTTCTTTGTGTAGCGGGGCAACTCTCTTTTGGAGACCCTTTGTGTTGTGTTATAGTGACAGATTGACCCGTGTTGTGGGGCCAATCTGTGTGACCATCATTTTACTTAGTTTCAGTAACAATAAAACCACCGGTAACGAATATACCAAATCCAATCTGGTCGTGTCGTTTCCCGTTTGTACCCTAGCCAAGTGGGAACGTAACACGTGGGGGCTCGTCCGGGATACATTTAAAGCAATTCCTGGGGTTATAGGTGGGTTTATTGTGGCAATAAACTTTGTAAACGGGTTGGCGGTACACCCAGGTATGGCGTCGTTTGACATAGAGGCGTTCTTAGTCTGGCCGTGTTACGAGCAGCTGGACCGATGTAAAAAAGATGAGTTAATAGAGATAGCGCGGCACTTCAGTCTGGTGGTGAATCGGCAAATGGTAAAGAAAGAGTAGAGGGCATTGGTAGTGGATGAGATGGTGAGAAAGGGCTTATTAGTACTGGCTGTATCTGCTGAGCTCCCAGTGTCCAAAGGTCTAGTTGAAGACCCGTTAAGTCAGGGGCAGGTGGCGGAGTTTATCGCTATGGAAGAAAAGAGTGGTGACAGCGAGGGGGGCGAGTCGTGTGAGGCACCGCTCCACGCCGCCTCGCAGAGGTCCACCCCTCTTCTGTGGGCAGCACAGATTCCCGGGTAGGGAATAAACTGAAAATCCGTCTCGCCCGGCTTCAGATAGAGGCTAAGGACAGGGAGCAAGACAGGCAGTTTCAGTTCGAAATAAGGAAAATCGAGGCAGATAAAGAAGTCCGGATCCGGATACGGCAGATGGAGCTAGACTCCGAACTGCGCGCATCCGGTGTTGTTGGCAATCTTCGAGAAAGCTTTTCACTTCCTTCTCATCCACCTGCCTTCAATGTAGGGAAAAATGTTGCGTTGGTGCCGGTTTTCCGTGAGGCTGAAGTGGATGCGTATTTTGGTGCGTTTGAATGCATGGCAGCGGCATTACAGTGGCCGGCTGATGCCTGGGCTCTGTTAGTGCAGTGTAAACTTCACGGGAGAGCTCAGGAGGCGGTTGCTGCTCTTTCACTGGAGGACAGCCTAAAGTACGACCTGGTAAAGCGTGCCATACTTAGGGTGTACGAGTTAGTTCCAGAGGCTTATCGGCAGAAGTTCAGGAATCACAGAAAGGGGGCTAATCAAACACATGTCGAGTATGCCAGGGAGAAGGGGATGTTGCTCCATAAATGGATTGATTCATGTGACGCTGCAGAGTATTCTGCCTTTAAAGAATTAATCCTGATGGAGGAATTTAAGAGGGGATTACCTGACCGTATTGTGGGGCATATAAATGATCAGAAAGTGCAATCTCTCTCCGCAGCTGCTGTACTGGCAGACGAATATGTGCTGATGCATAAAACGGTGTTTTCTCCGGCTATTGCTGAGAACTCTCGCCGCATGCCGGGTGCACCTGTTGGTCAGCCAGCGAGAGTGTTTACGAGGAACAAAGAGGAGAGAGAATGTCACTATTGTCATCAGCCTGGGCATTTCATTAATAATTGCCTAATTCTGAAGCGGAAGGAGCAGCCACCAAACATGACCAGGCCGAAAGGCATCGGCTTAATTAACACTAACTCACTCAGTATTTCCACACCTGACAATGAGGAGGAAATAGATCCCTGTTTTAAGCCTTTTGTGTTCGAGGGATTGATTTCACTAACAGGTGAGTCCGACGATCAGAGACCCGTCCGCATACTACGAGACACGGGAGGCTCACAGTCAGTGATTGTTGCCTCGGCTCTACCATTTTCCGAACAATCAGCGTGTGGGTATGGATCGACTTTATGTGGCATTGAAATGGGTTATGTGCCCTGGCCCGTACATAATGTACATGTACAATCTAAATTAATTACTGGATTTTTCCCTGTTGCTGTGTGCCCAGCATTACCCATAAGGGGTATAGTTTTCCTAATGGGAAATGACATCGCAGGGGGTAAGGTAACCCCTGCATTAGAAATATTGGATTCTCCTCAGCTTGTAGTGCCTGAAGTAAACCAGGCCCACATTTTCCCTATTTGTGCTGTCACTCGCGCGCAAGCGCGTAAGAGTAACTCGGAAGTGTCGCTAGATGATACTATGTTTGGGAAAATATTCACAGAGGACAAAATACCGGAGGAAAAGCCAGCAGTGGAGGTTTCTGCATCCTCCGCGTTCCCGGCTGGAACCGCTGCGCCAGCGCAACCTGCCAGCCCAGCTGTTGACTGTTCCACACTCCCGGTAACCCGAGAGCGTTTACTCGCCGCGCAGAGGGCGGACCCGACGCTTGTGAAGTGTTTCGAGCAGGTGGTGAGTAATGACAAAGCAAGGGGTGAGAAGGTGGCTTATGTGTTGGATAAGGAGATATTAGTGCGCCAATGGTCCCTCACTGCTACTGCTGAAGCTGACTGGAGTGTAGTGCATCAAGTAGTCGTGCCGGTGCCATACCGTCAACATGTGTTATCTGTCGCGCATGAAAGTCAATGGTCGGGACACTTGGGCGTGACTAAAACGTATCAAATAATTCTGAAGCATTTCTTTTGGCCAGGTTTAAAGAAAGATGTTTCTAGCTTCTGCCGCTGCTGTCATGTGTGCCAGGTTGTCGGTAAGCCTAATCAAACAAATTCCGCAGGCTCCGTTACATCCCATACCGGCTATAGGTGAGCCCTTTGACCGGGTGTTGATAGACTGTGTTGGTCCTTTACCACGTACGAAAACAGGTCAACAGTATTTACTCACGATAATGTGTACGAAGACTCGTTTTCCGGAAGCGATTCCGCTGCGTAGCATTACTTCAACATCTGTAGTTAAGGCCTTGACGAAGTTATTTTCTACATTTGGAATTCCGCGAGTAATCCAAAGTGACCAAGGGACAAATTTTAAATCTAAATTGTTCAAACAGGTCCTACAAACACTGCAGGTTAAACATGTGATATCCAGTGCGTATCATCCAGAGTCGCAGGGGGCATTAGAACGGTGGCATCAGACTTTAAAAAGCATGCTGCGAAAATACTGTATGGAGACAAAAAAAAATTGGGATGAGGGAATTCCTTTCGTTTTGTTCGCAGCCCGTGAAGCTGTTCAGGAGTCATTAGGATTCAGTCCCGCGGAGCTCGTTTTCGGCCATACGCCCCGCGGACCACTTAAAATCCTACACGATGAGTTTCTTTCGGCTGATAGTCCTCCTGAGGAAAACGTACTAGATTACGTTAGTCAGTTCCGTGAGCGTTTGCACCGAGCAAATTCACTCGCTAGAGAGTCGCTCTCCGCTTCACAAGCGGTTATGAAGCGTAACTATGACCGTGCCGCTGTCCCTAGGCACTTTGAAATAGGTGACAAGGTCCTCGCACTATTACCTATCCCCGGCTCTGCGCTCTCAGCCAAATTCCTCGGGCCGTATGAAATCCGTGATTGTCTCAGTGACACCGATTACGTGATTGATACTCCCGAGAGACGACGAAAAAACGCGTGTCTGCCATATAAACATGTTGAAGCGATATCATGCACGCACCGTCACTGATAGTACGCCAGCCGGCTCATGTAATCAAAGAGTAGCTGCTTCGGCGTTAATAGTGGTAGATAGTTCCGGCCCCTCTGACGACGGGTTGGTGATGCGCTCACATCACCAGCCGGGTGCTCGGTTATGCAACTCGGAGATGGTAGAGACACTGCCGACCACGTTAGGTCATCTGCAGGAGAGCCAGCAGAATGACGTAACCCAGTTGGTGGATGATTTCCCGTGCCTTTTCCATGATGTCTCCACACAAACTAATGTGATAAAACATGACATTGATGTAAAAGGTGCGAGGCCAATCAAACAACATCCGTACCGCGCCAATCCCACCAAACGCGCACTTATGAAACAGGAGGCTGACTATCTTGTAGCAAATGGCCTGGCGACACAGAGCTCTAGCCCATGGTGTTCGCCGTGTCTTGTAGAGGCGAAATCTGATGGTTCTCCGCGCTTTATCACACACTGAGTAGCAGTGTGTCGTCGGGTTCTGTGTTAGCGTAGGGATTTTGTGTGTGTGTATACTGCTTAGATCCAGGTTGGTTAGCACCTGTCGACCAGCATTCCTGTGAGTGGATATTGCGTAGAGCCAGGTGATTAGCACCTGTAGACCCGCACCAGCTGTGTGGGTTTCCACAGTCCCGTTTTGTTTATTGTTTGTTTCCACTTTAGTAGTGAGATTTGCTTTTCTTTGTGTAGCGGGGCAACTCTCTTTTGGAGACCCTTTGTGTTGTGTTATAGTGACAGATTGACCCGTGTTGTGGGGCCAATCTGTGTGACCATCATT
The DNA here is from genome assembly GCF_902827175.1 of Gymnodraco acuticeps. NCBI lineage: Eukaryota > Metazoa > Chordata > Actinopteri > Perciformes > Bathydraconidae > Gymnodraco > Gymnodraco acuticeps. The sequence goes on from NW_022992313.1 coordinate 1,109,795, forward strand.
TTACTTAGTTTCAGTAACAATAAAACCACCGGTAACGAATATACCAAATCCAATCTGGTCGTGTCGTTTCCCGTTTGTACCCTAGCCAAGTGGGAACGTAACAGCGCCCCATCATGCACGGGGCTGCTATTAATTCGAATAGAAAAGAATGTTACGATCTCACGTTTTCTGGCCACAGTAGTTGTTTTTGAGAATTTTACATCCGGAAGTAAGTATTCTCTCTACTGTCGATTGATTTTACAGTGATATCTGCATTACTCATCAACTCAAAAACACCAGATTTTACCTTTTAATTACACAACATTGATTGGTTTGAATTGTTTGCAATGCTTTTGTGTTTTTCCCCTTCGATTCGGAGAAACAAATAGTTTTTTTGGAGTTTAGGATGGCCAAAGACACTACACTACCCATAATCCTCAGCTATCATTTGGGACTACACCAGTCCGCTTTGCTTGACAAACCCGGTGATTAGTCCTCAAGCTCTGTGATTGGATGTTGGAGTGGCAGTGCACCATGGTTACACCGAGCGTCAAACAGCACTTTAAAATGGAATGAAGCCCATCAACGGCACACTATCCAAAACAGGATTCGAACAAGTCCACCCCCACCCCCCAGAACTACACATTGTTCTATGGCGGGTCTCTACTGGGAATTGTAGTTTTAGAAGACGTTTTCGTATTTCCCATAATTAGAAGTTGCCAGTATTAAACTGTGTACACCCCTGGAGGTTTAGGGGAGGGGAAACACATTGGTGTTATCACATTTAAAACATATAATTAATAAATGGGTGAAAATTACTTGTGTCGAAAATGTTCAGCATTAATATATACCCACATGACAGCTAAGGTCAGAAGAGCTTTATTTAATTATGTCTGTGACCCCTCCTGTTGTTAATTGATAAGCCTTGAAATAGCACTTTTCAAGGTTCAGAGGCACATTTTGCAAATATGGCAGTCGTCATCGATCATCTTAAGATAAGATAAGATAAGATATACTTTATTGATCACAAGTTGGGACATTTTTTCATTACAGCAGCATGTACAACATGCAATTTATTGAGGTTAACCTGGTATTTTTACTCCATGTTAGGGCTGTACAAGGGCGTGGAATCAAATGCACGATGCAGAGACAAACAAAGTATCAAAATAAAGTGTTTTAATGTAGACAGGTCATAACACACTGAATACATAAAGCAACAAAACAAAAACTACTAATACACTAATCTAACTCTATGGACGATTACTCTATGGACAATGACAAAAGGATCTTACGCTGGAAGGCTTGGAACACACAAGACAATCTGGCAACGAGACAGGGGAAGACGAGAACTATATATACTAGACAGACAACACCAGGTGAAGACAATTAGACAATCACAACCGTGGGAAAACAGACAAGGCAGGAAACGTACTTTAGACACATGAGGGTAGACAAGACTATCAAAAATAAAACAGGAACCTATCTAAACACATAACATGAAACGTAAACTAGGGAACAATCTTAGCAGAGCCGTCTACGCACAACACTCCACTACATTTATTTTAGTTACATTGCAGATTCTGATTAATGATGTGAAATATAAGCGACCCTTAAATCAGACTTTAGTTACACCTGAGCAAAATTCAGGGAAGATGATTGTCAAGTGCCAACAATCAGGAGAGATATTTGATAGTTGGTGCTTGAGAAGACTACACATGTATCTGCAGATCCCTATAAAGTATATTCATTACTCGTTATTATCTACTAATGGTTAATTAAAGACTGTATATAATTGCTATTTTGCACATCCCTTTCAAGATTTCAAGATGTTCTAAGGTTTATTGACATATCATATACACAACTACAGTGTAGTTATGCAATGAATGAAACACTTTGCAGGTTGCTCAACAGTGCATTACAAGACATAAATCAATATGTATGTATACCTCCACCATTAAACTGTCGTATTCTGCACATTTGTTATACTATCTACATACATCTTATAAGAGTATAATTAATATGTATAATATCAGTTAAAATAAGTGCTTCAACATAGTTAACATTTGTTGAGATCTCCATATTAGGATGAATACTTAAAACAAAAGTTAGTTATAATCAAATATAATCAATCATATTCTTGTATAAACCCATAATGAAAATGCTTCTTGATGGGTTTTGAATATGTATGTATGTTTACAATTTTATTTGTTGCTGTTTTGATAACTTTGCGTTTTAAAAAGAGGGTGTTGAGATCTCCATATTAGGATGAATACTTAAAACGAAAGTTAGTTATAATTAGGGATGGGTATCGTTTGAAATTTATCGATTCCGATTTCGATTCCGCTTATCGATTCCGGTTCTTATCGATTCCCCGTTTCGATTCCAAAATTGTAAAATAAAGAGGTCAAACGTTTAGATAACAAAAATATATGTATTCTTAAAAGCTTTGACTGAAATTGTTACTAAAAAATATACATGCAATACAAATGTATTGCACAATAGCTGTGCTTTATTTTAACTGAGCTATGCCTGTGGCAAGCTATTAACAGGCATTACACTTTGCCTTTTCTTTTTCTTTTTTAGTGTAGTGGAGCCTCACTTCAGAGTGTTTACCGCGACCTATCTTTGGTGTTATGAAGTGACTGAGCTCGTGAAATGTCTACGGGAGGGCGGGGGCATCGCTGCGGGGCAACTGTGGACCTCTGTCGCTTGTCAGCGCAATTTATATGATGCCGTTTAAAAAAATGAAGGGCGGTGCCGGCCGTCAGCGTACCGAGCCGGCCGTCAACGGCCCGCTGACGACCGGCCGTTCTGTGATTCTCCAGGTCCGCCCTGTATTCCACCGGGTCACCGCAGCACCGCGGTGCAGACGGACCCGCTGGAATACAGGGTCTACCGCGTTTAGGAACCGTTAAGCAGAACCGAAATTGTGTATTTTGTATGGGTACCCGGCATTTTCTTATCGGTTCTCATCTGGAACCGAGTTTCGGTTCCCAACCCTAGTTATAATCAAATATAATTAATTATATTATTGTATAACCCACAATGAAAATGCTTCATATTTTAGGTTTTTCTATATTTACAGTATAAACAAAGTGGTTTGTTAAGTTGAGTGTAAGACCTATAATGATTTATGGGTGTCCCTGATAAGGGAGAAGGCAGTTTCTTCCCTCTCCCCTCACAGCAGTACTCAGGGAGGGGGGCTCCTGACTTAAGGAGAAAAAGACAGAGGCCCCAAAAAGGCGGTTACATGTATGTCATAGCCGAGAATAATATTTTGCAAGTCCTGCACACTCGAGGTCATGAACTTTTGTTACATAAGCCTGGGAAGGTGTGTCTTATGACATAGCCATAGAATATGTCTGGTCATGTCCAGTCCTGTACATCAGAGGCCATGCCCAGTTATTATATTCCACAAATATGGGTATGGAGGAGGTGTCTTTAGGTTTTCTATCCTGTTTTTTTAGCATAAAGACACTGGCGGAGAGGGAGCAAGCTGAGAGAGGGGGGGGTTCCCCTGGTATACTCTCTCCCGGTAAAAGCTCTCAAACTTGGTAAATATCTCTCGAATTTCTTTGTTGAAAGATGAGTGAATTTCTTTGTGAAATGAGTGGAATGAATTGATGTTTGTTTAAAGTTAGTACCCTGCCACCTGTGAGGACAGGTCCTCCGAATTCATGTGGGACTAGTTGAAGTATACGAATGTCGAAATGAGAAAATGAACTGTTTTGGTGAATGAAAGTTTGAATGTGCTTTTTATTAACACCGGTCTTTTATGAGGTAAGACCTCTAAAATTCTATAAAAATCACAACTGAATTGGGCAGTTGAAATTACAATGTATGGTAATAAATGTAAAACTGTGAATTAAAGTTTCATATTAGAACATGATCACAGCATGATAGGTTTAGTATGATTATAATGTTGTAAAGAGAGAAGGTAAAAACCCTGTATTAGTTTGGACCTATTTTTCTTCAAATAAACTGATCCCACCTTTTGGATTGGGACAACTTCAAAGAAATCAGCGCTCTCCTCTCCTGCTTCAAAGGTAAGATTGCACCCTGCCACACTCACATCTAGGTAGGGCCACACCTAATTTACTGATATCAAAATCCTTCGGGATCGCTTAAACAGATTTAAGAGAGTTGTCTGAATTGAAACAGCAGTTAATTGAACCGGGTTCTTCAGGGAGTTAATAGAGGTGAGATCTTGCTGACTTTGGTGGATCTGAGCCAAGCAGTAAACTTACATAGACTCAATAACTTCGGTTAGGTCAATTAGTAGGTCTGAGTAATTTCCCGGAATAAATTATCAGCTCCTCCCGACTCTAACACATTGCAGGAGAGTTGATTGTCAAGTCCAAAAACAAACTATGCAATATATTAGACAAAGTACTTTGTCAGGCTTAATATGTATCTCTAGATACCCCCAAAGCTTTTTTCTTATTTAAAAGAAGACCTTAACTTAAAGTATTATTTAATGTTTTAATAAAGCCTAATTAGTTTGTCTGTTTTGCACATCCTCATATTAATATCTTCGGACATCCTGCACTAAACTGTTTTATTGTAGAGATCACTTAAAGTATCTTCTTGATATTTTCTATTCTATATTTCTATCATTGACCTTCTACTTCCCCCCTATTATGTATGTACTCTTAATATTTAAGATCCAATCTCTCGGCAGAACTACGGCAGATGTGTAATATTTAATGCAGCTGAACCATTTATTATAATGCATTTATGTGATGACTTTCAAAGAGTAAAGCAAGCACTAGCGGAATAAAGTATGATTTTATCTTTCACAAAACATTTTTTTCATATAGAATAACCTATAACTATAACCTATAACCAATAACTGCCACTCCAACATCCAATCACAGAGTTTGAGGGCTAATCACAGGGTTTGTTGAGCAAAGCGGACTGGTGTCGTCCCAAACGATAGCTGAGGATTATGGGTAGTGTAGTGTCTTCGGTCATCCTAAACTCCGAAAAAACTATTTGTTTCTCCGAATCGAAGGGGAAAAACACAAAAGCATTGCAAACAAATTAAACCAATCAATGTTGTGTAATTAACAGGTATAATCTGGTGTTTTTGAGTTGATGAGTACTGCAGATATCACTGTAAAATCAATCGACATTAGAGAGAATACTTACTTCCAGATGTAAAATTCTCCAAATCAACTACTGTGGCCAGAAAACGTGAGATCGTGACATTCTTTTCTCTTTGTATAAACGTATAGTATCCTAATAATAATAATATAGGCCAGCAAGATTGTTCGAATTAATAGCAGCCCCGTGCATGGTCGGGCGTATTATAGGAAAGCAAGATAATAAATGGCAATTATATGTTGAAAATAAACGTGTTTGAGTTACGTCCAAAACAAACGTAACGTGGGAGAAAATACGTTTCTAGCTAAACGTAATTGAGAATGCACTTTAGTTCTGTGGGAACGTAATTTGGAGGAGACAGGGTTGTTACAGTATACATACTTCCAATTGGTGAAATCATCCTCCGCCATGGTCTCCAGTTCCACTCATATGCCAATGACACCCAACTCTACGTCAGCACAAAACCTTCTGCCCAGTACCTCCCCCCCACCCTCAGTCACTAGTCAACTGCCTCCTTGATATAAAAACCTGGATGACGGCAAATATACTCAAACTCAACAGCAATAAAACTGAGCACCTGGTTGTGGCCCCCAAGGAACTGCTTGGGAACGTTGGGGATCTCCTCCTCCCTAATGACTGCTCCACCATCTCACCATTCTCTGAGCTCCGCAACCTGGGCATGATCTTAGACTCCCCCCTTTCATTCCAGAACCATGTTAAATCAGTTACAAAATCAGCTTTCTTACACCTCAAAAACCTCTCTCAACTCCGGCCATCTGTCTCCGACTCTGTGGCAGAACAACTCATACACGCCTTCATCACATCACGCCTGGACTACTGCAACAGAGTCCTGTCCAGGGTTCCTATCAAAACCCTGGACAGGCTCCAGTATATCCAGAGCTCTGCTGCTAGGGTCCTCACCCACACAAAGCCTGGCAGAACTTCACCCCTACCCTCCGTCACTTTCACTGGCTTCCAGTCCCGCATCACATATAAACTCCTCCTCATCACCTACAAGTCCCTCCATGCCCTTTCCCCTCAGTACCTCATATATCTCCTCCACCCATACATCCTGTCCTGTACTCTGCGATTCTCAGACTCCGGCCTGCTTTCCATTCCCCATTCACGCCTCCGCACTTTCTGGGACCGTGCTTTCAGTGTTGCTGCCCCAACACCAATTATAATTCTCATTCTTTATAACTATAAGTCATTATTTTCTATGCAATCGTTGACAATCTAAATAAATAATGATCTGATGCAACCACTCTCTCTGTCTGCAGTACCAATATGTTGTCCTAATCAATGACTGTCATTACATCTGTCTGTCACAGGACTACTTTTTGTCACCACATTTGCTTTACAACGGTTCAAAATGCAGTCAAGCTACTATTTTGTAAGATACTATTTCATAGAGCAAAACATTTCTTTAAAAAAAAAATATTTTTCATTAGTTTTACCAAAATAACTTGATTTCAAATAACATTTCCAAAGAAATAAATCCTTCGAATCTGCCTGTTCAGTTTCTGTTGGAATGCCGTCTCTGCGAGTTATGTGAAGACGGGAGAGCTTGTTGGTCACTCTCTACATTCACAGAGGGCCCAGCTATAGTAACTCAACGAGAGAGTAATGTCAAATGACAGTACAATTGACCAATCATATCTTCCCTCTAAATGGGTGGGCTTTATTTTTGTGGACTTTATGACAAGTTCCGCCCGCTGTGAGGTTTATACATGTGTATAAAGTGGTGCAGTGACGCATCCTAAAACCTGGAAGTAAGCTTCGCTCGGATTCGCTCGACAGAAAGCAAAAGGATTTCTCCATAGGATTTTGGAAAATAGCTGGAAATAAGGTCTGTGGAAAACGAACCTGTTAGATAAATGCACGTTTTGTTCAGCTGGATAATATCCACATGTCTACCCTTCTTTTATTAATTTTGAATCATAAATCTAATCGATAGATTTATGATCGATAGATTTATGATTAGCATAAGTTTGTTCATGATGGCTCATGTCAGTGATAGTGATGACATCGTTGCGAAATTATTAACCGAGTCATTTTCAAGATTGAGTTACAATGATAAACTGGAGTGGCAAAGGATCAGCTGCATGACCCGCCATCAAGTGCTTCATCCAAAAGGACAGGAGGATGGACTTTGTGTTTAAGTGATTTGATCATCAAAGGTAGGCCCAGGCTCGGTTCTACGGGGGTGCATAAGAGTGCATTGCACCCTCAGTTGAGTCGTTATGCACCCTCATTTGAAAAATGAAAAGTGAAAAACAAATTATTAATTAAAGTGGAAAAAATTGTTAAAGTGAAAAATATTACATATATAATAATTATAATAATAATAATAATAATAATAATAATAGTAATAAGAATAATAAGAATATAGTAAAATTAACTGTAATTGTGGTTAAATAACATTGTCTGCTGCATTTATTTGGTCAATTTAAACGGTAAGTAACGTTATTATGTCAGGTGCGCGTGACCTGTGCCGCTGCACGTTCGTCATCTCATCTGCAAGGTGCTTACGCAGCACCAGTCAATGATCATGGACATCAGAAAATGGTTAAAACAACCAGCCCTAATCGCCAGCAGTAACACTGCATCTAACAGTTCAGATCATGGGGACATTATTACGTTGCCCGCCGCGGCCACTGTCGAGGACACTAACGTCCTCCAGCCCGACTCGCCGGCTTTGCCCGCCTCTCCCACGGAGGCGGAGGAGGAGCAGCCGCAGCCGTCTTCGTTGCCCCAAATAACACCACCCCTCAGCGGCCCGCAAGTGCCAGAGGACCTCGGCAAAACAGAGCCTGCCCAGGTATATTTAAAAAAGTACCCAACTCATTTTGCAGCTCATGGTTTAAAAACAGAGATTGGCTGGAATATTCATGTGAAAAAGATGCCCTCTTCTGCTATGTGTGGCACCCCTGGGATGTGTGACCACATTGATATAATAATTATTATTGTTTGGAGTTAGAATATGCCTTTGTTTTGTACATCTGTTATTTTCATTTCACTAACGGGGTCAATAGATGCAGTAAATAGTGAGGCGGAACGTTTGTGTTCGATTCAATGGTTCCGGGGTACCGATTACAGCCACGGACATTCCCTGGGTTTCCTCAGAAGTAATCTGGAAGGAAACTGAACACAACGTGTCCTCATTACTTCTGTCTCACCTGCACCATACAGGTTGGTAAACTGTGCATAAATCACAATGAATAAATAATATGTAACGGCCCGCTAACAGTTAAAGACTTTGTAGCGCTGTTTACATGTGTAAACCCGTTAAATAATGTGTGTGTATTAGCCTAGCTTCCCCGGTACGGCGCCATTTTGGGGACAACGTGATCTGACGCAGTAAGTATACAAGTTTGTCAGTATATCTGAAGGCTCCCGCACACTGAGTATTTACCAGTGACGTGCGGTGAGGTTCATGGCTGGTGAGGCACTGACTCTTTCAGAGTCAGATTTACAAATATTATATTTTGAACTTAATCGAAATGTTCGGTTATTTTCAAAGCTTTTTTAGTCTGATGCTTCGATTCATTTTAAACGGACTGTTCAACAAAAGGATACCCCAAATCTAAATATTGGATTGTTCTTTCTTAGTAAGATCCCATTTTCATTTTACAATTGTGGTCTTACCTTACCCTAGCTTTGCCGATATCTGTGTTGATAGGTAATAGATTAAGAGCGGTGAATCATAGAAACAGGAAGCGCTCAAACGTTTGTGTGAGTGTATCTAATTTAGCAGTGATTCCATGTCAGCCACAGCTTGTTACAAAAAACATGACTGATAGTGTGTTTAACAAACTTAAACTAGCTTTATTAAATGTCAGGTCTTTGGCAGGAAAAACATTTTTAATCAATGATTTTATCACTGAGCACAATCTCGATTTTATGTTTTTAACAGAAACTTGGATTGAACAAAATAACAGTGCAGCTGTTCTTATCGAATCAACCCCTCCCAACTTTAGTTTTATGAGTCAGGAAAGAATGCATAAGAAAGGGGGTGGAGTTGCTATTCTGTTCAATGATTCCCTTCAATGCAGGAAGACATCGTATGGAAACTTTGATTCTTTTGAATATGTGGCCCTTCGGCTGAAATGCTCCTCTCGAGCTCTGTTCCTAAATATCTATAGACCACCCAAATACTGTGCAAGCTTTTTTGATGACTTTACTGAACTGCTGTCTATAGTGTGTATTGACTTTGACCGTCTAGTCATTGTTGGTGATTTTAACATCCATGTTGACAACCCCCAGGACAGAGGGGCTAAAGAACTATGTTGTGTTCTTGATAGCTATGGACTGACTCAGCATGTGACGGAGCCCACGCACAATAAGGGGCACACTCTGGACTTAATTATCTCAAAGGGTGTGAATATCTCTAAGGTTGTGGTGACTGATGTTGCACTCTCTGACCATTCCTGTGTTTTCTTTGAGAGCTCTATATCTGTTCACAAAAATGTTCAAAAAGAGGTAACCACAAAGCGATATTTAACTGAAAATACTAGGGAAATGTTTACTCAGAATTTCTCTTCCACACTTGCCCCTGCCAACATCTCAGTAAATTAGCTAGTAGATCATTTTAATTCAAAAATTAAAAATGTTATAGATGCCATTGCTCCAACTAGGTTAAAGGAAGTGTCTGGCAAGAAAATATCTCCATGGAGAAAGGCCATGACCGTGAAAACAGAAAAAAGAGAATGTCGAAAAGCTGAACGCAGGTGGCGAAAAACAAATCTCCAGGTTCACTTTGAAATCTATAAAGAGAGACTTGGCCTTTATAATTTGGAATTGAAAAACGCACGACAATCGTTCTTCTCTGACATCATTACCAAAAACAAAAACAACGCACGTGCCTTGTTTGCTACCGTCGACAGACTAACTAACCCCCCAGTGTCAGTAGCCTCTGAATTTCTATCCACCAGGGCGTGCAATGATTTTGCCTCCTTTTTCACTGACAACATTCAGAAAATCAGACAAGCAGTCAGTGCCTCTGCATCAGGTACAGCAAATGTGTTGTCTCTATGTCCACTTAACATCAATTCAGACATCATGACACAATTCCATCAGATTAATGATAAAAACCTAGAGGACATTATTCAACTTCTGAAATCCTACTCTTGCTGCCTTGATATTATTCCAACAGGATTTTTCAAAGATGTTTTGCCTTGCATGGCCTCAGATCTACTTCATATAGTAAACAAATCTCTTCACTCAGGTCTTTTTCCACAGGCCCTGAAAACTGCAGTCATTAAACCGCTCTTAAAAAAGAATAATCTAGATGCTTCAGTAATGAACAATTACAGGCCCATATCAAACCTGCCATTTCTAGGTAAAATCATCGAAAAAGTTGTTTTTCAACAGTTGAGTAATTTCTTGCATTTAAATAACTGTTTTGATGTGTTCCACTCAGGCTTTCGTCCAAACCACAGCACTGAGACTGCTCTTGTAAAGGTCTTTAATGACATCCACTTAAACACAGACAGTGGCAGAACTTCAGTGTTAGTATTATTAGATCTCAGTGCTGCGTTTGACACTGTTGACCACAGCATATTACTAGACCGACTGGAAAACTGGGTGGGACTTTCGGAAACAGTTCTGAATTGGTTTGAATCCTACTTAAAGGACAGAAACAACTTTGTTTCTATAGGTAAATACACATCTGAGTTGACAAATAAGACATGTGGGGTTCCTCAAGGCTCCATCTTGGGGCCTCTTCTCTTTAACATCTACATGCTACCACTGGCTCAGATAATGAAGAACAACAAAATAAGTTACCATAGCTATGCAGAGGACACACAAATTTCCGTAACAATTTCACCAGGAGACTATGCTCCAATTCAAACACTGAGTAAGTACATTGAACAAATCAATGACTGGATGTGTCAGAACTTTCTCCAATTAAACAAAGATAAAACTGAGGTAATGGTTTTTGGAGCCAAGTCAGAACGTTTAAAAGTTAGCACTGAGCTTCAGTGTGCAATGTTCAAAACAACAGATAAAGCCAGAAATCTAGGTGTAGTCATGGACTCTGACCTGAGTTTCAACAGTCACATTAAAACTGTTACTAAATCAGCCTACTATCACCTAAAGAATATATCTAGGATTAAAAGACTAATGTCACAGCAGGATTTGGAAAAACTTGTCCATGCTTTTATCTTCAGTAGACTCGACTACTGCAATGGTGTCTTCACAGGTCTCACTAAAAAATCTATTAGAAAGCTGCAGCTAATTCAGAACGCTGCTGCTCGAGTCCTCACTAACACTAAGAAAGTGGATCACATCACTCCTGTTCTGAAGTCTTTACACTGGCTTCCTGTGTGTCAAAGAATAGATTTCAAAATACTGCTGCTGGTTTATAAAGCACTGAATGGTTTAGGCCCAAAATACATTTCTGACCTCCTGCTAAATGATGAACCATCCAGATCTCTCAGGTCTTCAGGGACTGGTCAGCTTTCTGTCCCCAGAGTCAGAACTAAACATGGTAAAGCAGCGTTCAGTTATTATGCTCCAAATATCTGGAACAAACTCCCAGAAACCTGCAGGTCCGCTGCAACTCTGACTACTTTTAAATCCAGGCTGAAGACGTTTCTTTTTGTCGCTGCTTTTAATTGAACTATTCATATCTTAGACTGCACTGTAACTTTTATCCATGTACTTTTTTTCTTTTAATGTTTAATTGACTGCACTGTAACTTTTATCCATGTATTTTTTCTTTTAATGTTTATTTTATTAGCTTTTCTTTTTAATGACTGATTTTAAATGCCATTTTCTTAATCTCTTTCATTTTTTGTAAAGCACTTTGAATTGCCTTGTGTTGAAAAGTGCTATATAAATAAACTTGCCTTGCCTTGCCTTACCTTGACTTGAAGATGAAGTCCATGCTATCCTTCTGGACAACAATCTCCATTACATTTTTGTAAAAGTCCTCCTTATCTTCCTCTAGATTCAAAAGTCTAGCTTGTTGTTTGCGTCTACCGTCTCTGCGTAGAATAACAGTAGCAACAAGAACCTGTGGGCTCACTTGCGCCCCCTTCAGTGCGGCAGAGGTTATGGCTGCCTCCCCTGGTGCTGTTTTCATTGCCGTTGTATGATGAGACCAGCGAGCCTAAATATCATATATACGTGAAATAAGTTATTTAGAGACTATGGATGGCGAGGATAAATGTAATAAAGGGATCTACAAACATTACATTGGTAACATACAGTGAGATGGTGCAGGCATGCGCTTAGGGTCCGCTTTCCAGCCAGTTTCTGTGGGGTGACGCATTCTGAGGTGAGGCAGAGCTCATCTGTGCCTCACCTTACCACACAGTAACTGGCTTGAGCGCGCTCACAAAATAAGTGCCCGCGCTACATTAGTGCCCGCACTCCAGCCAGTTACTGTGGGCTTACGTGAGACAGAGCTCGTCCCTGCCTCACTCCTCATCGCTCCCATGTAGTTGTAGCGGAGCTCGGCAAATTTGCTGATTTTGACTATGAAAAGCGATTGGAATCAAACAGAAATCACACTTACAACACAGATCAGTGGAGACATTTTATTATTATTACTATTTAGTTTTTCTTTAGTTGTTTTTCTGTTACATTGGAGTATGACAGTCAGGGGAGTCAGGGGGGCTCTGCCTCCCCTGACTGCACGTCGCTGGTATTTACATACATGTATAATGATTGTGAATTTGTAATAAATATGTACTTTGTAAGGGTTATAAGTTAGTTACTGTTGGTAAAACATTAAGGTTGTTTGTTACACTTAAATATGTTTCAGTAATGCATTTTAGTGACCTGCCATTAATGGCAGAAGGTAAATAGTCAACATGAGAGGTTAGAGGGGTAATGAAATACTACTTTTAAGTGAAAGTAAAAGAAGAGTAGTATTATATACAGGTTAATAATGCTGTATACAAATGTATTTAACGTACAAAAGATTTGATTGAATGTGAAATTCAATTTGACATGTGTTTATCACATAAAAGAGTAACATACAGACAGAGTGAAGGTATGTGAATGGTTATTGAGGAATGTAAGTCGAAACTGAAATGCATAAGATAATGAATATGTTTATATGATTTTGTGTAATAAAACAACCTCAGGAGAAGTAATCTGGAAGGAAACTGAACACAACGTGTCCTTATTACTTCTGTCTCACCTGCACCATACAGGTATCATCACTGTTACTGTGGTCCTCATATCGGGGACCCGTAACATATGCATGTAGACATTTCAGTTCAAGTAAGTCAGATGCCTTCACCACAACTGGCTACAACAACTGGCGCCATGCTCTTGTACGTCATAAGGGACTGGGAAGGCATGAATCAAACAAAGAGCACATGAAGTCAGTAGCTTTGTGGAAGGAGAGGCGTGCAAGAAAGAAGTGAGACTGGTACTGAGGTTTCCACTCTTGTAAATGCAGCACAACTGGAGAGAAACCGCACCTATGTAGCAGCTATTGTGGACATAATTCAATGTATAGCTGTTAACCAGTTGCCTTTCCGTGGCTCTGTTGATGCGTTAGATGCAAGAGGCGAGGGGAGTTGTGGTATTTTTCTAGCAATGATGGAGTACACCCTTCAAAAGGACAAAGAACTTGCTAAGATTTTTAGCACCATCCCGTCCAATGCCACATACACCTCAAATCACATACAAAATGAGATAATTGAACTCATGAGTGAAATCATCACAGGGGAAATAGTAAATGAAATAGGAGAGGCGTGGTACACATTAAAAGTGGATTGCACCAAAGACCCCACTGGGTGCGAAAACATCTCAATTGTGCTTTGCTTTGTGGATAAGAGCAACACTAGGAGAGACTTGTATCAATGGCAACTAGTAAAACATGTGATGCCAAGTCTCTGACTGAGCTGGTTTTGTCAAAGTTGAGAGACATTGGGTTATGTACAGACAAGGTGCTCAGTCAATGTTACGATGGGGCAAATGTCATGTCTGGAGTACATGGAGGGATGCAGAAAATCCTGCAGGAAGAATTAAAGAGAGAGGTGCCGTATGTGCACTGTTTTAATCACCAGTTGCATCTAGTAGTAGTGCATGCCATGTCATCTGACAACACTTTGGAGAACTTTTTTAGTGTATGCAACTCTCTCTACAAGTTCTTCAGGAAACCTACAGTGGCTGCAGTCTACACCGGAGAGAAGTTGAAGCGTTTGCTTGATCAACGGTGGACAGGCCACCTGGCCACAGTGACAGTGATCATGAAATCCTTTGAGCACATTGTCCACCTGCTTCGTGAGATTGAAGACAACCAAACCAGTGCTGCAGAGGTGCGAATCGAGTCCACAGGGATTTTGAAGGCCATTACCCAGCCCAGCTTCCAGTTCATTGCCTGCATGATGTATCAAATATTGAGTTTGCTGGATCCTCCCAACACTGCACTCCAAGCTAAATCCACTGACCTCTACACTGGTGTCAGACTGGTCCAAAGTGCCCTGGTTTGTGTGGAGGAACTGAGATGTGACAGTCAGTTTGACACACTTTGGGAGAAATTCTCAAAAGACAGAGAGACCATAGAACCTCTTGCAGCAGCCCCTCCGAAGAAACGAGGCAGAGTAATGTCCCACTTGAGAGACTATGTGGTAGGCACCACAGTTGGTCACCGTCCGGAAGGATTGGGAGAAAAGACAGAGTGTAAAATACTGTATTTCAGTACTCTGGATTCTGTAGTGGGAGAAATGACAGCTAGATTTGGTGAAAGAAACAGCAAACTAGTAGAGGCCCTGTGCACCTTACACCCAAGGAGTGAATATTTCCTGGATGCAAATAAAGTGAGACCACTGCTTGACTTAACAGGGACAGAGATGAAGGAAGCTGAGTTAGCTGTGGCAAGGCAGTTTCTGCAGGAGGAAATGTCCCAATCAGACAAAAAACTGGACAACACAGGACATTTTGAGAAGATACTGCGAGCCTCTGGCAGCCATGCCTACGGTGTTAGAAACACTGAAGCTCAGCTTAACCTTCGGTGCATCAACTGC